>NC_143144.1:12508000-13135000 GCF_059928025.1 Delphinapterus leucas
TCTGGGGTTTCCTTTCCATGCCCCTCTCTCGTGCCCTCCCAAAATTCAGTTACCTTTGCAGCTCCAAGCTCTTGAGCTATGTGTCCTCTGCCTGGTGAAACTCGCTGCTTAGTCTCAACTTTCCAGTACTTCTGCTGGAAAAAATGGCCCCTAGGGAAATATCTGTGTGAGTGGGCTCCTGACTCAAACATTGTAGCCCCGTGTTGGTTGCTTTTAATAACTGAAAATGTAGTTTTATATATTTCGTCCAGGTTACGTAGTTATTTTATGGTAGAAGGCTAAACTATCTGTCTTGTCCATATCCAAAGTCTTGTCTAATAATTGAATAAATGAATAAATCTTTTGCCTATCCTGTTCTTTTTAAAAACAAACCTAAAATGCAAGATTTCAAAATATATTTTAGTTCTAGTTTATCTCCTTTGTTTTAGATCAGCATCTGAAGTAATGTACTCTTTGGGTTCTGATTTTGGTATCTCGCAAGTTAGTACTGCCCCTCCTTTGGTTCATTCTCAAATCTAATAAGTATCCCTTTTATATTTTTCTCTTAAGTATAATTTGATAAATCTGCTGAACAGTAGGGCAGTAAGCTCAGAATCAAACACCTTACTCTGATCTAGCAAGAATCTACTTACTGGGACATTTGGGGCAACGCTGTCCAAACTGTTAGTTTTTAGTTTGTTTAATATTAACACAGTTTACATTTACCTTGTTCATAAAGATAATAGGAAGGTTGGCTGAAATTAGAAAATGCCGTATGTATCAGTTTAATGGCTACTTACAAAGAGAAATGAAGTTAACCTGGTAAGATATTTTTACTACATTGTAGTTGTTTCCTATTCTTTTCTGACTACTGCCAAAAAATTCATTTCAGGATCTTCTATACAATATTGCCAGGGATCCATCTCAAACTTAATCACTGTATAGATAACAGAATCTACTTAAAAAAATAGAACATATCTCTATGCCCATTCTTCTGGCCCCTTGTCTGTTACTTATGGATTTACCAAATATTATCAAAGTTACCCCTGTTCCCACAGGCAAATAGCAATTTCATACTCCTCTTACTAGCTATGTAACAGGCAATTTACTTAGACCTTTAAATTCCTGTGCTTTATTAAATGGGGATAAAATATTTGTGTGAAAGTTTGCTTTGAAGATTAGGGTAATATATGAAGACAACTATTGTTATTTCCTTTGAGAGTTATCCAAACAAGATGGCTTATATATTGATATCATTGTCATTCTAGTATTCTGCATGTAATTCACCTGAGCTTGGATATTTGAATTAATTTAAGTAGCCACACGTTTTCTCATTATCTTTTTTCCTGTTATGATCTTTATTCTCTGTAATCAATGTTTAGTCCCTTCTCTCCTAAAGATTGTCTACCTAGAAGGGGCTATATAGACTCAGAAAGGAAGGTGTATATTTATATTTCTCTCTTCCCTTAGTATTCCTTACTTTCTCCAAGAAGAGGTTTACCTTTTTCTGTTTGTCTTGCTCCAAATAGAATTAACAAAATCATGGTGCCTCTTTTAATATTGTTAAAAAGTTTAATTTCATACTGTGCTTTTTTTTCTTGTTTTTTTCCCCAGTTACCACTGTTGATTATCTTTGTTCTTTGTGGGATTCTCTTATAATCTTTCCTTGCATACTCTTTAAAATACCCTCAGCCTTCTGTGGGGTAACCTCATTGGCATCTTTGCCATTTTGAGATCTTTCCACTAGTTAGCTGAAAGTATTTAGTAAGAAATTTATTTTTCCCTCCCTTCTTTCCTTTTCCCTCGTTTCTTTCCTTTTTTCCCCCTTCCGTTCCTTCCTCCCTCCCTTTCTTCTTTCCCTTTTCTTTCCTTTTAGCTTCCCATTCCTCTTGAGTTATATATGAAACTTAAAAGCCTGGCTAGCAAGGTCCTATCTTTTTTTTTTTTTTCTGATTAAAAAATGAAACAACTGTGTGCTTGTGTGTGTCCGCACACCTGTGTCTTTTCCACACACGTTTGTCTCATTTACTCCTAAGGCGTAAACTTCCAGAGAAGGAAAAGCCAAGAAGTCCTTTATTAGTACATTGCTCTGTATGAACAAACTCTCACTAAATGTCAAAAAATGAATGCATCAGGCTGCTCTCTGGGGAAAGGTTTTCAGCCGAGTCGTATACCGTAACTGAGCTGATGTTCTTTCATCAGTAAGTTGTGCCCAGGAATCTACGTCCTTCCAATCCTTCCAGGCAGTTCAAGCAAACCAATTTATAAGAGAACACGACGAAACTAATTGGCCAACAAAAGCCGTCCTTGAAGCACCAGGCGCACGATTAGGGGACACGTGTGCCCGGGCTAGGTGGGTGGGTGAGTCTTGAGTCTTCAGGGAGCCCGCCCGAGGAGGACGCTGGGCTCTCCCACAGCTGGGCGCCCTCGCCCCCGACCAGGCGCGACCGGCGGAGCCGAGCGAGCACGGGGGAGTCGAGCGCCACGCCGGCGGGGCAATTGGGCATGCTCAGAAGGCCGGCAGGTTTGGGTCTCACCCAGGCAGCTTGTGCATTACACCAGCACGCAGCCGGGGCGGGGGTTGGGGGGGGAGGAGGGAGGAGCGGGGGAGGCAGAAGAGGAGGAGCGGCCAGCAGTAGCCACGACCGCCACCACCAGGCAGAGGAAGAGTTCGCGAGGAAGGAAAGACCCTCCTCGCACTTGAAGCGGCTGGCATTTGCTTTTGGAAAAAGAGAATACAAGATAAAGGAGGAGACGGGAAGAAGAAGCGGGGGAAAGAAGTGAGGGGGGAGATAGAGGAAAAAAGGACGTGAACCGAAAGGGCTAGATCGTGCAGGGAGCCCGAGGCGCGAGGGCGGCAGTGCGGAGCCAGGAGCGCCGCCGCTTGGGCAGGTGCCGCGGCTGCTGCCCGGAGGCGGCATGTGACGCGCGGCCGCAGCTGCCCGCGGGCGGAGCGCTCTCGGACCCGGGAGCGCACACCGTGGGGCAAGTCGGTACCATCCCGAATCCCCACGCTCCTCCTCAGTTCGCCGGGGCGGCAGCGGCGCTTCTGGAAAGACAGGCGATGAACCGAAGGGCGGCTCCGGGCATGGGCGCGCGGTCCTAGGACACTCGCTTCCTGAACGCCGAGCGGGAGGCGACCAACGGACGGTGGACCGGGCGCCTCCCGCGCTTTGGGGAAGCGCAGACGACCGGCGTGGGACGGCCACCTGGAGCGCAGCGGCCAGGTAAGGACTGCCCGCACCAAGCCGGCGCTGGGTAAAGCGGGTGGCGGTAGCGGTTGACCTAGTTTTTTGCCTTGTCGCGTTGCAAAAGGAGGAAAAAGTTTTCTGCGCGAGTAGGAAATGTCCTTGCTATGGGGAGTTTAAAGCGGGTACTGGGGAGGGAGGAGAGAGTTGGTCTGTCGATTTCGGGGGCCGGGCGGAGGCTTGAACCTGGAGAGAGCGGCATCTGGGGCGGAGTTGGAGTTCTGGGACCAAGGGTGCGAAACGCCGGGGTGACCATGTGCGGGGAAAGCGACGAGAATAATACGAGCGGTGGCCGGGAAAGAACCTGGGATGCCCCACCCGGCGCTCCTTCGCTTGGATTCTCTGTCCCCCGAATGCGGAATCCGAGGCACGGAGTGTCCGGACAAGAGGAGCTTCTTGGGTCGGTGTGTGTGTGTGTGTGTGTGTGCGCGCGCGCGCGCGTATGTGTGTGTGGTGCGTGTGTAGGTCCCCCCATTTGATTTCCTAACGCTTTTAAGAAGGTTAAAGCAGACACCGGCCAACCTCGCAGTGGGGCCGCTACCTCGGATTGCATTTCAGGGACGAAAGAGGCAAATTTGGCACTTAGTGTAACACCTGGGCGAAGGTACTGAGCCCGGGTGCTCGTCTTCACTGACCCAGGCAGAGTTTGCGCTCGCGGAGCGGTAGCCGCTGGATTGCGGCGGATCTTCTCTCTGGAGCCCTCCCCCAGCGCAGCTTCCTTACAGCTGGGTTAATTTCTGTGTGATTTGAAGCGGTGGGGGTTAGGGGAGGGTTGACTCAAGCAGCAGAATTCACTTGTCTACTTGGCGCTTGTGCGTGCTGGCATGGTGATCCTGTTCGGCGTGTGTGCAACTCTCCTAGCACGCAGGTTGGAAGTGGTAGAGGAAGCAGAGGTTTGGGAATTGCATCCCATATGGATAGATTTCAAAACGCAAACATTCATTTGTCTGCAAGTGCTATTTGAACCTGTTCGATGGCTGTAAGGATATGCTTCCCTCCCGGTGTCCGTGTTTGCAATGTGAAACGATGGCTCTCCTTAGGAGGTAATTTAAGCGTTTATGTTGTTAAGGACACTGATTATTTCACTGTATGCTTTGCACAGACCTATCATTTCTCTCTTGGCCTCTGAATGCCAGCAAGCCAGTAGTCCTCCATGTGGGGTCTTTTGGGGTTATGACTGGAAAAATAATCTTTGTAAAAAGTATATTGGCTGGTTATATAGTGCCAGATAATCTTATGTTGTGAGGTCATTGTATTGCATGAAGCATTCATCACTATTTTCTGTGTTTAAAACAATGCCCCTGTATTTACTTAAGAGGCACTACACAAGAACATACACTTCAGAAAGGGGAGAGCTGACGCTGAAACAAATCCATGCATATAGACAGGGTTGTGGTAGTAGCTTATTAATTAAGAAGAAGAAGAAGAAAAAAAAACCTGAGGTCTTTCTGTTCCAAATGTGGTGGGATAGATATGGTGGTGGGATAGATATGGCGTTGGGTGCACCCTCTTGTTATGGGAGCTGGTACTGTGGAGTATACGTAGAACACGCGTGCCTCTCCAGTGTGGATTCAGCATGCCACAGATACGTGGTTTTGATCATACACTCCTATCACTGAATAACCCATCTTTAGATTTTGTGTACATGGTTTTTTGCAATTAGCTTAATATGTAAATAGCTATTGTTGAGCTAGAAAGCACATTAATTTTGAAATGGGTTTCCATATGGAACTGTAACTTGAGCTTAAATTACTAATTTAAAATTAATTACATTGCAGGTCTGATTTAGACCGTTTCTGTAGGCTGGGGAGGGTGGTATAAGATTGAATTTAATATGAAAATAGTAGTATTGAAATACTGACTTTTAAATAACAACCCATATTCCAATGTGCTTGATATTTAAAAAAGAATATGAGATGAAAAGTAGATTTTGAAAAGGATCCTCGACAGTGTATACCTTTTGCGTGGAAAATTATGAGAAAAGTGTAATTTGGGGAAAAGGAAAGCAAGTTTATGGAATTGGTTAAGATTTACAGAATGATCCAGCGTGTTACAGTAATGAGTAGCTCTGCATTAAACCTGCATTTAAAGTTATTTAGGAAACTTTCCTTTAAAGTTTAGAGAAATGGGTGATTGTTTATTACCTCATTTGTCTTCCTGGGACAAAAGGTAAAAATATAACTTCAAAAATATTATTTATTTCTGAAGATTATTTAGGCATACTTAAAAGTTCTTTAGGGCGCACCCTTTCATTTTCTCATCCTTATAAAGACAGCTGATTTATTTCCTTACAAAAAGAAACTTTGTTATTTTAAGTGTGTAAAAACATGAACTTCTTTGCATGATATTTTAGCATTTGATTGCAGACAACCTGTTGAACATGTCTAGAAAAAAATACGAAATTTGCAGAACTAGAATTTCTTGAATCCATACCAGGAAACTGATTAGACAGAAAATTAAACCATATGATTAAAAGCAAAGCTGCCTTGTGTATTTGAACATAAGAAAGTAATTTTCTCTATCGTCCCCGGAGCCAACATAGTGTTCTCTCCTAATAAAGTTGTTAACATTGGCAAAATTAGTTGCTTACCCCTAAATGGCCTGGACGTTGTCAGTGTAACTATTAAGAAACTGGGTCTTGTTTGCAGTGCAGGGAAGTTTATGTTGAGAACAGCTGTGATGTAGTGGCACTTCAGATAGGAGATGAATGAACTGTGACGCCTATGAAGCGTGAGCCTCTGATCGGGACGCAGAGAGATGCATCTGCCCTTCACTTACGGGACCTAATTGGATGTCATAATGTATTGTGACTAATAGCATTTTCCTCACGTTGTGGTTCTGAAGTATCAGTGAGTGACTGGAAATGTTTTATTTTACACAGTAGGTTGGTGAATTTAAAACACGTTTTTCTTACAGAAGAGTATCAAAAAGGCATATATGGCTCCAGTAAAAAAAAATAAATAATCAAATCCCTCCACCATGATGATTTTTAAAAATTAATCAGGATAATAAAATGTGTCTCATGCTTAATCCTTGAATGCAGTGCTTTCCCGGGTGTGATGGCAGTGACGTGTTTCACAAGATTTTTCACCTTTCAATCTCATTTAGTCCAGAGGAATCCCTATCCTGGTTATTTGTCTTAACAGAACTTTGGGATAAAATTTCACCGTGAATGGAAAGTTTTAATTTTAGAGGGAGAATGTGAAGAGATCATTGAAGGAATTTGACAGGAGGCAAAGCTAGTCAAATTAGAAATTAATTTCAATTTCTCGAATCTGACAGTCTCTATCTTCTCCATTAAGGAAGTGGTCCTTGCTCCTATCAAATTCAAAGTAGCCGCTTTGAATCCTCAATCAGTTGTCCCTGTACTTCTTCCTCCATGGACGCTCCGCCGAAAGGCTGTGCAAGTGCAAAGGTTCCCCCCTTCCGTTGTGAACCCAGCGTCTCTAGAGAGCTCTGATAGACATCTCCATTCCCTAAAAGTTACATATCCTGTGCAGTACAGATGTGCATTAGCATTGTCTTCAAACAAAGAAATAAAGAGTTTTGATGCAGTGAAGCTACTGCAAATGTTGAATCACAGTGGGCCTTCCAGGAAGACTGTGTCCCCTCTCCAGAGCATTTCTTTCCCAGTGCACAGATGGAGATGATCGGACAGTAGTTGCAGAGTGGGTTTAAGAGTTGAAAGGCATGATGCCTGTGCACACACTTTTTGATCAGTCTCTAAAGCACTGTAAAATGCCGTGCGCGATTTGGTTGCCCACCCACCTTTCTATTCCTTGGCGTGGAGCATGGAGAGCCAGTGTGTAGGTGTCCCTCTGGCTCAGTAGTTGGCTACTGTGTGTTCCTTTTTGTCCAGAAATTTGGGCGGCTTGCAGACTCTCCTGCCTCTGGCAGGCTCTCCCCTTCAGGCTGGCAGTTTTGTTCTCCCACCTGTTGGAACTTCCTGCTCATCAGCTCCCAAGGGCCAGGTTCTCTGGCTGGCGCGCACCTTCTCAGACTTCCTCTGCGGAGGTGCAGCTGCGGCTTGCCACGCTGACACAGGACCTGGGATCTACTGGTGATGACAGCAAGCCAACAGAAGCAATAGTTGAGCCACTGCCATCTTCTTCTCACCAGTTGTGCCAGCTCATCCTGAAGCCAGCTAGAATGTGAACACTTTGAGGAGGAACAATGGTGGAAAAAAACCACAGTAGCTGGCGGGTGCGCTGTGGGGTTTGAGCTCTTGCCTTCCCCAGCCCTGTTCTGTTGAGACTGGGGGTGGGGGGAGGGCTGGCCTTCCTGATTCATCAACCGGTGCTGAAACAGAAGAAGGGAGTCTGAGACGGGATTACCTGCCCTAACCCTAGTGAGCTCTACTAATTGCCATGCCCAGCTAGCCTCGGTTTCTGCAACCCTTGTCATATTTGCCATTTCATAGGACTAAACTTTTCTCATGTTTTCAGTTTGCATTTGCAGGACTGAAGTTGTGCCTAGAAAGACTTTAGCGTGACCTTGACAGCCTCACCCTTTCCAAGAACTTCTGTCCAGAAGCAAGAGTTTACTCCCTCCCTTGCCAGTCTCTGGTGCAGTCCTGAAGTGGACAAACCCCTAGCTAGGCCTGAGGCAGGGCCACCCTTGGGACAGTGTATCATTTCTGCCTGGAGACTTGTGCTGCCAGGTTCCACTTGACAAATCTCCTTGTGTGTCATTGTTGGCAGGATCAAATCTCTGTTCTCCACTCTCCTCCTGGCCACTGTAATTTGAGTTGTTGACTCTCCACTACGGAATTAATCCTTCATTAGGTCATTTGTTCTAGCCTAGCCCCAGCTTATTTCCTGTCCCCGGTGTTCCCTTGAAATCCGGCACACCAGCTGAGCCATGACATATTCTACCTTCAGTCACCTCTACTGCAGGAAGTGGTGCTCGTCTAGACATCCTGGGTTGAGCAGGATATCCTCCAGTGACTGCTGTTTAGATAAAAGGCAGGTGAGGTTAAACCAGAGTAAAATACTACCAGCTGGTTTCAGAGAGGAGCGGGCTACCAGATGTCTACTGCAAAGGCTGTGCCTTTATGGTCGTGAGGTGTTTTGATGTTCTTCCACTGAAGCCTTCTAATTGATCACAAGTAGCTATGGCCATGGCATTAGATTCATACAAAAATATCCTGTCAGTAAGTAAGCTCTGGGAAAAGGCATCTGCTGACAGTCTGTGTCAGTATTTTTCTATTTATCACTTTGGAGTAGATTACCTCATTAGAATTGCCGGCGCGACCCAGTCTGGAGAGAAACCTAGTTATTGCTTAGCTAGGTACCACTTCTTGCCCACAGCCATTTGAAGTTTCAGCCAGCCAGCTCTCACCTCCAGGGGACCCCAATCCAGTGGTATTGTGTAGACTCCAAGAATCCATATACATTTCAAGTATCATTGGGTTCTATGTGTCTGTATCTGTGTGTCTGTGTATCTATCTTTATTTATCTCTATTTCTATTTCTATGTCTTTCTATCTGTATCTGTCTGTGTACATTCATTTAAAAGTATTATTGAGCACAGTGATTTTTTTGGTGATTTTCAATTTTTTTTAGTTCAAAATAGTCTAAATGCACAACGTCTCTCATGCAGAGATCCCTCAAATCAATTGCATTGGAAAGAAGTTCTCATACATGAAATGGAAGCAAAGAGCCTCCTGTCTTCCTTGCCTATGATTTCTCACATATGTGATAACACAAGTCACATGCATTACCTCGTGGGAAGGGAGCCCTGCAGGGAAACTGGCATTGCCACAAGGTTCCTTTACATGGGGTCCTCCTTTCTTCCTTCTTTATCCCCAAACCCTTCTCATCACACAATAACCAGCCAACCTTTTTCAGCTTTCCTTGAGTGCGGCTATCACCCTGCTTTCCCTCTGATAAATTATTTTAAATCCCTCAATTCATTTAATAATAAGAAACTGAAAACGTATCTAAGCAACTACAAGCCACATGTCCCTCATCTGAGTTCTGGTTGTTCTCGCTATCTTTAATCTTAAAGCCGACAGTCAAGGGTAACCCAGGTAGTATTTATGATTCTTTCTAAAGAAGTTAAGTTCATGAGAGTGTTTAATAAGTACATTTTAATAAATACTTGCTTGAGTAAAATGAGCCTATCGCTCTGTCTGTCTGTCAATCATCTGTCTACCTCTCCAGCCATCTCTGCTTTTCACTTATACACAGGAGTGTATATCCCTGTGGTAACTAGTGTTATCTAATGTGCCAGGCACAGTGGACATTCTTTTTTTGGGTGCTCAGAAGGGTGAGTCCAGGGCTCGGCCTTTCAGGAGCACGTGATCAATAGGAGGTGAGAGCAGCTCCAGAAGTCTCAGAATTGGAAGGTGATGTTAGACATTGTATTCGCTTCCTAGGGCTTAAAACAACAGAAATGTACCGTCTCGTAATTCCCACACTCCCTTCAAAGGCCCTAACGGAGCACTCGTACTTGCCCCCTGCAGCTTCTGATGGCTGTGGCTGCATTCCCCGACCTGTGACTGCCTCTCACCACTGCCCGGAGTCAGATCGTCTCCTCCCTTTCTGTCTGTGTGTTTCCTCCTTTGTGTGTCCATCTTATAAGGATACGTGTGATTGCATGCAGGGCTCACCCAGAAAATCCAGGACAAGCTCCTCCTTTCAAGGGCCTTAGCTCTCACACCCTTTTACCATATAAGGTAATATTCATGGGTTTGGGGGATTAGGACGTAGACAGACATATCTTTTGGGGGGGCTGTCATTCGGCTCACAGCAGAAGTCATCAGTGAAGGGCATCCTACTTTGTGACTCCCCATTGATGATTGTCCAACTGTGTGGTTTGTACGATTTGAGAAATTAACGCCCGCAACGCGTCTCATTCCATTTCCAGAGAGCAGGGAGAGGCAGAGCCTCCTTACAGCTGAGCCAGAAATCCAATTCCTACTCACTGTGCCTGTTGGCCTTCCTCATCATTCTGAAAATTATGATGGGAATACTTCTGATCTTTCTTCCATAAGAAAATCTTTATCAAGTTCAATAGTTTCAAGTTAAGTCAACCTAGCCCTTTCCGCCTCTTCTAACTTTTCATGTTCATTCCTAACATCTTCATTTACACTCGGTGAGTAACATCCACATATCTCTAATTTTACCGACTTCTGACTTCCATCCTCAGGAGGTTCACAGAAACCGCTCGGCCAAAAACCACCTGTCCCCTCTTAGTCACAAACAAAAGGCCCTTTCCCGGGCATCCCCCTTCATCTCTTAGCAGCACCTTCAACCACCCTTCATTTTCAAAGCATTGTACTTCCCTGGCTGTCTTCCTCCTCTGGTTCCTCTTCCACCTTCCAGCCTCCCTGCACCATCTCCCGAGCTGGGTGAGGCTCTGCAGGTCTTTCTCCTCCGTTGACTCCCATGCCTTTCTTGCACCCTTTTCCTTTTGTGATTTCATGCATTGTCATGATTTCCACTACTTTTCAATGTGGGTCACCCATCTCATCATCTCCAAGCCTGGTGTGGCTTCTGGAAGGGGCATTTCCGTGAGCTTGCTGGGTAGCACCGCCTTCATTTGTTTCCTCCTCGCCCTGCTCCCCTGAGGTTTCCCGTTTACATGCCTAGGGTGGCCACCCTGTGGCTCGGAGTTTTCTGAGTAATCTTGATTTGCTCTCTTGCATAAGCTTCCCACATTTAGTCAGATACCAAATTGTAATAATTCAACCAAGTAATAGCTCACTCAACCTCTTGGCTTCTTTTCTTTCCTACTACCAACACCTCCGTTCAGGGCTTTTCCAACTTTCATGTGCAGTCAGGTCACATGGGGATCTTGTGATAAAGGCAGACTCTGATTCAGGAGGGCTGGAGCGGGGCCTGGGGATCTGCATTTCTAACACCCCCCAGGTGATGCTGATGCAATCAGACCTTTATACGTTTCTCTGAGTCTCCAGGCTTCCCAGCTGATTTCACTGATTATAGTCCCTTCTTCTAATCCACTTTAGAGATTACTTTTATTGAAGATCAAATCTGATCATTTTTTCCCTCCTATCCTCAAAACACTTCTCTGACATCCCCTTCTATTACCTATTGAATAACAATGAAATCTCTTACATCAGCGTTCAGCTAGCATTCCATATGTTCCATGGTTTGGATTTACATTAAATTCAATCTCAAGTCTCAAGGTCACCTTTAACTTTACCCGCAGTACTTGCTGTTCTGTACACCCCCTCTGCCATTTTCATGATTTTCACATGTTCTCATGCTGCTTGGAATGCCCTTTCTTCCACATCCTCATGGGTCCAAATTTTAGCAATTTGTCAAGGACAAAGTGCTTGAAATGCCACTTTTCTCTGTGAATTCATCTTTTAGTACTTTATCAGATTCTCAGTTTTATCACTGATCACATTCACTCTTATTTGTGTGTACGTGTGTGCGTGTATAAATTATTTCAAATACTAGAGTGTGAAGTGCTTGAATGATGATGCCATGTTTCATTTGTCTTTGATTGCCCTAAAGTACTTACGATGGAGTCATCCCCATAAAATGCTCAATATACATATCGACATATAAAATATGTAAATATAGTGGTTTTGATGTTTTTCTCATTATAAAAATAATACGGATTACACAGAATTCAGTCATGAAAGAAATATATTATGTCAAAAGTAAAAGTCCATCATGACCCAGTGCCCGCAAAGATAACCGAGGTTAACAATTTGATGCAGAATCCTCTGATATTTTTCTGTACATATCCTAACATTCATGCAAAACTGGGATAATAATAGACTTTTGTGAGCTGGCTTTAAATGTAAATCTACCTCCTTAATTTTTAAATCTGCAGTGTGTTCTAAAAGATTGACTGATTTCACTGCATAAAAATCAATCCGCTTAAAGTGGCCCAGCAATAAAGAAATCTGTTTGCTTTGAATTTCTGATTAGTTAAGCATGTCTATGTTCAGCACTTTCTCTGCCCCCAGGATCATACTAGACACTTCGGATTTGTAAGAGTAACACACAAACACTGCCCCAGAAGACACAAGCTGTTCTTATGCCTTCAGGCTAATGTCGGCCAGTGGACTAATGGAGGTGTAGCAGTCACTCATTTTTGATGCCAGATTAAAATCATCATGTTTGATGACATGCACTCTCAGATTGTTAACTTTTATGTTGAAATTGAAGCTTTTGCATTATTTAGATCCATAAAGTACAGGTGACTCATTTTGAATTCTGAATGTGGACATTTTAGTCTGTCTAACGCACACATATATATGTATATTTGGTTTTGTTTCATGAATGAATATAAGTTTGGAATAAAAACAGAAAAGCTTTAACAAAGACAACAAAATCTTGTATGTGCAATAAAACTACAATTTAGGGAGAAGTATGGAGAAAAAACATCATAATGATCTGTGTCTTAGAATGCCAGTAAGTCAAGACACAATATGACACATTTGTTGAAAAGAGAATTCCTTTAGAATTTGTAATCAATATTCCCCTAAGAATTTTGAAGAGAGAAATCTTTTTTTTTTTGTGGTACGCAGGCCTCTCCCTGCCGCGGCCTCTCGCGCTGCGGAGCACAGGCCCCGGACGCACAGGCCCAGCGGCCATGGCCCACGGGCCCAGCCGCTCCACGGCATGTGGGAAGAGAGGAATCTTAATAATGATGAATGTTTGTTATTGCTACCCTATTTGTCATTTAGAAAAATGTTTGTGGTAGAATTTTGGAAGATAATTTTCCTGGATAGTGGGAGGGCAGGTATATGGTCAGGGAATCTAGAATTGTCAGCAAAATTGGTTGTGTCTTAAGAAGAAATACTTAAAACTAGAATGCCAAGACAGTTAAAGGGAAAAAACTTTGAACCTGTATGAGATTTCTGCAGTGTGAGTTAGTGAAATTATATAAAGAATATTTCTGCATCCTGTTGAGTGATTCACCCAGGGTCCCAAAATTCACAGGCCTGGATCTTTTGACTCTGTGTCTGGTTTTCTCTATCCTTTCATGCTAGATCTCTTCTCAGGACTCAACTCACCTCTTTCTCGCTTGACATCCTCTCTCAGTGATTTCAGCTGCACTTAGGGCTTCAAGTGTCAGTAGACATAGTTTTGTAGACCATAGCTCTTCCCTTGAGTGCTAGATTTCCATGCTGGCACCCTGTTGGACATTTCCACAAAGAATATCAATCAGGCACCTCTCATGTACCATTTGGACTCTGGAACCCATCATCTTTCTCCAAAATATGCTGTTCCTCCTATTTTTTCCTGTATTAATTGACTGCATCACAGTCATCCTAGGATCTCTGACTTGAAGCATCTCGAATCTGCATTTCCTTTATACCCTCCCTCCTCTCGTGCAGTCTCTAAATCCTACTGGATTTTCGTGAACCGTCTCATCAGTTCCTTCCTTCCTACTCCCACTCCCATTTTCTTGATACAGGCCTTCGCCAACCCCCCCCAACCCACCGCCGCACTGTCCCGATGGCCTCTGACTTGTCTTTTTGCTTTGTTTGCTTTTACCTATTCTACAATGAGATCAAAGTCCATTACCATTTCACTCTCCATAACTTTCAGTCCCTTCTTCCTTTCCCCCCTCTGCTGTGGCGCTGTAGCCACGTCAGCCTGCTTTGAGGGTCCTGGGATGTGCCTCTAGGTAGACCCTCCACACTTCCTGAAATGTGCTCCCTAGCTTTGGCCTTAGCAGTCCTGCAAACAGGAGGAGGCCTACGTGCCTCCTCTAAGACAATTCGTCTCTTCATTCCCCATGCCCCTTGAGTGTATTATTCTTTGCCATACTTGTTTCCACTAGAATAAACGATGCAAATATCAAAGTTTTCCTCTGGATTTTGAGCTTCTTATCAGGAGCCACCCATTATTTATTTCTCTATACCCAGGACTTACACATTGTGAAATGGGGATGAGCAACTCACTATATTGATTGATGGTTTAGATCTCTGTCAGGGCAGAGATGTTTATGTTATGTTTTATTCATGATACAGTCCAAGGGTCTAAACAGTGCTTGGCAATAGTACTCGCATTAAGTATTTGTTCTTGAATGAATTCCTTCTTACTGTTCCTTTTGGGGTGGGGGAAGAAATCTGAGGTTTAGAAGTTTTCAGTGTATTTTGATAATGACAGGATAGTTTACATGTTAATAAACAGTAAGGAGTTCTTGATGAATATGATACAGAACATAATAAAATTATCCCAGGTCAGACTCAGAGTTTCACTTGCTTGAAGCGTTGTCTGCAAGGATATAATGGTTGCCCTGGTGACCCTAACATTTTGAGAGGCATTGTTCTCTCAGATAACATCTGACAAATTAGGGCTCTTCTCACCAACTTGTTCTAGTGGCCAGGACTTTTGAAGGAGTCATTTTTCATTGATCACCAGTTGCTATAAGTAGCCAGGTCTCCTAAGGGCTTTTCATAATCACTGAAAAGATTTCCATGACAAGGATTTAAGGTGATGTTTCTACCATTGTGGCCTAGGATCATTTGACCAAAATCACCTGGGGTAGTTGTTAAACTGTAGCCTTGGGGATTGAAACCAGATCAGCTGAATTAGAATGGGGGAGGGGCAGGGTCTGTCAATCTGCATTTTAAATAAATACCTTGAATGATACTTCTGCCCGCTAAATTTTAAAATCCACTAATGGAAGAGAGAGACAGAATATTTTGTTTGAGAGAACGATTGAATGAGCTAGAGAAACACTTTAGAAACACTTTGTATTTTTTTTAAGTAGATTAATAGCCTGGATTGGCAAGGGGTACATTATCTTAGGCTGTTCTCTGGTAAAATGAGCCATTCAATTTAGGGTGTTTCTCAGGCTCTGAGGAAGGGCAGAGTGTTCTTTTCCACTGAAATTTAAACACAATTGAGGAATGACTGAGGTCTCAGGTATAGAATTAAGGTGAAACCATTTCCATCACATGTACCCCTTGGTAACTAAATATATAGATTTTTAAAAATATGGATAGCATTGTTCACAAGGTGCTATAAGAACAAATGATCTCAAATACATCTAGTCCTGAACATTTTTTCTTTGTTTCTTGTGTTGTACCATGGAACTATATCAGAAGCAGACCACATTTTTGCGTGTGTATAATGCTATATTTAGAGTCTAACTTTCTGAGCAAGTACATCACATATGTTATTGATGTGAACAACAGGATGTCAATAAAGGAATGACAAAATAGTCTATAAATGCTGCATATGTGCACAGTAGTTTAATTATTATGAACGGTTTTAGAAATGGACATAGATTAGTTTTGCTCAAAGGGCATTTTATAATAGATCTTCTAGACGTGAGTGCATTTTAAAAAGCATATACAGTACAATTAATACTTTCACACAGATTTAATGTAAACTATTACATAAATTTTAAGAGAATTAAACAAAATTGTCAATCACTCTGTTCCTTAGAACTTCAGAAATTCCTCTGGTAGGGGACCCACACAGTCTGGTCTATTTTAAGCTTTTCTACCGGCCATTCACTTGTTCATTAAATTTAAGTTCCTGAATTGTTGCAGGCACTGTTCTAGATGCTAGAGATAATTAGATGAATAGTCATTCTGCTTTCATGGAACTTATGTCTTTGTGAATTCAAATCCATAAAACCTGGAATAATATTCCCAGGGTTTTCTAAACAGGCCTGTTCCTACTTAGTGTCAAGAAGAGAGGAGAGGGGGGTATTAGGATAGTGTAACCAATTAGATGTGTGATCTTCCTTAGGCTTTACTTTCCCCTCACCTCTTAAACATGGGGTTTAGATTAAATTTATCTCGGCAAAATACTGCTGCTTTTCTAGAAAAATTAGACTGCTGATACTAACTTTTGCCACTAGATGGCAAACATCTGCATTTGTGTGTCCAATGAGTGAGTCAAGTTTTGAAAATTAAAACGAGGTTGAAAATGATTCACTTGATATGAAAAATAATGTTGTCAGTCTCACATGAATGAGAGGTAGCGGTTGCTACTATGTGCCATGGATTCCATCCTTTAAACCTGACCATTTTAAAACTCCCTGGCATCTACTTTTCCATGTGGCTACCTGCTCTGTTTCTTTTCAAATGCAGGGCAACCCATTTTTGAAATGCTTTTTGAAAATCACATATATTGCTGAAGTTATGATATAACAGTGAGTCTTTAATGTACTTTTACCAGTGTTCTTTTTGTATGAAAATTAAAATAGTCTTTTCAAGCTGAGGCATAGATGAATACACTGGGTGGATCTAGAGAATGTGTTAACTTTATCAGATATAACATGAGAAACAAATGTTTCATTTTCCTGTGACAGAAGAAACAAAGTTACTAGATAGTCTCTGCCTGACTACTTCATTTGATCTACTTTTGGCTACAAGAGTCCAAAGAAAATGAAACAGGAACAGAAGTTACATCTGGCAAATCACATACATAAACCAAGATTAGCATCACTGTTACAGAACTGAAAGCTGGCCCAAAGCCTGGTGATGAAGAGCCCACCTGTATCCCCTTTTCAGCAAGGAAATAACTAACCAAAGCATGAATACAAGCATGTCTTTTGGAAGACCGAGGGTGCCATATCAAGTCCAAACAACACTAAGCTATGAAAAGTAGTGCCCACTGACTGTAAATTTCTGGGAAACCCATACCAAGTACACATACTGCCTTTGACTTTCTAAGACAAGATTGTTTTGAGGCAGCTAGGTTCAGAAGGGGTTATACAAATTTGCAGCAAGTCTTGACCCTAGATATGTGTTTATAATCTACAAAGATGTTCACTTGTAAAACAGAGTTTTCTGGGCCAAGTTGTTCTTGGGATTCAAAGGGTGAAGAAGCCAGATCTTTTTGGAGGGTTACCAGGTACTTGGTGGTGTAAAGGATTTCACTTGAGAGAGATACTGTAAAAGGACCAGTAAGGTTTAAATAGATGGAGACGCAAGGTAGAATATTCAGGCAAAACTTAACTTACATGTGAAAACCCCTTGCCGTTTTTGGTCTATACCATGAACACTCCATCTCAGATCCTTTGCACTTACTGTTCTGTTTGGAACACTCTTTGTCCAGAAACCTATACAGCTTGCTTCTGCACTTAAGATATGTCCTCAAATATCACCTTATCAGGCCAGCATTTTGTGATCACCTCATCTGAAACAGCATGCACCTCTTTCATCATTCACCATCTCCTTAATCTGTTGTTTTTCTCTTCTGAGCATTTATCACCACCTGATACAATACATATTAATTTTTTTGGTTTCATTTATAGGCTGTTTACACCCACTACAGCATGAGCTCTCTGAGACCAAGGAATTAATCTTTTATTTTAATTGCTAAATATCCAGTTCCTAGAACACTGCCTGGCCCAGAGTAGGCTCCTGTCAAACCCTAAAGGACTAAATGGATATGCAATGCGCTTTTCCTAGAGTCTGCAGGAGTGAAGCCCTGATGACTGTTTTTTTTCTTTTTTTGGCTTCTGGCATCTTAGTTTCCTGACCAGTGACTGAACCCGGGCCTTCGGCAGTGAAAGCTTGCTGTACTAACCACTGGACCACCAGGGAATTTGCAGTGCCATGTTTATTTTTCTTATTTCTTTTGTTAACATCTTTATTGGAGTATAATTGCTTTACAACGGTGTGTTAGTTTCTGCCGTATGTATACATATATCCCCATATCGCGTCTCCCTCCCACCCTCCCTATCCCACCCCTCTAGGTGGTCACAAAGCACGAAGCTGATCTCCCTGTGCTATACGGCTGCTTCCCACTAGCTATCTATTTTACATTTGGTAGTGTATATATGTCCATGCCACTCTCTCACTTAGTCCCAGCTTACCCTGCCCCCTCCCCATGTCCTCAAGACCATTCTCTACGTCTGCGTCATTATTCCTGTCCTGCCCCTAGGTTCATAAGAACCTTTTTTTTTTTTTTAAGATTCCATATGTGTGTGTTAGCATACGGTATTTGTTTTTCTCTTTCTGACTTACTTCACTCTGTATGATAGACTCTAGGTCCATCCATCTCACTACAAATAACTCAGTTTCGTTTCTTTTTATGGCTGACATATTCCATTGTATATATGTGCTGCATCTTCTTTATCCATTCATCTGTCGATGGACACTTAGGTTGCTTCCATGTCCTGGCTATTGTAAATAGAGCTGCAGTGAACATTGTGGTACATGACTCTTTTTGAATCATGGTTTTCTCAGGGTATATGCCCACTACTGGGATTGCTGGGTTGTATGGTAGTTCTACTTTTAGTTTTTTAAGGGACCTCCATACTGTTCTCCATAGTGGCTGTATCAATTTACATTCCCACCAACAGTGCAAGAGTGTTCCCTTTTCTCTACACCCTCTGCAGCATTTATTGTTTGTAGATGTTTTGATGATGGCCTTTCTAACTGATGTGAGGTGATACCTCATTGTGGTTTTGATTTGGATTTCTCTGATGATTAATGATGTTGAGCATTCTTTCATGTGTTTGTTGGCAGTCTGTATCTTTCTGGAGAAATGTCTGTTTTAGGTCTTCTGCCCATTTTTGGATTGGGCTGTTTGTTTTTTTGATAATGAGCTGCATGAGCTGCTTGTATATATTGGAGATTAATCCTTTGGCAGTTGCTTCATTTGCAAATATTTTCTCCCATTCTGAGGGTTGTCTTTTGGTCTTGTTTATGGTTTCCTTTGCTGTGCAAAAGCTTTTAAGTTTCATTAGGTCCCATTTGTTTATTTTTCTTTTTATTTCCATTTCTCTAGGGGGTGGGTCAAAAAGGATCTTGCTGTGATTTATGTCATACAGTGTTCTGCCTATGTTTTTTTCTAAGAGTTTTATAGAGTTTGGCATTACATTTATGTCTTTAATCCACTTTGAGTTTATATCTGTGTATGGTGTTAGGGAGTGTTCTAATTTCATTCTTTTACATGGAGCTGTCCAGTTTTCCCAGCACCACTTATTGAAAAGGCTGTCTTTTCTCCATCGTATACTCTTGCCTTCTTTATCAAAGATAAGGTGACCATATAACATGGGTTTGTCTCTGAGCTTTCTATCCTGTTCCATTGATCTATATTTCTGTTTTTGTGCCAGTTTTGTGTCTTGATGCCTGTAGCTTTGTAGTATAGTCTGAAGTCAGGGAGCCTGATTCTTCCAGCTCCGTTTTTCTTTCTCAAGATTGCTTTAGCTATTCGGGGTCTTTTGTGTTTCCATACAAATTGTGAAATTTTTTGTTCTAGTTCTGTGAAAAATGCCACTGGTAGTTTGATAGGGATTGCACTCAATCTGCAGATTGCTTTGGGTAGTATAGTCATTTTCACAATGTTGATTGTTCCAATCCAAGAACATGGTATAGCTCTCCATCTGTTGGTATTATCTTTAATTTCTTTCATCAGTGTCTTATAGTTTTCTTCATAGAGGTCTATTGTCTCCTTAGGTAGGTTTATTCCTAGGTATTTTATTCTTTTTGCTGCAGTGGTAAATGGGAGTGTTTCCTTAATTTCTCTTTCAGCTTTTTCATCATTAGTGTCTACGAATGCAAGAGATTTCTGTACATCAATTTTGTACCTTGCTACTCTACCAAATTCATTGATTAGCTCTAGTTTCTGGTAGCATCTTTAGGTTTCTCTGTGTGTAGTATCATGTCATCGGCAAACAGTGAGTTTTACTTCCCTTTTTTCCTATGTGGATTCCTTTTATTTCTTTTTCTTCTCTGATGGCTGTGGCTAAAACTTCCATAACTATGTTGAATAATAGTGATGAGAGTGGGCAACCTTGTTTTGTTCCTGAACTGAGAGGAAATGGTTTCAGGTTTTCACCATTGAGAACGATGTTGCCTGTGGGTGTGTCATATATGGCCTTTATAATGTTGAGGTAGGTTCTCTCTATGCCTACTTTCTGGAGAGTTTTTTGTATCAAAAATGGGTGTTGAATTTTGTCAAAAGCTTTTTCTGCATCTATTGAGATGATCATATGGTTTTCCTCCTTCAATTTGTTAATATGGTGTATCACATTGATTGATTTGCATATACTGAAGAATCCTTGAATTCCTGGGATAAACACCACTTGATCATGATGTATGATCTTTTTAATGTGTGTTGGATTCTGTTTGCTAGTATTTTGTTGAGGGTTTTTACATCAATGTTCATCAGAGATATTGGCCTGTAGTTATCTTTTTTTGTGACATCTTTGTCTGGTTTTGGTATCAGGGTTATGGTGGCCTTGTAGAATGAGTTTGGGAGTGTTCCTCCCTTTGCTGTATTTTGGAGGAGTTTGAGAAGGATAGGTGTTAGCTGTTCTCTAAATGTTTGATAGAATTCGCCTGTGAAGCCATCTGGTCCTGGGCTTTTGTTTGTTGGAATATTTTTAATCACAGTTTCAATTTCAGTGCTTGTGATTGGTCTGTTCATATTTTCTATTTCTTCCTGGTTCAGCCTCGGAAGGTTGTGCTTTTCTAAGAGTTTGTCCATTTCTTCCAGGTTGTCCATTTTATTGGCATATAGTTGCTTGTAGTAATCTCTCATGATCCTTTGTATTTTTGCAGTGTCAGTTGTTACTTCTCCTTTTTCATTTCTAATTCTATTGATTTGAGTCTTCCTTTTTTTCTTGATGAGTCTGGCTAATGATTTGTCAATTTTGTTTATCTTGTCAAAGAACCAGGTTTTAGTTTTATTGATCTTTGCTATAGTTTCCTTCATTTCTTTTTCACTAATTCTGATCTGATTTTATGATTTCTTTCCTTCTGCTAACTTTGGGGTTTTTTGTTCTTCTTTCTCTAATTGCTTTACATGTAAGTTTAGGTTGTTTATTTGAGATGTTTCTTGTTTCTTAAGGTAGGATTGTATTGCTATACACTTCCCTCTTAGAACTGCTTTTGCTGCATCCCATAGGTTTTGGGTCATCGTGTTTTCATTGTCATTTCTCTCTAGGTATTTTTTTATTTCCTCTTTGATCTCTTCAGTGATCTTTTGGTTATTTAGTAGTGTATGGTTTAGCTTCCATGTGTTTGTATTTTTTACAGTTTTTTTCCTGCAGTTGATATCTAGTCTCATAACATTGTGGTTGGAAAAGATATTTGATATTATTTCAGTTTTCTTAAATTAACCAGCGCTTTATTTGTGACCGAAGATATGGTCTCTCCTGGAGAATGTTCCATGAGCATTTGAGAAGACATTGCATTGTGTCGTTTTTGGATGGAATGTCCTATAAATATCAATTAAGTCCATCTTGTTTAATGTGTCATTTAAAGCCTGTGTTTTCTTATTTATTTTCATTTTGGATGATCTGTCCATTGGTGAAAGTGGGGTGTTAAAGTCCCCTGCTATGATTGTGTTACTGTCGATTTCCCCTTTTATGGCTGTTAGCATTTGCCTTATGTATTGAGGTGCTCCTATGTTGGGTGCATAAATATTTACAATTGTTACATCTTCTTCTTGGGTTGATCCCTTGATCATTATGTAGTGTCCTTCTTTGTCTCTTGTAATAGCCTTTATTTGAAAGTCTATTTTTTCTGATATGAGAATTGCTACTCCAGCTTTCTTTTGATTTCCATTTGCATGGAATATCTTTTTCCATCCCCTCACTTTCAGTCTGTATGTGTCTCTAGGTCTGAAGTGGGTCTCTTGTAGACAGCATATATACGGGTCTTGTTTTTGTATCCATTCAGCCAGTCTATTTCTTTTGGTTGGAGCTTTCAGTCCATTTACATTTGAGGTAATTATTGATATGTATGTTTCTATTACCATTTTCTTACTTGTTTGGGGCTTGTTTTTGTAGGTCTTTTTCTTCTCTTGTGTTTCCTGCCTAAAGAAGTTCCTTTAGCATTTGTTGTAACGCTGGTTTGGTGGTGCTGAATTCTCTTAACTTTTGGTTGTCTGTAAAGGTTTTAATTTCTCCACGGAATCTGAATGAGATCCTTGCCGGGTAGAGTAATCTTGGTTTTAGGTTTTTCCCTTTCATCACTTTAAATATGTCCTGCCACTCCCTTCTGGCTTGCAGAGTTTCTGCTGAAAGATCAGCTGTTAACCTTCTGGGGATTCCCTTGTATGTTATTGGTTGTTTTTCTAACTTGCCGCTTTTAATATTTTCCTGTATTTAATTTGTGATAGTTTGATTAATATGTGTCTCAGCGTGTTTCTCTTTGGGTTTATCCTGTATGGGTGTCTCTGTGTTTCCTGGACTTGATTATTTTGTTTCCCATGTTAGGGAAGTTTTAGACTATAATCTCTTCAAATATTTTCTCAGACTCTTTCTTTTTCTCTTCCTCTTCTGGGACCCCTATAATTTGAATGTTGGTGTGTTTAATGTTGTCCCACAGGTCTCTGAGACTGTCCTCAATTCTTTTCGTTCTTTTTTCTTTATTTGGCTCCCTGGCAGTTATTTCCACCATTTTACCTTCCAGCTCACTTATCCTTTCTTCTGCCTCAGTTATTCTGCTATTGATTCCTTCTAAAGTATTTTTAATTTCAGTTATTGTGTTGTTCATTATTTGCTCTTTAGTTCTTCTAGATCCTTGTTGAATGTTTCTTGTATTTTCTCCATTCTGTTTCCAAGAGTTTAACTCATGTTAACTATCATTACTCTGAATTCTTTTTCAGGTAGGTTGCCTATTTCGTTTTCATTTATTTGGTCTTGTAGGTTTTTACCTTGCTCCTTCGTCTGTAACATTTTTTTTGTCATTTCTTTCTTTCTTTCTTTATTTTTTTTGATGGGTGAAGCTGTATTCCTGTCTTACTGGCTGTTTGGCCTGAGGCATCCAGCACTGGAATTTGCAGGCAGTTGGATAGAGCCAGGTCTTGGTGCTGAGATGAGGACTTATGGGAGGTGTCACTCTGATTAATATTCCCTGGGGTCTGAGGTTCTCTGTTAGTCCAGCAGTTTGTACTTGGAGATCGCACCACAGGAGCTTGGGCCCGACCTCCCACCTGGGAACCAAGATCCTGCAAGCCGGTTGCTGGGGGTTCCTCCCGTCCCCTTAGGTGCCCTGCCCTATCGGTGCCTGGCAGGTGCCCTAGTTGTGCAGAGACACGAATTCTGCATCCTCCTTTTCCACTATCTTGGCTCCGCCCCTATTTTTCTTATTGCAGAAGGGAAAACTGACAAACCTATCCCATATTTTCCTTTCAACCAGGGCCTTTTCTTTTGAACACCCATGTTGAAATAGTCACTAATAGCATCATTTACAATGAATAACAGATTACAGGTTAACAATTGTAGGCTTGAAGAATAATGAAATAAACTAGCACATTCAATCAAGTTGAATATGGCCAGCTTTCTTTTCAATAATGCTATTTGACCCTGTTTTTCTGTTAGAATTAGATAAGAGAGAAACAACTTGTTGCCTTCTTGTTCTTTTCAATTCTATTTTTGTAAATGCCCACTGACTTAATTATGAACATGTGCTTTAAAAAGGAAGTAAAGAAATTCTTCTCGTTGTAAAATGGAAGAGGAAGATGGAGTAGAGATTTTCTGTAGTTGGGATTCTGTGTCATACTTTAGGAAGTCAGTGGTTGAGTGCCTACCGTGTGCCACTGTGCAAAACATGATACACAATCAAGAGTATGTTGGCCTGGGATGCTCTTGACATGTCATAATATACTTAATTTTCTATGTTACTTTGCTAACATGATTTATAGTGGTTCAGTTATGCTGAGTCTCTCTAAAATAATGAAATGGTATACTCTGTTAGCGTTTTCACAACCAAGTCCAGGTTTTGAAATATTGCTAAACATGCTTGAAGGTAATGTTTTCTGTCTTTCCATCCATCACACATTTATTAAGCAGCCGCTAATGCCAGGATGCTGCTCCATGCTGGAGACAGAGTGATGAGGAAAGAAGACAGGGTCTTGCCCTAATGGAGTTTGAGGTTTGAGTGAATCAACTAATTTTTCTTTCTGTTGAGAAGTAGCTTTAAAAAGTAGTATAATGTAAGAGACAGTCTGGTTTGAAGGATGCTGATGTGGGCATAATCATGAGAAGATCAGCGTCCCTAATACTGTAAACTGTGTTCTGTTGGTGGTTGGGTAGAAGGCACTCCCTGGAGATACGGTTTCTTTGGAACCTGGGCATCACCAAATCACACACGCACTCAAGTTTAGAAACTGTCCTGACCTCAGTTGGGCCTGAATTTTTCCCATCTCAGATCTTGAAACCATATGTGTATGTGAAAACCTTTGATGGTCTGGGCTCTGAATCAAGGCAGAAAACAATATTTGTGCAGGTGTGGCTTCAGAGCAGATATTTGGAAAGTTAGGAAGGTATCTTTCTGGGATCACATAGGTTAGTGGTCAAATAGAATTTGGGATGGTCGTGAGCGTGGCTCATTGATCTCTAAAAGGTAATGAGATGCTTGGGGTTGGTATCAAAGAATTCACTGAAGAGAGAATGTCTTTTGTTAAAACAAAATCAGTGATCTAGGTAATAGGGCAGTTTTGATTTGAGGGTATCTACTGTTCTCTTCTAACATTTTAAAGAAGCTTCTGGTGTATGGTATTAGATGTCTGATATTAACCTTAAAAATGGTTTCAATCACAAAATGCCCTCATGCTCCCAGAATTTGTAAGGTCCTTCTGAGTGTTTACCAATTTACATTCCCAAGTTCTCCAACCATTATTTCTTCTTTTACCTTTTCCTTTAATCCAGTGTTTCTCAAGTGGATTTTCCTCATTAATGCCCTCCCCATCCTAGGAGCCTTTTAGACTTTTTTTTTCCTTAATCATGAAAATTTTAATGCCATACATTTATTGTGTATTTGTTTATAAAATGTGACCATTTAGAGAGTCAGAAACCATTGCAATCTCTAAGACATTTTCACCCTCTAAGAACTCATTTTCACCCCCTTTGGGGTGATATCACCCCCATAGAATGCATGCTTTAATCATTTATAGCAGGACGATATGAAGGCAGGAGTGATTCCATGCCCCACCGCACTCACAGTCCTTCAGTCCCCTTTCTCTCTCCTGTCCCCAGAAGTTCTGCAGTGTTGACATGATTCCCTCACTGAAGTCTGCAGGATCCCTTCTCACCCCCTTCCTCCATTGCCGTCTCTTAGTTGAATGCTCTGATCCTTCAGGAGTGGTCCCTGTGAGACTCACCAGCTATCCCTAGAGAAGGATTTCCATTAAAACGTCGACAGGGATGTCCCTTAATACTTGGTTTCTGAGCAGTAGAAAAGATCAGTATATTTTTTTCGGAGGCAAAATGAGAAAATCCAAGCACGATTTCATGTATCTTCCTGCTTCTTATTGCTTTTTTTCAGCCCCATTGGCTCAGGGAGTCCTAAGCTGGCTGTGTTCTTCCTGGCAAATCTGCCTGTTCTCAGCACCCAAGTGCAGTTGAGATACAGGACTGCCTAGATACATCCACTCTGTTGTGTTTTTAATATGATTTTACACAGTCCTTGCATTCTTGTGCCACCAAAGAGTTTTCAAGCTTTTGTAGTACCCCAGGCCTTTAGAAAGTCGCAAAGTTCCCAAGGCTGCAATAAAATGATAGCATCCTCAGTGCCCACCCTTCCTGGATCCCCATTCATGAGAGGCAACCATTTTCATCTCTTTAGGCTCTTTTTTCTGTTATTTACTTCCGTATTTCTAAATAGCATGCCCAGACGGCTATGTTTTGCTTTTTGACTTTTAGAATTTTACTTCTTACTATATAAAATGAGGGCTGTTACTTCTTACTATATAAAATGTTTTAGCCCGTTAGAAATCATTTTACTCCCAAGAGAATCATTAAAATTTTTGTTATATCAAATTCATTACAAGCATGTTTTGACTATATGTTTTACTCATTACTGAACCATTTAGAGACCTATGATATTTTCTTTTTTTTGTATTATTTTTTGGTTTTCTTGGAATTAATAGTGTCTCATACTCTCCCTTCCTCTCCTTCCTTCCTTCTCCCTCCCTTCCCTCCTCTCTCCCTCCCTCCTTTCCTTCCTTCCTGTCTTTCATCTCCTCAGGAGTCTTCTAGCCTTTTGCTCTAGTCAGGACTGGCTGCTCTCTAGAACTGCCAGGTAGCTGTCCTCTAGGATTTTTCCATCACTATACCCATCCCCATATTGTTTCTTTTCTTCAGAGTTCTTCAATTTTATTATCTGCAGAGTGAGAAGGATAATTACTATCCTGGCCTCTCCTGGTTCTCAGGAGCATTAAATGAGTGTATATGTAAGTACATATTAGAACTCGCATGTAGGACTTCCCTGGTGGCACAGTGGTTAAGAATCTGCCTGCCAGTGCAGGGGACACGGGTTCGAGCCCTGGTCCGGGAAAATCCCACATGCCACGGAGCAACTGATAAGCCCGTGTGCCACAACTACTGAGCCTGCGCTCTAGAGCCTGTGCTCCACAACAAGAGAAGCCACCGTAATGAGAAGCCCACGCACCACAACGAAGAGTAGCCCCCGCTCGCCACTACTAGAGAAAGCCTGCACGCATCAACAAAGACCCAGTGCAGCTGAAAAATAAATCAATTAAAAAAAAAATTTAATTTAGAACTTGCATGTAGTACACACCCCAAAAAAGTAATAACAACTTACTGCTACTGTGTATACTGTTTGTATACTCATTTATTTTTCCATTACTTGTCTTAAATGGAAAGTTTCTATGGGACAATATGAGTAGAGTAGGAGCTTACCGTAGAATAAGTTAAGAGTCTTGCACAGTGGTAATGTAATCATACTTATTAGAATTACTATTAATGGTCTGCCATACTGCAGACTTTTTTCAGGGATCAATCAGAGCAGATACCACTTGAAGGAGAGAAGGGTAGTTCTTTTCAGTGTGACTGAGGTTTGCTGGTTAGCCACTGCTGCCCTCACCTTCCTACACTCTGGCCCTGACAAGACAAGCCCATTTTCTATGAAGGTGGGAACTTTCTGTAATCTGAATGTAAGTTGTATGCTGTCTTTTAGGAGTGTTCTATATTTTATGAACTTCAATCATATTAAAATCAATAGTATTTGAAGAAAACTGAATCATGAAAGAGTGAGTGTCTATGTTGGAATGGAGAACTCACTTGTCCAGGGTATTTAGCTAATTAATTAAATGGAAAGGCTGAAAATCAAGTATATTTAGATGTTTCTTTGCCACTAGTGAGGTTTGGAGATGTAGAGGATACACATATACATGTACAAACACATTTTTAACAAATAACCAAATGCCAGCTTGTTTCCCGTTGTTATTATTTCCATTGCAAATGTTTGCTTGGGTGCTTTAAAATCATATTGATGATATCAGAATAATATAAACCCAAGGGGGAGGTGTTTGTTGAAAAGAAACCAGGGTTCTTGACAAAAATAATTTGAATTTTAGGCTCTTCTAGGCTCTCATCATTAGTGGAGCCTCCACAGTAATTTTATAAGCAGCCCCTGTGTTGCCATTAGGAACAGGTGGTGTTTGTCATCTGAATATCTAAACGTTCTGAATCTCTGGGCACAGGCACACCTCATCACTGCTATACTGTTTCATCTATTCCTTTGCTTGCTTTCTATTCATAATTAATTTTGTATTGAACCCACTGGCTTTGATGACAGTTAAATACTTGTTTTTGACATAATGAGAAGAATACTTCTTCAGTGAATCACACAAGTGGCCTACCTTTTTTAAAAAAGGGTTAATCCCTTCCTTACTTTGATTTTTCGTAAACTTAAGTAATGTGAATATTCATTTAGGTTGCATCTACCTAAGGCAAGTGTTTGCAACCATTTGATGTTATTTGGAACACACTATCTTCCATCCGGTCCCATTGGCCTCTGCTATGTGACATTACACAAGCATCAACCTCTACCTTATGTTTGCTCCAAAGCAGGTAGTAAAAAATCTGGAACAGAGCAAAATAGTTGAGATCACATAACAGACATTTCGAGACAATGGACTAGCATAGACAGTATGCCTAATTTTATATATTTCTTTAAATTCAGTCCAGCTGAGATTAAGGAGGATTCATTCAATGTATAGAGTAGAAGTTGAAAATGTATTTTATTTTATGATCAGTTTATTGGGAGCTCCTGCCCTTAATGGAACCATGGCTCTTAGTGCAAATACAACTAGGTTATAGGAAACCACAGTTTGAGCCTTTCTAGAGAATGATTCACTGACAATAATATAAATATTAATATTTACAAAATATTGTGTGCTTACTCTGTGTTAGAACAGTGCTAAATACTTCCCTGTGTAATGTATCATTTAATTCTTGAAACGATATACAAGATAAGCACTCTCTCTTGTTTAATGGATGGATATAGTAAACCACAGATAGGTTAAATGACTTGTCCAGGTCAGGTTTCAAACACACGAGTGTTCAGTTCTGGTTAAAGACGTTTGCAACCTCTGGACTAAAAACATGAATCTCACAGACTGATCAGAGAAAAAGTTTTCTTTTTACAGAAGTTACTTCTTATATTCCTTTCTACGTGTCACAGTAACAGCTCATTAAATTTAAAAAATTAAGGCCACAATAAAAATATGAAAAGCAGGAAAATGAAAGTAACTGGAGGAAAAAATAAAGTTGTAAACAAGTAAGGGACCCAAATTTGGATAGGGAAAATTTTAATATATCTAAAAGTATAATTCTTTAGCTGCATTGCTGTGGCATACCCATGATAATTTTCATTACCAGTGAAGCTAAAACAAGAAAGATTAGTAACTGCTTAAGCAGCAGCTAGAGAGGAAAAAAAATTTTTTTTAGTCAGACTTATAACCAGATTCCAATAATATGTGATTTTATTCATTTAAGTAGGATCATCCAGGGCTCTGAGTATAATGTTCTCTGTGCAACTTGGAAACTGATTCAGTGGTCTTATGTAAACAGTGCATAACTGATATAAAAGATGACAAGTAGAAATCCTAAGTTTCTATATTTGGTATAGATTTTACAAGTAGATGAAAGGGAAGCAGAGCAGACTGTTCAAATATGAACATGGGCTAGTAGGACATTGCCATTGTACCTACCTTCCTTGATTATCAGTCTGTTGAGAGAAGTAAAAGAAAGGCTCTTCAAGAACAGAATTAAGTATTGTGGGGAAACCATATTTGCTCTGAATTTCAAAATCTGTTTTTAAAAGGATAAAATCTTAGAGACCATATTTCATATGGTCATGGGTCTTCAGTGATTATAAGGTTTTTTAAAATTAAATGATAGTTTAGTTTTGTAGAATAATTTTTATCTACACTGACTTTCCTCTAAAGTTTAGATTCAAACAAATTACAACATGTTATCAATACATAAACTAACGATTGACATGTATGGTAAAGTAGAAGGATATTTCCCCTTCATAAAAGATTTTCTCTATAGAACACCCTCTCTGGGGTGGGGAGGAGAACCTCTGACAGGCATTTCATTCGCTTCCTAATGAGTCTCATTGTTTTGAAGGATAACTGTTCAGCAGTGTGAACTAGAATGAAATATTCTGGTATCTTTTTTCCAAGGAAAAATATCCACCTGCACTAATGACTGTGAGTTATCAGTAGTGTAAACTATGTTCTCTTTTTGCTGCCAATTAATAGTTTTCTTCTTTTCGGAAAGTGATTTCATGGAGTGCTACTTTGTAAGTCAAAAGAAGAGGGGGAAAGTCTAAGTTAAAAAGTATAAGGTTTAGGGCTTCCCTGGTGGCGCAGTGGTTGAGAGTCCGCCTGCCGATGCAGGGGACGCGGGTTCGTGCCCCGGTCCGGGAGGATCCCACGTGCCGCGGAGCGGCTGGGCCCGTGAGCCATGGCCGCTGAGCCTGCGCGTCCGGAGCCTGTGCTCCGCAACGGGAGAGGCCACAGCAGTGAGAGGCCCGCGTACCGCAAAAAAAAAAAAAAAAAAAAATGAGGTTTAACAAAGATTATGCTCTGACATACCAGACTCATTCCATGGTTGGTACATTACAAGACTTCCAGAAGGGTACATCTATAACCCTTCTCCCCTCCAGCGGATATGGTTTGGCAGCCCAGATTACTGCCCGCTAGTAAGCTACCTCAGCTCTCCCTTTAGCTACGAGGATGGACAGTTCAGAAAGATGAGGAACTGGGTCATGCCATTGTTGAGGGTGGAGGCAGGAGACCAGTAGGAAGGAAAGTGGTGCCAAAATCGCTTCTCCAGTTCGTGGATAAAGGGTATTGAACAAGGGGATAAATTATTACTATTTGAGGCTTTAAAGTTCATTTGTAGGATGAAGAAAAAAAAAAACTTGAAAAGGATGGAAACCCATGGTATCAGAGGCTACCTGATAACAGATTGACTAGGTGATTTTGCAGTCACCCGTACCTTCTGCTTCTGAGTTTCAGGAAGAAAGATGCATGTTAACATTTCATCATCCTCCTAAGATGTGAAGAAAACAACTTCAGCTGTGAATATGTGTTGCTCACACATGCTGTTTTCAAAAGAAAAAAAATGTGTCGATGGAGAAAGATTTTGTGAGATGAAATTCATAGGCTTCATGATTGAATAAAGAATATGGTATATTTTAGAACAAGCGGTCTGTGCTTCTGGGTAAACTTTGTGCTTGTTCCATTTGTTTCTTAAAAGAAAAAAGAAGTTATTCCTGGTTGCCCTTCTCAATCGCTGCATCCTACTGGCCAGGCATCGCATCTTTTGTTTTAGGAGATTGCCATAGATATCAAAAGGTTAACTTTGTAATGGACAACAAATTATGAGTGCATGGTGGTATGTTTATTATCCTAGACAGTCATTGTAAATTTATGTTTTAAGCCAGCATATGAGATTGGAAAATTATTAAAATTAATGTTTTAATTTTTGCTTTCCATAATTTTACACATAATATGTATATCCCCTAGAATGTAATTTGGTATCAGAAATGACTTTTGACTGTCCAAAGACATCTGTTTTCGATATTCCTAAATTTAAATTTTAGAAGTTGACAAGGACTTATTAACTTTGAGTTCCATAGGTTTCCCTGTAACTAAATACAAATTGAAAAGCACAAATCTTTAAGTCTAGACACATGAATACAATGAAGAAAAAAATAATCCAGGTCATGATTTTTGTTATAACTATTTAACAGCAGATAACCAATTGTAACAGATTTATTTTTCCTTTTCAACAGATTTTTAATTTACCTTCGTCAAATATTTGCTTCTGAGCCAAAACCTACGCAAGATAGGATGCCTATACATCTTAATAAGAAATAAAGCAAACTAAGTATCAGATTTCCTAGATTGCTCTATTAGTTAAAAGTTTCATAAATGACTGCTAAAACATATATACGTTAGGGTGTTGAAGCAGGGATGCTAAACTCAGATGCCTACAGCAGTGAGGCAGTGGGCCAAGTGGATGTAAAGTGTAGCCCCTGGGAGAGGGTAGGGACTCATGCCAAGTAGATGGTGCACACCATTGTGATGGTGACCCACTGCTCACCTGAGCCTGTCTTTATAACACGACAGTGCTGACCCTCTGTTGTCAGATGTTCTATGTGTTTAACGGATGCTTAAAATCAAGTTTTTAACATGACTTTTACTAATGTTTAGATGTTGCTTTATATGCATATATTTATATGCTGTAGATGTTTATATGTATTATTTTTTAAATACTGCATAAGCAAACAAAAGATTTACCAGGATCAGATCTATCTGGGTGGCAGGCACTTTCAGTCTGCATTAAGGAACTCATTTGTGTGTGCACACAGTGTTCTATAAATTGTCTGAGAAGCATTTGTGATTTTTTTAGTCCATTTGATATATTAGGGAGAAATTTGGTTTTTTCAGGTTATCTTTTTTTTCTTGAAAACCTTGAAAGGTCTAAAATTATTTTTATTTATCCTAACCACGTATAGGAAGAATGTCCTTTATTTTCTTCATAAAGAATAAGTAAAATATCAGAACTTTGTACTACTTGGTTATGGTCATATGTAATGTGTATTTTTGTTTTTTTAAGAAATTGCATCTACATCACTCTAGAATGGACTTGGTCATTATTAATCTATTATTAAATCCAATGTTAACATACATCATACACCAAAAGTCAGTGAATAAATGCATGAAAGAGTGCCTACATGTATTTCTTTTCAATGTAGAAAAACACTGCAGGAAAGCCCCCCAAAAAATGAAGTTATTTTGTGCTAGCCACTAGTGATAAAATGATGAGCAAGAAAATCTGTGTGCATAATGGAAAGTATGATAATGGTAGTTATCCAATTTGTAGCATGCCAAGTATCAATAGATAAAATCTGCTTGCTTTAAATGAAGGAACTGAAATTTTCAATGTATTCTTCCTTTTACCCTCAGTGTTTCTCAGGGAGAAATTATGTTGATATTGATACTGGAGTGGGACAAAGTGTAACACTTGAGAAGGAAAACGTCTCCCATGACAATGAGTCATTTGGTTGGTTGGTTTCCTCATTGCGGTTTCATGGGACACAGGTGCAGTCACTTGGTGTCTGCACATTCTAGTCTAAGGGTTCTTGTATTTTTTACCTCTGTCTGTTAGATGTCTATCTGACTTATGTTTTTGACGGTAGAGACATCTGTTCTCTCTCTAATCCATAGTATTGCCTCAGTGAATTTGACTTGATCTGACTCTATATGTCCAGCTCTCAAGAGGATTCTTTTAAGTGTAGTCTACTTATTCAAGTCAAACAAATTTTAGTGCTGTGAGCTCCCACCCAACCTTTTCATATGGATTAACTTTTTTGGAAGAGTCAGGATGGAAATGATTTTTGGAAGAGTCAGCATAACATTTCCATGTGTAGGTATAATTTGTATTGATATTTAGATTTTTCTTTGAGTTTATAACAACATACAAGTTGGATTTAAGCTTTGACGTCAGGAAATCACAAGAGAAGAATATATAAGAGTATTTAATTCATCTACCTTTTATTTTGAAGGATGATAGTTTAAAGAAGGATCAGACTGTATATGATTAAAGTTTTCAGACTTGAGTCTGTAGTCCATATTGTTCATATATTCCAGCAATTCAATAAATTAAATATTAATGTCCACATGTAATCGTCAGGATGCAAATGGGGAGCAATTTATTGTATTAAAAAGATTAAAATTGAAATAACTTCAGCCTTCTCACTCTGCTTTGCATCATTTTTCCTGGTATTATTTTACACCACTTGAACTAGGGAACCATTACCTTGAACAAGCACAACTAGTGTGGTGCCAGTGAAAGCAAGTGTATTTATATCTTTCTCCCATTGCTGCTTCATGTCATTTCAGTGGGACTGATCATTTCCCTGCCCCTGAATGAAAATCTACAGTCCAGTGACTTTCTGGTCCTCCTGTCAGATGCACGGACTAAACTCAGTGGTTAGACTGTATACTCCATCTAATGGTCAAAGGTCTAACATGGTTTTAGGGAAGGTCTTTTCTTTATTCTCAGGCTCCCTGAAGATCAGGACCTTTAGTCAAAGGAAGAGAGTGAGAAGGCTTCTCATTGTTGAAGACTTGAGCTCTCTCACAAAACCACATCTGGCTTAGGGGTTCCTTTTCATTGTTCCAGAGCACTCTGTTTGCTTGCCTCTATCTGAGGTAAACTTATCACACTTACCACAAACAACTGTTTCCCCTCTTTATAGACAGGACTTAATGTTTTCTGCATCTGTGCTTTCCCAACGCTTTACATAGTAGGCACATAGGCTGGATGAATAAACTCATAACTGGAATGCTCAAAGTTCTTGCAGAGCTTTTAAGAAATTCAGATGCTCTGACTCTACCTGGGAGATTTGAGCCAGCAGATTTTTTAAAGTTTCACAGGGGATCTTGGTTTACAACAGAGTTGAAAGCCACTGAGCTTTGATGTTTAAGTTTTGGCAAACTTAATAGCGTCCACACAATTTAATTAAGGGAAATTTACACTTTTAACCTAAAAATGAGTTTCAGAATAAGGAATCTTATGAGGTCTTTCTAGTTTTTCCTCGTTCTGAATAAAATTATTAAAAGTACCCTCTATCTTTTAAGATTGATAAGTAGGTATTGATTTCAGTATAAATCCTCCGGGACAGCTATGCCAACTTTCCCAGTTATTCTCTTTTAGTAAGTTTTATGCAAATGGTCAAAGTTTAAATGTATCTTTGACCTCAATATATCTTTATTTTTTAAGAAGAAAGAAAGCAAAAGTTATATAAATGTATTATGATAGTAAAACATTGAAACATCAGGGCACCATGATGCAAGTTGTTTCCCCTTCGCATATTGACATGTAGATCTAGTGGCTGTTTGATAACTTCATGTAATCTCTTACAAGTTATTCTACTTAAAAAAAAAAATCATGTTTTTAATGGTGAAAAGAGGCAAAAGAGTCTACAGGAAATGAGTAAAACCTCTAAGATAGATGGCGTGTAGGTAGAGTTAGTTTTTTATTTTTTTAAAGGAAATGGATAATACAACATTCCAATTTACTGATTTTTTTAGACTACACCAAATTTCTTTAATAATTCAGCAGATATTGTGAATCTATAAGGCACATTTGGTTGTCATGAAATGGCAAGATTATGCTGTATGTTTAGCATGCTTGTTAAAACGAATTCTTCCTGATTTTATTACTTTTTGATTTTCAGGTTTAGTAAGCAGTTACCTTGGAAACATGGTGTCTATTAGTGATAACTAGGAGCCTTATATATGCTTTTCATTTTCTGACTGCCTTGTATGAAATGCCACAATGTTTTAAGTTCTTTATTTGGGGTCCTTGACCTTTTCATTAGAGTAGAATAACTTGGGCGGGGGATAAATTTGCATTGAGTTATATAAACTTAACTATCTTTTTGCTAATAAGTACTTATCATTTAATTACACTTAAATATTAAACTATCCTTTAAGACTGTAGTTCCCAACCGTTTTGGCACCAGGGACCGCTTTCGTGGAAGACAGTTTTTCCATGGACCAGGCGGTGGAGTGTTGGTTTCTGGATGATTCAAATGCATTATATTTATTGTGCACTTTATTCCTGTTATTATTACATTAGCTCCATCTCAGATAATCAGGCATTAGATCCGGAGGTTGGGGACCTCTGCTTTAAGATACCCTGTAAATGATGTCAGTTTTAAAAATTGCATTGATGCATTGCTTTTATATGTTTTAAATATGTGACTTTCTATTTATAAAAGTTTCTTTGCTCTCCAGAGATTGAGCTATCGTTCTTGATTTGACCTCCAGAACGTAGTTTAGGAAATATTAAGTGTTCTTAACTTTTTATTGAGAAATTCCAACCATCAGTGTGAGGCTTACCCTGTGGAATGCTTCACCTCTAATATATTCTTTATCTCTCCATTTCTCTATATTAGGCTAGTTTTACAGTCTCTAGTTTTCATTGCCAAACCACACCATACTGATGCCAGATTTTTTTTTATTGGACTAACGAATATGTTTAATCTTTTTAGCATGTGAAGAATTCAACTTCTAATTTATATTACACCATGGAATGTGCAAAATACAATAATTTTAACATGTGTACAGGTAATTATGCTCTGTAGATGACATGTCACCATTGCTAAATTATAACACAGATAACATTACAGAAAAGTGAAGGCCATGTTGACACCTTAGCCAAGAGATAATAAATGAGGCAAGAAACAACTTACATATTATGGCCAAAAAAAGGGGAGTTTGTCTTCCTTTTATATTTTACAAAATGTTTTAATGCAAAAATTAGCAGTGGTCTCAATACTACCATAAAGAAGGTTTTGATTACAGTGTTTAGACATAGACTACGTTCTTTCTGTTGCAGACTTCAGCTGAGGGTTGTGAATTTTACTTTGTGCAGTAACTTCGTGTGTTAGACCCTGTAAATCCTGAGAAATGACTTGCCCAGTGCATGTATTTGGAGATTTTCTGGGAAGTCAGTAAACAGTCTTCTGTTTTATTTTCTTTTTTCTATTTTACTTTTTTTCCTCGAAACAAGCGTTAGAAAAATGTGGATTGTGGTTGTACTGTGTTGAGCTCCACTTTTTTATTTTTAAAAGACAGTCTCGTGCCATTGAGAAGGTTAAGTTTTTATAATGATAATGACTTGTTAAATGGGAATAAAACCCATTTAACACACGAAAGCTGTGATCTTACAGAGCAAGTCATTGGGGAGATCATTTTGAGTTGAGAAAATGTGTGGTAAGAGAGGATGAGCCTCAGGTTAAAATATTCTGGGTGCCAGTTCTGTTTGATCTTGGCCAAGTTTCGTAACTTTTGTTTGATCCTTTGTTTTCTTATCTGCAAAATGGAGGTAATAATACCAATCCCAAAGGGCTGTAGCTAGGACAAAATGAAGTAAAGCCTGTTAGTGTCACCTGCATGGTGCCTGTATCGAAGGAATTTGGGGGAAATTAATTGAAATTCCCAAGAAACTGTCTTTCTCATTCTTTTCTTGGTCTTTTTAGGACATTCATTAAAAAATATGAACAGCAGGTGTGCAATGTTGATCCTCATATTTTTGCCTTTAAAAGAAAATCATATGCAATTAGGAAGTTAAAATTCTCATGATGAAGATAACTTGTTTATGCAACACTTTTGACTGGAGTAGAATCTCTACCACACATGCTCAAAGACCACCTGGATTCCATTTATCCAAAGGTATCTATTAATCAGTTACCCTGCATCTAGCACAGCACTGTGGAGGAGGATGAAGAGTGGGGATGAGGGAAAATGCAATGTCAGATTATAGTTTTTGAGCAGCATTTGGGAAAGCCAAGCCAAGTAAGTGAAACAATACAAATAACAATCGTGCAATGTATATTTGGGTGGGATTTTGTTATGAAACCATGTTACTAAAATTTAGAGTCAGAAACTATTATGAGGTAGGATTAAATTAGGAAATTGTAAAAAGCTTCGATCAGAGTGACTGGTACAGAATAGAAGCCCAATAAGTAGTAGGTTTAAATGTACTTATAGGGCTTTCCTGGTGGCGCAGTGGTTGAGAGTCCGCCTGCCGATGCAGGGGACGTGGGTTCGTGGCCCGGTCTGGGAGGATCCCACGTGCCGCGGAGCGGCTGGGCCCGAGAGCCATGGCCGCTGAGCCTGTGCGTCCGGAGCCTGTGCTCCGCAACGGGAGAGGCCGCGATGGTGAGAGGCCTGCGTATCGCCAAAAAAAAAAAAAAAATGTACTTATATATGTCATTATCATATTTTTCCTAAGAAATAGAAAAACATTCAAGAAAAAAGCCGTAAAACTGCAGTCCGAATGCTTCTTCCTTTGTGATGCTATCTTGAATATCCAGAGAGTATTAATCTGTTTCTCCACTGTGCTTCCATAAATTCTAGTCATACCGATATTAGTGCTCCTTACACATAACGTGGCAATTAGTGGTGTATCCTCCTGGGTAGACCAGGCATCCTCAGGGGAGATGGTAAGAACTTATGCAGCCATATAGTCCCTGCCCCTAACACAAAACCTGGAACAGAAGAATTTGTTAATATCCGTTGCATTAAATAATGGGTTTTTGAGCTGGGCATGGAAAGAAATGTTAGATTTGCATTCATGGCAGGACATGAAGGTGCAGGGTGGTAAGGTCACTCCAGGAATGAGAACAATCTTTCAAGATGTGGAGATTGAAATGAACATCTCATTTTGTTCATTCATTCAACAAATAGCTGTTAAGCCGCTATTTTGTGCCAAACACTTGAGTGAAAGCAGATATAGCCTCTCCCTCTGGAACTTACGAACTAGTGGGAGAGATCAGCATTAATCAAACAGTTGTAAGAGTAAGTACACATTTATAACTGTGATAAATTCCACACAGGAGAGGTACATGGAGCTCTAAGGCAGCATCTGACCTGGTCAGAGAGGACAGAGTGTATGTGCAGTTGGGTGATGAGAGAAGGGGGAGGATTCCCAACAAAAGGAGCAGCATTGCAGGCACCACTGGATGGCCTAAGAGAAGGCTGTGGGGTCAGCACAAGGGGATCTATGGACAGGGTCGTGGGTATCAGCCTGAAGAAGGCACTGGGGCCGGAGCAGATAGGGCCTTGTAGGCCGCATTAGGGAGTATTGACTTTCTTATGAGTCAAACTTATCAGAACAGTCCAAACCACTGAAAGACCTTGAATCTCTTTTTTGAAATTTATTCAAGTATAGCTGATTTACAATGTTGTGTTAATTTCTGCTCTACAGCAGTGTTTCGGTTATATACATATATACACATATATATACATTCTTTTTCATGTTCTTTTCCATTATGGTTTATCACAGGATATTGAATATAGTTCCCTGTGCTCTACAGTCTACAGTAGGACCTTGTTGTTTATCCATTCTACATCGGTGCTTTGTGACCACCTAGAGGGGTGGGAGGGGAGACACAAAAGGGAGGAGATATGGGGATATATGCATACATATAGCTGATTCACTTTGTTATAAAGCAGAAACTAACATGCCATTGGAAAGCAATTGTACTCCAATAAAGATGTTAAAAAAAAAAAAAAAGAGAAATAGCAGCCTTCACTTGTCTTCCCTCGCATAGAAACAGCCCAGGTCTCAAGCATTAAGTCATTCCACTTTACCTGTAAACCTTGGTCAGAGAGCTTCTTTTTCATGTTTGGCTTCTTCCACTGGAACAGAGACCCACAAAATATAGGCATATGGTAAATGATTATTCAAATGAGTCAAATGAAAGAAAACAAAGGTGGGAAATTTTTCATGGGGCAAAATTAAATTTTCTCCAAATGATGATCAGATTCCCATGATGCCTCTAGCTTTATGTACTATTTTTATTATTTTTCCTGTAGAATCTTAAGATACTCTATTCCTTGTAATTGTGTTCTTTCAGAAATCTCTGATGTGTCTTTCAGTGGCATGCTGGAGCCAGCTCAGGAGAGCCAGATGTGCCCATCTTTTTCTAGCTCCTTCTTCAGTGATGTTGCTTTGATAGCTTGAAATTGACAATGATGGCAGTGTTTTCACCATGGAAATTGGCACATGCTATAAATCAGAGATGTGGCTTTTTTTTCTCAGAAAGCTGGTTGTTAATTATCTTCTAGCACACCATTGCTATGAATTCAAAATACAAAACAAAATTAAGTTTGGTGAATTAAATTAATTCTCAAACAGATGTGTGTGTGTGCATCGTGCGTGTGTGTGCATCGCGTATGTGTGTGTGCGTGCAAATTGAAGTGATCTGAAGCTGTTTTTAAGACGTGTGGAAAAAGTGGAATTCTATTATTCTAATCTTCATTTTGTACTTCACTCAATCACTCATTCAACCAATGCACTTAACTGGTGAATGTAGCAGACGATTGTCTCTTTCCTCAAATTGATTACAACCTAGTTGGTGAGAGACAGCAGGGATTCCTTCTCAGTATAATGAAGATGGATTCTAAACTAAAGGAGAGGCCGTGCAGATGAAGAGGAGGAAATAGATTTAAGAACTATATAGGAGACAAAACCAAGAGCACTTGATAAACCAGCAAGAGAGTGAGCAACAGAGGATAATTGCCAATTTCCTAGATGGTGCAGGTGGTGGATGGTTGTTTTTCTCTAAAATGAGAATGCAGCCAGAGACATGGATTGAAGGGACATGTGGGTTGAAGGGAAGGCAGAGGTGGGTGAGAGAGATGAGTTTAATTAGAGGCATGTTAACTTGATGTTATTTTAGAATACTTAGACGGTGCTTTGAAATATATATGTATTTGGAAATTGGAAAGAGATTGGGTTCTAGTGAATTAAAGTAATTACCATGTAGTGGTAATTAAAGCTGAGTGAGACTATGATGGAGTGTTAGTCAGGATCCCAGCAGGAAACAGATGTCATTCTCAAATGGGTAATGAAGGAGAATTTGATGAGAAGACTATTCATAAAGGTTATGGGAAGGATTAAGGAAACCAGCTGAGTTGGTGAAACACTGGGATTAGCAATAGCAGAGAGCTATTACCACTCTTAGGCCTGGGGGACCAAAGGGAAGAAGATGGACAAGTGGAAGCTGAATCTGTAGAAGTGGCTGCAGGAGAGAGTTGCCCAGTAGTATCTATAGCCTTCAGTAGAGGAATGTAGCCACTGCCAGAACCTGGCCCAGCAAGAGAAGAGGTTGGGGGACACATCTGATGTCCTGCCTCTCTGCCCACCCTCTGCCCTTTGGCCTCCCATTAGCCAAATCCATAATAAGACCAAAGGGCAAGGAAATGCCTTGAGGCTCCATAGAGGTCATCTTCCTTGGGTGCAGAGCAGGGTAGAGAAAGGTGGAGAGTATGATAGTGGATTTAGAATGGCAAGTGGAAAATAACCAATGAGATGATCTAGAGACTGAGCCAGGACAGAACCTTAAGAAGCACCAACACTGAAGAGACAGGTAGAAGAAGGAGCCTGAGAAACGGCATCCAGAAAGACTAGATGCAAACCAGGAGTGGGTAGCTATGCTGAAAGGAAGAGTGGTCTAAGAAACAGGAAACAATTGTCACATGCAAGGGAACAATCTAATAACAGAAGTCCAAATAATGCCCAGAAAATTAGCCATTTAGGGTCCTTGGTGACTATTTTTACTTCACATTCTGATTTTCAGACAAAGTTACGAAATTGGTGGTAGGCACAAAAACAGATCTGTAAAATCCAATGTCAGTGTTCTTGAGTCAAATGTGAAGAGAGAGGTAGAAAGTGTGCCACCCTCAAAGGTGGACCCCTCCTCCCCCCATGGTATCTCCTGTTCCATGTGTGCCCCTGTGTCTGCAAGCACACATTGTGAAAGGTACCTGAGGGGAGATGGGTAAGTATCACCTTGAGTCCACCATGACATTATCCAGGAAAGGAAGACAGTGGTAACTGCCAGCAACAATAAAGGAGTAGAACACTCCTTTCTGAAGTCTCTTGGAGTCTGACAGTAGCAGGCACATGTGCAAGAGTTCAGTATTTTCCAGTGCAAAACTGGTGGTGAAGTTATAGTTGAAAACTTCCCTAATATGGGAAAGGAAAGAGTCAGTGAAGTCCAGGAAGCGCAGAGAGTCCCATGCAGGATAAATCCAAGGAGAAACACACGAAGACACATATTAATCAAACTATCACAAATTATATACAAAGAAAAAATATTAAAAGCAGCAAGGGAAAAACAACAAATAACATACAAGGGAATCTTCATAAGGTTAACAGCTGATCTTTCAGCAGAAACTCTGCAAGCCAGAAGGGAGTGGTAGGACATATTTAAAGTGATGAAGGGGAAAAACCTACAACCAAGATTACTCTACCCAGCAAGGATCTCATTCACATTCGATGGAAAAATTAAAAGCTTAACAGACAAGCAAAAGCTAAGAGAATTCAGCACCACCAAACCAGCTTTACAACAAATGCTAAAGGAATTTCTCTAGGCAGGAATCACAAGAGAAGGAAAAGACCTACAATAACAAACCCAAAACAATTAAGAAAATGGTAATAGAAACATACATATCGATAACTACCTTAAATGTAAATGGATTCAGTGCTCCAACCAAAAGACATAGACTGGCTGAATGGATACAAAAACAAGACCCATATATATGCTGTCTACAAGAGACCTGCATCAGACCTAGGGACACATACAGACTGAAAGTGAGGGGATGGAAAAAGATATTCCATGCAAATGGAAATCAAAAGAAAGCTGGAGTAGCAATTCTCATATCAGACAAAATAGACTTTAAACCAAAGACTATTACAAGAGACAAAGAAGGACACTACATAATGATCAAGGGATCAACCCAAGAAGAAGATATAACAATTGTAAATATTTATGCACCCAACATAGGAGCACCTCAATAAATAAGGCAAATGCTAACAGCCATACAAGGGGAAATCAACAGTAACACAATCATAGGGGACTTTAACACCCCACTTTCACCAATGGACAGATCATCCAAAATGAAAATAAATAAGGAAACACAAGCTTTAAATGATACATTAAACAAGATGGACTTAATTGATATTTATAGGACATTCCATCCAAAAACAACAGAATTCACCTTCTTTTTAAGTGCTCATGGAACATTCTCCAGGAGAAACCATATCTTGGGTGACAAATTAAGCCTTGGTAAATTTAAGAAAACTGAAGTCATATCAAGCATGTTTTCTGACCCCAACGCTATGAGACTAGATATCAATTACAGGAAAAAAATCTGGAAAAACTACAGACACATGGAGGCTAAATAATACACTACTAAATAACCAAGAGATCACTGAAGAAATCAAAGAGGAAATCAAAAAATACCTAGCAACAAATGACAATGAAAACACGACCAGCCAAAACCTATGGGATGCAGCAATTCTAAGAGGGAAGTTTATAGCAATACAATCCTACCTCAAGAAACATCTCAAATAAACTACCTAACCTTACATGTACAGCAATTAGAGAAAGAAGAAAAAAAAAAACAAACCCAAAATTAGCAGAAGGAAAGAAATCATAAAATCAGATCAGAAATAATTGAAAAAGAAATGAAGTAAACAATAGCAAAGATCAATAAAACTAAAAGCTGGTTCTTTGAGAAGCTAAACAAAATGGATAAACCGTTAGCCAGACTCACCAAGAAAAAAAGGGAGGAGACTCAAATTAATAGAATTAGAAATGAAAAAGGAGAAGTAACAACTGACACTGCAGAAATACAAAGGATCATGAGAGATTACTACAAGCAACCCTATGCCAATAACATGGACAACCTGGAAGAAATGGACACATTCTTAGAAAAGCACAACGTTCCAAGACTGAACCAGGAAGAAATAGAAAATATAAACAGACCAATCACAAGCACTGAAATTGAGACCGTGATTAGAAAGCTTCCAACAAACGAAAGCCCAGGGCCAGATGGCTTCATAGGCGAACTCTATCAAACATTTACAGAAGAGCTAACACCTATCCTTCTCAAACTCTTCCAAAATATAGCAGAGGGAGGAGCACTCCCAAACTCATTCTACGAGGCCGCCATCACCGTGATAGCAAAACCAGACAAAGACGTCACAAAGAAAGAAAACTATAGGCCGATATCACTGATGAACATATGTGCAAAAATCCTCAACAAAATATTAGCAAACAGAATCCAACAGCACATTAAAAAGGTCATACACCGTGATCAAGTGGGGTTTATCCCAGGATTGCAAGGATTCTTCAATATACGCAAATCAATCAATGTGATACACCATATTAACAATTTGAAAGAGAAAAACCATATAATCATTTCAGTAGATGCAGAAAAAGCTTTTGACAAAATTCAACACCCATTTATGATTAAAAAAACCCTCCAGAAAGTAGGCATAGAGGGAACTTACCTCAACATAATAAAGGCCATATATGACAAACCCACAGCCAACATTGTTCTCAATGGTGAAAAACTGAAACCATTTCCTCTAAGATCAGGACGAAGACAAGGTTGTCGACTCTCACCACTACTATTCAACATAGTTTTGGAAGTTTTACCCACAGCAATCAGAGAAGAAAAAGAAATAAAAGGAATCAAAATCGGAAAAGAAGAAGTAAAGCTGTCACTGTTTGCAGATGATATGATACTATACATAGCGAATCCTAAAGATGCCACCAAAAAACTGCTAGACCTAATCAATGAATTTGGTAAAGTAGCAGGGTACAAAATTAATGCACAGAAATCTCTTGCATTCCTATACACTAATGGGGAAAAATATGACAGGGAAATTAAGGAAACACTCCCATTTACCACTGCAATAAAAAGAATAAAATACCTTGGAATAAACTTACCTAAGGAGACAAAAGACCTGTATGCAGAAAACTATAGACACTGATGAAAGAAACTAAAGATGATACAAACAGATGGAGAGGTATACTATGCTCTTGGAATGGAAGAATCAGCATTTTTTAAATGACTCTATTACCCAAAGCAATCTACAAATCCAATGCAATCCCTATCAAACTACCAATGGTGTTTTTCACAGAACTAGAACAAAAAATTGCACAATTTGTATGGAAACACAAAAGACCCCAGATAGCCAAAACAATATTGAGAAAGTAAAATGGAGCTAGAAGAATCAGACTCCCTGACTTCAGACTATACTACAAAGCTACAGGCATCAAGACAATATGGTACTGGCACAGAAACAGAAGTATAGATCAATGGAACAGTATAGAAAGCCCAGAGATAAACCCACACACATATGGTCACCTTATTTTTGATAAAGGAGGCAAGAATATACAATGGAGATAAGACTGCCTCTTCAATAAGTGGTGCTGGGAAAGCTGAACAGCTACATGTAAAAGAATGAAATTAGAACACTCCCTAACACCATACACACAGAAAAACTCAGAATGGATTAAAGACCTAAATGTAAGGCCAGACTCTATAAAACTCTTAGAGGACAACATAGGCAGAACACTCTATGACATAAATCAGAGCAAGATCCTTTTTGACCCACCTCCTAAAGAAATGGAAATAAAAACAAAAAGAAAGAAATGGGACCTAATGAAACTTCAAAGCTTTTGCACAGCAAAGGAAACCATGAAGATGAAAAAACAACCCTCAGAATGGGAGAAAATATTTGCAAATGAAGCAACTGACAAAGGATTAATCTCCAAAATTTACAAGCAGCTCATGCTGCTCAATATCAGAAAAACAACCCAATCCAAAAATGGGCAGAAGACCTAAACAGACATTTCTCCAAAGAAGATATACAGACTGCCAACAAACACATGAAAGAACGCTCAACATCACTAATCATTAGAGAAATGCAAATCAAAACTACAATGAGGTATCACCTCACACCAGTCAGAATGGCCATCATCAAAACATCTACAAACAATAAATGCTGGAGAGGGTGTGGAGAAAAGGGAACCCTATTGCACTGTTGGTGGGAGTGTAAATTGATACAGCCACTGTGGAGAACAGTATGGAGGTTCCTTAAAAAACTAAAAGTAGAACTACCATACGACCCAGCAGTCCCTCTACTGGGCATATACCCTGAGAAAACCATAATTCAAAAAGAGTCATGTACCACAGTGTTCATTGCACCTCTATTTAGAATAGCCAGGACATAGAAGCAATGTAAGTGTCCATCGACAGATGACTGGGTAAAGAAGATGTGGTGCATATTCCATAAAAAGAAACGAAATTGAGTTATTTGTTGTGAGGTGGATGGACATAGAGTCTGTCATACAGAGTGAAGTATGTCAGAAAGAGAAAAACAAATACTCTATGCTAACACATATATATGGAATCTAAGAAAAAAAAATTGTTTCTGAAGAACCTAGGGGCAGGACAGCAATAAAGATGCAGACGTAGAGAATGGACTTGAGGACACAGGAAGGGGGAAGGGTAAGCTGGGACGAAGTGCAAGTGTCACAGACATATATACAGTACCAAATGTAAAATAGCTAGCTAGTGATTAGCAGCCGCATAGCACAGGGAGATCAGCTCGGTGCTCTGTGACCACCTAGAAGGGTGGGATAGGGAGGGTGGGAGGGAGATGCAAGAGGGGGGAGATATGGGGATATATGTATATGTATAGCTGATTCACTTTGTTATGAAGCAGAAACTTAACCATTGTAAAGCAATTATACTCCAGTAAAGATGTTAAAAAAAAAAAAAAAACAACTGGTGGTGAATTATTTGACATAAATGTTTAATAGTACTAGGCTTGGTCTCCTACAGTTTGAGTAGGTAGTTCAGAATGCAAAGTATGACCTGGTTGTGAATTGGACAAGGAATCCCAAATCATTGCATGGGATAGTTTAGAGGAAAAAGATAAAAGACTTTGTATTTAGTAGGCAATGTCAGGAGACTAGCATTTTGAATTATGAGTGAAATGCATATAGGGAAGGGAATAGTATATAGAAAACATTCCCTGAATGTTTGTTAAGTAAAACAAAATAAAACTTAGTTGCAGAAACATTTAGTCATGAAAATACTTGATACGAGAGTTGTTCTCTTCTTAAACTGTTTGTCATCTCACCAAAGGATCAGCAAAAGTAACATTTGCCCTATATGTTTCTAGTTGATTTTTTCCATTACAAAATATAACTTCATTAACAAACCAACTACACCAAAAATTTTAATAGGCAAACGTAGCCATCCCTTTGATAAATTCCTTTCAAGGTCGTTATTCTCTCTGCCCTCTTTTTCTACATATTATATATGCAATTATGTATAGTTTTCCTTACTACCTTTATATGATGGGCATTCTATTACTTTATAGCCATCACTTTTAGTGGCTGAATAATAGTCTGTCCGGAAGATGCAAGATGGTCTTCTTAGCTTTCTCCATGTTGCTGGGGGTTTGTGTTTTTTCATGTTTTTCCCTATTATCAATATAGTTGTGATGAGGTCTTTGTACCCAGAATTTTTCCCCCTGAGTATTTGGTTGTTTCCTTAGCAAATCTTTTGGAATTCCTGAAATCAATTTACTAGGGTCAAAAACATTGGTAGGGATCTTGAGGCAATTTACAGCTAGTTGATATTACTGTTGTTTAAGCTCACCTTTGAATAAATACAGTTTTAATTGCTTCAGCCCTTTGCATATCTAACAACTCCCTCAACCAGGTAAACCTGGTGGTTTTTAATCTTTAGGCCTGTAGAATGCAAATGGTAGTAGCTCTGGGTAAGAGGGAAATTAACAAACAGACTTAAAATCCATTATCCCTGAGTACGAAGTTAAAGGTTAAGTCTGAATACATGATTCTTAAGTCATTATCTGTGATTTATTTCCATCTAATAATTATTTGCTGTAACACTTCAAACTAGATCAAAAAGGCTAGCTGTGATCTCCGTAGTCATACCCACTGTAACATATGCTATAAAACCGTGATGTAACTGTTATTAACCAGTACTTGTTTAATGGGTTTAACTCTTGCCCCAGCAAACACCGCAGAGCTCAAGCATGTGGCACATATTTTCTGTGCTTTGCTCTTTTACACTTCTGAGAATGTGTTGATTTTTCATATCTGGTGTTTTTAGTTGGCTAGTCTGATTGCATTTTTCTTCTCTTTGCATTTAATTATTTTTTCCCTTCTGTCAGTATTTTCTGCCCGTCTTTTATTATCATGAGTTTTTCTCACCATCTCACGGTAATTCTTTTGCATTTTCCAAAACTGCCTACACAAGGATTCTGCCATCTTTATACTTCTTAAACGTATTAAACGTGATTACAGTTAAATAAAATACATGTTCAAATTACAAAAAAGCATTTGATTAAGTAAATAAATGCCCAGACAGTCCTTTAAATATTTTTGCACTGTGCAATAATAGGTGAAATCTGTAATTTTACACATTTTTTGAATTTTCACTTCTGATTCCAAGTTAAGTCAGCAAATGCCCCAAATGCATAGAGTTTCATAAACTCTCACAAGCTACCACCATGCATCTGTCTAAGATAGGCTCAACATTGATAAGTTAATAGGTTAATTTTCATGTAACCACTGGCTACTTTTTCATTCATTGGCCAAAGTGATCAGAAGAAAACCATGTTCAGCTGGATTTTGGGAAAATATTGACACAGATAAACTGGTAGACTCACTATTTTTTCTTGAGATTATTTTTAGAGCAGTTGTAGGTTAACAGAAAAGGTGCAGAGAAGATACAGAGATTTCCCATATGCCCACTGCACCTGAACATGCATAGCGCTCCCCATTACTGTCAGTATCCCCCACCAGAGCGGTACATGTGTTGCAGTTGATGAACTTAACACTGACACAATCACCCAAAGTCTGTACTTTACATTATAGTTCACTCTTGGCGTTTATTGTATATTCTGTCGATTTGGACAAATGTAAAATGACATGTGTGCATCAGTATAGTATCATACAGAATATTTTCACTACCCTAAAAATCCTCTAGGCTCTGCCTATTTCACCCCTTCCTATCCCCCCTACTCCTGGCAACCACTGATCTTTTAACTGTCTCTATAGTTTTGCCTTTTCCAGAATGTCATACAGGTGGAATCATACAGTATGTAGCCCCTTCTGATTGGCTTCTTTCCTTTAGTAATGTGCATTTAAGTTTCTTCCATGTATTTTTATGACTTGATAGCTCACTTCTCTTTAGAGCTGAATAATACTCCGTTGTCTGGATGTACCACAGTTTATTGATCCATTCACTTACTGAAGAATATCTTGGGGCTTCCCTGATGGCACAGTGGTTAAGAATCCGCCTGCCGGGCTTCGCTGGTGGCGCAGTGGTTGAGCGTCCGCCTGCCGATGGAGGGGACATGGGTTTGTGCCCCGGTCTGGGAAAATCCCACATGCCGCGGAGCGGCTAGGCCCGTGAGCCATGGCCGCTGAGCCTGCGCATCTGGAGCCTGTGCTCCGCAACGCGAGAGGCCACAACAGTGAGAGGCCCGCGTACCGCAAAAAAAAAAAAAAGAATCCGCCTGCCAATGCAGGGGACACGGGTTCGAGCCCTGGTCTGGGAAGATCCCACATGCTGCGGAGCAACTAAGCCCGTGTGCCACAACTACTGAGCCTGTGCTCTAGAGACCATGAGCCACAACTACTGAAGCCCACGCACCTAGAGCCCGTGCTCTGCAACAAGAGAAGCCACCGCGATGAGAAGCCTGCGCACTGCAACGAAGAGTAGCCCCCGCGTGCCGCAACTAGAGAAAGCCCGCGTGCAGCAACGAAGACCCAACACAGCCAGAAATAAATAAATAAAATAAAGAAGTTTATTTTATTAAAAAATAATGTCTTGGTTGCTTCCGAGTTTTGGCAATTATGAATAAAGCTGATATAAACATCCATGTGCAGGTTTTTGTGTGGACATAAGTTTTCAGCTCCTTTGGGTAAATACCAAAGAGCATGACTGCTGGATTGTAGGGCAGCGTATGCTCAGTTTCTTGAGAAACTGCCGAACCGTCTTCCAAGGTAGCTGTACCATTTTGCATTCCCACCAGCAATGAATGAGAGTTCATCTTGTTCCGCACCTTCACCAGGATTTGGTATTGTCAGCGTTTCAGATTTTGGCCATTGTAATGGGTATGCTGATATTTCGCTTGTTTTAATTTGCATTTCCCTGATGACATATGATCTGCGGGGAAGACTGAATTTTAGAAAAACACTTTCCATACCTAAAAATAAGGTTTTTTTACTTTCCAGATACAAATATGTGTGTATATATGTATATCTTCAAATATCTAAGTAAGGATATCTTAGTTACTTTTAATATTCAGTGAATAATAGAAAAGCATTTTCAACATACCGAAAATCATAACATCTGTTCCTCTTAGTGGACATCAGAGTTCCTTTTAAATGAGTCTCTGCTTCTGATCCATACATTACAGTACTGAGCCAAAGTTTTCACCGTGAATGATAGAATAAGACTTTCATAACCCTTACATATTGAAAAGTCTAATGATATTAACTCATTTATTCACTTGTTCATGAAATATTTATAGGTACCTACTATGCTTATAAAATGCTCTGGGGTACAATAGGAGTAAAATTAATTTACATAATAAATCTATGCAACCTAGCTTATTTACCCCCTAAGATAAATTTATAGGTTCATAAGGGTCATGTAACAGGTTTTTGTTCAGTCAGTCCTCCACAGATGATCAAGTCTGCCTCATTGATTTTCATTTCCAGGAAAAGGATTTTTAAAGCCTATAAAATAGTAATTAAATTGCCTGAGGATAAAACTAGGCGTGCCAAATAATGAAATTAACGAGGTTCAGTGGATCTACAAGACACAATAGCCTCTTTACGAACAAGGAAATAAATAGTATCACCAAAAGGTACTGTGTGTGGACTTAGGTTGGAGCAAAAATAAACTTGGAGTTCAAGGTCAGGCCCTGCTTTTCGAAGTGAAAGACTTCTGTCTGTTAGTGTGAAGTTCCCTGAGGTTGCTTGCCTTTCCCATGCGCTGTAATTGAAAGTCAAGGGATAGCATCAGTTACCACTTGAGTGTATAATGATTCATTTCCTTCTTTAGTGCTTATTAAGTACTATGAGAGATACAAAGAGATAGTGTGTGGTGCCCTTTGAAGAAATTAAGCTAACAAGGATACCTTTTTCCTACCTTGTGGGATTTTGAAATGCTGTTTAACTAAGTAAACTTCTGGGCCATGATCCTAAACTACTTTCATTTCCATTTTACTGTATCCAGATACTTTTTCCCAAGGGTCAGGGATTCTTCTGCTGAGGCTACATCTCCAGGAGTGCTAGAAGCTGTAACTGTTTATTAACTGAGTTAATAAACACTCAGCAAGCCCCTGCCCTGGGGGGAGAGTGGGGACCATGGCTCCCCTTGGTCCTCACTCAACCCAACACAAACTTTTTGTAACCATCTCTCTCATCCTCAAAGAATGTGGATTTGAAGGGAACTAAGATGGTTTATGGATGCTGTCAAGGGGGTCTAGAGGGGGAAGGGGAAAAAGACAAGTGAGAAGTTGAAATTCAAAATCCCATCTGGAGGTGGCCTGTTAGGTGATGACCTACTCAGTCATTCCGTAAGCAGTTTTGTTATCTTCTGGGAAAATTCTGGGAACATCTTGTTATTGGTTGATAACTTCTCAGGGGCATTACATCAGCCGGTCTGTGCTTCGGTGATTTGACGTGATAGATTTGAAAATGCATTCATTTTCTATATTTATAATGAAATACATTAATCCTCTTCTGTAGTCATCTAGGTTTCATTTGCGTTTAATCTTACCTAATTAGCTGCCGCTATACTGCTGCTGTTTGCTACAAGGAGAGTTACTGGGGAAAATGCTCTGTATGTAGATCGTAAGCAGAGCTGCTTTTGCAAAGGTGAACTAATTTGGGCCTATCCTGACCCCATGGTACGCCATTTATAAGTGCTATGCTAGGATATCTACTTTGTTTGCTTTGAAAAGTTGGTTTTGATGCTCATTTATGAATATATGGTATGATAAACAGGATATGTATGAAAATGGAATGTATGAAAGCCAATTATGGTATCATTTAATAATCTAATTTAGAAAGAAGAGTTTTCTTTGGTACCACAGACTTGAAAGAGAAACTCAAATTCCATCGAATGCATTTTCTACCCAAAGATAGTGTGTTAAATAATACACAAATATCACTGTCTAAGCTGCTTTCATAGGCTCTTTTATTTTTGAGTACTGGGGCTTCCCAGGATATTATCCTGGGTCCTTTTATTAATTCAACAATTTTTTTTTAAGTTCTGTCCTCTTTGTTATCCTCTCCCACCGCCCTCTGGGTTACCTTAACCCCAAACATGAATTTATCATTTAAGGCTTTTCAGCCAGCCCAGTGCTCTGTCTTCATCTCTACCAGTGTTATTAACTGTCCGATCCATGGCTCCATCAGTTGCCCCAAACCTCCACTTCAAACCCAGGACCCAAACTTATCTCTCCCCAAATATCAGAACCTCTACAGCCACCTTTATCCATGGTCTCAGTGAATGGAACTCAGAGGCTCTCAATTGTTCAATTCAGAAAGCTCAGATCAGCCTAAATTCCCCTGCTCTCACCGTGAGTCATTTAGTCATGACAACCCCATTTCCTAAATATCTCTCTTATCCATTCTCTTTCTTTTAAAAGCACCTCTATGGCCTGAGTTCAGGCTCTTCTCATTTTTTGCCTCAACAAATGCACTTAATCCTTAGGCTTCAGTCTTCTTGTCTTTTCTACCTGTCCTCCTCCCCCTACCTCAAAACTTGCTTTTGAAGATCACAGTCTGATCAAATCACTTCTTTGTTTAAACTTTTTCTTTGGTTTCCCGTCAGTTACGCTTGAGCCTTGATAATGCCTGGTAACTTCTGCACCGTCATCTCTAAACAAGCCTCTCAGTAGCTGGGCAGGCAGTATGTTGTGATCTCATACTCCAAGTCTTTACATGTCCTATTTTGTCTACCTGGAGGGCCATTTCTTGCCTTGTCTGCATAGCTAATTCCTGTTCCTCTTAAGAGAAACATCTTCTCTTGGATATTTCCTAAGACCCCCCATCTATATAGGAGTAGAGTTACTATGCTGCCCTTCTGTATTCCAGGAACCTTTTGTTCGTGACTCTTATAATTTACCACATAGCACGTGTGTTTATATGATAATCTGGTCTGTTTCCTCAAATATGTAGTGACTGCTTTGAGAGCAGGAACTGTGTCTTATTTACCACTGTCTTCATAGGAATGGGCATATTCAGTGGCAGTCAACAAATATTGAGCACCTACTATCTGTGGGGCACTAAGTGCTTATAACACATCAGCGAGTGAAACAGTGAATGAAAAATCCCTGCATACATGAATTTATGTTCTAGCATATATAATATTCGGTTGGTATTGAGAGAGAAAGAAGGAAGCAGGAGGACAGAGAAAGAAGGAAGGAAGGATACCTTGAGATGAAATGATGGAATTGTAATTGCTTTGAGAGGAAACAGGAATGGGTATCTTGGTTGAGAATTTGAGATTTCCAAATATCAGTCTGTAGAAAGCGAACAGACCTCTTGAGATCTCGTGTTTTTTTCTCATGCTGGCTGCCACCTTAGGACTTCATTGTAGGACTTTACTGCCTGTGGAGGGCAGTATTGTTCCCATGTATTTCCAATTAATAAATGTTTTATAAAACTTAAAGAAAATTATATGAACGTTTATTTAACTTTTTTTAGAAATTTAAAAGAAAACTAGTAATGTTCAATGCTTTCAAGGAGGGCATAAAAAGTTTCCCCACTATTGCTGGTGGGATTTTCTTATCCCAAGGAAATCCTGAGTGAATAAGTGAATGAATGTTTGCATTGATACCTATAGCTTTCCTACAGATCAGTATCTGAGGTAGGCATTTGGAAGTTTCATATTTATTTTTGGCAAATGTCCATAGTTTTAAAAAGATGCTCTGCTGTTTTTCATGCTTTACAGATAAAGTCTAGAAGGTGAGTTCCAACATGTTTCTTCAGTGCCTAGATTTAATCTTGAACTCAAATGGACCTTTGCTTTTCCTGGAAATAATTTTATAGCCTTATTTTTTTTAATTATGTGCTATATATTATAACTTAGGCCGAAAGTCTAAGCTTTTCATAAATTTATTTATGTATTTATTTTTAGCTCCGTTAGGTCTTCGTTGCTGCACGCTGGGCTTTCTCTAGTTGCGGTGAGCGGGGGCTACTCTTCGTTGCAGTGTGCGGGCTTCTCATCGCAGTAGCTTCTCTTGTAGCAGAGCATGGGCTCTAGGCACATGGACTCAGGAGTTGTGGCTCACGGGCTCTAGAGCACAGGCTCAGTAGTTGTGGTGCACGGGCTTAGTTGCTGGGCGGCATGTGGGATCTTTCTGGACCAGTGCTTGAACCCGTGTCCCCTGCATTGGCAGGCAGATTCTTAACCACTGTACCACCAGGGAAGTCCTACCTTTTTTTCAGCATTTCCATAGTGTGATGTTTTGCAGTGCTAGGGCTTTATGTAAGGCATTGTTAGGAGGATCACATTTCTCTTTTGAGAATTAAAGATATGTGGTACTTTCTGAAAATAAGTTTGAAAGATACTGTAAATAATAATGAGACAAATTTTTTTAAAAAAATCTGTATATGCACATGTGTGCATGTGCCCGCTCATGGGCACGTAAGAAAGAGAGGGAGCGAAATCTTGGCTATTTAGCTTAGTATTTTAAAAGACAGTAGGATTGGTTTGGAAGAGTTTTCTTGAAGTTTTCCAGCAGATTGTAAACACATTAATTTAAAAGAGACCACTTTCACTAGTCAAGGCGTCTTTGAACTGGCTAGTTTGAGGGACACCAGCCATTTGGAACTTGGAGGTTCCCAAGGGACCGTTGGTCCTGAGCGTTCAGGGGTAGAGGCACCAGGATGAGCACGTGCTTCCCCACGGCAAACAGAGCTGTGGGTCCTGAGCAGCTCTCGCGAGACCACCATGAACTGAGCGGGCAGGTGGCCCCTGCCCCGTGGCATTTTACTGTGGGCAGCCCGGCGGTGTGTGGGGATGACACAGCTTTCTTTGCTCCTGTGTCTGCTGCTGTACTCTTTCCTCTGTTTCACCCACCTGTCCGAACCAGCCAGGGAAAAGTCGCTGGTCCTTGTTTTGTTTGAAAGTGAAAGAGCTTTATGAATTTCTCTCACTTCATTAATTGCACTGAGATACTTTTTCTATATGGGATTTCTTGTAACCTCTTTTTCAAATGTTATGCAAATGAAAAACGTCAAAGAAATGGTTCCTTTTCTAGGGCAGACATATTAAGTTTAGTAGTAAGGTAGGCTTCTGTCTTTATGCCTTGTTTTCTCCAGCACCTTCTCAGATAAAACCCAGACTTGAGTGTTACTCTTACTCCGTCTTTATTGGGAGGTATGCTTTTGCCTACCCAGTTTTTTGTTTGACCTTATCACTGAAGGAAGCCCCCATGAAGTGACCTCTCATGGGATTTCCAGTTCTAGACCATGTGAATGACTCACCAGATACAACATAGCTCACACAGGAAGTCTTTTTTTCTCTTAAATAAGTGGCCTCACATAGTCTGTAGTCTACTGAGTAATGCAAACTTGAACTTCTGTCCCAGTTAAACAATTCTTGATGCCTTTGTCATGCTTCGTTCAGAGCTTTGAAATAATACTACCATCTCTGCTCTGGGACACTGTCTTCTCCCCCACCCCCAGTGGTCTTGGGGACCTTGGGGATTGTGGTGGCATGGAGAGCCTTTCTGATTGGACCGTTGAAGTGGCAGAAGACGAAACAGTGACCAAATAGAAATGAGAGTCCAAAAGGTTCACCAGAAGAGCTCAGGGAATCTGAGACTGGAACCTGAAACTAGAGAGCATGGACAGCATTTGATCGCTGCTGCTAAAAGTACAAAGCATTTCATCTGTTTAAGATGAAAACTAGAAGGGTTTTGGAATTATTCTTGCAGATTTCTAAGGCCTTATTGTCTTCCTAGTGCTTTGCTTCCTGAATAACTGTGCTCCCCACTGGGGTCATTGAAGTAGGGAATGGAGGAATCACATGGTGTAGGTCACAAGAAATAGAAATGGCAGATGTAACCACGGATCTTAAAGCTCGTTAACGGCTCCTTATGCACTGTATTTCTTCTTCAGCCATAAGCATGTTGCATTTTAAAATATACCAAAACACATTCTCACCTAAACCATCTTGCATGATATTATAAGTACATTAACATTTATTTCTACCCCGGGATGTTTCTTAATAGTTAAAAAAGAAGTAATCTCTCAAATGATAGCTAAAGTGTAATTGAGATGTAAAACTTACATAAATTATAAATAGTGCAGATTTTCGACACATGCATAAACACAGACATATTCAAGTAAAGCCAACTCTGTGATTTCAAATTCATATCCAGCTGAAAATGGAGCTGCCCTTTATAAACTAACTAATAAAGAACAAGATTCTGCTTTGATTTGCTCAAGCTGAACAAGGCATTACGCTGCTTATCTTAGCGTGCTGACCCTGGTGGAGTCTGGAGTCTGATTTTTTATATTTTCCTGTGATACACCAAAGTTTGTCATATAAGCTCCTTCCTGTAGATTATCTGTATGACATGGAGTCATAGTGAACCTGCAGTTACTATGAAATTGATAGAACTGTTTTGTCAGTCCCAGCAGTGACTCAATATTTGAGTTATGAGAAGCTTTTCTGAGCTACAGAAGGTTTAAGAGATCTATATGTTAGAAGAGATAATGTATATTTTTATCAAGTTATGAATCTCTTATAAAGAGCATCGAGGCTTTCTGATTGTGTGCAATCTAAGAAAACATAGTTATTTCACAGTGTAATATTTTTCAGTAGTGATGGGCTTCTGAAACCTATTCCAGAATTCTGAAAGGGCCTAAGCAAAAGGTTGCCCAAATATGCACCATTCATCAAAGAATGAAAAACCAAATCAACAGAACTTAGGGACTCTGGAAACAAAGAATGTCTCATATGGAATCAAAATACAACTCTGATTGTAATGAACAATAATCACCCTCCTTCTAAAGAGTTGTGTAAGTTGAGCCTAGCTTATTATCCGATTTGTTAAATAGTTGCAGGAGTATCTTCTCTTGGAGTACTTAGTGTGAAAATCTAGATTCAGACACATTAGTGGCAGTTACTGAAAAGGGCACATGGCCCTGGGTAGCCCAGCAATTCCATTGAAGGCCACTAGATAATGGTTAGTAACAAATACAGTTTTGAAACATGTGCCTTGGGTCTGTGTTGGATTGGAACTCCTGGCTTATCGTAGGTGGTCAGGTCAAGATGTGGCTGTCTTTTGAGACCTAAATCCAAATGGCTGTACGGACTTTAATAATAACGCTAGCACTTTGTAGCTTTTGTATTTAGTCACTTGTGGGAAAACGTAAATTTATGGAGGAAGGAGAAGTAGAATTAGAATTTGTGGTGCTTCTGAGGACCGTAGCTTCTGGGGGCGCTGGGGTCAGAGCTTTGGATGCAAGTGGCCAGCACCAGGACACTGGACACCTGGAAGTTTGTAAGGACAGGAAAGGGGGAAATTGAAGTAGGGTACAAAGAAAGATAAGAGAGGGCTTGTGCACAAATTCTAATTATTTGTGTTTTTTAGAATAATGGAGAAGGCAGTCAACCAACATACTCTATGAAGTTGATCTTAAAGATGTCCGGGTTGTTAAAATTCCTTTAAAATTAGGTTTCATTGAGGTATTAGGATATATTATAGTTATTTCGAGATTGTTATGCCTGGGCCTTTGCACCTGAATGGTGCAAGCTGGGCATGTCTAGGACGCTGGGGCTGTCACTACAGAGCAGGTTTGCTAGGGAGCAAAAGGCAGTCGTGTCTTCAGTTAGGACAAGGCATCTGCCCGTTAGATCTTAGAAAATAATGTGCAAGAAGATGGTGTCAGGAAGTTTAAAAGACCTCACTACAAGGCCAGGAGGCCAGTAGGTTTAGACGTGAGTGAAAAGTGAAGAAGCTAGTACTTGAAAATGAGTCACAGGGGAAAAGAAGAGAGGACAGGAGACCAGCAAATCTTGGTCTGCTGGTCTCAGACAATGTGTGTGTCCTGTTTAGGAGGGCAGGACTAACTCTATATGCATGTGTTAGGTCATTCCAACTTGGAGGAACATAAGGCATTTTTATCATTAAAGTGATGTTTAAAGGGTCAAAGTATTCCTATCTCATAGTCATATCAGTACTTACTGAATGTAATATTTTTTTGTCAGAGAACAGGTCTCAGTGCTCTGTTGTTCTTTAGCCAATTAACAAATGTATCCTTTCGAATAGTGCTAAAATGGCACGTCACCCAAACTGTACCTAATTAAGTAATTTCTTAATCCTTGCCTGGAAACCTGTAATATTAGCTCTGACATCTTTATGGTTAAACTCCGTAAAGAGTTCAGTCTCCCCTGGGTGATTGAATTTGCATTTACTCTTTGTAAGGCAGACGGTACTCTCTTTGACAGTCATTCCATTGCTTAGTCCTCTGAGTATTGACAGCTAAATTTATAAATCAGCAGATTGAGGACAGAAATGGAATAAAAGCAGAAATAAATTCTCCTGATAGTGATGATTAACGAGAGGAAAGGTTTATAAAGTTTCCTCAAATTATTGGTTATTATTTCAAGCCTGCATCATTTGCTGATGACTAGATCTGAAATGGAAACAAAATGTGAAAGAACATTTATAATTGGAAAAATTATTAGAGCTCTTGGTTCCTAGCCGAGTTAAGCAGAAGTAAGACAAAACAAAAAAGGAAGCAAAACCATGACCATTACCTAAATCGGAGCTAGTTTTCATGCTTTTCTGTGTCGTTCTGAGTAAGGCTTTGGACACTTGTACGTTTCATCAGTATCTCTAAGATGTTTTAAAGTCTCTTTTCCCTATAAAAAGGTAGAGGGGCGAGTTGACATTTCTTTTGCTTCCTTTTTCATTCAGAGCTCCCAGTATTTCTCTACATTTGAGCAGAATGGAATCTACAAATGGAGGGTATAAGAATTAGTAGATTTATAGCTGGGCATATCTGTCTGCAAACCAATAATAGGCCGGTTTTCAAATGTTGGGGAGGGGGATGGACACTAAATGGACCAAACCAAGTGCCAGGACATTTTGAAAAGGTCCTTAGACAGTGGAAATGCTTGTGACCTGTGATAAGATAAAGCAGTGAAAATCCTTACAAGTAAGTTCTTGAGAGAGACTAGGAAAGGCTTTCCCAGGTTGTTAAAGCTCTTCCTTATTTTTCGTAGTTGTAATTAATAATTTTAAATAAGACAAAATTCTTAATTCTTGCCCTGACCAGTTTATTTTATAAAGCTGTTTGTGTGTGTAAGAATCCGTACCCTTCTCATTAGCCGAACTCAAGTTACCACGCACAGGTGAAGAATCTTAGAATCCTTGAGAACAAACACTTAAGAGAAATGAAGATACAACTCCAAATACATCATTTATGTCTTTAGCATACGGTGCTATTTGAATTTCATTGTATACCTAGAGAAGAGGCGGCCCATATATTAATTGTCAAAGTGTATATAATTGTGTGTTTTCTCAAATGCTTCCTTTCACATAGCGGGGCTGAATATCAGGTCCTGTCAGATTGTATGTCGTTTAGCATTGAAGACATCAAATGCGTGTTAGTTCTTGATGCGGCGTAGATAGACACGACGTTTTTCTTTCTTTCTGTGTTCTTGAGGTTAATGAATTTTTCAGGTTGAGAGGTATGGACTATCTCTGGAAACAAATGTGTGCAGCAAGAACTGGCCTGGGAGAGAAAATCAGAATACTCATTTCCTACTTAGAACCTGTGTAGTTTCTTTTCTGGTGAATTCTTTGTGCTGGTTTCCTCTCTCTACCCAACAGTGGGCATGCCAGTTGTTAATATGCACGAGGCCTTCGGCTACATTTTACCCAAGGCTGAGGTTTAAAAAAATGTATTTACAAATAAGGATAAAATGTCAACTTAATAGATGCACCTATCTTTAACATTTTGTGTTTAATTTATTGTGAGATAACAAAGCTTACTTTATTCCATTTACTAGTGAATTTCAAAAGTCTGAGGTAACTGTTCTCACTTATAAAAATATTTGAAGTGAATTTACAGTATTTTTCTCCTCCCATATGTGACTTGCAGCTTTTGGTGTTCGTAGGGGATGAAAGTCATTTATAGAAGAGTCATGTATTTGAGGAATAATCTGATGGTTGCATAATTTCTCATGAGTCATATAGTCTCCTAATATGGTATCAAAGTGAATATTTCTTACTGAAGTCTTCGGCAGCTAAGGAGAACTTTTTTTGTAGTGTTACGGGTATAAAATTGATACCAGTTCTTCTAAATAAATAATTATGAGAACATCAAGTCTGGAAAAAATTGCAGTGAACTATTACATTTACATAAGCACAAATGAAGTTGGAATTGCAAAGATCACATCAAAGTGTCTGTGGGGAAGAACAGATGCTAGGATGAGATTTGGGGGACTTTTTTTAAGTTGACTGTGACATCAAAAGTTGTATATAATAAATACAGAGTACTTTGTTGGAAACTATTTACTTTAATGAAGATTCTAAGAAATGGTTAGGAAGTGAAAATTTAAAGAAAATTATTATTTTTTTCGTTTAAACATTAGTCATATAATATTTTGACTTGTCAAAGGCTAGGTATGCCTCAAGTTGGTTGAGTAGAAACTTGTCATCACATAGAATTTGAGAGAGACTGAAAGAAGAATCAATTAAACATTTGTTGAGGTCTTCCTTTTCTCCTAATTGTATTATTTGAGCTCTTTCATATAAAATGTGTTTCATATTTTATAGTTAACAAAATCCTTCTACACTTATTGTGTTATGCAATGCCTACCAAAAAAAGAGCTTGTGAAACATTCACTTTTAATACTTGCAATCATGACCTTTTTGTACTAAGAACCAAGCATGCCAGGTACGTCATGTATATGTCTTCTTCGATTCTTACAAGAACCCTTCAGCTTAGTTATTAGTATTCTTGCTTTAGAGATGGGCTAAAAGAAAAAAAAAAGCAAAAGAAAAGCCTTAAGCTGGTTGTGGGCCTTCCCTCAAGAGTCACACAATTCCTATGTACCAGAGAAAATATGAAAGCCCATTATATTTTAACTCCATCTGGCTTCTCTCTCTATATTTTTAATTGCTCTCTCTTTGAAAAAAGAAGAAAATAAGATGAAAAGAGTTAAATAACACACACACACACACACACACACACACACACAGATTCTACTGGATACAACCAGTCCTACAAAGGTAAGCAAGACATTTTGCCTTATAATAGGAGAGAGAGGCATTTCATATACAACTGTAATAAAGAGAGTGCTTTGAATAAATTGAGGAGGATATAAAATACTAGGGATTTATAAAAGAGGAAGCAATTAATTTGTATTGGAGGGAATAAGAAGGACTTCATTAGAGGCCCTGATGGGCGAGCTTGGATCTGAAAGGTGGGTAGATCTTTGTTAAGGAGAGACGTCAAGTGTGAGGAGTAGATAGGGATGGAGATGGAAGACTGCGAGGCAGGGGGTAGGGGGGTGGGGTGGAACTAGATCAGGGAACACCTGGAATGTCACGCTGAAAAGTCTGTTCAGTTCAGTTGATCTCAGAGAATTTAGGGGGAAAGTCAACTGAATGTTAGAATGATAACTCGGATGAAAGAATATAGCATGTTTTAGTTGAAGAAAAAGAGAATTAAAAGAGAACAGAGAATGTTGCATATGTCCTAGTGGCATACAGGAGGGACCTGAAATGAGAGAGTTGGGGTGGAAAGGATGGAGAGCCTCTCTAAGGTGGAAGGATTGGATTGGATGATTTTTCGTTTGATGATGATTTACTTGTAGGGGCACGTGGAAAGGGAAAGAACCAGGATGGTACCAAGGTCTCTGGCATTAGTGACAGGGAGGATGGAAGGTTTGGAAGGTTTAGGGGGATGGATGACGATTTCATTTTGTGCAAGAGGCCAGCAGATTTAGCACTGAGGAGATGATTGACACTGGAGGTGGTTATCTTCGTGAAGGGTAATCCGACTGTAATGTGGAAGAATATGTGAAAGTTGGGGAAGTTGAACCATACAGATATGAAATAATAATTTTTCAGAAACTTGTCTAGCTTGGCAAAGGAGAAAGAATGAAGACACAGGTGATGCTAGCTTGTCTAATAAAAATGATGCTGGTGATCATAGCTGAGAGTTTTTGAGCTCTTCCAGGGGTCAGGCATTGCCCTAAGTATTTCCCCATTTACTCCTCATTGCACCCTTATGAAAGAGATTGTATTATTATTTTCTTTCTGCTGATGAAGGAAAAAACACACATAGAACGTAATGGAAAGTGACTACGCATATAACAGACACATTTCAAGACTAAGGCATCTGAGTTTAGGAGTGAGAAAATGGATTCACAGCAGGAGCTGGAATGTCATTAATGTTTCATGGCACTCTGCGTACTCCTTTATTTTACAGTTGCTGGTGGATAGCGTGGCCACCCTCTAAGGCATAGGGTGGAGGCATAAGTTTGATGTTTATTCTCTAATGCCCCTTCATTAGAAAAGCAGGCTGTTTAACATGGATTTGTGACTCTTCCCAAGATTATTATGTAGGTATGATTAAGAATAGAAACCTCAGTGCATCAAGTTAATGTTCATAAAAGTGACTAGAACAGTGCTTAATAAGAAGTCAAATAATATTAGCCATTATTATTAGCATCATCATCCATCTTTTCATCCATCCATAGAGCCAGTAAATATGGAGTGCTATTTACTAAGCACTGGGGATTTGAGATGAAAGGCAGAGCCTGCCATTAAGGAACAGTCCAAGGGGGAGGAAAGCAAAGCAGCCAACTACAGAGGGTACTGATCCCTTAAAAATAAAAGATTGAGTTAATTATCGAACATCTTAAGTGGTGTGTGCTTTCTAAGCCTTGAAGACAGAAGATATAACAAATAGAATTAATGCATTTTTATTTATAACTTTTATACCAAATGAAAAATCAAATTAGGAGCTTATTAACCTGTGAATATAACTTGTAGCAAAATAAAGGGAAACTGTCTTTAGTATATAATGGTATCAATTAAACTGTTAAGAAATTAGTAAACATCTGAGATTAACGATCAACGTATGTGACTAACCATTTGCTAAAGAGTGATCAACATGTCTAAACAAGAACAAAAACACTACAACTTAAACAGTAATCAGAAAAATATAAATTAAAACCATTATGAGCTAACTTTTCCTTTGTAGATTAGACACACATTTTTAAGACATTTTCATTGATAATGTGCAGTGAAATGGGCTAACTCATGAATTACCAACAGCAGTATAAATAGTACAATTCTTGAAAAAACAACTTAGTAATATGTGTAATACTGTATGGCCTGTTCTACAGCAATACTGTTATGTGTGGTGAAAGCGATGTGCATTTCCATTTCAGCCCTATTTAAGCAGGAGAAATTGGAGTAATCTAAATGTTCATTTAGAAGTGGGGAATGATTAAGTAAGCAGCGACTCTATAAGGGATCTTTTAGAAGGGCGTTAGTAATATTATTCAATACCATGGAAATTGCCCATATAATATTAAATAAATAAAGCAGGATACAAAAATTATGTATGTAAAAATATAGGCATTAATAAAAAGAGAGGACATATATATTGTTTTTTTAAAAGTAGATAATCTTTTTAAAGGTTTTTAAAGTCTTTATTGAATTTGTTACAATATTGCTTCTGTCTTATGTTTTGGGTATTTGGCCGTGAGGCATATGGGATCTCAGCTCCCCAACCAGGGATTGAACCCGCACCCCCTGCATTGGAAGGCGAAGTCTTAACCATTGGACCACCAGGGAGGTCCCGAGAGGATATATTTTGCTATTGTATTGGGTTTGGGAGTAGCAGGTCTATAAGTGACTTTTTTGGTTTTTCCACATTTTACAAATTTTATTTAATTAGAATCTATTCATGAATATGTGTGTACGTAATCAATTTCATCACCAACTTAAAATTGATTAAGATTTTAAAATATTTACTAAATGACTTCACTTTGATTTTTCAGAATAGCTTGTAAGATAGGGCTGGTAATATATTTTTCTTTTTAGAGATAAAGAGGGATTCATGACTTCCCAATATTAAAAATATTATGTTAGAAAATGTCTTGAGAACCTTTATACAAAAAAAGATGTAGGAAGACAGGATTAAGTGAAAGTGGCTTTTCTAAGTTAGTTTCTATACGTATTTTCTTAGAATATTCCAAGAATTTGGGGAGAGAGAGAGGGAAGGGCAGAAAGGAAAGTTCTGGAGGAAAAAAAAAATGCATGCATTTTTTTCAAGAGCAACTGAGTGCCAGAAAAGCAAACAGAACATTTACAAATTCTTAATACTATATAGTAGGAGCTTTTGGTTCAAACAGGAAAAAGAGAGCCTTCAAGTTGGAATCAACTTATCAAGAAGGCATCTTTGGAGTTGACATTAAGAATTAGAGTGTTTTTCTTGGCCTCTACACTCTTTTTAGTATCTTCTCAGTTTGGGGCTGGGTTTGGTGTGTCATCATTCAATGCTAGATGCATCCCAGCCACACTACAGGGTGTAAACCCCACCCAACACTTTGTCCTTGAGAAAACACACACTTCAGGTCAGACAGACCTGGATTCCAGTCTGGATTCTGCCGCTTCACCATCACAAGGTCTTGGGGGAATTATTCCAACTCTCTAAGCCTTGTTTTTATACTAAAGGCACCTTGTAAAGTGATTTGGTGGGATTAAATGAAACAACATAGGAAAAGATTTAGCAAAGCGTCCAACACATCATAAATGCTCAAGAAATGTTTCTTTCCTAAATCAGCCACTGTCAGGGTGTTGTTTACTCTGCTCTTGGTTCTGAAAGGTGGACACAGTGTTCCTATATAATTCACTTTCTATCAGAGTCTTAGCCAAATTATTAACTTTATTTTTTAAATAATTATACATGAAATAACATACTTGGCAAGTTATTAATACATTAGATTGGAGCCTAGCATATATTTCATTAAAAGATATCTCAAATATAGTGAATTATTTTGCCAAGAAATGATATGTAGTATTTGTTACAAACTTGAGGTAAAAATACTTGTTTTTTTAGAACATGAACACTTTATCAAGTTTGTAACAAATATTTAGCCCAATTTTACCTCATAAGAGAAGAGATGACCTAAGTTGCCTAAAAATTGAAATAAATGTTCTTTCGTAAACATTCAAAATGATGTTTCAACAGACTTATTTATCAGGACTAAAATATTGCTGTTGTTATAAGATAATTTTAAAAGGAGTATTGGTAATAATCTTCCCATAAAACACCAAGTAATTTTACTTCAGGCAAATAGTTAATTTTTTTCAATGTGGTTGTAAATCATCTAAACCATGAAAAAGGATACTAGAGGATGGACTAGAAATAACAAACTTAGACCAAAATTCTCCGTGGGTCAATATTAGGAATTGAGAGCCTTTCTACTTTTAAAATACTCTGTTCTGTGGGTCTTCGGTATCACAAAGTATAAAGTTGAGGAATATCAGATTCTTTTCAACTAGAGGATGAACACTGAGCCTTCCATTTGATTTTTAACACAACGGCTCTGTTTATTATAACCGTTTGTTACCATAAAAGTATAAACTGAAAGGTAGCAATGATGGGTGAGTGTAATATATTACGTTAAATAAACTTGTCCTGCGCGCAGTGCAGGGAAAGCTCTGTTTACATTACAGTAAGCTGTTTTCTGCTACATTTACAATTCTGCTGGGCAAGTAAATTAAGAGGGCTTATGACAGCTCAATTTAGTTTATCTGGTCAACCCCCCCAAGACATTATTAGTATAATTTTAGCATATTTAACTCTATTTAGGTATTTAGCAATGCAATACCAACAAAGTCTTTTTTATTTTTAAAGGAAAGAATGTTTTAGCTTTATCATTTAGAAAAAAGAACAAAAGAAAATTACTGGGCCAAAACCTGAACAATACAATCCAACATCGTCAAACTTGCAAAGAAGGTGATTATAAAGATCACTGTGTGAAGCTGAAGGAGACTTGAAAAACGGAAGGATGTTTAACATATAAAAATAATTTTTCATACTCCTTCCCACAGATTGATTCCGGTTTCAACTTTGGTTTGATCCCAGGGTAAAAATGGAGGAGTTGAAAAGAGGTGTGGAATTTGCAGATAGCTCTAAATTCTATTCTGTGTTAAGTAGAATAGATACCACGACAAGAAATTTACTTAATGACAGTGCTTTTTTCCCCAGACTTCATTTTCTCAGCTTTCTATTATTTAGGATGACTTGTCACTTTCTGCTCTGTGTGTGTGTGTGTGTGTAGTTGTAGCATAAAGTGGCAGGGCAGCAACGTGCAGTGGAAGGAGACATGGGTTTGGGATTAGAGCACCCAAATTCAAGTCCCTGCTCAGCCGTGTGTCAGGTAGGTGCCCACTTACACTAAGTAAATTTTTGGAGGCTTAGTTAAGGCTCTCAAATTCTGGAAACTCAAAATTATATGATAAATATGGGTTCCCTGTTCCTGTTAATCACATAGGGACCTTTGCAAGTTACACATTTTGTGCCTTTCAAGCCACTGTTCGTTACCTTTTCCTCCAGCCGAATAGATCCCACTTCTCTTAAGCGTCTCATGGCTCTGCATTTGCACATGCTGTTCCCTTTGTCGAGAATGCTTTTCCCCCTCCTCCTCCAGGTGAGAGTTTTATCATACTTCTGTGCCCATCTCAAATTCCCCCTCTACTCTAAAGCTTTTCTCTGAGGTACCTTTAGTTATCTCTTGTTTTAAAAATATATACTGCTTCCAACAGACTCACAGACATAGGAAACAAAATTATGGTTACCAGAGGGGAGAGGGAGGGAAGGAGAGACGAATTAGGAGTATGTGATTAACAGATACAAACTACTATACATAAAATGGATAAGCAACAAGGATTTACTGTATAGAACAGGAAATTATATTCAATACCCTGTAACAACCTATAATGTGATATAATCTGAAAAAAATATAACTGAATTACTGTGTTGTACACCTGAAACTAACACAATATTGTAAGTCAATTTTATTTCAATTTAAATATATATATATACTGCTTCTAAAATTAATATAAATACATTCTATAAAAATATAGAAATAAAAAGGTAAAAATATCAACCATAAAATATCAACCATCTAGACATATCTCCATGTCTAGAGATAAATATCATTAGTATTTTAGTGTAGTTTCTTCCAATTTGTTTATGCACACCCATTCTCCTCCTCCAAAAAGCAAGCAGTTACAACAACAAAATCAACTCAGGAACTGGTATGTATATATCTCTGTATTCTGTTTTCCACTTAATATTAGATCATGTGCATTTTTAAAAGCTTTAAGTATTCTTAGAAAACATTATTTTAATATTTTCATAATAGTCCATCACACAGGTTGAGTGTAATTAATGTAAGAGTTCCTCTCTTGTTGGCCGTCGAGGCTATTTAACATACTTTTCTTTTATAAACAAAGGATTCTTGTGCACATCTAATACTATATCTGTAGGACAAATTCCTAGAAGAAGAATTCCTGGGCATGTGCATTTCTAATACTTTTGAAATATACTGCCAAATGGGCCCCTAGTGAGGTTGCATCATTTTTCACTTCTGCTAGCCTAGTGCAGTAGTGCCTGTTTTCACTGAGCTCTTCCTGCAAGGGCAGCACTCATCACACCGTATTTTAATGATTTATTACTTGTCTGTCTTGCTCCCTAGACTACATACTTCTAGGTGGCAGGGGCTGTATCTTATTCATTTTGAATCCTAGGGTCTAGCGCAGAGCCTGCTCTGGAAAATAAGTGCGGAGTTAAAATCTACAGAATGAATTATACTTTACCACTTTTTGTTTCTAACCTATTTGTCATGTATTTCTATAAGTTGATTCTTAATTGTTGATGATATTAAAAAAATATGAAATTCTGCCATTTCTGTCACTTCGTTGAACAACCCTGTCATTTCAGTATGTTAATTTTAGGACTGGCCTCGTTCTAGCCTATGACAGATTTCCTCTCTCACACAGTGTTAGCTGTGTAGAGGATAAATATGGTCATGAAAACTGAGTTTGTAGCTATCCCACTTTTGATTATGAGTGTTTAGAAAAAAATCATGAAGCTAGGTGTAAAAACGTCCTTTAAAAAAGGATATAGACTTTTTTCACAATGCTTGGGAGTTCCTTGCTGCTGGTATAATTTTCCTTGGTTACTCAGGCTCGTAAATGCCTGCAGTGGTAATATATTCATTTTGTATCATGTGGCATTACAAGATGTTGATAATTTATCCTTGGTTAGGCGTCTCTCCTTAAATCCTTTAATCATTCTTCTCAAGCCAGTATTGAGGTATTACTTATAAAATAGAACATTTGTGGATCTGATCCTAAGAATCACATTATAGTGGTGAAGTGATAGATGGAATGTGTCGGTGCTAAATGGCACTGTATATTATCAGCCCAGTAAGTGCTCAGTGAGTGGAGAAAGCACACCCTAGCCATCTGAATTTGAGGTAAAACAGCCTATATTTTATAATCTGGCAGAATTAAATTTGTAAGTCATACCGGACAATACCAAGATTACTGCCAAGGATGCATATTGAGGTAAGAAGAGACTGTTAAGTCACAAACGTGGCCTCTCATGGTATTGAGGGCACAGAATGGGGATTTGGATGCTGGCTTAGATGTGGCCGTGGGCAGCTTACCCCAGCTCTGGTGCCTTCCTTTCCTTCCGGCATACCAAGGATAGGAATGGTACAGACTCACTTCACAGATGTCGTGCAGATTAAACGAATTCAGCGCCTGTGGAGCACTTTAAACAGTGCCTGGAACATATTTTTTTAATCAGATTTTCTAATCAGGGTTGCAAACTTCAGTAAGATCGTTTTAATGATTTTAACCTGGTAGCCAATAAAAAAAAAATCCAGCCAAGGGATGGGAAAAAATAAAAGAAAATATATTGTACAATGCAGTGTTACTGAATGCAAAATAGATGAATAAGGTAGTCAAAATGAACATAATACATAAAATATTTGATCTGCGTTTCCTAAATCCTATTGCCTTTTTAAATTGAATACTATATTTTAATATAACTTTTTAATTAGATTCTAGAAATAAAATTATCAACTGATTAAATGCCATATACTTAAAAATTAAGCAAAGTGTGAAATTTAAACAGACTGGCCTGTATTGTTATTACATTGTACAACATTCTTGCATAAATATACTTTCCATAAAATAATATGCCCATCCTTTAAAAGGTGGTGTTTATCCATTTCCCATAACTATGTAATACAAATTGATGCCCACATGTTATAAATCAAAGTCCCATTCTACCCAGATTTTGGACACATGAAACAAAAATTCACAAGTTAAAATAATTGTGAATACATGTGTCTTAATTAGTTTTTAACCTGAGTTTGGATTCCATAAATGTAGCAGAAATCACTGGCCATTTATTCAAGCTAGTCGGAATATGTTTCTTTAAAAAGTTTATATAGTTTATTATTAAGCAGTTAACAGTACTCTCATTACCCAGCCACGAAGAGCTACAGCAATAAGTGATGATGACAGTTCCACGGGGTTGCAACTAGAGTGAGAAAAAGACCAGGAATTCTAGAAATTAATTGCTTCATTAAGCCCAGATTTTAAAAACAGTTTCCTGTTTTAAAATATCTCTGCCTGAAAAACCACTGAACTGCTGAATACGTTCCAGTATTTCCAGTATCAATTTTCACTGTAGCCAAGATATTTCACCAAGATGTAAGTTCACTGTAATAATGTTGGATCAATCAGAGTCTATTGCCTGATGTCAGCAAACAAAGAAATAATGGAAGTGTCAAAATGCATTACCCAAAGGGAGTATAAATTGTAAGAAAACTCTAGATTAATATCTGACAGTTACATTTGAAAAGAATGTCGTTTCTATTCCAGAACGCAGTGAAAGTTGGAAGGATGAAACAGACTCTTGATTTAGCCTTGCTTCTAATTAAACGATGGTGGGGAGAAGGATGGTAAGAGAGACGAGGAGGACAGGAAGTCTGCTCAGAAGCCCCGAAGTTCAAGCTCAGTGTACTGTCATGAACATAATTTAACTTCTCCATCTTATTTCAGCCCTACTTCCAAGAAATAAGAAAGAGGAAGTCTTTTTGCTGTTAATCTTTCATTCCTACCTCACAGTGTTTATCATTGTGAACATAGAGCTAATTCAGAATAATAAATGGAAATGACTTTGTTGCTATCCCATGTGTTGTAGCAAAAGCTAAGCTAAAATGCCTACTTTTAGAAACAGATTTAATTTTTTTAATGTGGTTTCACCTAAATATATGCGAATGTCTACAATAACATCCATGTTCTCATTTTAAATGGCAAAGCTACATCTCTGTACAGTTGTGCAAACTGTCGCGTGACCACATTTCATATCACGTTAGAAATGAGATGTTGCCCACTTATATTTCCGCACACTGAACACAGACACGTTCCAAAATGAAAGGACAAGTTTAGCTGTTAAAAAAAGGATGCCCATAGATGTAAATTCCACCTTCTACTAGACAAGACATTAATTATGCATCCTATTAGACAATCTTAGATACTGCAAAGATTCTGAAACAAAGTATTCTTATTCTCATGAGCACATCTAACTCTGTCAGTTCAGAAACAGGCACCAAAATGGATGCACCAGGGATTTCTTGGGGGAGGTGTCTGTGAAGGCTGAAGAGGACGGGTATGGGGCTAGGCAGGAGGACCTTCAAACCACAGTGCAGGTCTGGCATCTCTGAAGGGGGAGGGAAGTAATAGGATGGGAGAGTCTCAGACTACAGTGCAGTTTGGAGAAAAGCTTGGCCAGGTTGATAGGAAGTCTCCGAGGCACAGAGATGGGCAGAAGTAGCCTGATTCTAGGACCTGCCCTTGCTTGACCACTGGCTAGGAGTGCCTGGAGGTGGGGGGGGGACAGGGGTCCTGGGCCTGATGGAGGGCACGTGGCCTGCTGTGAACACCACAGCGGATCAAAAAATACAATAACTCCGGGCTGAGGCAACGACCCTTCCCGAAGCAGGTTCTATCAACGGGAGCTCTGAGCAGGCAACGTTGTGGCCACCTTAATGACTAATACGTAAGAGGTAAAAATTCATCTTTTACAAATGAGTGGCATTTGAAAGTTTATCTACCTCTGACCTGTTTTATTGTTCATAGATGTTTACATGTATTTGTGGTTTGGTTTCTAAGTGTCAGCCCTCCTGTTTCTGAGTGCCAGCAGTGAAGTAAGCAGCTTGCTACTGCCACTCCACAGGAATCCCCTGCTTGTTGCATCTTTGACGTTCGTATGATCCTTTCCCGGTTCTAACCAGGGCAGTCAGTGGGAGTTCGGATTCAGCCCTCCACCTGGCTTTTTTGTATGATCTTAGGAGGGTTACTGAACTTTTTAATCCTCAGTTTTCTCGACTTGTAAAATGGTAAGAATAAAATAAAAGATGGAAAGTGAGGATTTAATGAGAGAACACATGTAAACCTCTCAATATGATGCTCGGCATGTGTTAAGCACCTTAAAACTTTAGCAGTTTTTATTGTGACTATAACTTTTGAGTATTCTTCTATTATCTATCCATTTCATACTCTTATCCAGAAATATCTGGGTTACTGTATATGTTATATTGCTTCCATTTGAGCTGAGGAGCTTTGCTTTGAAAGCTCCAACTGAGTCTTTCAACTTAATATTTAATAGAGAATAAGTGATGCCAGAGGTCCATAAAGTACCAAATTAGGCCCGTGTCTAGTGCTGTAGATTTTAAATGTGACATTTTGCCTATTTGCAAGCAAAATGCAAGTTTCATGAAGTGTACTAAGCTTTCATACTTCTGAGAACAAAAATAAATGTCAAGGACCCTGAGGTTTATGGATAAAAGGAAGCGTGTTACCTGTCTGGATGGAGGCCAGGACACCTGCAGTTCAGAGACCTGGTTTACTAATCAAGAAATGATACACATTTTGTTACTTTTGTTGCTTTGTGAGAAATGCTCACCATAAAATGATAAACTGCTTGAGAATGTGCATGATGGATAGTTTAAAAAGTAAAGGATTTCCCTGGTGGCGCAGTAGTTAAGACACGGGTTCGAGCCCTGGGCCGTGAAGATCCCACATGCTGTGGAGCAACTAAGCCCGTGTGCCACAACTACTGAGCCTGTGCTCTAGATCCTGCGAGCCACAACTACTGAGCCCACGTGCCACAACTACTGAAGCCCACACACCTGAAGCCCGTGCTCTGCAACAAGAGAAGCCACGGCAATGAGAAGCCTGCACACCGCAAGGAAGAGTAGCCCCCGCTCACCGCAATTAGAGAAGGCCCGTGTGCAGCAACAAAGACCCAATGCAGCCAAAAATTAATCTTTTTAAAAAGTAAAGTATTTTGAGAATTATAAACAGTGGGATTCAATACAGTATTGTGTGGACCCAAACCAAGTGATTTGTGAAACTGTTTTATCACTCGCCCCTGCCAGTGATGGAAATTGCTCCTCGTGTGAAAGTATAAATTTGTGGGTTTCAGTTGTGCTGCCATTGTGTTTTGTCCAGGAGATTACATACCACAGAGACAGATGAGTATTAGTAGCTTGCATATAGTTGGGAGAAAAAAGAATAGAATATATATTCTAAGAAGCTATATAAAGAAAGGGTAGAGGGCTTCCCTGGTGGCATGTTGGCTAAGAATTCGCCTGCCAATGCAGGGGACACGGGTTCGAGCCCTGGTCCGGGAAGATCCCAGATGCCGCGGAGCAACTAAGCCCGTGCGCCACAACTACTGAGCCTGTGCTCTAGAGCCTGTGAGCTACAACTACTGAAGCCTGTGTGCCTAGAGCCCGTGCTCTGCAACAAGAGAAGCCACCGCAATGAGAAGCCCACGCACTGCAGCTAAGAGTAGCCCCGCTCGCCCCAACTAGAGAAAGCCCATGCACAGCAACGAAGACCCAGTGCAGCCAAAAATAAATAAATAAAATAAATAAATTTTTTTTAAAAATTAAAAAAAAAAGAAAAGGTAGAATATATAGTATGTTGAGTGCTGATAAATCTATGGAGAAAAATAAAACTGAAATGAAGGCTTTGGTTTTGAGTGACAAAGGTTACCGTAAACTGTGACTGTTTTTCCGAAGGCCCATATTTTAAGATACTGGCTGGGTTTAGGGGTGTAGTGTGTGGCTGGGAAGCAGAGCTAAATACATGGTCTGGGTGATGTTGGGATGGTTCTTACTAAAAGAGCACTAACTGTAACTGTGTGTCACACACTATTCAGGGACTTTACACATATTCATTGAGATTAATTCTCGGAGCAGCCCTATGAGGAAGGTACTTCTGTCTCCATTATACAGATGGAGAAATTGAGACACGGCATGGTTATATAACTTGGCTGAAGTCACGAAGTTAGTCAGTGGTGGAGTTGAATTCAGACCCGTGGAGTCTGGCTCCAGAATATGTTCTGAAAAGGAAAATGTGTCTGGGAAAGAAGGGCTGGCTCCTGTTTCTCCATTAGCTTGTAAGGAAGTATAAGGAGTAAGTATTAGGGAAGAATGGAAAGGTAAAAGAAAAAACTGGCTCAGGGAAGAAGTGGATCCATATATGCTTTTTCCCCTTCTCTGTTCTCTCTTGGGCATGGGCTTCCAACTCCCATTTTTTTCCCATCGTAACTGAAGGGTTGATGCTTACTGGGGAAATGCTCCAGTGTATTAAGAGAGCTGTACCTTAATTCATCTTTTCCGTGGTGAAAACCGATGAACTCACTTCGTATTAGGGGATGGATTTGCCCAACACAGACCATTTGAGAATGATTTGTAACTAGGGAAGCTAGTGGTCGATTTCAACCCAAGGCTGCATATCGTATTGTCTTTTTTCTTCTTCATTAATGCTTTGGGCAATTATCCTCCATCTTTATATATTATTGATACTTGCATCTAAGTAAAACATCTTTCCTTAACCTAAATTCCTTTACATCAAAAAGAAAAGATTCTATACACCTTTTTCCAAAAAAGATTTAAGGCAATTTTCAAAAATACTTCAAATATAACACAATAAAATGAAATAAAGGAGATAAGGAAAATAATGATAGGAAAAAAAAAAAGAACTGGCAATAAGTTAACATCAATTCATGTGTACTTAAAAGTGATGGGAAACAAATAGGATTATAGACTCCTGGTAATCCACACAGAAAGGAAAATATAAAGTAAAATGCAGTGTTCTTTGGGTTTGAAAAGATTAATAGAAGTGTAGTTATCTGTGTACCACAGAGAGAAACTTCCATAGTTCCTTATATAGAGATATTGTGTGAAGTAATGAATATCATCTGTGATACTGATGGTAAATTAAAAAGTGTATACAAAAGATACATTGGACTGTTTCTTAAAATGACCTTTATTGAGGTCTATAACATAATATCCAGGAAAAATTCAGCCAAAACAGTTCTGCTAGGGTCAAACATGACATGGTTCCCATGCACATGTCCTGATTATTCTGGCTTGATTCAAGGATCAAATTCAGTGTGTTTGCAGAAGAAAGTTCAAGATTATATTCTCTGACAAATGCTTTAAATTTAGATATGATGTGCCAATAAAGAAGGACAGACTTATATGAGTTATAGTTTCTGATCATGTTTATTTTAAAAATTAAATTGTTTTTCTTTTATTGTATAATGAAAGCATTCAAATTTAGAAATTGTGTATGACTTCCTCTGAGAGGAGATGTAAACTAATGCATTTTCTGTTCAATATACATAGATGATAATGACGTTTGAGTCTCAGACCATCTCAGGGAGAAATAAAGATGACAGAAATTGCAAAAGCTTATGTTATTCTTTTTTACCCCCTGCGGTACGCGGGCCTCTCACTGCTGTGGCCTCTCCCATTGCGGAGCACAGGCTCCGGACGCGCAGGCTCAGCGGCCATGGCTCATGGGCCCAGCCGCTCCGCGGCATGTGGCATCTTCCCGGACCGGGGCACGAACCCGTGCCCCCTGCAAAGGCGGGCAGACTCTCAACCACTGCGCCACCAGGGAAGCCCTTCCGGACGTGCAGGCTCAGCGGCCATGGCTCACGAGCCCAGCCGCCCCGCGGCATGTGGGATTCTCCCGGACCGGGGCACGAACCCGTGTCCCCTGCAACGGCGGGCGGACTCCCAACCACTGCGCCACCAGGGAAGCCCGCTTATGTTGTTTATTTATTTATCTATCTATCTATTTATTTATTTATTTTTAAACAAATTACATTGTGGGAGAATTGGCTTCCTTTACACCTTCACGGTTCCTTTACATCTGTTTTTCTTTGGTGTATGCTTAGCGAACATTCTACACAAGCAAACCTTAGAGAATGTGCTTGTCTCTCTATATATTGATACAATACATATATATATGTATGTGTATATGTATACACATATGTACATATGTGTATGAAAGTCCCTTGGCAGGATGGGCTCTTCAGGTGGTATTTCAGGTTGATTTACCACGTGGTTTCATCCAGCACATGCAAACATAGACCCTTTCCCTTGGAAGGTCACTAGTAACCGTTTTCTACCCTAATTCTCTCCCCACTTCCTACCACGGCCCATCCCCAGCCTATCCCAGCCCCTCCCAGCTCCTCTGGGGACATCTTTGCCAATTACAGGTTGCCTACTTTTCTTCACTGTTTCCCTTCCTACCAGGTCTTTCTACTTCACATTCTCAATTCCTTCCCCTTTCAAAAGTAAATAAGTAAAATGACAGGAAAAACCAACCTTTTGTCGAACCATCCTTGGGCCTCTCCATCCCCAGATAATACCATGTCTATTCAAAGGTAAGTAGAAATATTAATTTTTAAAATTATATTTGATTTAGCTATGAGTTGAGTTTCTGTTTCCTGCATCCATTTAACTAGTAAATAATTGTGAAACTTTTTTTGTCCTTTTCTCTGAAACATAAAAAGCATAAGTGCTGAATTTATTTAAAGTGGAAAATGAGATTTAGGGGCATATACTAAATTTGAGAACTCAGGAGGCATTCCTTTTATTTTTCCACAAACCGTTTCCTCTGAGCAGAAGTGTTTACTGGTTTGTTATTGTTATTTTGTTTTTCACTGGGAAAATAAATAATGTATTTTGGGTTATACAAGGTTAGTCATATTAACAGGAACCAGTTTTTGTTACCTAAAGTTATTTGTTTCAACAGTCGTGATTCTGAAAGCCCATTGTCATCAAAAGAAAAAAAAAAGTCTTTCGTATTTATGTTTGTTCCAGATCATAAATACTTTTGTTTTTTTATAATATAATGCATCCCAGGGATACAAAAAACAGCCAGCATTTCATTTTGTACATTCACACTTTTACAGCTGCTTGCAGGGTGCGTGTAAAAAGAACTGGATTTACTACAAGTTCACTTTTCTGGCAGATTAGGATGACCACATAGATGATTGATATTAAACTACTCAGAAATGCTCTAATAGAGATAGCTTTAAAACGTGTAAGATAAAGTCTTAGATTAACTTTACGTACGTAGCGTGTTGGCAGCTAAAAATCATTTGATAAAGTTTTGAACTTACATCTCAAGTTTAGTTGGCAACTATTTCTTTTTTCTTAATTACATTTTTTTTTTCTTAATTACATTAACCTAAGGTTTTAAAATCCCATAGTGTGAACTAAACTTAATTTCTACATTTTATGGAATCCGTTTTGGACGTTTGGTATAATATTTCTCATACTTTGACAGAATTTTCTGATCACCATTCGGCAAGTATATGACAAGAGGAAAAGAGAAAATTAATGAGTCATGATTCCTAGAAAAAGCAGTTTATTTTATGTAGCTAATATACATGACTGCATTTTGATATTATTCCAGACTATGCATAATTACTTCATTAATTGAACAACATAGATGGCCAAGTGGAGGATATTAACATCTTCTTGTAGTGGTTGTGATGATGACATGAAATAATACTAAGCTCCTGGCACAGAGTCTTGTATGTAATAAATAATGATAGTAACTAGTAAGCAAATAAATGAAGTGAATAAGTAAAAAAATACAATCGGGTTATATTAGTGTTGCAATGATATGAGACCTTATTTTCAACCAAGGAGAGAATTTTTTTCCATATAAAGGCTAATTTTAGTAAATTTTCTTGGTGAGGTCTGAAAGCCTTCCAAGGCTTTCATGACAGTGTTCCATTCTGCCTCTCCTTATTCCTCCTTGCACAGTCCTTTGCTCTTTTCCTAGAAGAACTGCGCTTCTCTGCCATCCTATTTGATGTTAGCAGCCTAGCTGACTTTTTGGAATCAGGCTCTCCCAGTTGTGATCTATCACTGCCATATTCATTTTTCTTAAATAGTACTTTCACAAGACCTCTTTCCAGCAAGTAAATGTTCAGCTATCTCCCATTTGGCCTTACAATTAGAATCTAAAAGCCAAAGTATCTTACCTTTCCACCTCTCATCGGCATGCGTCCTCTGTATTTGCTTGGTGTTTCTTCTTCCTGTGGTGGACTTTACTTCCCATTCCTGCCAACTCCTTATAGCCTCCACTGCCGTGGGGGAACTTCTCTCCTTGTGTGGACAGTGCTCTTTTCTCATCCCCAAAGCCAATGTAACACTTGACTCTGCCATAATAGAAGTATACCTGCAGTTTCATGTTTATTCTGGGTGTGATGGATTAAAGATGACCACAAATTATTTGACTTTCTTCCCATGGAGGTGTGATGTCTGTGTGCCCTTCCCTTGGCCATGGGCAGGCTCTGTGATGCTCTGACCGACACAATATGGCAGAGGGACACTCTGCCAATTTCCAGTCCTGGACCTTAAGAGATGGGCAGCTTCGGCTGCTTTTGTCTTCCTAGAGCGCTCGTTCCCCAAGCCTCCGTGTAGAAAATCTGACTACCCTGAGGTGGTCCTGTTTCTTTTATGAAAGAAAGGACTGTAATGGGTTCCTGACTCTAACTTATGTTTTATATATATATATATATAAATTTATTTTATTTATTTATTTATTTTTGGCTGCATTGGGTCTTTGTTCCTGCGCGCAGGCTTTCTCTAGTTGCGGCGAGTAGGGGCTCCTCTTCGTTACGGTGTGTGGTCTTCTCATTGCGGTGGCTTCTCTTGTTGCGGAGCACGGGCTCTAGGGCACGCGGGCTTCAGTAGTTGTGGCGCGCAGGCTCAGTAGTTGTGGTGCACGGGCTTAGTTGCTCCGCGGCTTGTGGGATCTTCCCGGCCCAGGACTGGAACCCGTGTCCCCTGCATTGGCAGGCGGATTCTTAACCACTGCACCACCAGGGAAGCCCTAACTTATGTTTTAATTTGAGACTTTCCCCAAAAGAGTAGTCTCCAAAGTACAGTGTGAAAGACAGTGTGTTTAGGTGTAGGAAGTAAATATTATAAATTGCATTGCTAAGTATTTTTGTTGAATATTTTAAAATTTCCATTGGGTGCATCATTTATATTTTAGTAATGTGTGATATGTAATACATGGTTTTGATTTATGTATGAATATACATCTACTTGAGGTATAATATATATTTTAATGAAAAATTGCATTGGTAAAGTGTTCAAAGTTCCAGGAGTCTGTAAAAATAATCCTGGACCTCTGTGTGTATATGTACCTACCTGTGCCTCCTAGAAAAAGAGCAGTAATTAACTTCTGATGCAGAGTTACAAGTCCCTGAAATGTGGAGAACGCACGTATAAAAGAGACGTGAGCCAAAGGCTCTCCTTGCAGATTTCCAGATCTATGCCTCTAATTTGATTTATTCTCCCCAAATCGGTTCCATTTCTTTAGGTGCCTACATAATTTCTCTACACGTTTCATAATAATATCAAAATGTAAAATGGAGATTTTATATTTTCTGAATTTTCTTTATTTATACAGCAAGCAAATCAATCTTGAACACCCATGATAGCTACATAGCGCTGGGCTAGGTGCCGACGTGGCAGAGATGTGGAAATTGTGGTCCCATCTCTCAGCTCACAGAACGTTAGTGAAAGCTATGCTCTGGGCTGTCTAGAGAGGAGTGAGGTAACAGAGAACTTTCCAGGCTTGTGAGAAGGCGTAAGGGAAAGGAAAACTCTGAAAATGACCCAAGACATTTAGAGGCCAGTGAGCTGTCCATTCTGGTTACAGCATAGGATATGTGTCCAGTAAAACTGGACTGAAGTTGGAAGGATGAGATAGGAGTAGAGAGTCTTGAATGATGGGGTGAGGACCTTGACGACCCCTCCATAGGTGTGAGATACAGCCCAGCAGGTGGTTGAGCAGGCTCCAGATGGAGTAGTGAAGGTGCTTTGCTTATCAGTTTCCCCCTGTGGTGATCGTACTTTTGTTCGCCATTTGTGGCTCCTGTTCCACAGCCAAGCTAGGAGGTGTGCAAGGTTAAGGGTCATTGTTTTGCTCTTCCGTGTCACTACAGCCACGTTGATGACCAGGTAGCTTAGATTCACATGATGCTTAGTTGGACTACATAATTCCAAACCTTCAAATCTGAGTAGTGAAATGTATTTCTGAGAAGGAAGATTCTTCACTTTCATTTCATTATTATGTAGCATTTATTATTTTAAATTATAAATTGCACTTCTATTCCAATTTGGAAGATTCACCAAAAATCCCATAATACGGACAGGATGATGATATTATCTGTAGTTAACAAATGAAGAAACTGGGTCCAAGAGGTTTCAATCAGCTTCTCATGGTCACTTCTCTGATTAAGTGCAAGACTAGGAATAAAGTTCACATGTTTGGAATTCTGTCGCTATGCTGTCTCTAGTTACTCTAAAGATATTATAATCCTGGAGAAAGAGAAATTGAGCTTTTAAAATAATAAAGAAGCATTGTGCTGTTGCCCTCTTTAAATGGAGCGGCTGGGCCCGTGAGCCATGGCCGCTTAGCCTGTGTGTCCGGAGCCTGTGCTCCGCAACAGGAGAGGCTGCAACAGTGAGAGGACCACGTACCGCAAAAAAAAAAAAAAAAAAGTGATAAAGTATACTGAATTTTTTCCTCTGGTAATTTAGTATTTTTTCTTTAACAAGGTACAGTTGGCAATTAGGAAAGTGACCCTGTCACTTTAAGAACTCCATCCATGGGAGCTGCATGCCTTGAAAATAAGTGCTTGTTCTTCTTTTATTTAAAAAAAAAAAAATTCTCTGTGATGAACAAGTCCCAGAGATAGGCAGCTGCGTACAGGTTGTTGAGTTAAATGCCTTTAGATCTTGAGTAAGGACACACAGACATTAAGAAAAAACATATCTGGGGAAAATTATTGCTGTGACACTGGGTATATTCTATAAGCTTTACTTATTGACTTTATTTAAAAAGCATAACACCTTTGCTGAGATAGTTTGAATCTTGAGTTGAAGGAAATTATGATGAATGTCATGCTCTTCTTTGGCTCAGGGGGTTAGATCAGTTCTATTTTAAGGATGACACTCGGGGAAATAAAATAAAACTGATCATTTTCTCCACCAATTATGCTAAAAGCACATGGCCCCTTATAATTTTCTTCTTTAAAGAGCTCCAAAACTTAGGCTTAGTAATGGAATAGGCTTTCCTATTCTTGTGTAAGGCTTAAAGAAATCTCTGCTTCTCCCTATTCTGACTCACTGCTGTTTTCCCAGAGTGCGTGTCCATTTTGGATTAGCAGTTGAGAAATGATGATTTAATAGACTCTCACTGCCACTTCTGAAGTGACCATGATTCTTAATTTTATTGAGAAGGGAAATAAAGTATAGCAGGTTATGAGAGTAATACTGAGTTTTCTCTGAAGCTTCGGAGTCTTCAGCTGTCTTTATCATTAGAGTGTGTTTCTACCATTACATAAATGATAAATATATTTTTTCTATAAATAATGACTCAGTAGCACTAATTTTAAAGTATAGTTTTTCAACAAAAATTAATTTTGTTGAAGTTAATATCTGGCATTATGTTTCTGGCAACATGAGGGTGATAGTTGCCAGTCCTCTATGAATGAAATTTGCTGTTTTAGGAGGAAATGAAATTTGCTGCTTTGTTAGCTCCTAGACACAGCAGTAAGATCTTTAAATTCTTTGCTTTAGATGGTACACTCAAGTATTTGGAACGATGCCATTTTACTATTTAGCATTTGACATACTGAAAATAAAAACAGTGGAAATTGAATGTCATTCCTATGACTCTATCTTCAAATTTAGTGTCAAAAATATGCTTTAAATGGTTAATGTGTAATAACTATGTAGTCTCATGTGCAAAAACACATTGAAAAGACTTAGTATGACCCTGTCACTTTGAGAGCTCCATTCCTGGGAAATTCAAACACAGATTGCAAACTATGAAACTCCGGTACCTACTATGTGGATCCTTAGGTCCGCTCTCTTAGCCAGATTAGGAAAGATAGGACCAGAAGCCCAAGTAAAGCAGGGGACAACTGTACACAAGTCCAGCAGATTCATTAGCAGACCACTATTAGTAAACAGTATCAACTTACTAATATGTTCCTACAGAAAGAAAAATGATACTGGGATTATAAAAGCCAGAATTAATAAGGGAAGACCAGAGGTGGTTAATTCATGTGAAAGGCAAGTGTAAAGAGAACAGTAAATCTGACTAGGAGTCAAAAGTGCTAGTTCTAGTCTGTAATTGACATCTATCCAACAGGGAAATCTGGGTAATTTATTCAACCTGGGTTTCAGGGTCTCCTCCTCTAAAACTAGCACTTATCACAGAATTGTTATGAAGGGTCAGATGATACAGTGCATGTTGAAGTGTTTTGCACTTTCCTGACTCTTTCCACGTAGAATAGATCATACTTGTGTCTTTGTCTACCTTCCTCCCATACCTTGTCCTTGCAGTTTATTCTATTCTTTTATTTCACATGTCCCTCTCTGCCTGTTAGACTGTCAGCTCATTAAGGTTTGATTCTGAATCATCTTATCTCCAGCTTCTAGCACATTGAAAGTTCTTAAATGTGTGATCAACATTATTTTCCTAATCATTACTATCACATAAGATCTTCACACTAACTTTAAATAAGTAAATAAATTTGGGGTATGTTCTGGATACAAACCTTGAGTACTTTCTCAGATTCCTTTCATGGCCTCCTTTCCAAAAGCACCACCTGTTTCTAGGACTGTGTCCACCCCTGCCCTTGTCAAGTTTCCTGAACAGGCTGGAGTCTGCAGTGAAACCCCATGGCTGTGTGGCCCTTGCACCCCACCCACTGAGCTCTATCTGTGCCATTCACCTTGTGAGGGATTGAATAGTGGTCCTCAGAAATGTATGACCAAGTCCTAACCCCTGGCACCTGTGATGGTGACCTTATTTGGCAATAGGGTCTTTCAGATGGCATTAAGGATCGTAAGATGATCTCTCTGAGTCCCATAACTGCTATCCTTATAAAGGAGAGAAGAGGGCGATCTGAGCTACAAAGACACAGATAAGAAACACGGGGAGAAAGTGATGTGAAGACGGAGGCAGAGGGTGGAGGGATGCAGCAAGAGCTGCCGGCAGCCACCAAAAGCTAGGAGAGATCCACGGAAAAGATTCTCCCTCACAGCCTCCCCAGGGAACCAACCTTGCCAACACCTTGGTTACTGAGTTTTGACCAACTAAAAACCGAAGCAACCAGCCAGAAAACATCCCTGTTCTTCTTTCCTTCCTTAGACTGTGCCACGATGTGGTTTCTTCTTGCACTCTTTCCAGGGAAGCCTCAGTGTCTACCTGTCACACTTGCCAAGCTCCCTGCATTATCTCTTCCCAGTTCATTGTGGAGACCAGCACTATAATAACACCATATGGCATTGTTTCGTGTTTTCACAATTAGATATAAAGTCTATACATTTTTGTAATCTCTTAAACAGTCCTAAGAAATGGGCGTCCATTCGCTACACTGATATTACACTGATTATATGAGATAACTCAATGGCTCATTAATTGTACTTGGAAGAATTTCAAAATAACTTCTGCATTAATGAGACTAAATTTTAGTTGGTATTTCATTGTTGCTGGACTCTCTCTTTTTTTTTTTTTTTCGGTCAAAGAGTGGCTTCAGGAGCTCAGCTGAGCTGGGAGAGGGCTGAGCTGCCAAGTGTGGCGTTGCCGGAACACTCCATTAAAGCGCCAAGACCAAACTGAAAGAGTTAAGCCTTTAATCACTTTACGAGATGACGCAAGCAACAGGTTAAAGTGGGAGAAAGTGCTGACTGCTCCTCACCCATTTTTCCCTACGGAACGGCGCACTGGTGGGTGTCAGGTGGGTCAGCCCAGATGGCTCACTGTGGAGCCAGCCCGGAACTATAGGCTCCGGCAGATTTATGGACCCTGGAGTGGGGAAAGGGGAGCCAAAGGGGTAAAGGAGTGGAAGAGTACTGGGTCCTGAGTCAGCGTTGAGAAAGGTGTCTTCAAGGTTTTGCTCTCGTCCTCCACGAGGAGGTTTTGGCAAAGACTTGAAGAAAACAATTGCCCAAAGCCTCAGATAAAGAGACCTAGGAATGAAGGCACCAGGGCTAGTTACGCAAAGCTGTGTAAGAGCACGACCAGCCAGAGGAGGGGGTAAGTCTTGACTGCAACTCCTTTCTTATAAATTGATAAAAGTCTACAACTTTATGCCGTATTTACATCAAAAATTTTAATTTAAATAAATAATAAAAATAATAAGTTGGTAATACTTACACTATGCTATTGTATTTGGGGCTATAAGCAGAGCCAGTGATACTGCCTACTCACAAGAATAGAGTTAAACTATATTTCTACTTTTGTATTAGCTTTGGGGCACCAGAGTACCAGACAGATATATACAATTAAGAGGAGGTTCTGCGAAGAACAACAAAACTGTTAGGAACATGGGATGATTTATTTGCTAAGTAAAATTAAGTTGACAAAATACCTGAGAACTGTGGGATAATATCAAACATTCTTCTGTTAGTGTAAGTGCAGTCCCTTTAAGAGAGGGGAAACACATGAGGCAGAAGAAATATTTGAATAAATAATATCTTTTTTTCCCAAAATTAAACAAAGACAGCAATCTACAAACCCAGTAAGTTTAGTAAACCCAAGCAAACGGAATACAAGGAAAACCATACTGATATGCAATATAGTCAGACTGCTGCAACCAAAGATAGGAGGGAAATCTTTTTTTTTTTTTTTTTTTGCGGTACGCGGGCCTCTCACTGTTGTGGCCTCTCCTGCTGCAGAGCATAGGCTCCGGACGCGCAGGCTTAGCGCCCATGGCTCATGGGCCCTGCCGCTCCGTGGCATGTGGGATCCTCCTGGACCGGGGCACGAACCCGTGTGCCCCGCATTGGCAGGTGGACTCTCAACCACTGCGCCACCAGGGAAGCCCAGGAGGGAAATCTTAAAACATCCAGAATAGAAGGTGCATAACCTACAGGAGAACAAAGATAAGAAGAACAGCTAACTTCTCATCAGATACGACGGAGGCCAAAAAGATGATGGAGTGTTTTCAGAGTGATGAGGAAATACCTGTCTACTTAGAATTCCACATCTAGAAATCAATATTGTTCTAACATGAGGACTCAGTAAAACATTTCAGGCAGACAAAAGCTAAAGCACTGTGTTGACAGCTTATTTGCACTAAAGGAAATACTAAAAATAAAAGAAATGATTTAGACTGAAAGGTAATACCAGATGAAAACTCAGATCTGTAGAAAAGAATGAAGAACAACAAAAGAATGAAGATAAAACAAAGGGCTCTTTTTGGTGTATGTCTGTCTGTCTGTTCTTGTGTCATATATATTTATTTATCTGTAAAACTTAACTATTCAGAGCTTATATATAGCAATGCACTGGGAGATATATAGCACATGAGCAGCATCTCATAGTACTTAATACAATCTTACAAAAATAAGAGATATGATTTATTGAGTGCCTCCTGTGTGCCTGGTTACCATTCTTTATACATATAGCTCAAGTTTATAGCCCTTACTTTATAGACTAGGAAACCAAGGCTCAGATGAGTGAAGTCACTTACCTAACACCCTACAGCCTCTAAGTTGCAAAACAAAAATGTCAGCCCTTGCTCTCATATACTCCAAAATGGATGAACAAGGTTTTAACATTGTTTGTATGAATAGGAGACTGAAAATAACTTGATTCTATACATAGGAAACTTTAATAAATTATTGTGTTTCCATTTGGTGGAATATTATGCAGCTGTTGGAGTCAGAGACCTAAGTGGGCTAACCTAGAGCAATATCCATGACATCATTTTAAGTGGAAAAAGTCCAGATTGAATATAATGAGAATAGTGTATTTATGTCTGTGTGTGTGTATGCATGTGTGTGTGTGTATGTATATATATATATATATATATAAATATGCATGTTTTGATGATTTTATGCACAAACACACATTCAATACATATACACATAGAGAGAGACCAGCTCTTAACAATGCATAAGAACTGCTAAGAGATTTTGAATCTAAGGAGAAGTGCTTTAGAACTTGAGGGTCAGGATTGAAAGAGAGACCTCCTTTTTTACAGCACTCACTTTTGGCGTTTTTAAAATTTTTACTACATACTAGGATTTTTTCCCCTGATTTTAAAAAGCCTAGTTTTTAAATAAATAAGTGTTTTGCTCATTTCACTACACTAAATTAATGGAGGACTCACACATAAGCTTATTAGGGGCAGAGGCCGTTACTTCTTTCCTTTTTACCCAGCTTAATGTGCTGGTATATAGGCATTAATATTCATTGACCTTAAATTAAAAGGGTGTTGTAATATTAAATAGTAAAATTTCTTTTAAATACTGGTATAGGGCTTCCCTATACCAGTAGTGGCACAGTGGTTAAGAATCCGCCTGCCAATGCAGGGGACACGGGTTTGAGCTCTGGTCCAGGAAGATCCCACATGCCACAGAGCAGCTGAGCCTGTGCACCACAACTACTGAGCCCATGTGCCACAACTACTGAAGCCCGTGTGCTACAACTACTGAAGCCCGCATGCCTAGAGTCCGTGCTCCGTAACAAGAGAAGCCACCGCAATGAGAAGCTCGCGCACCGCAACAAAGAGTAGTCCCCGCCCACTGCAACTAGAGAAAGCCCACGCGCAGCAATGAAGACCCAACGCAGCCAAAAAATAATAATAATAAAAAATAAATAAATAAATTCTGGTGTAAGAGACAAACACAGAAATAAATAGGACTGTTTAGAATAATACATAATGCAGGAAGTAATATTTGAACAGATGCTGAATGGGTAGTGTTTTGGGGGCTGAGCTATGAAATATATCACTTTAGGCAAGAATGATACACAGATGGGGAGGCAGAAAAGTGTAGATATGTGTTGGCGAAATGGAGTCTTTTTTTGGAAAATGATGAGCTGATGAAGGTAGGTTGGTGCCCTATGTGGAGTGAAGGGGGTTCCATTGATGGGTTTTGAACAGGGTGTCCCTCAGACTTAAGAGTATTTCAGAAAGATTAATCGGCAAGGAGTTCTTTCTCTGAAGCAGAGTTTTAAGTCAGTCCTCTTTGCCATTATGAGGACTCCCTTCGTTTTCTCTTCTCCTTTCCTACTCTTCCAGCCTCCCCTACCATGTTTTGACTCCACTTCCTTTTCCTCTGCTCTCTTTTTCTGGCACTTCTTCCCCTGCCTGGGCATGGCAGTGACAGCCCAGTGACACCCTCCTGCTTTTCTGAGCGGCTCTGCTTACTCATAGAAGCAGTATTCTCTCACACCACTGTTGAATATATCATTTCTTTTTTTTTTTATTTCTCTTTTCTGCATGTCTTTTTTTTTTTAAACTTCTGTCCACATGGACATGAAACTGTGATGGGAAACAGTATGGCTCTTTCAGGGAGAAATACCCCCACAGGCCTTGAAGCCAACAAAAGGGACAGTTTTCATATTTCTGCTCCACAGAGTAGCAGGTTGGAGGTTGGAGTAGCACATACCCTACAAGACTACAGTTTCTTTTCTCTGCAAAAAAAAAAAGATAACATTTTTTGCCTAGAATACCTTTCTCATCCCCACTCTGCCCAGCACCCTCAGTTCACCTGGCTAACCCATGCTCATCCTTCAGTTCTCAGAATGGATTCACTTCCTCTAGGGAGGCTTCCCTGACATCTCACACCCAGGTTGCATCTACACAACCCTGAACTATACATTTCTGTTATTACACTGAGGTGCAGTTGCCTGTTTGTCTGAATTCTCCGCTGAGCTATAAATTTCATTCAGTTTTGTTTCATATCTGTCATATTCATCTTTTATGACCACTTCCTAGCTTAGATGCTGGAATTTAGTAGACTCTCAGCAAATATTTGTTAAATGAATGAATGAATGACGTGATATAAAAATATAGCGAGGTATTTCCTTATTATTTTCTTGAAACTAAATTCCTGAGAACTTTTTTCGTGTCTAGCATTTTTTGTATTCATGCAATTGTAAAGCATTGCTTTTTCCCCCAGAAGACACTACAGTATATCTGTGCTGACTTCATAATCATGTTTGTAAGAGGCACTATTTGAATCAAATGAATTCTTTAGTTTTGGTTTATTGCCTTCTGAAGGTAAATTTGAGAGGGGTAAGGAGAATATTTTGAGGATACTAGTGTGAACTTAGCAATAATTAACAGATTTGTTCAAGTGTTTGAAAAGACTACTTCACAGAAAGTCAGTATTACAGGTCTTCCAGCTATTACATGTCTGTTCTACATCTTTTACATTCTAATTATTCTAACCTTTATTATACAGGAAGGCATTAAGGATTTGCTGACTAAAATGAGGCTTAAGAATATTGCACCAGTAGAAAAGTGCTCCTTTCCAGAAGCTGTTAAGAAGCTCTCACTGTCATAAGCTCTCATTGTAATTCTAATCTGCTCTTCTGTGCTTCTGTGAAATTAGCTAATCATACCCTGCCTGGGTTCCCAGTGTGGTCGTTCATATCCTGCACACCACCGTAAAAGAGGCCGTTCACTGTTGGACTTCCCAATCAGATGGAGCCCAAGTAGTTGAATATGGTCGCCCCGCAAAAGAGTGGACGGGGGAGGCACAAACTTGGGTTTGCAGGAGCAAATGGGAGTGGTTTGCCCTCCTTTTGCAAAGCTTCTTCAGCTGGGAAGTCGTTTTTGACAAGATGCTTTGTCACATGCTTGACATCTTTTTTCTTTTTTTTAATGAGGGAGTGACTGGAAGATAATTTAATCTGGAATGCTGACACCTACGTAGCTACAGATTAATGGGATACTGTCTGAAAACTTATTTCAGCACCTCAGAGACAGAGTCTACATAAACAGAAGATGGTATGAATAAAGTAGCGGCACATCGTGCCCCTTTCTTGGCTATTTAACTAGGCTGTGGGTAAACCATTGCCCTTGCTTTGTGTCTACCCTCACATTGGCTGAAAAGATAATTTGGTATCACGGCAAATGTGGACCTTATAAGACCAGGATATTGCCTACTTGTAACACAGTTATTAATTTAGCGACCTATCTTTTGGATGCTTATTTTATATAGGAAGGAAAACAATAATTCCACTGCAGTGGACGTTGTTGAATCACGTAAGGTTATTAACAAAATGTGTAATCTTCTCAGCTTTGAAACATTCCTTCAGGATCTCCAAAAGATCTTTATTTATTTATTTATTTATTTTTGCGGTACGCGGGCCTCTCACTGCTGTGGCCTCTCCTGTTGCGGAGCACAGGCTCCGGACGCGCAGGCTCAGCGGCCACGGCTCACGGGCCCAGCCGCTCCGCGGCATGTGGGATCCTCCCGGACCGGGACACGAACCCGTGCCCCCTGCATCGGCAGGCGGACTCCCAACCACCGCGCCACCAGGGGAGCCCAAGATCTTTATTTTTAAAGTGTTTCTAGGATCTCACTCCGGCAAGAACAACACAGTTACAAGCATGGAAGGGAGTCAGACATGGGGACGGGGGCAGGAGTGGACATGTTGTAAGGGCTAGGCATCCTGCCTCGACCGAGGCAGTGAGGTGGTGCGAAGCTCACAGTGTGAAGCTTAGACACTCAGGTTGCTGTGTTCTGAGAAAGCAAAGTTAAGATCTAAAAGGAATCTTATGGCAAAACCTTCTGTAAAATAAAACCTCATATAAGAGAAAATAATGTAAGTGAACTTCAATGCATACATTTTCGTAAACCTGTATGTTCACCTGTCCGATCTTGCTGGGGAGGGGAAGATAGTGCACAACTCCATTATGGCAATCTTGAAGTCAACTTGATTTTGGCTAAACATTTCCCCGTTCATTATGACATAAGGTCATAATTAATATTCTGAAACGGAACATTATTAATTTTTATCTATTGTGTTTATCTATTTTATCCCCCTATGAAAACATTGCCTTATGGACAAATTTCATTATCTTAGGATGCCTGGGAACCCAGCTGTCACCTGTGTCTTCGCTGTGTCTCAGATTCATAGGATTAGGGCACAAAGCTTACCTGTCCACAGGAGTCACAGAGCAGGCCGGGAGTTTGCTGTTAAATGGTCAAGGCTAGTCTTTTCATTCTTGGACGATATGCGACCTCCCATCTCTTTTCTGAAACATGCACCAATCTTGGTCTGCCTTTTCCTTCTCTCTCTTTTTTTTTGCGGTACGCGGGCCTCTCACTGTTGTGGCCTCTCCCATTGTGGAGCACAGGCTCCGGACGCGCAGGCTCAGCGGCCATGGCTCACAGGCCCAGCCGCTCTGCGGCATGTGGGATCTTCCCGGACCGGGGCACGAACCCATGTCCCCTGCATCGGCAGGCGGACTCTCAACCACTGCGCCACCAGGGAAGCCCTCCTTCTCTCTTTTGATAAGAGATGTGGGAATAGAGAAGTATATCTCCACTAGGGAAAGATATAAATTCCAGCTCAATGATAAATTGCAAATGAGATTTGGCCTCAGTGTTGGGAAGCATCAGGGGATGGCAGGGCTGTGGCCCCCTGGGGACCCATCCCGTCCTGAGCAATAGTCCCTACATAACTCCTATTCGTCCCTGCCATGCATGATCAGGGCACAGTGTGGACCAATTTCCCGATTATTTCAAGAGAAAGCAGGTATTAGGTTTTCATTTTAAAACTTCTTGATTTTAAAAGATTGCTCCCCAAAAGCATGTGTGTCACCTGTGAAGTTTCCTTACTAAGATTCTTGACTGCAAACTCTAGCCTTGCATTTGCAGATGTGAGATGGACATTTTCACTGAGCAGTCTTTGCTTTCACCTCGAGTTTGGTTTCACTAATGCTAAAGTGACTACCTCCTGTTAAAGCTAGAAAATTTGCTCCTCTGCTTAATATTTTATTTCAGTTAATGACCCCACCCCTCCCCAGTGCTCCTTTTAATGTTATTTTTAAGTTCCTCAGTACTATTAGGCAAAGCCTATATTTTTTCCTTCATAATCCTCTCAAAATTATCTTTCCCTTTTCATCTCCACTAAGCACCTACTCGGGTTATCATCATTAACTTATTCCTGAACAAATGCAATAACTTGGCTACTTTTCTTCATTCAAGGAGAGAAATTTGTTAGTCGGTGGGTTTTGAACATTGTGCGATGTGCTTGGGACACAGCGCTGAATAAGCCACGTTCCCCGACTGATGTGATGGTTCTCATTCAGCTGTCTTTTTTTTTTGCAAAATCTCCTGTACAGACATCAGGTGTATCTTTCTTAGTTTCTATATTGATCATGCCCCACCCTCTAGAACATCTATAAATCCCTCCTGCTACCAAATGGATTCTAAACTGCTTAGAGTTGAAGGCTTTTCTTAGTCTAGCTGTGGTCTGCCCTGTATTCCAGCCTTCATTTATCACAGTGCCTTCTGCGGACATGACAGTCTTGTATCTTAACTCCCAGCTTACTTCTCCACAAACCCCATCTGCTCTCCATCCTGTTACCCTCCAACTGTCCCCCACAAACAATGGAAAATATCTAGTTATTTTCTGTCTATGGGAACTTGATCATGACATGGTTTAGAACAAGCGTTGGCAAACTTTTTCTGTAAAGGATCAGGGAGTAAATACTTAGGGCTTTGCAGCCCACATGGTTTCTGTTGAAACTAAGTCTGTAGTTGTAGCCTGAAACCAGCCAGAGAAGATGTAAAGGAAAAAGCATGTTCCAGTAAAACTTTATTTACAAAACAGATGGCTGACAGGCTGTAGTTTACTGACTCCTGACTTAGAATGTCCTCCTCTATGTCTGTGTTGCCGAATTTTCTGTTCTCTGATGCTTTCTCATCATCACCACCAGAAAACAATTCTTGTTTTGATTTGTGGCACTCACCTCTATCATATCTACTGTAACAAAGTGGTTACCTCCTCAGCAAGATGGCAGATTCCTGGGTGACAGGGTCAAGTGTCATTCTTCTTTATATCTCCTGTATTCAGTGTTGAGTGAATGAAAATATGAAGACATGAAAATTATATAGTGTAATAAATCAGCATTACCTCAATAAAAAATAGATCTAAAATTTTAGAAATAAACATGTGCTCTATTTCACTGATATTTCTGGATTTTGACATGTATCACAATTCCAAATGTTTAGATAGAACTTAGTGAAAAAAAGCAGTAAAAACCAATGCAGGGAAGACCAAATTCTTGTTATAGTTATACTACTCTTTTTTCCTTTCAAATATGGAAACCAATAAGGAAAATTGAAACCATACATGTGTTGAATTTTGTAGCATCAGTCAACTCCAATTAAGTGTAAGGAAAAAAGCTCTCATTTAAAACATTAAAGTATGATAGAAAGACAAAGCTATTTTCTGTGATTTTTGTGCATGATAGTTTAGGTAAAGAGCATTTAAAATCTCATTAGTCTTTCAAATTAACTATAAAATTATCATTAATAGTATCTATGATAAGCCTGAAAATCTCAGTGAAAACAAATTTTAAAAAAGAAGAGAATTAAGTAGTGTCTAATTTTTAAAAGTATTGTAGGACACTTAGTATAAACTTTTTTTTCATAAACACAACAAATAAATACTTAGATTTTGGAAGAAGAGCCCTCATGTATAATATCAATAAAAAGGATAACATATCTGGGAAGAAATTCAGTAATAAGTATGTAGGAACCACATGAAAAACTTCAAACCTCCACTATTGGCCTAAATGAATGACTGAATACATGGAAACACATGGCATGATTTTAGGTGGGAAGATTTGGTATCGTGAAAATATCAAGTCTCCATAAATTAATCTCTAACTACATTGCATTCCCAATCAAAATAACAAAGTACTATTTTAGGAACACTTACAAAGATGCTAGAAAAATAAACCTAAGATAATATCAAATTTATCAATCATATCAAATTTATAAATCTTAATCTATAAAGGAAAAATATTTTCCTTTCAAAAAATCGATACTACTAAACATACAAAGTCAAATGACAAACATGCTTGTATGATAGTTGCAAAAACAATAACAATAAGAACAACAACAACAGATAGAAGAGAAATATCCTTAAAATACAAAGAGAGGAATACAAACCACGAAATAGAAAATTAAGCGTAGAGCAACTCACAGTTAAAGAAATTTGAATAAGTAGACAGTAACCATATGGGAATAAAGCTCAGCCTCATTACTAAGTAAAGAAATGCACTTTAAAATGAGGTACTTTTTTTAACTACCAGATTGGCAAAGATTAAAAGGTTTGTTAATTCTCAGTATAGTAAGGGTATCGGTGAACGGGCACTCTTCACAGCCTCTTGACTGAGAGTGTAAATCGGTATAGAGCTGTTGATAGGCAGTTTGGCTAACTTTGAAATGTGAAATGCACATCTCCTTCAACTCTTCCCAAGAGCCATATTCCCCCCTGAGGAAGACTTCCTACTTGTGTAATTTTGAAAGGTGTTATTGAAATTACAGTGGTTACACCTAAATGTTCATTAACAGGAGACCCACTGAATTATGGTAGATCAGTACTTTGGGCTACTAAGTAGTTATTAAAACGAATTAGACAGTTTTGTAGGTATTGAGATAGGACAGTCTTCAAAATATAGAGGGAAGAAAGCAAGATGTAGATTGTTCTATGCATGTTGTTACAGTTTCTTCTAGATAAGTTGTTTTGCACTTGATATGCATAAAAATTTCAGAAGAGTTGGTAAGAAATTAGTGTCTGTAGCATAGTGTCTATAGTAGGTCAGGAGATGGTATGGAAATTGATTTTAGATATATCAAAATTTATGTCTATTTTCAATTTAATCATATTCTATTTTTATAACAATAGTCTTGTTGCAATTAAAGATTACCAAGCTTTGCCTAGATACTTTGCACTAGAGAAAGGCAGGATGCAATTTTTGAGTATGAAAAATACTTAGCAGGTTAGTAACAACACAGCTTCTCATACTAAGTATCACTTATATCACTGTAATGAATGTAATCTAAACCTTAACATATTTTCGGGACCTCCTGCCTCATAGCTGAGTATGGCAGGAATCACAGTTGAATTTGTTAAACTTTTTTTTTTTCTCTACTCCTGATTTCCTGGAAGGTATTTTTGCCCAAACGCACTTGGTCTCAGTGTACTCTCTCACTCTTTCCTCTACCCCGCCCCCGGGAAAATGAGTTAGCAGAAATGTGGGCAGAATAACCTGGTGGGGTGTTTGCTGCTCTGGGCCAGGCTGTGAACTGGGGGGTAAAGCCCCCACCTTGGCAGAGGGGGCCTGCCCGGTCCAGAGCTGTCAGCAACAAGGTACGTGAAGTCAACCTCAATCAGCCTGTTCTCCAGGACAGATTTTATCAGGGTGATGAAGACCTCCATATTCTGACTCTTTGGTCTTACTGTTCATTTGTCCAAAACTCATCTGAGAAGACAGATGGTACTTATTGAGTCTCCTCAAAACTCCATTGTTATACTATTCAAGACCTGAAATAGTCCTGAGAACTCACCATTGCGAGCCTCTCAGTGTATAGGTGAAGAAACTGAGGTTCAAAGCAATGAAGAAACTTGTACAATTTGAGACAGTAGCTGAACTGAAACTAAGGCACAGATTTAGTTCTCTTCCAGTAATTAAAAGAGTTTGGGGGCTTCCCTGGTGGCTCAGTGGTTGAGAGTCCGCCTGCCGATGCAGGGGACACGGGTTCGTGCCCTGGTCCGGGAAGATGCCACATGCCACAGAGCGGCTGGGCCCGTGAGCCATGGCCGCTGAGCCTGCGCGTCCGGGGCCTGTGCTCCGCAATGGGAGAGGCCACAACAGTGAGAGGCCCGTGTACCACAAAAAAAGAAAAAAAAGAGTTTGCAAGGAACCACTAATATTAAAAACAAAAGACTCTTAGGAATTGTGTTTCATGTAATTAAATAATAGAAATCTACAACTGATGGACTGATACATTGCTGATGTATTAATGGTTTTTATGTAGACTCATGCAAGATGACCAATACAATTTCTCAGTAAGACATCTGGATCCACCTGAAAGATCCCCAGTTACTATTTGGAGAACTGTGTTTTTGTTGCTAAACTAGACACAGTAGGCCAGGCTTTACTTGGCAGGTTATTACCTTGAACCACAACCCAATTATTACATGGGTTTTATAAAAAGTCCTGTCCATCCTGTACTGAAAATATCTCAGCTAAATTAATCTCTGTGGGAAGTTGCTCTTACCACATATTTATAAGCTGGAAGTTTATTTATAGTTGAAGTTTCTTGAAAACTTTGTTGAAAAAAAGTAGCTTTAAAAATTATTTGGATAGACTTCCAAACACACAGTAGGGATTTGAAAAGCACTAAGGCTAATAAGGGTTTTGTATTTAGTTGATAGGTTCCTACTGAGCAGAAGATTAAAATCCCCAGCTTGCAATGTGATTTAACTCTAAAGTCAACTAATCCAGGTTCTGCTGTTTAATCGTGTCCAGTGGGGTCCTTAAATACAGACTGTGTACTAAGGATAAAAGCACTAGTTGAGCCTGGCTGAATTCATGGTATGTTCACTTCAGTAGACTATTAACCTGATACTGAACATACATATGTGGATATTTGCACATATGACACCTAAATAGGTTACCAAAAATATTTGCATATTTTCAGCTTTTTACTTCATCTCCTCCCTAGGGAAAATGTTTCTTCCAAGCAGATTCAAATAATTTCTTTGCCCCCGGGTCTTCTTTTTTAATCATCTTGATATTAAAGCATTCATTGCCGTTGTTCACTATTCCATTTTTCCATGTCTGTCTGGACTGGGGCAGTCGGTTCCTCATATCACAGCTTCTATTCTAATGACACACAAAATTCTTAGTGGCTCTACCTGCAGTTTTGCAAAATTCACATAATAGGTACAGGACTCAGCAGTATTTATGTTGCTTCGTGTATTGTTACTGAGCTTGTCTGCCAACTGTACTACAAGAAGGAGGGTTACATCAGTGTCCTTAGAATTAAACTCATTGGAATCCATGTAGATATTTGCGTTTTCTGTGCATTAAACCATCAGCTCTTAGACAAAAGCCCAGACCAAGAGAGCAGCTCAAGAAACAGGCAGGCAGTGGACTTTACCCCTATCTCTCTTCCCTCTAATTTACCTTCCTTTTAGCTGAAGCCCTCCTTAACCACTCGCTCCAGTGTGCAAATTTGACTCTTTTCTGTGAACCACCCGCTCCTTCCCACCTCTGAAATACTTCTGTTTATCCTGAGCTGGTCTGTGGTAGGACTTACATTCTCTGTGGTCACAGTGGAATGGGGGTTAGGGCTGCCTAAGTAGCAGACAGGTCCCGCTTGGGTGTCAGCCTTACCTCCCTTTGAATCCAGTTCTGCTCTTTGCCAGTTGTGAGCCCTCAGACTAGTCACACTCAGCTTCAGATCCCTCGTGTGTAAAATGGGGATGATAGTAATAATTGCTGTTGCAGAATACTGAAGAATCAATCAACAAATCCATGTAAAGTCCCCAGCGCATAGTAAGCACTCATTAAGTATTAGCTATTATTGTTCATGATGACTGTGCCACTGCTCTTGTTTTTGTTCATTCCTGCACCACCCTGTCTTGGATTTCCCTTCTCCTACCCAAATTCAACCTATAAAATAACTAGGATTACAAGGGCAAAGGGGTAGAGAGTATATCTGCTATTACTGGGTTGTCAGAGGGACCAGGGGTCCTGGAGCAATATTTCCTGATACCGCCAGTGCCTAGTTCTGTGCTGTGCTGGAACCTAAGGACATTCATCATCTTTCATGCATTCTCTAAAATGATGCCTCCACCTCGCCTTATTTTCTTATGTGTCTCTATATTTCACTTTTTCTTGGGGATGTAGATGCAGAAATCATTCAAGGCCAAACCAGATGAAAATAGCATAATGGTGTCATCTGAGGGTAGGCTAGCAGGAACTGGCCTTCCGCAGTACAGATACTATTATTTCCATTCTATGTGTTAGAATTCCAAGGCTTGGAGAGACTGAACCAATTATCTACATTCAAATTACAGCCCTACACTTGCTAGTTTTATGAGTTTATTTTTATCTTACTAAGCCTGTTTCTTTCTTTGTAAAATATGTATAATATCTACCATGTGGATTATGTTAGAGATTGAAGAAGATAATATCTGAATAATGGCTGACATAATCTATCATATATTATATATGTGTATATGTATATATACATATATATAACACATATGGGGATAATAAATATTTTTCCTGCAATGATAACTCTTGTCTCTTTTTTCTCCAGATTTTACTACAAATTAATTAATTAATTAATTAATTAATTTTTTTTGTTGTTGTATGCGGGCCTCTCACTGTTGTGGCCTCTCCCGTTGCGGAGCACAGGCTCTGGACACGCAGGCTCAGTGGCCATGGCTCGCGGGCCCAGCCGCTCCGCGGCATGTGGGATCTTCCCAGACTGGGGCAGGAACCTGTGTCCCCTGCATCGGCAGGCGGACTCCCGACCATTGCGCCACCGGGGAAACCCACTACAAATTAATTTTAAGCAGCTCCTTGTCTTGATACTTACAATTATCCAACACAGGTGAGGCATTTTTAACATCACACAGTTTTTATGTGGGAACCATAATTACACACACTGAAGTTTTGTTTAAATTTTATTTTTTTAACCTTCTGCAGTCAGAGTCCTTTTTTTAGCAGACAATTATTGAGATATAGTTTATTCACATGTTCAGCTTTATAAGACAATACAGATTGTTTTTCAGAGTGGGTTAAATCAGTTCACACCCACGCACAGGGCATACAATTTCCATGAATACACATTCTCAACAATAACTTTTGTTGTTTGATGTATTTTTTAAAAACCCGTTTCACAGGTGTAAAATACCATTTCGTTATGATCTTAAGTTCCATTTGAGTCTGGGTTTTGTTTTGATGCATCCCTGATGTTCTCTTTTGAAGAAAAGCTACTACTGAATCCATTCTGTCTGCCTCACCATTGCTTTTGAAAATCCACTTTCCCTGGCCAGTCCTCTTATCTGTATGTGTACGTACATTTGCTGAACTCCACCTCTTATGCTTTTAGTGAGGAGTATTTTGGTTTGGGTGTATGCTAAAATACCTAGGCAGACCCAGAAAACACAGTTGCATTGAATTTCCCAAATATGGCCTATTGAAAAGAGTAACCAGGATCTTGTTTTTGGAGAGTAAATTTAGAGAGAAATGTTATTCCAAGGAATGTGAAACGGTGATAACTTTTTGGAAGATCGTTGGTGATGACGATGAGGGTCAGTCTGGTCATTCCTTTTATGCTTTGGAATAGGGGCTCAAGGCCCTGCTTTTGCAATTACTTTTCATTTTATCCAGTGTTCTCTAGGGATTGTAAAAAGGCTGATTAATATACATTCCAGTTAAACAGACTTTGGAAAAAATATGTCAACAAAGACATTATTAAGTAGTGTTCCATGAGGTAGTAATGATGGCACGTAGTGACTGAGCAGGGCAGCACCAGAGACTGTCACTAAGCCCTGCAACACACTGAGGGTGTCGGTTGAATGTCTGTTTGTGCTTCTTTCATTGTCTTAGTACTTTGCTTGTTCATGAACTATTTCCCCAGCACATTACTTGGATGAGGAAGAAGTAGATCACAGTGTTATTCCGAGGTCTTCCTTTCCTTATCTGGAAGTTGCTGTCTTTAAAGAATAATGGAAAGTGGAGAGACTCTCTAAGGCTGTAATACTCTACATCTATAATACTCGCTTTTTGTCCTTGCTTTCTTTTTCCTGAGGTGATAGGAGAGAGGTAAAATGGCAGTATGAGTGAGGCCAGGGCAAAGTAATGGTGATGGACCTAGCAAGGAATGAGGCCATTGCCAATGCTTGGAGAAAATCGGGAGGAGAAACTGGATATGAGAGACATGTAAACCATTTAAAACAACTGGAATAATAGAGACGGCAACCGGTCAGAAGGGATGTGGCCATGGTGCTGGAGCGGGGAGCCCGCCATGCCACTCACTAGGTCTCCAGTGGAAAAGTTCTAGAGTGTCTTGGGTTATGAACCAGGCCTGTCCGGGCAGCATGGGAGCAACTTGGGTACAGCTATTTACTAATTGATATAAACATGTCTTAATAACTCACTAACTGCTATGAATATCTGTCATAGGGCTGCAAATGGAGCAAGATTGAGGTCCCAGTGATGAGAACTGCTAGTCAGATATGGACATTGAGCACTGTTGATTTGGGGAATTACATATTTGCTTTATTCAACCTTTTTTAATCATATATAAGTCCATATCAAGACATTTGCCTGGTGGAACTAAAGATCTTGCAAGCGTCAAGTTTTACTATAAACAATAAGAATTAAACTTACGCTAGAGATTTAGAGATTTTGAAATACCTAGTACTTTAAATTTGATTATTAGTCACACGCATTCTTGGCTTTTGTAGTCACTGTATTTATTATTCAAGATAACCTAGTAATTACAAAAATGGATTGCAGGACATAGTTTGTTCCGTGAAAAATATATTTAATTTAAATAAAATTAAATTTCCACTGCATGAATTCTACAGCTTTTTGTGTGTGTGTGCAGTCTAAGTTTTCTAAAGAGCAGGTGGACCCAAAGAAGACCAAAGGTTGCTTTATTAATAAGCAAAATAGAGGAACATACACCATGAGTATAGACTTTCAGAGAACTTTAAGAAAACTGTCTCTGATGAATAAATTATTCATCAATGTTGCAATAGACAACACCCTAATATCATGAGCTGAAATGTAGGTGTCTGGCAAAACCTGATGTATTTTGTGTGTAAACTGATAAAGAGTTGCATGTAAAATGTATCTTTTTCCTCTTGTCCTGCTGGAGAACAGATGGTTAATAAAACTAAGATATCAGCTCCAGCTTCTGGGTATTTACAAGCTACTGTACAATTACATTTTAGATGTACCTGCCACCTCCATAATATGCTATGCCTATTTTAATTTATTTCTCACAATCTCTTATGGAAATCCACGTTACCTAGTAAATGTAAACATGCTTGCATTCAAGAACTTTTATCTTTATAACCTCTTCAGTGCCAAGCAATGTGGAAGACTGTTAGGAACTATTTGACCTGAATTTCATTCGTGGCTGGGATTGTAAAATGGAAGGCCACCTTGGGGAATGGCTAGAAACAAAGTGGGAACTTCTCCAACTTGGTCTGTTATCTCTGATGGTCCCATGATTTAGAAAAGATTTGGCTTCTGGATTTAGGAGATCACTCGCTAGTATCACAGGCTTTTAAGGAGGTACAAATAAAGGACTTTTGTAGTTCAGACTGAGAGATTATTTCTAGCAGGGAGATCAGGATTGACCTTTCAGAGGAGATAGGATTCAAGATCAGGTTTAAAAGGTAGACATTTTAGGCAGAAGGATGAGTTACTCATGACTTCATTCAGTAAGCATCTATTGGATACTTGTTACATGTTAGGCAAAGGAAACAATGTTGAGATATGTATGGCTACAACAAGGAGCTTTCAGTGGCTTTGGAGGGTAGGAGTTAAGCTTGGGAAGGTGTAGGGCTGGCCAAAAACTTCGTTCGGGTTTTCCTGCAAGATGGTATGGGAAAACCCGAACAAACTTTTTGGCCAACCCAATAAATTGGGACCTTAATGTGCAAGGCTGGGTGAAAGATTGTGTTTTGTTTTGTTTTTAAAATAAATTTATTTATTTATTTTTGGCTGTGTTGGATCTTCATTGCTGCTCACGGGCTTTCTCTAGTTGCAGCGAGAGAGGGCTACTCTTCGTTGTGGTGCGCAGGCTTCTCATTGTGGTGGCTTCTCTTGTTGCAGAGCGTGGGCTCTAGGCATGCGGGCTTCAGTAGTTGTGACACGCAGCCTCAGTAGTTGTGGCTCACGGACTCAGTAGTTGTGGCTCACGGGCTCTAGAGCACAGGCTCAGTAGTTGTGGCGCATGGGCTTAGTTGCTCCGCGGCATGTGGGATCTTCCTGGACCAGGGATCAAACCCGTGTCCCCTGCATTGGCAGGTGGATTCTTAACCACTGAGCCACCAGGGAAGTGCCAAAGATTGTGTTTTTATTTTTTTATTTTATTTTTTTATTAATTTATTTTATTTAATTTATCTTTGGCTACGTTGAGTCTTCGTTGCTGCAGGCGGGTTTTCTCTAGTTCCGGCGAGCTGGGGCTACTCTTTGTTGCTGTGCATGGGCCTCTCCTTGCGGTGGTTTCTCTTGTTGCAGAGCACGGGCTCTAGGTGCATGGGCTTCAGTAGTTGTGGCGCATGGGCTTAGTTGCTCCGTGGCATGTGGGATCTTCCCGGACCAGGGCTTGAATCCATGTCCCCTGCATTGGCAGGCAGATTTTTAATCACTGTGCCACCGGGGAAGCCCCAAAGATTTTGTTTTTAAAAAAGAGATGGAACCATGTCTCCCATCCCATGAGCTCTTCTTGGACTCTGCCACCACCACCACCACCATCAAGGGGTAGAGTTTGTGTCTCTTTCCCTTGAACCTGAGGAGATCTCTGTCACTGCTTTGACCGGTAGATAAAGTGGAGGTAACTTCAGACACCAAGTCATAAAAATGACACACACTGCCACCTTGTTCTCTTGAAATGCTCATGCTAGGAACCCACCTACCATGCTGTGAAGAAGCCCCAAAGCAGACTAAGACGAAACCCACATAGAGAGGAACCGAGACCCCCTGCCCTCAGCACTCACTGGGCTCACAGCTGGCAGCTAGCAACCAGTATGCTCGCCCTGTGAGTGAGACACCTTGAACGTGGCTCCCCCAGTCCTCAGTTGAGCTGCTTCAGGTGGAGAGGAGCCATTCCCACTGAGCCCTGCCCAAGCTAAAAGAATGGATTGTTACTGTTCAATAACTCGATATTATAATGGAGTATAATGATAATTAAATAGATTTAAGCCTTATTAATTAATTATATCATCAATCTATATTAATACTCATCTACATTCATATATAATTTCAGTATTTATTATATAGCATTAATTATTAATACATAGTTAATACTTGGAGTATAGTTAATACTATAATATACTATAATTGATGATATTAATAAATCATAGTTTAATAATAACTAGAGACATAGGTTAATAATAACTAAACAGAACTGTTTAGCAGCTCTGTATTTTGGGAAAGTTCTTGATCTCTTGAAAATTCTTGGCCTTGGTTTCTTCAACTTTCAAAGTGGGGATCATACTAGTACTTGCCTCTTAATGGTACGGTAAATAAGCGGAATTAATTAGAAAAGCGCCTGAGATGTAGTAAGTACTCGGTATCTGTTCGTTGTGATGATGACGACAGGGATCATGATGATGTTGATGAGGGGGATGAAAGCAAAGAGATCGCCTTTACATGGGCTACTTGCTTCCTCTGTTATATTTTCAATGTTATTTTTATGGACTGGTTTATGTGAATTGACTAAAACTCACGGAATTCAGGGAATTGGTCTCATTTATTATTTATTTATTTGTTTATTTATTTATTTATTTTGCGGTACGCGGGCCTCTCACTGTTGTGGCCTCTCCCGTTGCGGAGCACAGGCTCCGGACGCGCAGGCTCAGCAGCCATGGCTCACGGGCCCAGCCACTCCGCGGCACGTGGGATCTTCCCGGACAGGGGCACGAACCCGTGTCCCCTGCATCGGCAGGCAGACTCTCAACCACTGCGCCACCAGGGAAGCCCTGTCTCATTTATTTTTGTATGTCGAGCACAGCTGTGCTTGTTGGACTGTCGAAGAACAGGCATTAGAGTGAGAAAGATAAATTCTGTTTTGGACTTCTGGGGTTTAGGCTATGAGGGGCATATCCCTATAATTTATATAAAAGTCCCTGAAAATATGAGCTTTGTGCTTATGAGAAGAGCAGACATTTGACTGATAATTGAAGACACAGTTGAGAAGACCTCCGTGGTATATGACTGATAAGAGTACAAGGCAGAGTGCAGTAATTATTTCAAGCACAAGCTACGGAACCTGCAGCTTCCTCTGACTGGGGAGACAGAGAAGAATTCCCAGAAAAGGTGGTACTAGAGAAGCTTCTTCTTTAAATCTTGGAGAGTCGCTGGACATGACTGTCAATTTTATTCAAATTTAGTTTCCAAAGAAAAGAATTAGATCCGCTCTCGCCGGGTTAGTATTCAGAGAAGAATGGGAAGTGAAGCTACACGTTTTCAGTTTTAGAGTAGTTGGTAGTTGAATATGGAAGGGCTATTATGAAGTTGCGCACTTCTGTACAGTGAAATGGGGTCTCAAACTGTGTCCCTCAATATTTTCTAGAATTTGAGTGAATTATCATGAATGTCAGAAGTTCTCATTAAAATATAAAAAACATGTTTAAGCGCCAAATATGGACACAAATGAATTCCTTGTGTTGTTTTTGTTATTATTGTTTGTTTATTTTTTTAACTTCACCACCTCTACTTTGGCCGTGTTTTAATTACTTTTGCTTTTGCTGTTCTCAATTTAATACTTGTAATATTCTTTCCTCTTCTAAGTTTTGGGGTAAAAGTGGTCTCTATTCTCTTTCTCAGCTCACCAAAGTCTGGTTTATGATTTTACTTATGATTGACTTATGATCTGGCCTTCTGTTTTTACTTCAAGTATAATCACCCATAACCTCCTATTTATAATTCCAGTTGGCACATTCTTATGGAAAAGAGTAGAAGCTTACAAAGAGGACCAGAATGTTTCCCGTATTTTTGCCTATTTTTAGAGCATGAAAGTTAAAGTGTATGGGTCTTCTTATGAACAAAGGCAACAAGAATTATGTTAATCATGTTCTACAGTCATCTGTCTCCTGTGCATACTGTCATTCCACAAACATTTATTAAATACTTTAGTGTACATGCCAACACAATTTTTATACAGTGGGATATAACACTTGACAAAGTAGGACGAGGTCCTTATTGTCTTGGAATTAACATTTGGGTACTCTAAAATTTGATGTTTATTAAAGACACCTGTTCTGCTTGTTTAAAATTCAGATTTCTAAGCTTCATTCCAGATCTCCTGAATCATAACCTTGTGTTGAGGCCAATAAGTGTAACAGGCAATTCTAACATTGGAGGTCCAGAAACTTAGCCCCATACTAAGCCTTTGAGTGTGCCCTTCCTCTTTCTTAGTATAACCAGCCCAGACCTCCCTCTTACCTATACATGTATTATCCTTCTTAATACACCTCTCTGGAGTTGTTCTTCCTGTAAACTTAATTCTCTCCTCCGTAGCTCTTTCCTCCTCTAAGTTGTTAGTAGCTAAGAACTTCCAAAACCATCCGGCAAGTTAATCCTGTATGAACTTGAGCTGGCTCTTTGTCTTCAATATTCAATATTTGTCTTCAAATATTTTTCTTCTGTTTGTATTCTCTTTGGATCTGCATTGTAAGTTCCATAAATACACAAACATGTGTATGATGCTTCTGTAATCACTCCTAAAGCTTAGCCGGGTGTTTTTGACGTAGTACATCTTCACCGTATAATTACTGATCAAATGAACCATGAATCAGGTATCAAATAAGCTCTGTTATGATTCCAGTGCTCTGTGACTAGTTGTGATATAGGACAAGTCATCAATCTCCTTCAACTCTGGCTTTGTCATCTGTTGAACTGTGTACTCCTGAGGGCCCTTTCAGTTCTATGTTGTGAGATGATGATTTGAAGAATGTGATAAAAGTCAGCTTTGCCTGAATTGTCAGCAGTGCATAAGACTAGAAGAAGCAGGATTTTTTTTCAAAAGAAACCATCCCAAATAAATATACTGGATAAACCGTTAAAGGACTAGGCCTTAATCTCACGCTGTATAAATTGCTCTAGTGTAATAAACACCTATAACACTCTCTGAACCAGGTATTTTAGTGATAAGGAACTTGTCACTTTAGTTCCAACACAAGTTCTTCAGAATCAAGCTACTATTTTACTTTCTTGATTTAACTAAACCATCCAGTGAAAATGTACAGGGGAAGAATAAATATATTTGATTAATATTATTTCTTGAAAAATATTCTTTCTTGTTACCTCTCTTCCTGGACATGTTACAGCTAGAAGATTTTTTTTTAACTCTTGAGTAATTACATATCCTATTGTGGTCTTGAAATTATTTTAATAAATTCCACTAATGGGAATACGCAGTTATAGGCTATTTTCATTTATATAAAGAAGAAATTAACCTAGAATTTTCTTCCAGCAACCATGCTTTTGACTCTGGGAAAATCTGTATGCAAGATACTTGCAAATGTTTCCCTTAAGGTGCAGCTGGAGTTGGTTTCCAGTGATCACTCCAGCCAGAAATTCACAAAATTCTGGGATCATGTGAAACCATTCCTGTTAAGGCAGAAATGTTGATACTGTAGGTAGCAGATAGAAACAGTGTTGCTTTTTTTTTTTAAGAATGGCATGCTGGGGCTTCCCTGGTGGCGCAGTGGTTGGGAGTCCGCCCGCCGATGCAGGGGACACGGGTTCGTGCCCCGGTCCGGGAGGATCCCACATGCTGCGGAGCAGCTGGACCTGTGAGCCATGGCCGCTGGGCCTGCGCGTCCGGAGCCTGTGCTCCGCGGCGGGAGAGGCCGCAGCAGTGAGGGGCCCGTGTACCGCAAAAAAAAAAAAAAAAAAAAAAAGAATGGCATGCTGTTCTGAACTTTATTTATGCCATGTAATGTCTATAAGAATAACATTATTTTTATGTTTTAGAATAAATTCAGTGCATAAAAATATGTGTCTGTGCGTTTCTGAGCATGCATTTTGCTTTGGAATTGTGTCTTGATGAGTTTTATTTGCTTAGTCAACACTTGAAAACTTTTAAGAAGTAAAAGCTGTATATCCTGTGTAAGAATTCTGAGATACCATAGAAGAAGCTGTAGTTTTCACTGAGGTTGATTTGTGAAAATATATCCTACTTCCAGATTATTAGGGTAAGCCAAACAAGTTAACTCTATTTTTCCTACCAAATACTGGTTTAGAGAAGAGTAGGCGCAGTAATCCAGGCCTACGAGACATGAGCAGAGTCAGCTGGAGACTTCTGCCAAGTTTTTTTGTTCATTAGAAAGAGACATAAGAAAAGTTGTTCCCTCTTCTTTCTCTGGGTGTTAAGAAATACAGATGCTGCAGCCGTCCTGTTACCATCACTGAGAAGGTACCGTCACAGAGAGGGGGACAGCCTACATCTTTAGTGGCATCATTGGATTGGATCGTGCCTGGAGCCCTTGCTGACACCCTAGACTTATTGTAACGTGAGATAATAAATTTCAGCTGTAATGAAATGACAATTTCATTGAAATTGTAATTAAAATACATTAAATTTCAGTGTCGTTGAAAACCTCCCAACAGATAAAGAATAGATAATGAAATCTTAGGGGTGAGATAGAATAGTCCAGAAGAACAAAATGAAACTACAGCAACAAAGAGAATATTAAAGAGGGAAACAATTCTATATGAGGAGTGAAATGTCCAAAGGCGAATCAAAGAAAAGTACCAGATGCAATTAATTGAACAGTATTCCGTGTTGATCATCACATGGTCGGTGTTTATAGCTTATGCACTCTGATGCAGGAGGTTGGAGAGAGGTGTTCATCAAATTAATTCCATGCAGTTTTATTTTATTAACAACTATGAGGGCAGTCTAGAACCATGGATATTACTTTCCAGTACTGTGGATAATATGTTTGAAAAATTAATTACACATGGAATAAATCAGTCATCTACAGCTGTGAGGTTACTGGTTCCTGTTTCCATTTTTTTCATAGTTGTTATCTTGCAGATGTATTTAAGATCAAATCATTATAAAGGTGAGATTTATAATTTGCTCTTGTAATTTTGTTACTCCGTAACTGAAAATAAATTCATTTTCTTCTGGTGAGATTAAGTGTTTTAAAGGGCTCAAAAATGAAAGTGTCAAGTCTGATTTCTATGGTTATTTTTCTCCTTAAAAAATAAATTTCCAAAAAGATTAGATATGTCTCTTGCATTTTTGTCTTTACTTTGTTAAATGATTTCAACTATGGGGGAATCATAGCTGAAATCATTTTAAAATAAATAAATAAATCAGGTTCAATTTATTTAGGAGTTGGACCAGGTTATGTTGGGAGAAGAGTTTGGAGAACTTTTGCCTGGCAGATAACCAATCAAATATTTTGATTAAATTTAATTCCATAAAGTACAGACTGATACTTACTTTCATATTTACTTCTTGATTGGAATGAAATGTGTTTCATGGGAAGTTCAGAAGGAGAAAACAAAAGTTAAAATCCTGCCACTGCCAAATCCATAGATCAGGGAAACAAAATAAGCTTTTTGTAAGGTAATCAAAACTGTAATAAATGATATCTTTGAATTTTTATTGCAAGTACATTTTTAATTCACTTATTTAAAGAGAGGAATGTTATAGGAGTACCAACTGGTTATGATATGTGTACATGGATTGGAGGGTTAAGACTAAGAGAAGAAAGATGGAACGAGGGACTTGTTTTGGATGAGGTTTTGGGCTAGGACACTGATGTGGCAACTGGACGGAAGGAACCAGCATGAGGTGAAAGACTGACTTCACAGGTGAGCAGGAGAATGAGTTGAGTGAGAAACAGGAATCCAGAAGGGCGATCCAATCTGGAGAGGGTGTGGTTTTGGTGGAAACCCCAGTTCACTCTCAGACCGTCATGATGCAAAAAATGGGATGCCCACGTCCAGGTTTTCAAGCCGCAGGTAGCATTCAGGGCTCCAGTCAGGTGCATGGAGATGTGGGGGCATTCTGAGCTCAGGTGATAGCTAAAGGATTTCAGTTCAACTCAGCAGATTTTGCTTGAATGAATGCCTAGTCTGTCTGAGAGATCTCATGGGAAAGTGGCTAAAAGTGAAAGCACAGGAAATAGCAGAGGCCTGAGCTTCAGGACTGTGTCCTTGACCCCCACCCCCTCCTCAGTCTCTTGTTGACTCCACTACTGTTTGACAAGCACTTCAGGGTGTTTATTCTCTTTAGAGGCTCGTTGTCACCTCTCTCCTTCCCTCCCTCCCTCTTTCCCTCCCTCCCTCCTTCCCTCCCTCCCTCCTTCCCTCCCTCCCTCCCTCCCTCCCTCCCTCCTTCTCTCCCTCCCTCCCTCCTTCTCTCCCTCTCTCCCTCCCTCCTTCCCTCCCTCCCTCCCTCCCTCCTCCCCCCTCTTCCTCTTATACTTCCATATCCCTTTGCTGATGGACATTCATTTTCTGGTGCCCCATTTTCTTGAAGGTGTATCCAGTCCTCTAAGGGACTTAGCTTAATGTGGAGGTGTCAGTTCCATACCTTGTATGAGTCCAAGGCTTAACCTCTTTACCCAAGAAGAACTACTAGAATCAAGACTCCTGGTTGAGCAGTGAGGCAGGGATGTGTCTCTGAGTATCTGTGGTTCTGCAGCAGCCCAACAACCCAGCTGTCAGAGTCCCCCTTCCACCCCAGGCTCTGGTGATTTTTCTCATGTTGCTGTGAGGTAAGCCATGCAGTTGAGCGATGCACATTCTCATGCCCTTTCCAGCATAGGTAGGTATTTTATATTGAAAAAGATTTTACATTTTAGGCCACATTTCTGATATTAGAAATCTGTATTTGGGAAGTTAGTCCAATACCAGCTGATCTTCCAGTGATATGTTTTAAATGTTTTAATAGGTATTGTAAAAAATACAATAGAAGATAACAAAAAGAACATACAGTTATGAGCCTTTTGGCATCTTAACCTGATGCTTTCTTTTTTTTCGGATTTTGATTAAATTAACTTAAATCTGTATATTTTAATTTTGTCTCTGTTTTTCTGAAAAGGATAACTTATTTATTTAAATATCCATTGATGCTGGGTTTTTTCCTATTTTCTACAAACTTTATAAACTTTCTAACAATTGGAAATAGAACATTTTCTGTAAAGTAGATATTCAAAATTCTAAATTTTTAAATGATCTTTTTATAAGTCATTTACTCCTATTATTTAAGATATTAATTAACCAATCCGATCAATTAGCCATTTAACAAATATCCACGGCAGCGGACAGTTACTGTTCTGGGCACTAGAGATTCAGTTGTTAATAAACTTTCCGATATCACAGCATTTACAATCTTCTGGAGCAAACACATTATTTACTTATTTCAGTTAGAATTTCTTTTGTGAATGAAAATAAAGGTACCTTTGGAAATTGTGCCTTAAAGTACAGCTTACTTTGAGGTGCATGTTTGTTTTTATATTGGACTTTATTTTTTAGAGCACTTTTAGGTTCGCAGCAAAATTGAGGGGAAAGTACAGTGGGTGCCCGTATACCCCACGCCCTCCACCCATACTCTCAATATCACAAGAGTGATGTATTGGTTGCAATCGATGAACCTACATGGGCACTACATCATCACCCAAAGTCCTTAGTTTACATTAGGGTTTACTCTTGGGATTATACATTCGGTGGGTGTTGACAAATGTATAATTCACCCACCATTATATAATAGTATCCTAGAGAGTAGCTACACTGCCCTAAAAATCCTCTGTGCTTGGCCTGTTCATCCTTCACTCCCTCCTAACCCCAAACAACCATTAATATTTTTAATGACTCTACAGTTTTACTGTTTCAAGAATGTCATATAGTTGGAATCATATAGTATGTAGCCTTTTCAGACTGCTTCGTTCACTGAATAATATGCATTTAAGATTCCCCCATGTCTTTTCCCGGCTTGATAGCTCATTTCTTTTTAGTACTGAATAATATTGCATTGTCTGATATACCATAATTTATTGATCCATTCACCTACTGAAGGCATTTTGGTTGCTTCCAAGTTTTGACAATTATGAATAAAGCTGCTATAAACATTCACGTATGGATTTTTGCGTGGACGTAAGTTTTCAACTAATTGGGATAACGACCAAGGAGAGTGAGTGCTGGATCACATTGTAAGAGTATGTTTAGTTTTGTAAGAAACTGCTAAACCGTCTTCCAAGGCAGTGGTACCATCTTGCATTCTCACCAACAATGGATGAGAGTTTCTGTCACTCTGCATCCTTGCCAGCATTTAGTGTTGTCAGTGTTTTTGGGTTCTGCCTATTTTATTAGGTGTCTATCTTGTTTTAATTTGCAATTCCGTAATCACATGGAATGTTGAGCATCTCCCCACATGCTTATTTTCCATCTGTATATCATCTTTGGTGAGGAGTTTGTTCAGGTCTTTTGCCTATTTTTTTTCATTGCATTGTTCATTTTCTTATTTGAAGTCACGCTTATCAATTATTTCATTCATGGATTACACCATTGGTGTTGTATCTAAAAAGTCGTTGCCATACCTGAAGTCATTCTAGATTTTCTCCTATGTTATCTTCTAGGAGTTTTACAGTTTTGCATATTAAATTTAGGTCTGTGACCCATTTTGTGTTTGTGAAGGGTGTGAAATCTCTGTCTAGTTTTTTTTGTTGTTGTTGTTTTGTTTGTTTGTTTTTGCATGTGGATGCCCAGTTGATCCAGCACTGTTTATTGACAAGACAGTCTTTGCTCCATTGATTTCCTTTACTCCTCTGTCAAAGATCAGTTAACTATATGTGAGTCTAATTCTTGGCTCATTGTTCTATTTATTCTTTCTTTCTCAGGTACCACCCTGTCTTGATTACTTTGGCTTTATAGTAAGTCTCGAAGTCAGGTAGTGTCAGTTCTCCAACTTTGTTCTTCAGTATTCAGCTGTCTATTGTGTGTCTCTTGCCTCTCCATGTGTAAACTTTAGAATCCCTTTGATAATACCTGTAAGATAATTTGCTGGGATTTTGGTTGGGATTGTGTTGCACCTATAGATCAAGTTGGAAGGGCTGACACCATGACAGTATTGGTTCTTCCTTTCCATGGACATGAAATATCTATTTGTTTAGTTCTTCTTATTTTATTCACCCAGAGTTTTGGGTTTTCTCAGGTAGAACTTGTTTTATTTTTTGTAAATTTATAACAAAATTTTTCATTTCTGGCTGCTAATGTAAATTTTATTTGTACTTTCAAATTCTACTTGTTCATTGCTGGTATATAGGAAGGTGACTGACTTTTGTGTATTAACCTTGAACTTGCAACCTTGCTACACTCACGTATTATTAGTTCAGGAGTTAAATTATTTTATTGGACATTCTATATAGACAGTCATGTCATATGTAAACCAAGTTTTATTTCTTCCTGCCCCATCCATATTCCTTTTATTTCCTTTTCTTTAAAGTGCATTAGCTAGGACTTCCAGTGGAATGTTGAAAAGGAGTGACCTGATCGGAGGAAACATCCTTGGCCTGTTGACGATCTTACCGGGAAGGTGGCTAGTTTCTCATGAGGTCCCTTTTTTCAGCTAACTGGTTTTGAGCATTTTCTATGTGCAGAACTTAAGTGTTTTACTTGCATTACTTAGTTCAATTCTCAAACCTGACTGCTGTCTGCTGAACTTGATCAAGAAGAAAATTTGCAGGGGGAAGTGTTCCATTATTTGGTGCTGGACCATGACACAAATAAAATTTTGAAATTTGCAAGACTCAGTTCATAAAGTCCTCTCTAAACCCAAATATCACCCAAAAAAAATGAAGATTAAAATTATCCCATTGAATTTTTGAGAACTTACAAATATTTTCCTTTGTCAACATCATCTATTTTTAAATAAATAACAGAAATGTGAGTAAATATAATGCTCATGGAAATACAGTGGTTTTCTCTATAAGTATGTGTATTCATTGGCCATATTTTAATGCTTAAAATGTTGCCAGTGTTTGATAGTTGTATATATTTTCCTACAAATACACTAAATATTCAAATCAAAAGTTCTTTAAAATTCTTATTAAAAAATAAATTAAAATTTTATCTAAAAATTGGGAAGACTTCAGGTGGCTTCTGAGTCATATATTGACTTTATGAATAAACAATAAGATTAAAAAGTACATACGAATCAAAAGGCAGAAAATGTGTCATATCATTGTAACTTTTAATGGAACATCTAGAATAATTTGTAATTGTGCACTTTTTAAAAAATTCTGGGATAAGGATGGGGTAGGGGCAATACGTTTTCTTAGCTCAAAGAATTTCACAATATTTATACTTCATGAAAAGCAATGTCTATTGCAAACCTGGTTTTCTGCCATAAACAAAGGGAGAGTTATTTCTCTGGATTTAACTTATTTATTTTTCTAAAGCATTCTGCATGGTTTCAGAAGCACTGCAGACAAACAAATATTGTGAGAAATGAGAAGTGACAATGTATTTAACTCCTTGCATCAGATTTTTCAGCAGGCGGAAGTCTGTATGTCTAATGAATAAAATGTGAATACACTGAACTCCGTCATCGTTTTGCCAAGATAGTACAAAATGATTTTGACGTATTCACTTCACAATGAATAAAAGTGTAATACCATTAATAACCAGTTAGATATCTAAAACATGTTATATTTTAAATTTTTATGACTTTTATGTTTATTAAGATAAAAGCTCATTAAAAGCCTCTGGACATTTTAGGAACATGAACTATGAAATTAAGACTGCTATTCTTTGGGCTGGTTATTGAATGGAACCATAGGGCACCTTATTCCTGATAACCTCCTTATAATGGTATTAAGAGCTAGATAACTCATTGCTTCCCCCCTGCCCGTTTTTTTTTGTTTTTGTTTTTTTTTTTTTGGTCTAGATTTGCAGAAAGCTCAGAGTTAATTTTTGCTTATGTTTTTGCTAATGTTTTGCTTATTTGCAGCAACCATTTGTAGACTAGTCCTTCTAGTATGATATCTCGTTCTCTTTCTAGAGGGAATCCACCGTATGTAAGAGGGCCTTCCTAGCAGGAAGAATATTGTAAGCAATTATGAAAACATATTAAGTAAAGGGATATAGCTAAGAGATATGCTAAGAGATTTATTTGCAAGTAGTTTCTCTGCAAGCTTGAAAATAACACAAGCTCCAACCTTCAATTCCCTTTTCTGTAAAATGGGCATCAAACTTACCTTGCAAGGCTACTGTGAGAATTAGGGCAGATGTTGCCCGTAAAGATGTTTTTGCACGTACATAGCCTGATAAATATTAATGACAGCTACATCTGAGTATTTTCTGAGCTCTTATTCTCATGTCGGAGACTTTGGTAATCCTATTATCAAAGACTCTGGTTAAGCCCATATTGTTTTCTACTAGAGTGTGAGATGCTAGAAAATCTATAACCTCTTAAAGCTTCAGTTCCCTTCCTCTGAATTGGGGAAAACCAGTGCATCAACCTCCTAGGCTTTCTGAGAGAATTAAAGGAGAAAATGTATGTAAACCTTGGCACGTTATAAGTGCTTGAAAAATGCTAGCTATTGTTATCACTGACTACAGTATTTCAGTAAAACCTTGACGCTTAGGTTAGGATGGTTATTTCTCTCAGTTCACAGATTTAAGAGCTGAAGTAAAAAGAGACTAAGTTGCCTGACTTCACTCAGTTAATAAGTTAACTAAGCAAAGTGTTAGTTTCCTTAGTTCCAAAATCTTAGCTTTCCCATTTATGTTACATCTGTGAACATTGCTGTGTTTTTCATTTAGACCATGGACAAATGAACAACGTGAGTTTACCATAAACATAATATATACCTTATAAAGTTGCTCCAGAGTTTAGTGAAGTGTGATACATGGGGTGTTCAGTTATCAGTTGATATTAATGAAACTCAGGCAAAGAGTGTCCTTCAGACTTTCTAGGAGGATAATGGAGTTAAGAAAATTTTATCATCTGAATTATTTTTGGTTTTTCTCCAGGGACTACTTTTGTCTTAAGGAATAAGCATTTTGGAAGGACACATTTTAGAAAGCACTGTTTTGATTGTCTTATATATTCTACTTTACAATTAACTAAAGCAAACCGGGGATAAATAATCAGTGTATCTGATGAGATAAAGACAGTTTCCACACATGTTTTAATTTAATTGCTTTTTAAAGAGCACAAGGGAAGACTAAATAGTCAAATTAATTTTCTAGGCCAACTGTAATACGCAAAAGCAATAAGCTCATTCAATATATGCAGTGAAATAGTAAATACAGATGAAGCATTGCAACCATTTATAAAAGAGAATCAAGTAAATGTGGATTTGACCCTATCTAAGTCCAATCATCATTTAACCCCACTGCACCCCTTTTGTCAACCCAAATCGTTCTCAACTTTACAACTGGATTGGGGTTGCATAATATAAGCACAAGGGTAGTTAATTGGGTTCAGTGACATATGCTGTACAATCTCCCAAACTGAGGTCCACAAAAGACACATCCCATGAGGTGCTCTCGGTGGAAGGTGGAGAAAGCAGATGCGGCCAGATGTGGACAGTTGTTAATCTGGGTGAAGACCGTTTCAATTTTCTTCAGGTTGGAAATTTTTCAGAATCAGTTTGGGGGGAAAGAAACAGAAGCTAGTTCCAGAAAGTTAACCGGTGCTAGAAGTTGACCTTTAAATGCAGTGAAGACAATAGCATGATTTAGGGTCATTTTGAGAAATTGTGTACACCAGTACTTAGGAGGAGGAAGTTTATGTGTAATTGTTGCACATGAATCCCCTTGCTTAAAAGGCCGAGGGACAGTTGTTGGGCTGCCGAAGACGGGAAGACAGCGTGCCTTCCTGTCTAGCGTGATCTCATCCCTCTTCTGAGTTTAGCCCAGTCTGTATTTGATACAGAGGCTACTATAGACACAGAATGATGGACTAATGGTATTTGCATTAGAATGATTTGCCTCTCAGAAGTCATAAACCTATATTTTTGTTTGACTGTAATTTAGGGATAATTGGAATGTAATTTCTTCAGTGTAAATAATATAAAAATTTAGTGTGTGGTGCACACTTATCTAGATAAATAAAAATTTGTACAGATTTTTCTCTGTAGTAATTTAAACTCAAATTTTATGATTACATATTCTAGTTTAAAAATGCATCTGTTATGAGGCAGTCTTAACAAATATAGCATCTTCCCATATGTTTTAAGACCTACCAAAATTAACTTGCAAAGTTTTTTTGTAGTTCTTTCACTGATATTAGAAATCTGGTTTTCTGTGTTTGGCACTTGAGTTGTTAGGGATTCATATGTTAAACAGCTCATTAATTGGGTGAAGGTAGGCATAAGTATTCTTTTTATCATCAAAGCAAGACCTATTTTGAAATAACTCTAAACTATTATTAGCAGAGAGATTTTTAGAAATTTTTATTTATTTAATTTAGTTATTTTTGGCTGCTTTGGGTCTTCGTTGCTGTGCGCGGACTTTCTCTAGTTGTGGTGAGCGGGGGCTACTCTTCATTGCGGTACATGGGCTTCTCATTGCGGTGGCTTCTCTTGTTGCGGAGCACGGGCTCCAGGCACGTGGGCTCAGTAGTTGTGGCTCGCGGGCTTCAGTAGTTGTGGCGCATGGGCTCAGTAGTTGTGGTTCACGGGCTCTAGAGCACAGGCTCAGCAGTTGTGGTGCATGGGCTTAGTTGTTCCGCGGCATGAGGGATCCTCCCGGACCAGGGCTCGAACCTGTGTCCCCTGCATTGGCAGGCGGATTCTTAGCCACTGCGCCACCAGGGAAGCCCCAGCAGAGAGGTTTTTAACAGAGAATATTCAATGTTCATCAAATTTATTTTGACATCTCAAATATTTATCTGTAAGAATTGCTCTCCCAGTTTCCTTGCCACTTAAATTTACTTTGTCATTTTCTCCTGCTTAAAAGCTAGCTCCTTGGTTCTTATTCTTTTCCTTTCTCCATCTCTTAAGGTTCAAAGTGTATTGTCTCACATGTCAAATACCAAATGTTTAACTGTAAATGTGCTCAATTATTCCTGAGGAAAAAAACATTTTAATTCTCATAGTGTATTAGTATTCTTGTATCCAAGAAATGCACACAAAAAATTAAGTTGAAATCAGGACAGTTTGAGGATAGAAATGTTTTATGGTCATCAAGTACTCTAGTGTTTAAGAGTAGAGCAGATCTGTCATAATTTAAGTCAAATCAATAACTAAAATAGCAACCTTCCCAGGTTCTTCCAGGCCTTGCAGCAGTAAGCTTCCTTGAGCAGATCTAAGACTGACCCTGTTTTAGGGAAGCTTTCAGGTATTTGTCAAGGCATTTGTTGACTTTCAAAAGGCAACTACAATGCAAAGCATTTTGTACGTACATGACATACTGTTAGTACAGACTTATGAAGAGTTTCAAGTGCACCTTGGTAAAAATACTGTCTGTTTGGAGTTACATAATAATAAAGCACAGAAAAGACAGTGATCTGACCCAGTATGAACTTGAAGGAATCAGGGTTGGCAGTGAGAGTGCAAAAATAGACATATGCAGGAAATCCTTTAGAATGTATTTGATTATTCTGATTTCTATTAAAATAACTGGATTAGATGGTCCTCCCACGTTGTAGCAGCATCCAGAAATCTATTAGCTTTACTTCCAAGCACAGCCATAACCTAGACTTTGTCTATCAGCCAAAGACCAAAGATCTTCTTTTGTAGTAATCAATACACAGACCAGTTTGAAGCTCTCGCATGGTCGACAGACGGTCATTGCTAAGCGCAGTGTTGCCCTGTTCCTACCTCTCTTATGACATGAAAACTATTTTCCTGGACACAGGCCTTCAGGGTTATGGCTCCAGTAAAGCCAGAGTACTACAGGTGGCTTTGTGAAGACAGTGGGTCTCTGAATAACACAAGAAAACAGTGGATCTTCTTCATCCTCCTGGAAGACAGCTTCCTTCCAGGATTATTCACTGAAAACTTGTGCTTCGCATAAATCTATAAAATTCTCCAGTGTTGACATAGTAATAATTGTTCCCATAAATAGAATGAATATATACTATGCATTTTTTGGTTATTCACTAAATGTTTGAAGTAATTTCTAATATTGAAATAATATACCATGTGAATTCTGCTAAACTGTCAAAGGATCTCTTCAATGCATTAATTTTATGAAAAGATAGTGAACTTTTTTTGCACAGCTGGACATACATATTTACCCTCTGTTTTGTATGTGGGAAGGTTGTATATCGTTTTGGCCGTAGTACTGTTCTTACAGCGTGATGCTGATAACTCTCTGTCAAAAGATGGGAATGTGTTCTCTTTCCTTGAACATGGGCAGACTGTTATTACTGCCCCAATTCTTAGAATAAGAGGTTTTGATTTCCATGCCATCAAAGACGTTACAGGGTCCATCTTGCTCTCCTGGATTGTTGTAATTACGGGGCCAGGTGTCATGTCAGGAGGACCTTGAAGCATCCTGTGGAGCAAGAGGGCCGTGCAGAGGGTCTGATGCCTTAGGGCACCAGCCAGCACCAACTTACCAGCCATGTGAATGAGCCTCCTGGGAAGCTGATGCCCCAGCTCCAGTCAAGCCCTTAGTTGGGCCTCCAGGCTCGACTTACACATGACTACACTGCATGGAAGACCCTAAGTAGACATCCCCAGTCAAACTCTTCTCCAGATCCTGTCCAACAAATACTATGAAGAATAATAAAGCATTATTATTGTTTTGAGCCACTATGTTTTTGATTACTTTCTGCAGTAAGTGATGGCAGACACTGATCTTTGTTGGGCATATGTATTCATTATATGTTCTCCTTTTGTGCCTGTAGGGAAGTGGGCTTTCTGGCCACTGAAAATCAGGAGGTAGAGACATTGTTCGGATAAAGGCCTTTGAGTCCATTTTCTCCTTCCAAGAGGTATGTGGCCTTGCAGATGCCGAGCTTAGTTTAAGAACAAGGCGCTCTCAGTGTTTCTAATCACTCCCCTACGAAGGTTGATACATCCATCGTTAGTTTAAATGCTTCTGGAAAGGTTATATAACCTCACAGAAGAAAAGGTGGCCTTCTAGCAGAAACTTGAACTTTTCAGACCTGGTACGATCCTTTCTTGAGTCCGCAATGTCAACTACACCTGGGGGTGTCCATATGGACTCCAGGGCCCAGGAAGGCTCTGCTGTAGGAGGCTGAGTCAGCTCCAGCCTTGCCTCATAAGATCAGACATCGTGATTAACGGAAGCAGAGAATTAATCTAGCCCTCAGGGGGTGGTGTCGTGTGGTCTCTTCCCACCTGTCTAACCCACGTGAAAAGCAGCACTGGAAAAGCAGAAAATGACAAAAGTCAAGCTGATTGCATATGTAGATGGGTTAGTCAGGATTCTCCAGAGAAGTAGAAGCAACATATATAGTTGACCTTCGAATAACGCCAAGGTTAAGGGAACCAACCCTCCCCGCCCCCATAGAATTTTAAGTGGGCCCTCTGTATCTGTGGTTCCACATCTGCAGATTCAAGCTGTAGTACTGTAGTTCATATTTATTGAAAAAAATCCACATATAAGTGGACCCGAGAAGTTCAAACCTATGTTGTTCAAGGGTCAACTATGTGTATGTATTTATCATAAAAAGTTGGCTCACCCAGTTATGGAGGCTGAGAAGTCCCAAGAGCTGCAGCGGGCAAGCTGGTGTCCCAGGAGAGCCCATGGTGTATTCCAGTCTGAGTGCAGGCCTGAGAACCAAGAGAGCCAGTGGTGCCAGTTCCAGCCTGGGTCCAAAGACAGGAGAAGACAATTCATTGTCCCAGTTCAAGACCTTCAGGCAGAGAGAGTAAGTTCTCACTTTTGCTCTAGTCAGGTCCCACACTGGGGAGAGGGCAGTTTCCTTTATGCAGTCTGCCAATTCAGATGTTAATCTCATCTTGAAACACCCTCACAGACACACCCAGGATAATGTTTAACCAAGTATCCGGCACCCTGTGACCCAGTCAAGTTGACACAAAATTCATTATCACAGTAGGTAATATATGTTATATGTACATGCATGTAGAAACATATTTATGACTATATATGTACATATGCACACGTACACATACATACATATATTCTAACCATTTACCGGCCACTTACAATGCACCATAAATAACCATTTCCAGTGTGTCAAGTCAGAGATGTCACCTCATAAAATTTTCTCAAAAATCTTCATAACCACTATTTACATATTTTATAGATGAAGAAACTTAAGCTAAACAAGTTGTCTGCACTAGGCCCATCCCAGAACTAACTTCAGAGCGATAATTTGAAACAACTCTGATTTTAAAATCTTCCCACTATGCCTCAGAAATGTATTATCACTCAGCATCAAGAAATAATTGTGTTAATTAGTCTCCTCTAATAAATTAAAGAACTCTAGTGTAATCTTGCCAAGTACACAACAGGCATCCGCAGAACACCTGTGGAGGGGTTGACTGCATTTCAAAACATGCGTAATGGAAAGTTGTGCAGCAGAATCACCCCAAAACCTAGGCTTAACTTTTACTTTTTTTCTTTTTGGCCCTGCTGCACAGCAGCTTGTGGGATTTTAGTTCCCGGACCAGGGATCAAACCAGGGCCTTTGGCACTGAGAGCATGGAGTCCTAACCACTGGACAGCCAGGGAGTTCCCTAGGCTTAACTTTTAGAGAGTAAATCACAGACAGCATCTTATTCCACAGCCATGCCTGTTAACTGAGCAAACATTGATAATGATATTCTTAATGCTGACCTGAGGTTCTTTCAGAATCATCAAAGGATTTGTGCCATTTAGTTTTACTGTTTCCTGCACTCGAGTTTTACAAATTATTGGAAAAGAGAATATCTGTCTATACCAACTTGCTATTAATGAATTATTTTATCAAAAACATTTCTCTAGTGATTTCAGATAGGAGTAAGTATTGTCAAAAATGGTGTATCAAAAATATGGACAGTGTCCACACAGTGCACTTCAAAACTGCCCCCAAATTTTCCATGGCAATCTCTCACGCACTCCAAGGTGGAATAAATGGGATATTATTGAGTGAAAATGCCGTGCCGTTTTCATTTGCAAATCAACATTGCTGCCATCCAGCAGTTTCAGCCTGCTCTAGGAGTTCTCATATTTTGCCTTCCACAAATATGTTAAAAGATAACTTTTAGAAAAGTTAAAAGTTGTATGTTACATTTGGAATGTTTCACTAAATTCAGCATTTCAAAATGAGATCAACTTAATTCTAAGAAATTGAATACAATTCTTCTGATGTAGTTAATTTTCTTTATTGCCTGCATTTCTGAACCTTTCATTTGGGGGCCTTTCATGAGATCGGGCAGTTAAATGACAGTGCGTGAACATAGCACCATAGAGACAAGCACACGTGTGTGTACTTGTCCAAGTTTCCTTTTCGTGGAAAGCTTTTCCTCCACCTCTGCACATGACTAGTTCACTAACATCCTTCAGGATCCTGCCCAAAGTCACCCCCTTAGAAAAGAAGTCATCCCATCCCCCATTGCTTCATTGCTCTCTCAGTTTATTTTCTTCCTAGCAGTTGTCACAGTGTAATTACCTGTTGAGGTATTTGTTTACTTGGGTATCATCTATCTTCCCCACTGGCATGTCAGCTCTACAAAATCAGGAACAGGTAAATTTTATTCCACGATATACCCCTAGCTCCTAGCAGAGGGCTTGGCACACAGTAAGTACCCATTAAATATTTGGCGAATTGTTGAATAGTTGGCTTTTATTTCAGCCTGTTGTTTCATCAGCTGGTTATCTCAGAATATACTATAGTAAACAAGTCAGTTCTGTATATTGGTCTGTTCCTTCTTACTAAGGAAGGGGCAACATAGTAAGAATCCTTGAAACTTACACTCTTGAAGTTTGAAGTAGCCTTATGATCTCTTTAGTCCTGCTTGGTCATTTAATGGTGGAGTTAGAAGTCTTAAATGTAAAGATAATGCCCAGGATTACATATCATTAGTAAGTAACATATGTCCAAGCAAGATGCCTGGCTCACAACTCTCTACTCTAGATGCTAGCACTGCAATAGGAAATTAATTTCTCAGTAGTGATGTTTTGCAAATGAAAATATCATTTCACGGTTCCAGACAAGCTGATGAATGCAAATAATCAGAGTGACACATGTGGTTTAAGATAAAAAAAAAAATCTGAATCCATTGTCCCCCATATGTGAAAATGTTTTAATTTTTTTTATATTCTTACTTTATGTCTCTGTTATTGTCATACTGTAATTCTGAAATTCTTATTTCAGTTTATTTTCTTGATCAAAATAGAACAAGGAACATAAAAGGTACCATAGAGGCATCCAGTAACAATTAGCAAGAAACTATTCACTGTTTGGTAGAACAGTGTTTCAGAAGGGCCAAAAGTATAGCTGAAGTGATAGAGGTAGAATGAAATTAATGGGAAGAAACAGTGTAATGGTGTCACATAAAACCTTGCTGTTCAGATTTTTGTGATTTAGTACAAAAGTTACAATCAGAAAAAGAGTGGTCAGATCAGGAAATTGAATAAATAAAAGAATAAATTAATAAATGAGATATTCATGATGAGTATATTAAATCAGTTAAGTTTGTTAGAAAGTAGGATCTATAGGGTGGAACTGATAACAGGAGGGTCTGAGTTGTGGAATGCCTGTATAATTTCAAGGCACATTTCTCAGCTTTTAAGTGTTAAAACCACCCAAATCATTAAGCCTGCACCCTACCCTTCAACAGTTTTGAAAATCCAATAACCCCACCTGTTATAATTCTGGATTCCTACTGATTTAAATAAAAAATATATATACCAGTTTTGCATATTATTATTTGCTATTTTTTTTCCCAAAAGCAGGCCTTCTATGACTTTCAAACTAAGTGCAAATTTTATTGACAGCATATGTTTTTATCTTCTCAAGAAGACAGCTCCTTGTCATTGTTGTTTCCAGCAACTTGGCATTTGATTTCAGTCACTTCCTCTCCTGTTTGTAATACTTGAGCCATCATCCCAGCAACATTGCTCTGTATCTATATAGAGGTGTGGTTTTTTGAAAACATGGACAAAGAACTCAGTTATTTGTTGCCAAGTCCATCCTTTGGGTTGGCTATTATCCAGCTAAAATTTCATAAATGTAACCAAGAAAATTGTTATCATAGGGGTTTTTCTGTTAAATATAATCAGTGAATTACTCAGACTGAAGTCATAACCTGAGCATGAAAATCAAGTTTCCTTTCCAGTTTTAGATTTCATTTTGTTTTTTAATAATTATTTTTTTTACTTGAAGTACAGTTGATTTACAATGTTGTGTTAATTTCAAGTGTATAGCAAAGTGATTCAGTTATATATATAATATATATTTTTTCTTTTCCATTATAGTGTATTACAAGGTATTGAATACAGTTTCTTGTGCTATACAGTAGGACCTTGTTGTTTATCTATTTTATATACAGTAGTATGTATCTGTTAATCCCAAGCTCCTAATTTATCCCTCCTCACAATTTCCCTTTGGTAACCATAAGTTTGTTTTCTATGTCTATGAGTCTGTTTCTGTTTTGTGAACAAGTTCATTTCTATCATTTTTTTAGATACCACATATATATATATGATATAATATGATATTTGTTTTTCTCAGTCTGACTTACTTCACTTGGTATGATAATCTCTAGGTTTATCCATGTTGTTCCAAATAGCATTAGTTCATTATTTTATATGACTGGGTGATATTCCATTGTATATGTACCACATCTTCTGTATCCATTCATCTGTTAATGGACATTTATATTTTATGTCTTGGCTATTAAATTTTAATCAGAGCGAACCACGTCTTACCTCAACAGTAAAAATAAATAAAATTAAATGATTAAATAAACATAAAATTTTGAAAAAAGAAAATGATAAAATGTAAGTAGATCATTTGAGCGGCAGCTTCTTTAGCATTCTTCCCAGTAGCCTGGCTTAGTTCAGAGGCCTGATCAAGAAAAATTGCTTCCATCACTATTCTTTGATTTTTCTCAAATCTATCATTTTTTTAGGGAAAAAAATCTAATCCCTTATTTTAATACTTGGATAAATGAAGAAGTTTTTTTATATTGAGTTTTGTAAAAGGAAAATAAGAGCAAGTTCAAGCATTCCAGTCTGTCAACACAACATCCTTTACAAAATACTAACCAGAATACATTATTGTGCATTTTTGGCCTCATTTTTCTTATACAGATATCCGTGTATTAAGATAGCCAACCTAATGTTTACTTTCCTAGCCACATGATGTTGTATTGCTGTATCCTAGTTTGATTACCGGTTATTATATTGTTAGGCATTTTGGGTTTCTCTCTTTTTAAAAAACTTTTAATCATGTATAGTATTAACAATCATGTACAGATTCAGCTATTTATTTGGGTTTAATTCAAAGGCTCAATTTAAGTTGAATAATGCAAATCATAACATATTCCCAGGTTGTTCTTTAGAGAAAATAAATGAATTAACTGGCAATATACGTATATGTACCACTTCACCTTCCCCCAACCCACTATCTCATGACAGCGTATATTTTTTTATTTTAATGCCTGAAAGTAGATTAAATTTGTGGCTCTTTACTCACTCTCAGGGTGGTGCATTTTTCAACAGGACAACTTTCTGTCTGTTTTGTCATTATTTGGAATAATGGCAAGTAGGCAGGAAATGAGATACTATGCATAACATATCGTCCACCCCAGCGGTTCTCCGCCTTGGCTGCATGTTACAATCAACCCAGGGACCTTTTAGAAACCCAGTGCTCAAGACACCCCAATTCCACTTAAGTCAGAGTCCCTAGGAGTGGTAATCAGGTATCAGTACTTATTAAATCTTCTCAGATGATATTCCACTGGGCAGCCAGGTTTAGGAAGCACTGATTGGGAGTTTCAGCTTGGTTGGATGGGGGATTGGAAGGAGAGAAGTAGTCATAGCTCCGTCTTATGGGGCAATCAAAATTAAGTGGTATTGCCTGCCTTACTCGAATCTCTTGTGCTGAAGCAAACTCTGCCTCGCCCCTGACTCTTCTCCTGTTGTCCACATCCTCACCCATCTAGTCTCCACGTTGGAATAACCCATAAGACAGGGCTCCTTACCCAGTAGTCCCTCTTCCTCTATAGTCAGTATGATCAATGTCTATCTTCTTCTTGTGAACTTTTTTCTGCTCCTTTTCTTTGCAGAGCTAAATCTTGCTTCCTGAACCTCCAAATTATGGCTCAAGTTGTACTCTCAATGAATAACTGGTATTTTTACATTAGAGTCCCAACAACTCTACTTCATCCCAGTGTTTTTACAGGTACCAAGGCACACCCTGCCCATTGGATTTGACCTCTGTGTTGAATATGGAGGCTGGCCTGGGTACCAGTGATTGCTAGCGGCCCCTGGTTGGGTTGGGCTCCCATAGCGTTAATAAGCAAGACATTTTCTGGCCTCAGCAAACACATTCCTGCTCTGATTCCTTTGCTGCAGTTAAGTGCAAGTGAAATGTTGATGCTATATTTGAGGACCGACTCCTATCAGATAGTAGGGAGCAGGGGAAAGGGACCCCTTTTCATTTATTAGATTTTTCCTTTTTTACTTTTATTTTCTACCAGCTGCAAACTAAGTCTGTCGCATCCATAATGATAATAAGCATATAAATAATGATGAGAATAACTTTCATTGGATTCTTTTTACATTTACATACCAAAATGTCTTCTACAAGTGCTATATCTCATTTACTGCTGTAACAACCTACAAAATAGTTACTATACTTATTCCCATTTTACAGATGAAGAAACAGTGGGTTACATAAAGTTTCTTAGTCAAGGTAACATATTTAATAAATGATAGAGCTAAGAGGATTCCAACCTAGAATTATTTTATTCCCAGAGCCTGAATTGTTAACCATTGTGTTGTTCAAACTGGGCTTCTTAAAAAATATGCAAGGCCCTCAAACAACCTACTCCCAAACTCCATTTTATACCCTTCTGTGTTCTCACTGACTACCACTCTCACCCACCCTTTCCTCAAGCACTACCGACCTACTGGTTATTCCCCGAACCTGTGACAACTGCACATCTTTCCCTGTGCTGTTCCTTAGGTCTGAAATTTTTCCTCTCTCCTTCCAGGTGAACTCCCACTCACAAATTTCAAGCCTCAGTTCAAATGTCAAACTATTCTCTTTGAAGCTTTAACTGAGCATCCAAGTTGGTTAATTGCTCTTTTCCCTGTGTTCTTACAGCATACGGTAAATATCTCAATCATAGCATTCATCACTTACTACCTGAAAACTTCTGACAATTTAATTAACCTCTGTAAGCCGCAGTTTCCTCATCTGTGAAGTTAAAGATAACCAAAGAACCTATCTCAGAGGCTCATGAATATTAAAAGATAGATAATGAAAGATACACAACTGCATATTATTTAGAAAGCATTTTTAAAATATTAACTATTTTTATTACCATCTCACTGTAGACAGTTTTTTAAAAATCTGTTTTCTCATACTGTACAGTTAATTTCTATAAGGATGGGTGTGATGACATGTATTTTGTACTTTTGTATTTTGCTAAGTGCTCAGCACAGAATGGAAACCTGTGAGCTCTTGCAAGTTCCTTAACTTCTCTTTCTCCAAAATGAAAACGCTCATAGAGTTGATATGAGGATTAAGAGAAAACGTAAAACTGATTAGCATAGAAGGCCTTTAATAAATGTCAGTAGCTATCATTATTTAATAAATGAGTAAATGGATGGATGAATTCAAGAGGGAGTAAAACCCTTTCATGTTGCTGCTTTCTTTGTCTTATACTGAGATGATGGTAGATCACAGCTGTCCATGTCAGCCACCTCTTAGCTAGACCTCGTTGTGTGATGGGATATGACAAGTCTTGAGATTCTGTCTCATTAGTACTCAGCAGAACTGATTCCTGCTGTCATGCAGGGAGTATGTGATGTATTGATCAGTGAGAGGCTTGGCACATCTTGTTGAATGTCTCTTGTGACAACAGGATAAACACTTTCTGTAGATCCTTTCTGTTCTGCACTGGGCTTTTGGCTGGCCATCTGTTTGAAGGTGCAGGTCATCAGGATGACAGAGTAAACAAGGTGTCCTCTAAATTCTAGTGATCCAGCTACAGTAAATGCCAAAACATGACTTGAAAAGTGTAGTTGACAATCTTTGGTACAAATAGGACCTGTAGATCCTGGAACAGCAGAGGTTAGAGATGGAAATAAAAGAGCCTCCATTTAGCTTGGGATGGAGACAGTCGTAACAACATATTTTCTTCTTCTGGACTAACTCAAAAAACCATTATGGATATTCCCCTTCTTATTCAGGCTTAAAAGACTAGTCTACACTAGCTGGATCTTCTTCCTCCTCTTCCATTCACTTTTCAACCCACTGATGTCTTTTTCTAGTACTTGAAGTGTTTCAGCAATGGTTCCCTTTGAGGAAAGAAAACAAGATTTTAAAAATTGTTACTGAAGAAATACTTGCAAATCTTGCCCTGTTTCCAGGGATAATACATCATGGAATATAGCATATCTTCAGCTTAGTGAGTACCATCTGCTCTGATATGAAGTGAGAAGTGAGTATAGAAAGCTCTAATTTAAAATGCCTTTCATTTTGAAGCTTAGATAGCTGATAGTTATGAGGTGTCTTGTTAATTTTCTGTCACTTTCACTGACGATGTATTTCCTACCTCCGTCCATTTATCATTCACCTTTACATCAACCCTGTAGTCATCCATCTTCAGAAGTTACCTGATGCAGATTCAGTACTAGCTTCAGGTGCTAGTCTCAATCCTTTTCTTCTACCAAAAATAGCAAACCAGATCAATGTATAAATTAACCAATATGTATAAATTAACTAAGTGTAAGTTGTTGTTTGAATGCAAAATTGGTTTGATAGGAAAAAAAATCAATTAATGTAATGTACCAAATTAATGGAATAAAGGTAGAAAACACACTGTCATTTTAGTAGATGCAAAAAAACATTTGACACAATCCAACATCCATTCCTGATTTAAAAAAAAAAAACAAAAAACTTTCAGCAAACTAAGAATAGAAGGACACTTTCTTAGCCTGTGAAAAACGGTATCTACAAAAAACCCTACAGCTAACATTATACTAAGAATGAGAGAGGAGCTTCAAGATGGCGGAAGAGTAAGATGCTGAGATCACCTTCCTCCCCACAGATACATCAGAACTACATCTACACGTGGAACAACTCCTACAGGACACCTACTGAACGCTGGCAGGAGACCTCAGACCTCCCAAAAGGCAAGAAACCCCCCAGGTACCTGGGTAGGGCAAAAGAAAAAAGAATAAATAGAGACAAAAGAATAGGGATGGGACCCGCACCAGTGGGAGGAAGCTGTGAAGGAGGAAAGGTTTCCACACACTAGGACCCCCTTCACGGGCGGAGACTGCGGGTGGCGGAGCGGGGAGGCCATGGAGCCGCGGAGGAGAGCACAGCAACAGGGGTGCGGAGGTAAAAGCGGAGAGATTCCCGCACAGAGGATCGGGGCCGACCGGCACTCACCACCCCAAGAGGCTTGTCTGCTCACCTGCCGGGACGGGTGGGGCTGGGAGCTGAGGCTCGGGCTTCGGTCGGAGCACTGGGAGAGGAATGGGGTTGGCGGCGTGAACACAGCCTGCAGGGGGTTAGTGCACCATGGCTAGCCGGGAGGGAGTCCAGGGAAAAGACTGGACCTGCCGAAGAGACTTTTTCTTGCCTCTTTGTTTCCTGGTGCGCGAGGAGAGGGGATTAAGAGCGCCGCTTAAAGGAGCTCCAGAGACAGGTGCGAGCCGCGGCTAACAGCGTGGACCCCAGAGACGGGCATGAGATGCTAAGGCTGCTGCTGCCGCCACCAAGAAGCCTGTGTGTGAGCACGGGTCACTCTCCACACCTCCCTTCCGGGGAGCCTGTGCAGCCCACCACTGCCAGGGTCCCGGGATCCAGGGACAACTTCCCCGGTGTTAACTTCATTAACAAATGAAGAGGAAATAGGCAGTCTACCTGAAAAAGAATTCAGAATATTGATAGTAAACATGATCCAAATTCTTGGAAATAGAATGGAGAAAATACAAGCAACGTTTAACAAGGACCTAGAAGAACTAAAGGGCAAACAACAGTGATGAACAACACAATAAATGAAATTAAAAATTCTCTAGAAGGGATCAATAGCAGAGTAACTGAGGCAGAAGAACGGATAAGTGACCTGGATGATAAAATAGTGGAAATAACTACTGCAGAGCAGGATAAAGAAAGAAGAATGAAAAGAATTGAGGACAGTCTCAGAGACCTCTCAGACAACATTGAAAGCACCAACATTCAAATTATAGGGGTCCCAGAAGAAGAAGAGAAAAAGAAAGGGACTGAGAAAATATTTGAAGAGATGATAGTTGAAAACTTCCCTAATATGGGAAAGGAAATAGCTAACCAAGTCCAGGAAGCACAGAGAGTCCCATACAGGATAAATCCAAGGAGAAACACGCCAAGATACATATTAATCAAACTGTCAAAAATTAAATACAAAGAAAAATTATTAAAAGTAACAAGGGAAAAACAACAAATAACACACAAAGGAATCCCCATAAGGTTAACAGCTGATCTCTCAGCAGAAACTCTGAGAGTAATAACACACACAGGAATAACAAATAACAACACAACAAATAACACACAAAGGAATCCCCATAAGGTTAACAGCTGATCTCTCAGCAGAAACTCTGCAAGCCAGAAGGGAGTGGCAGGACATATTTAAAGTGATGAAGGAGAAAAACCTAAAATCAAGATTACTCTACCCAGCAAGGATCTCATTCAGATTCAATGGAGAAATTAAAACCTTTACAGACAAGCAAAAGCTAAGAGAATTCAGTATCACTAAACCAGCTTAACAACAAATGCTAAAGGAACTTCTCTAGGCAGGAAACACAAGAGAAGGAAAAGACCAACAATAACAAACCCAAAACAATTAAGAAAATGGTAATAGAAACATACATGGGCTTCCCTGGTGGCACAGTGGTTGAGAGTCCGCCTGCCGATGCAGGGGACACGGGTTCATGCCCCAGTCCGGGAGGATCACACATGCCACGGAGTGGCTGGGCCCGAAAGTCATGGCCGCTGGGCCTGTGTGTCCGGAGCCTGTGCTCCGCAATGGGAGAGGCCACAACAATGAGAGGCCCATGTACTGCAAAAAAAAAAAAAAAAAAAAAAAGAAACATATCTATAATTACCTTAAATGTAAATGGATTAAATGCTCCAACCAAAAGACACAGACTGGCTGAATGGATACAAAAATAAGACCTGTATATATGCTGTCTACAAGAGACCCACATCAGACCTAGAGACACATAAAGACTGAAAAGTGAGGGGATGGAAAAAGATATTCCATGCAAATGGAAATCAAAAGGAAGCTGGAGTAGCAATTCTCATATCAGACAAAATAGACTTTAAAATAAAGAATGTTGCAAGAGACAAGGAAGGACACTACATAATGATCAAGGGATCAATCCAAGAAGAAGATAAAACAAATGTAAATATTTATGCACCCAACATAGGAGCACCTCATTATATAAGGCAAATACTAACAGCCATAAAAGGGGAAATCGACAGTAACACACTCACAGTAGGGGACTTTAACAGCGCACTTTCACCAATGGACAGATCATCCAATATGAAAATAATAAGGAAACACAAGTTTTAAATGATACATTAAACAAGATGGACTTAATTGATATTTATAGGACATTCCATCCAAAAACAACAGAATATACATTCTTCTCAAGTGCTCATGGAACATTCTCCAGGATAGATCATATCTTGTGTGAGAAATAAAGCCTTGGTACATTTAAGAAAATTGAAATCGTATCAAGTATCTTTTCCCACCACAATGCTATGAGACTAGATACCAATTACAGGAAAAAATGTGTACAAAATACAAACACATGGAGACTAAACAAAGCACTACTTAATAACCGAGATACCACTGAAAAAATAAAAGGAAATCAAAAAATACCTATAAACAAATGACTATGAAAACACGATGCCCCAAAACCTATGGGATGCAGAAAAAGCAGTCCTAAGAGCAAAGTTTATAGCAATACATTCCTACCTTAAGATACAAGAAACATCTCAAATAAACAACCTAACCTTACATGTAAAGCAGTTAGAGAAGGAATAACAAAAAAAGCCCAAAATTAGCAGGAGGAAAGAAATCATAAAGATCAGAAATAAAAGAAAAAGAAATGAAGGAAATGATAGCAAAGATCAATAAAACTAAAAGCTGGTTCTTTGAGAAGATAAACAACACTGATAAACCATTAGCCAGACTCATCAAGAAAAAAAGGGAGAAGGCTCAAATCAATAGAATTAGAAATGAAAAAGGAGAAGTAACAACTGACACTGCAGAAATACAAAGGATCATGAGAGATTACTACAAGCAACTATATGCCAATAAAATGGACAACCTGGAAGAAATGGACAAATTGTTAGAAATGCACAACCTTCCGAGACTGAACCAGGAAGAAATAGAATAGAAAATATGAACAGACCAGTCACAAGCACTGAAATTGCAACTGTGATTAAAAATCTTCCAACAAACAAAAGCCCAGGGCCAGATGGCTTCACAGGCGAATTCTATCAAACATTTAGAGAAGAGCTAACACCTATTCTTCTCAAGCTCTTCCAAAATATAGCAGAGGGAGGAACACTCTCAAATTCATTCTACAAGACCACCATCACCCTCATACCAAAAACAGACACAGATGTCACAAAGAAATAAGACTACAGGCCAATATCACTGATCAACATAGATGCAAAATCCTCAACAAAATATTAGCAAACAGAATCCAACAGCACATTAAAAAGATCATACAACATGATCAAGTGGGGTTTATCCCAGGAATGCAAGGATTCTTCAATATACACAAATCAATCAGTGTGATACACCATATTAACAAATTGAAGGAGAAAAACCATATGATCATCTCAATAGTTGCAGAGACATCTTTCGACAAAATTCAGCACCGATTTATGATAAAAACCCTGCAGAAAGGAGACATAGAGGGAACTTTCCTCAACATAATAAAGGCCATATATGACAAACCCACAGCCAACATCGTCCTTAGTGGTGAAAAACTGAGATTTTCCAGTTTTTCCACTAAGATCAGGAACAAGACAAGGTTGCCCACTCTCACCAGTATTATTCAACATAGATTTGAAAGTTATACCCACAGCAATCAGATAAGAAAAAGAAATAAAAGGAATCCAAATCGGAAAAGAAGAAGTAAAGCTGTCACTGTTCGCAGATGTTATGATAGTATACATAGAGAAACCTAAAGATGCTACCAGAAAACTACTAGAGCTAATCAATGAATCTGGAAAAGTAGCAGGATACAAAATTAATGCACAGAAATCTCTTGCATTCCTATACAGTAGTGATGAAAAATCTGAAAGTGAAATCAAGAAAACACTCCCATTTACCACTGAAACAAAAAGAATAAAATATCTAGGAATAAACCTCCCTAAGGAAACAAAAGACCTGTATGCAGAAAATTATAAGACAGTGTTGAAAGAAATTAAAGGTGATACAAATAGATGGAGAGATATACCATGTTCTTGGATTGGAAGAATCAACATTGTGAAAATGACTCTACTACCCAAAGCAATCTACAGATTCAATGCAATCCCTATCAAACTACCACTGGCATTTTTCACAGAACTAGAACAAAAAACTTCACAATTTGTATGGAAACACAAGAGACCCCGAAGAGCCAAAGCAATCTTGAGAAAGAATAATGGAACTGGACGAATCATGCTCCCTGACTTCAGACTATGCTACAAAGCTACAGCAATCAAGGCAGTATGGTAGTGGCACAAAAACAGAAATATAGATCTATCGAACAGTATAGAAAGCCCAGAGATAAACCCATGCACATATGGTCACCTTATCTTTGGTAAAGGAGGCAAGAATATATAGTGGAGAAAAAGCCTCTTCAATAAGTGGTGCTGGGGAAACTGGACAGCTACATGTAAAAGAATGAAATTAGGACACTCCCTAACACCATACACAAAAATAAACTCAAAATGGATTAAACACCTAAATGTACAGCCAGACACTATCAAACTCTTAGAAGAAAATATAGGCAAGAACACTCTATGACATAAATCACAGCACGATCCTTTTGACCCACCTCCTAGAGAAATGGAAATAAAAACAAAAATAAACAAATGGTACCTAATGAAACTTAAAATCTTTGCACAGCAAAGGAAACCATAAACAGGACAAAAAGACAACCCTCAGAATGGGAGAAGATATTTGCAAATGAAGCAACTGACACAGGATAAATGTCCAAAATTTACAAGCAGCTCATGCAGCTCAATATAAGGAAAACAAACAACCCAATCCAAAAATGGGCAGAAGAGCTAAATAGACATTTCTCAAAAGAAGATATACAGATTGCCAACAAACACATGAAAGAATGCTCAACATCATTAATCATTAGAGAAATGCAACTCAAAACTGCAATGAGATTTCATCTCACACCTGTCAGAATGGCCATCATCAAAAAATCTACAAACAGTAAATGCTGGAGTGGGTGTGGAGAAAAGGGAACCCTCTTGCACTGTTGGTGGGAGTGTAAATTGATACAGCCACTATGGAGAACAGTATGGAGGTTCCTTAAAAAACTAAGAATAGGACTACCATACGTCCCAGCAGTCCCACTATTGGGCATATACCCTGAGAAAACCATAATTCAAAAAGAGGCATGTACCACAATGTTCACTGCAGCTCTCTTTACAATAGCCAGGACATGGAAGCATCCTAAGTGTCCATCGATAAAGAAGATGTGGCACATATATACAATGGAATAGTACTCAACCATAAAAAGAAACGAAATTGAGTTATTTGTAGTGAGGGGGATGGACCTAGAGTCTGTCATACAGAGTGAAGTAAGGCAGAAAGAGAAAAACAAATACCCTATTCTAACACATATATATGGAATCTAAAAAATAATAATAATAAAATAAGGTCATGAAGAACCTAGGGGTAAGATGGGAATAAAGACACAGACCTACTAGAGAATGGACTTGAGGATACGGGAAGCGGAAGGATAGTTGGCACAAAGTGCGAGAGTGGCACGGACATATACACTACCAAACGTAAAATAGATAGCTAGTAGGAAGCAGCCGCATTACACAGGGAGATCAGCTCGGTGCTTTGTGACCAACTAGAGGGGTGGGATAGGGAGGGTGGGAGGGAGGGAGACGCAAGAGGGAAGAGATATGGGGACATATGTAACTGATTCACTTTGTTATAAAGCAGAAACTAACACACCATTGTAAAGCAATTATACTCCAATAAAGATGTTGCAAAAAAAAAGAATGAGAGACAATCTTTTCTCCCTATGATAGAAAAAAAGACAAGGCGCTCAATTTAAAACTCAAAGTTGTACAGGACATTCTGGCAACTGCAATAAGGCCAAAACTAAATATAGAGATAAGTAATTAAAGACATCCAGATTAGAAGAGAAGTAAATTATGCTTATTGGCAGTTGTAGAAAACCCTATGCAATCCATGAAAGTAGTATTAGAACTAGTAAAGTGTTCAGCAAAACCAGAAAATATAAGATGAATGTGAAGTCAACTGTATTTCTCTATACTACCAATGAACTTTCTGAAAATGAAATTAAAATAATTTTATTCACAAAAAATTAATATGTAGGATTAAATTTAGCAAAAGAGGTACAATACGTATACAACAAAAATTACAAAACATTTCTGAGGGAACTTTCTGAAGAATGAACATGTTATCTTAAAGAAGTTAACGAAGATTTGAATAAATGCAGAGCCATCGCATGATCATGGATTGAAAGACTTAATATTGTTAAGATGGCAGTTCTTTCCGAGTTTCTCAGTCGATTCAGTTAAAATCTATTAATATCCACTCAGATTTTTGCAGAAGTTGATGAGTTGATCCAGAAATTTATGTGGGAATTCACAGGACCCAAAATAATCAAAAGTTTTTTAAAAAGACAGATATACAGATCAATGGAACATCATTCAGAATCTAGAGATAAACTCGTACAATTATGAGTCTTCCACATATTAACATATGCTCAATAAAAGAAACCAGACACAAAAGGGTTTAATTTGTAAGGCATTCTGGAAAAACTTCAAGAGTAGAAAGCAGAGCAGTGGTTGCCAGGGCTGGGGAGGTGGAAGGGTACTAACTACAAAGCACACAGGTAACTTCCTAGGGCAGTGGAGATGTGTATCTTGATTGTGGGCATGGATACACTACAGTGAACATTTATGAAAACTCAACAAGCCGTATACTAAAAAAGGGTGAATTCCACCGTAATTTTGTATTTTCTTCATGCTTTATCTTAAAATATAGAAAACAAGAATTGAAAGTTGAGGGATGTTTTTTTTAAATTTGTCTTTTCTGCTTTTGCCATTTCAAAGATAAAAGGTTTGAAAGGAGCACATTTATTTTCCCTTTGCTTATCCTGTTGACCAAACCTTATTCTCCAATGCAGGCAACCTAGTTTTCTACACTAGAATAGCTGACTTGCCATCACTAACAAAACCTCTGTCCCATGTACAGCTCCGTCTGTCCTTTTCTCGAATTTTTCTGCTCTCATCGAGTCCAAGTTCAAATAGATGTATTTTGGGAAGCTTTCCTCAATCAACCCAATTTGATGTGCACATCATCTCATTCTCTTCAGTAGCCCCCTCATTCAAATGTATGGAAATTTGTATGCATGTGATTTCTTTTATACATTGAATTATTTGTCTCATGTGTCACTTCATAAAGTTATATCAAAATTTATCTCATTCCATTGCTTAGTATACTTTTAGAAGAACAAGATTTCCTCTACCCAAGCCATATGAGCCTCATGGTGACTAGAGTCAAGCTTTGTACCAGGACCACTCTGTTAATGAGTTTGATAGTAATGATAAAAGAATAAATAGGACTCATTTCAGAATTTGTTTCTCATTATTTGGCCATTATTTTTTAAAAGCTTTGGGGCCAAAAACAGGAAAAAACTACATATTTGATAGAGATGATGAATTTAGATGAGGGAAATTACATTTTTTTCCCAGTTTTATGGAGAAATAATTGAATACGTCACTGTGTAAGTTTAAGGTGTACAGGAAAATTATATTTTAAAATGTTAGAGGATCATGAGAACTTCTGATAAGAAACTTAAAAAATAGTTTAATGGAACCAATGATTTTATTTAGGGATTGAGTATAACTCATATAGTTTGATCATGTCAGGTGTCATAAAATTTTAGAAGCATTTTCTGTGACTCTACTTAAAATAGAATTTTTGTGGATTAAGTGTTACAAGATACCATGCACTTAATTAATTCTAAGGAAAATATGTCTCGTTTTTACTTTGTCTTGTAGAAAAGAATGTCTCTAGAATGGGCTTCTAAGATGAATTTTTCTTACAAGATATGTAGGAGTTCACTCTACCTGATAAAGTTTAACGTTAAGATCCTAAAAAAAAAACAAAAAAAGCAACGTGTAATGAAAATTGGGAGGTTAAGTATGAAAGTAATCAGGAATATACTGGAAAAATGTAAGAGAAAGGATTGCCTGGTAGTTTAATATAATTTTGCTCTAAATGTATGCAGAATCACCTCTAACGAAATGAGAACAAAAAGGATTCAAGCAGATTCAGCTGAGATATTATTTATGTCTTTTAAATTTTCACTCTATTAGTTGCATGAAACAAAAGATTTATTTTTGCAAAATGCCCCCTTAATTAAAGCCTTAAATAGTAATATATTTGGGAACATTTTCATTCTCCTTTAGGGGGAAAAAAGGCCAAAGCACTCTGTTTTTAGAAAAGAAAAGCATTCTGTTCTTCCTATTCCTCAATTTTTATGTGAATATGATAATAAAACCTACTGAATAAAACCTCCATAATTAAGCTCAGTCTTCCTTGATGGTAGACTACTACATTAGCAGTGAGGCTAATCTTCCTGCCGCCTCTGTTGCCCCGTTGAGTATAGGCTGACTTGGCAGTTCTGGCTGGTTAGCTGGTTGTCCCCTGCTACTTTCCCTCACCATTACATGAGTGTCAGAATGGAAATGTTCGTTAGAGAACACACACACTGATATACGCTTCTACATCCTTAATCTTCAGAGCATTTTCACGTGTTTATTAACTTATTTTATCCCATTTCATAGATTGGGAAGTGAATCCCTGGCTAGATTACTGTCATATAACAACATCATCATGATGCCAGAATTTGCTGCCACCTCTCACCTCCAGAAGTCTACCTGTTATTTCTGATTTCAGGAACATTCTCTGTGACAGAAGATAGAGAAATTATTGTATGGTGGAAAGTGAATGAAATTTGGCAAAATTCAACCTAAGTTTGAATCATCAATTTCTTAATCTGTTAAATGAGGCTAATACATATTTTCAAGGTTGTGATAAGGATTAAATGATACAGTCCATATTTGGAACAGCTAGCATTTTACCTAGTTCGTGGGAGAAGATGACTAAATGATACAGAATAATAAAAATAATAATCTGTGCTGTAGTAAAGCTGTCATTGATTGAAGGGTGTAATACCACTGCTAAGAGCTGCTAAACTTCAGTGAAGACTTACTTAGGACATGCTGTCTTTCTATAAGCATGCTCATCCATCCAAAGATATTCCACTACCTTCCAGGCAACTGTGCTACATGCTGTAGATGCAGCAGTGAGCGAGCTTCTGCTCTCATGCAGCTTACATTCTAGGTGGATGTTTAGCATTTGCAGCCTGGGCTGCTTTTACAACTTTCTTCCACCAAATGATTATACTTTTATCAGAGCCTGAGCAGTAGAATTAATTCAGCACCAAATCTTTGTTGAGGGAAGGAAGATAGATTAAAACTTGGAAGAAATCTTTCTGTTAGCTAATATTGGTATTATGCACTCAGCATATCTGGGGCAAAAAGATCTCAATCTATCTGTCTCTTCTCTCCTAAAAGGGAAGTTCATCATGTTGCTGTCATATTACCAACTTTCAGTGGAACCCCAGTCACCAGGTCTTACTTGAGACCTTTCTTTCCTATCTAGTATATTTTAAGTCCTTTGCATTTCTTTTTTTCCCCCTTAGGCCCTGTGTTTCTAGAACCCCAGACCCACATTGATTGTGGGATCTACCTTGTGAAAACACTTTCACACTCTTGTCAGCAAATTCTTCAGGCTCCTTGTGTTGCCCTTGGGTTTTGCTTAGGCCTAAGAATCCTGTCCTATTGGGAAGATCTTTTTTCCCCTCATCCCTACATTTGTTTCTTTGTTTGGGAATCTCAGCAGTTTTCCTGGCCTGGACCTGTTGTTGGTACTTCTGAAGCTTGTTCCCTAGAATCAAGGAGTCAGCCTCATGGAGGTCAGTGGCTTTTGAGGGCAGGGCCATCGGTTAGGCTGGAGTAGAGGCAAGAGCTGTGAAAGAGGCTGTCATCCGGGCCTTTGGGTACAGGCTGTTGCAGCTTGACCTTGAACCAGAGGGATGCAGCCTCACCTGGAATTGCTGACGAGGCTGAGGCAGATTAGGTATCTTGAACAGCATGCACTGTTTTCAAGTTGCAAGCCTGCCGCGTGTATGAGAAAGCATGCTTTAGACTTCAGCAATGCATTGCTAGTTCCAAGCCTGTGAGGCGTCTTAAGTCTGTCGCTCCCGACTCCATTCTGTATTTGGAGTCCAGGAGGCAGGAATAACATTTGGTTTAGGGTTATGTGACTATCCTCATGGTGTCACGTTTCCTTCCTTGGATGAATTACCTAAATTCTAACCTTGGCTTTGGTTTTCCAGTTCCCAAAATGTCCAGAGGAGAACGTGGTTTGACTACTCCCCATTCTATCTCAGTAATTTATTTCTAGCTGAATAATTTACTTCTAGTCCTAGCTGGAGGACATGGTTACTAGCATTCTCTTGGCTAAAGGCATTCTCCTCCAATGGCAAACAGTCTCCACTGGGATGGGGAACATAGCTTCAAGATTAATACTCATGAGCTGTGACTGAGGAAGAAGGGAAACTTTGTGAAGAGTGCGTTCTACTAACTGGCTTAGAGTTTACTGGTGGGGCTGCCAGCCCGTGTTCTTACGTCCATCAGGAAGTTGGAGGCTTATGGAATTCAGCGGGTAACTGCCAGGAAGGTCAGTAATCTTAATGGTTGGCCTCACTGTATAAATGCATAGTTTAAGAACAATCTGTGTATATACGCATATGGTAGAGGAGTTCCTATCCAAAGCCTTTATCGTGCCCTCTACTTTAGGATTATTGCTTATTCTCTGTTTCTTAATAATATCCTTGATATCAATTTGTAAGTAACCTAAAACGTACTTTCTCTAATATATAAGTGGGAAGGCCCTCTTTTTATCCTTATTTAAAATGATACTTCCCTTGTTTAAATGTAGAGGTTAGAGGAGACTTGGGCTAAGAGAGACAGCTGTATGAAATGATGCATCTGAAGTACTGAATGCAAAAGCCACACTTGCTGCCACCCTAAGTGATGAGGTTGTCCTCTTTCTGCCCTAAGCACACAGTATCCTGTTGCCCTGTTTACTTGCAGTCTTTCTCACTTAGTCAAGAGAGATCTGAATATTAGTACTAAGGAATGCTTACCGCATTTGTCTTTTAACTGTGCCCTGGGATTAAAGGAAGTGCGATCACTTCCAAAGACTAAATAGCATTTGTGAAATTTGTAAATATTTTAACTCCAAAACATACCCGAGGCATCTCTATACCCAAGATACTAGGAAGCCCCTCAACTTTTTGAAAATCGTCATATCCACTTGAGCTAACTATGATTTCTGAATCATAAATCATTTCATTTCAAGACAAAACTAGGAAAGTATCCAAAGACATGCACGAAGATAGCCATCTAAAAGTCCAGGCTGGTAACGTGAAAAGAGAAAACCCCAACCTGAATATTTTCTATGCTTTTTTGGCTGTCTTCCTTCATACTGTGCTTCCAGGAAACCAAAGGCCTTTTCAGGTTTCAGAATCAAGAGTGCACGGGCTTCTCAAGTACTTGAAAGTAATTATGCATTCTAGCAGACAGCTTAGAAGTTGTAAGGGTGCCATTTCCATCTCAATGTAAATGCATATTTTGCCTCTGTGGATGTATTCCAGTAGAAAGCTTCCTCATTCCAATAGTGGGTCCTATGAGGTCTTAAGGTAATAATTAAGCTTGCTTTTCTTTCTTTGTTTTTTCTTTTCTTTCATTTCTTAGGTTTCAAAGGTGACTTTTAAGTTTGCTTTTCTTGGGTTCCATCTCTAATATTCCTAGCATATTTCAGGTGGCCGAGGTAGTCATAGACTGCTAATTTTGTTTCAGTTTGGTAAAGAAATACCCCTTTAACTACGCTGCCTGTTTACATATCTGTTGGTCTAGTAACAATTGTCTGTCTTTGTTTTTATCATCCATAAGTTAACTGGTACATTGACCCTATTGTCCCTCCTAACATTAAGGTTCAGAAATTACTTTGATTTGTTCCCAGACTTATCTGTTGCTGTTATTTGAGAATGTTTAAGTGAATAGCTCTCTGATATGGAATTGTGTTTTGAAGGATAACTTAATTCAGCTCCCAGATTCCACCACCCCACCTAACATCCTAATACCCTAGATGCTCAGGGTCTGTGATGTTCTGCTAAATTCTGCATTTGCAAAGAGTTCTATTCCCAGGAACCTTTATTTTACTATAAAAGAATTAGATTGAATCAGATTTGATTCCTACATTTGCTCACTCACTGGCTATTTGGCTGTAAAATTCACTTGGTAAGAACTGCAGCTTTTTAAAAGACGGATAGTAATAGCAATTCTGGAAGACATTGAAAAGAAAACAGATACGTGTGTAAAGCCCCCATCAAAGTGTTGTGCACAGGGGAAGGCACATAAGTAACACTGATTATGATGATGCTCCTGCTAAAAAAGGACAGGTAGAGGGCTTGCCTGGTGGCACAGTGGTAGAGAGTCCGCCTGCCGATGCAGGGGACACGGATTCGTGCCCCAGTCCGGGAAGATCCCACATGCCGCGGAGCGGCTGGGCCCGTGAGCCACGGCCGCTGAGCCTGCGCGTCCGGAGCCTGTGCTCTGCAACAGGAGAGGCCACAACAGTGAGAGGCCCGCGTACCGCAAAAAAAAATAAAATAAAATAAAAATAAAAAAGGACAGGTAGAAGAGGAAAAGGAAGAGAAGCGAGGGTTGGGGAGAAGCCGAAGAGAAAAAAGAAAGGGGAGAGCAGGAGCGTGTAGTGGCTGAAATAATGAGATTGTACCATTTGGGGAGGGCTTTCCAAATATCTCTTTCTTTCGTGTACATAGTTCTCACCTACAGTGCAATTACAAAGCATGATGAGAGACTCTGAAAGGTTGTTTTTCCTCTTTTTTTTTTTTTTTTTTAAAGGAGAAGCCAATAGAAACTGCTTTCCACTTTCTCTGTGTTGGCTTTGCCCTAACTTTTGACCTCCTTTCTGCATTAGCTCACCTCCCCAGCGCCGCTCCGTCTGACAGTTTAACCACTTCTGTACCATCGTGACAGCACTGATTCATAAGAGAGCCCTTTATCCACAGCCTGTCTAATGGTTGTGTCAACCCAATTAGATAATGTTGGAGTTTGGTTTAAAATTTAAATAGAGTTGGAGGCCGGCTGTCTCTGTTTTGTAAACTACATATGAAAAATAATCCACTGATTTTTGTCTCGTTAACTTAACTGTACTTTAGTTAAATTGAAGAGAGAAGAGTGATTGGAACGCTAGGAGAGCAAATGTAGACTAAACACAGAAGTTAATTTTCAGTACAACTATTCTTTAAACTCTAATAGCCAATAAACGTAAACATGAAGTGACAGTTGCCTCATTACAAATGTAAACACACATATAAACCTGCCCGGTAGCAATTTAAACCAGACTTAGAGATACACGTCCTACTTTGCTTATGCCTGAGCCTTTTTCACCGAGGTTGTCATTCTCTTTGGTTTATTATTTTCTACCTTACCACTGTGGCTATCAAATGCAGTTACTAAAATAGTTAAGCCTAGTGAAAAATAATGTTAGAGTCAACGAAGAAAGAAAAAATACTCTTCAAATAGTCTTCAAGTTATGGAAAACCTAGCTAAGATGTATATTTTCATCCGGAATATCACTATTTGCCTCAGACCTAACCATTAGTTTGCTCAAACCATGGATAAATCAGGCATTAAACTCTTGACATAATCATCATAGGGAAGAGAAGCCACCCACTCACACAGGAGGAGACGCTTCTGATTCCTAGATGAGTAGGTTTCATAGCTTTGCAATCAAGGTCACTTTCCTGCACCTTCACTGGTAAAAGGTGCTTTTGATCAAACAGAATTCTTTGAATTTTTGTACCTTTGTTCTCTTATAATGTGATGAGAATAAAAGAACATTATATGCTTCGTGAGTGGGTGACACTGATTAGAACTGCCTTCAGAGGAAAGTCTGAAACTAAAAAGAGCAGTGAGCTGGATAGGCTCTGGTGGGGTTAGTTTTCAGATAGCTGTCTGAGCACAAATCCACATGTTTTTGAGCCTCAACTGTTGCTATTGTCAAATATTCTCACCCTTTTTTGGATAATAACTTTTGACACTATTCTTTTTGAGGTTCTGCTGAAATAGCTCTCTCTTTTTCTCATATATATGTGTGTGTATATGTATCACATATATATAATATATACATATAAAACCTTTGTGTATAGGAGTTAGCATCATCATTTCTTGATTGCTTATGCTAATTGGGAAATATTAAAGTAAACTATGTCTGTTTTAATTAGAGTAGATGGTTTAAATGATTCCATTTCAAAGAAAACTTCACTCATTCTTATTTTTTAAATCAGCCCCTAAATGTTTCCACTCCTAACAGCAAAATAAATAAACGGACAAACAAACAGCTCTTTACTGAAACAATAGTAATATATTATCTTGCTCGGAGAAAAAAATGAGCTTTCAAATGTGGAGAAGGTCTAGGATGTTATCACCACTTTTAGAAATGTATATACATATCTGTTTTTTTAAACATAAATTTGAACTCAGGCAAATTTTCACTTGCTCAAATAAATTGATGAACTTCAAATAAGTTACCTATAATCGAAAATTTTATTATATGTATCACACTGTCTTCTAATTTTTGTTAAGCTACCCTATGTGGAACTGCCTGTAATTTTAATGAATCTATATGTAATATTTTGTATTCTGCATTTATGTACACATTTCCTTATATCAGCATAACTTTCATACTTATTATAGCAATAAAGCATCATATACATTTAACAGTGTAACATTCCATAGTGTTGAACTGATTCCCTTTTGTTGGGTTATGGTATTAATAATAGTAGTAATAACAGCTACCATTTATCAACTGTTTGCACAATTAGTGTCCTGTTAAGAACATCTCTTTACAATGTAGAGACCAAGCTTAGTTTCTTATATGGCAATGCCTAGACTTTAGAATTTGATATACTTAAGTCTCTACTACCTGTGTGATATTAGTCAAGAAAAAATTCTCTTGTTTCCTCACCTTCAATTTTCTCCTCTGAAAAAAAAAGAAAAGAAGAAGAATAGCTACTTAGAGGTTGTACCTGCCAGAGTCTGGCACATGGTAGATGTTCAAGATATGAGAGAAGTTTGTCAATGGTGACTACTTCTAAAGATGATTTAATAACCAAGTGTGTAAAATGAAGAGATTTGTACGATTTTGTGCATATTTCCAAATGGTGTTCCAGGATAATTAAGTGGTCAGGGTCACCAACAGTGTTCTAAATGTCCATTTTTTATGTATCAAATCCTCACCAACTTTACCTTTCCATCATTCTTTATTTATTCCTTAAGAAAATAATAGAGCCTGTTGTTCACCAAGCATTGATGAAGTCACTCTTTGACTCCAGGTTGCATCTTGCATGAAGGAGGTGCTGTCCATTCAGTAAGGATCAAAAGACTTGGGGGCAGTGTCCACTGCGAGGTCAGTGAATAGGCAGAAATGTAGGCCAAGTGTATGTGTGTGTGTGTGTGTGTGTGTGTGTGTGTGTGTGTGTGTGTTTCCATTGCCATGTCTGTCTTCCCCATGAGACCATAGTTTTTCCTCTTGATGTATCCTATCAATGCACTTGACCAAGATATAGCCTCCTGGGAAAGACACATGTAAATAAATAATAATACAGTATTAATCATAAAAATAGATTTAATGCGCAAAATCTTGTGGCTGTATATTTCTGCCTAAGGGATTAAGGATGGCTACAGAATTCCCTTCTGAATTAAATTCTTTTTCAAGTGAATACCGTCTTACCAGTTAAATAGAGAAGAGCCCAAAGTTAAAAGGTGTAGTCCACCTAGAGAAAATAAGGTGCAAAGTCAAATGTGACAGCATAGATGAGACCTACATGTCCGGCAGCCATTTTCCTACAGCTGTAATGATCGCGGTAGTTGATTGCTGTTAGAACAAGAGGGTGAGAAAGTAAGCAGGGCCAGAAAGAACATACGAAGCTGGTAAGTATCCTGGGCCTCCCATGTGACAGGCAGTATGCTGGATTTCTTATGCATATTTTGTCCTACAACTCTCAGAATAACCCTGTTGAAGAGGTGATGGGAATAAGACTTTGAATAGAAAGTAAGTTGTCCAAGGTCGTACAGCAAGAAAATAAGTGGAATTGATGTTCAGACCCAAGTCTTTGAGATCAGAACCCCTCTTCTCTTCACCAAGATGCAATTAAAGTTTAAATGGGAAACCACTTAAGTGTCATTCCATTTATTTGGGTGTAATTAACTTCTTTAAAGATAAATCTTTGGGATTTTATTCTATGTTGTCTCAAACTTCATCAAAAGCACAAAGCGGATGTGCTACAAAACATTATTTTAACTTTCTTTGATATCTTTCAAATGCAAATACTTCATCTTTGGTTTCCTTGTGTTATGTAGCAGATTCTTTTTTATATAGTCTTTGTGCTTTGTTTTGTTTTGCTTCATCACCTGTTTATCCATCCTTAGATATGGCCCACCATTTGCCCTTCTATGGGATAGACGGAGTGTCTTTTACCTGCTTAGGGTTTCTCCGTTTGCTCTTGTAATCTTCTTCTTCAGACCTTCAGCAAAAAAACAAAACAAAACAAAACTGGTTATCTAAGTTATCTGCCTTTCTTGAGGCGGGCACTTATGGGAAGAGAATCAGAGCCCTGGAGGTTTGATTTCCTTCATAAGAACTTCATTCTGCTATATTGAAAAATGACATCCTGGTAGCCAGATTTCTCCATCCATCCTCATTGGCCCAGCTTGTGTGCCAGATTGAGTGTGGCTGAATTTACCTTCCTTTCTGGTGCTTCCTCCAGGGAAGAACCCCACTGCCCCCAGAAAAACTCCTGCTATATTCTTAATATTGCATTGACCATGGGTCTTTGTACAGAAGTGGATTCCCACCTCCTGCTTCCAATCTGCCCTGAAGCAGCCCCTTTCTCTAGTATCATCCCCTCCAAATTGAGAACTAACAGTTTTCTAGACCAGAAATCAGCCAATGATTTCTGTAAAGGGTCAAATAGTAAATATATTTTAGACTTTGCAAGTCATACTATTTTTTTCACAACCTCTCAACTCTACTGTTGTAGCATGAAAGTAACCAGAGACAATATGTACGTGAGTGGCTGTGGCTGTATTCTCATAAAACTTTATTTATAGACTCTGAAATTTGAATTTCAAATAATTTACACTTATATGATTCTTTTAACTTCCTCCAACGATTTAAATGTGCAAAAACCATTCTCAGCTCACGGGCTACCCCAAAACAGGCAGCAGGCTATGGTTTGCCAGGCCCTGCCCTACATAGGCAGGGTGCTGAGACGCTGTTCGTCTGCAGGGTAAATTAGGGTCTGACCATCAGAGTCTCCAGTCTGGCTGCTTCTCTACAGCATCTCCAATCCAAAGCAGCACTTCTTAGTTTCCTGTGATCATGAAGTTTCTACCTGGAGTCTTTAGTCATTTCAGTTTTCTCCTCTGTTGGGATCTGACCACAGGAAAGGTGCTTAGGTTTTGTTAGCCAGCTGATGGCCGACCTAGAAGTGAAAGGTGGATTTTTTCTTTTCTCCCTCTCTGGAAAATTTTTGTTATTTTACCTTTTGCTGTTCTTCAGAAACCTCTCCAATTGAACTAAATTAAACTGACTACTGACTAGTTTGTAATTCTTTGAATGATTATATTTGAACTGCGTTCACATGATTTTTATATGTTTCTTCCTACTTTTTCCTGAGATTGTGTTGCAAACAGGAAGACAAGTTTGGCAAGTAAGTGAAAGGACTGACAAAGCGAAAAGTGTGACTTGAGACAAAAGATATATGCCAATTCCTACTTCTGTTGTTGCTGTTACTCATTTATTTACTCAGCAAATATTAGTGTGTGCCAGGTACTGTATCCCAAAACAAGATCTCACTTTACATTTTGACATACAAAGATGAGTAGAATACAGTGCTTGTCTTCTAGGGAACTACAGGGGAAACAAAGATATGTCTTTATGTAATCCTCTTGGTATCTACTTTTTATATCACAATTTACATGGAGTACAAGTAAGCATAGGAAAAAGTGTGTGCTTGGCACACTCCACATGATATGGAGAAGAAGCATAAGCTATAGAATAGGGACTTGGACCAACTGCCCTGCTCCTCTAAGCCTTAAATGTTGTAAAGTGAGGAGATTACCTACATTGCAGTTTTGTTGTCAAGACTAAATGAAATTTCATACAGAGATGTGCTATAAATGCTCAGCACATAGCCCCGCCCCCCCAAAAATTTACATCAGAGTATGTTAATTTTTTTGGTTTAGTTTGTTATTGATAAGTTTATAGCCTCCAGTAATGTGATACCAGTTTACTACTAAATTTATTACTTCCTAATTGCTACATAATCACTAAATGTATTACTTCTTTACTGACTGTACAGTGTGTTTCCACTGCTATATTACTCATAATATGGAAAACAGAGGTGTGTAAATTAAAGCTCTTTCATTGGATTGCTTGTCAGACTTTTTTTTTTTTTTTTAATGCTGCAGGTTGGAAAGCTGCTCTTGGGCAAATGGTATGAAATGGTGTTTACTGACTGTCATCTCTTTGTGTGCCTGTTTAGGTCTGAACAGTGATGGCGCTTGTTTCAGTTAGGAGTCGCTCAGTGGACTGTGGATTGACTGAACTGTGCCCATTCCCATCATGATGTACACCACCAAGGCTCCTCACTAGTAAGTATTCTCTATTCAGTATCATTTACATGGTTATATATTGAGGTCTTCAACACAGTATGCACTTACCTTGCAAGAAGTGTACAAAATACTTGCGTTTGTTTTGCTGTTATGAAATTGGCTAGACTTAGTCTATGTACCAACCAACTGCAAAAGGAAAAAATAGGTTTAGATGTATCTGTTATGTATATGTGTGCATATTGATATGGTAATATATATGTATCTAAATAGGCAGAGTTTAGAAGTGTAGAATTTTACCTCTCTTTTAACTGAATAAAAAGTTTCAGTGTCTTTTGGTTCTTTAATATCATATAAATCAGTGTAAGCCTGAAAATTTTACTTAGTTTAATATTGTGAAACAGTTCAATTTTATTGCAGTTTTATCTAACAGGGTATCTAATGCACTTTCACTTACACAAGTATCATACCAGTAATTGACATAGGTTGTTTATGGTGTCATTGAAAGGAAATTCTACTCAATTCCCTTAATTTTAGTTCCAGCTCCAACATTTATCATCTGACTAGTCCCTTAAATATCTAGGGCTCAGTTTCTTCATCTGCAAAGTGAGAGGAAGAATTTCTGCTTTACCTAATTCACAAGATTAAAGGACAAATAAGATAATGAATTGAAATTATTAACAGTAAAACCCCATAAAAATAGGTATCGTCTGTGGCTGACTATTATTACAAGTAGGGAGCTGGAAATAAAGTTGTGACCACAGTGTTCTTTTTAAATTGGTTAATAGAGTCTAACATTTTATTTGTTATTCACCTAAGAGATAAATGATAAAATTACACTTAACGTTAACTCATGGCCCCAATTATTTTTTGTGTTTCAGAAAGTTATGTTTAAATGAAATATGAAAAAACACATGTTTCTCACACACACTGCACACACAAATCCCCACCAACCGTAATAATTAGGTTTCTACTTCTGATCTCCAGGATGTTTACTCTATTATAGTTTATTTTTAGGTGTTTTATTCTTGGAGGAGACAAGATACACTAGATACTTATTATGTATCATTTAATTTCAGGATCCCAAGGGAGCAACATAGAAATTCGATCAAATATTACTCCTTCAGTTTAATGTATTAATTTTGTTGTTTACTGAAATCTCTTTAACACCTCATCTGACCATTCTCTTTAGCCAACAGAATACAGCTAGCCTGTTTAAAATAAAAGACTGTAAATGAAAATCTTGACAACTATATTTAGTAATATTGAGAAAGACTTTTCCACTAAAATTAAACAAATTATTACATAACCGAGTCAGTGCAATAAAACTGGTTTGGAAATTCTTTTCCAGAAATTAGTTATGATTACCATTGAAGAGGCCATGGTTTATTACACAAATAAAATTTTTACATATAAGTGAAACAAAAATCTTAAAAATAGGTAACATACATTCAGTTGCTGATATTGTAGTGTAGTCCTTAAGTATGGTGGTGGGGCCAGGGGTGGGGCAGGGAGTGGTAGAGTCAGATTGCCTGGGGTTACAACCCAGTTTCATCATTTTCCTGCTTTGCAGTGTTGAACAAGTCACTTAACCTCTCTGTGCCTTAGTGTGCTCATCTGTAAAATGGGTCTAATAATAAGAGTATTTATCCCATAGGGTTGTTGTGTGAATTACATGAGTTAATGTGGTCAAGCTCTTAGGAGCACTGTGTGACAGTAAGTAACCAATCAGCATTAGTGATTATTATTCACTGGATGAGCATGGGATTTTGGTGCTGACTATGTATTTTGGAATCAGAAAGTCCTAGGTTCAAAACCATTTATGAATTAATGGTGAAATCTAAAGTACTGACTGAACTTTTTGAAGCCTCGGTTTATGAGAAATAAAATGGAAATAATTACAATATACTCCATAATGCTTTTGTTAGGATGGTGGAACACAACATCTGGCAAGAAAGGGTAGGCTATCACCATTGGGAATTGTGAAGGTATAATTGCAAAGTACTATGTAATGCAATTATAAAGTAACGTAAATGAGAGATTCTCTGATTCTGAAAGTGTCTTTGCAATACGTTGTATTTAGGGGACTTTTAGAAATGTGTTCAATTATAGGATTTGCTTTGTTAGATCCAGAATTTCAAAAAAGACAATAATTTAAATCAAATTACAAGTACAAACATAACAAATACGGCATCCTGATTTAAAAAATAAAGGTGACAAAAATCCATTGGCCTTTTTTAGACCTAACAGAGAACATCAGCTCATTATTTAATTTGTTAGGAAGATTGGGCTGTTACCACATTTAAAATGACTTTCTGGAAAGAAAAGGAAGAAGGAGGAAAGGAGATGGAAATGTAGAATATGTGTCACAAAACAATGGAGAGGGAAGGTTTGAACTTCCACTTTCATAACCCTAGGCTCTAAGACAGACTCTCTACTTGTTCTTGTTATGAAGAAATTTGAAGTATTGTCTTTTGGGTTTGTATTGGACAAAATTCAGTGGTTAGAATGGGTGGCATTTTTCGAATGAGTCATGATTTGTTTCCAAGGTGGAAAATACTGATAAGCTGGGGCCGTAATCCAAGAGTGGATTGTCTGGCTGCTATGTATCAGTCAGAACAGAAAGCTCAGTCTCTTTCTCTCACATGTTAATTATACACCATCTGAAACAATGGCGGTGTTGGGTCTGGTCCATCTCTGTATCCATCTAAATCAGCAGCCAGAGAGTCTTTTGCATGTAAATGGGATGTGACTTGTCTGTAACTCAGATTATAACATTATTGAATGCTTCTGTGCGCACTCCCTTTTATTCTTGTTGCTTATTTTTGCAATACCTTTAGCCTTTATAGAGTTTGTGCCTGACATGGAAAATCATGTTTCTGGAGGAGGCTTTTGAGCGTAAAGGTTTTGGAGGTGGATTCCTGGGTAGGAGCCCACAAACCATGGATGTGGTGTTAGGCTGGACTGCTGCTTTGCTGACCCTGCTCGGGGCCCTGGGTGAGAGATGACCATGGTGCTTATTCTGTCCTGCTTCTCCTGGGCCCTGCCTCATTCCATACTTGCAGTCCTTAAATGTGGCCAGCGTTCACATTTTGACCTCTCATATTAGGATTTAGGATGTAATGAAATGAAAAAGCAGGGTCATGATGTCGGAGCACAGTCGTACCGAGCAGATAGATGCTCATGTGTCCTTATTTCCATGAGCATTATGGATTTGTGATGTTAATCTTAAAAACTGTTCGTGACTTTAGATGTCTCCTTCTAAAGGAGTCTGACGTAGATGTCAGTCTAGTACTTCATAAAACAATATCTCTAAAAACTAGAGAGAAGTACCAGCGTTTGGAGGAGACCTCGGGTGTTCAGAACTGAAGCCTCCTGTAATTTGGAGATAGAGATAGATGAAGTGCCTGTATCAGTGGGACTTTAACAACAGGCACACTTTGTCAGGCCCTAAGTCTAAGCGTAGCATCATCGTGATAAAGGGGACAGTTTAAGCCTCCCGTCCACAGTTGTGAATGAGCGGGAGGTATTCGAGGACAAGCGGAAGATGAGTCCATTAAAGTTGAATGTCTGCTGCAGAGTCACCGGAAGTGGAATCAGATGAGTTGTGCGTGCTCTGGGGGGGCTTTCTGTGGCCCTCTCTTGTTTTCCTGCTGCAGATCCCCTCCACCTGTTTGCTGACCACCTGTTTGCTGACCAAGCCCTACCTAGAAGCACCCCAGCCTTACCTGTGTGACACCGCAAGCCTCCTGATGTTTGCAGATACTGCCCATCAGACTCTGATGCTTCCTTCCAAACTCATTTTACCTGCTCTGCCACGTGTGAAAACTTCCTTAATCCTCATAACATTGACTGTTGCCTCCTTTTCTTTAACCTCTGTACTGTATAGATGCCTCTTTGATAGAACACATTCACTTCTTTTGCAGTAATTGGTTGACATTTCTGTCTTTGTCTCTTTGGGCTGCTAAAACAGCACCATTAACTGAGTAGCTTATAAACAACAGAAATTTAATCACAATTCTAGAAACTGGGAAATCCAAGATCGAGTCACTGGCAGACTTTATGTATGGTAAGGACCGGTTTCCTAGAAAGCCATCTTTTTGCTGTGTCCACACCTGGTGGAAGTGGCAAAGGTGCTTTCTTGAGCCTCTTTTACGTTTCATAAGCGCACTGATCCCATTCACGAGAGCTCCGCACTCATCATCTAATAATCACCGCCCAGAGGCCCTGCCTCCAAATACTCTCACATTGGGCATTAGGATTTAACATGAATTTGGTGGGGCGTTCAGTCTATAGCAGTATCCATCTTTCCTGTTACATTCTTGGTTTAATGAGGGCACTCCTTGTCTTATTCAGTAAAATTGTTATTAATGTAAGTCAGTAAAAAGTATAAACAGAAAAATGAAAAGTGGCCACTTTCAGCATACCATGAAGGTTGTATCATTTAAACATTTTTAGCCAAAGGTAACAGGAATTTTGAAAATATATAACTCACCCTACTGACTTCCTTAGTAGTTTATCATTAAGCATATTGTTTTTAGAACAACATTTCAACAATGATGAGAATTATTTGACCTCACCTTGACTGAAGTTAGCATGATTTCCTCCATGTAAATTAATAAGACAACAAGAAAACAGTTCTTAGGGTTTTATATTATTATATTAATTGTATATAATACATTATTACATATATGTATATATATATATACACACATATATATTTCATGTTCATAGAAGGTGTCAACTACTAATTTTATTTGAGAGAGGAGGAATATATCAAGTGTAATCAAAGGTTCCTATAGGTTCAAGCTGTTTTTTAAAAAAACTTAGAGGGAAACATAACCAAATCCCCAAAACCCCTCTAAGTCAATAAACAAAACCTTTGTTATAGAGCCAACTGAAATTTTATCTGAAATTTATTTCGGTAACTGTATATCACTCAGAGGAGGACTTAAAATTGTTTAGGTTAAATATTCTTGAATAGTACTATCTTAACAGGAAAGCCCATTAAGTCCACCAAATCAGTATGGAAACACTCTGACTCTCATCTTTGTTACTTAGTGTACATCAGTCATACACAGAGGAGTCAATATGGGCTGACTAGGAAGAGTTACAAGTAGCACAGGGTATCTCAAGCCATTCAGCTTTCACAGATGGCTGTAGACAGATAAGTGGAAAGCATTAAGCTAATAAAGACATCTTTAAGAGAGGAAAATGGGCTGACAGGGTACTCCAGTTTTCAGTGCATGAGCTATTTTAGCTTGACATGCTTTAAGCAAAAAGGCATAATGTTTGAATGAATCCTTTATTAAGAATATTCATCCAGTTGTGTAAGCAGAAATATAGTGGAGTAATGTAGGTATTATCACAGTATGCAAGCTTTGATATGCTCAAGTAAGTAGAGCAATGCAGCAAGAATAATATTCTTCAAAGACCTGGGAATTTTTAAAATTGTGCCCAAAGGTAACATTTGATAGAATTCCAGGTTGTTTCCTGATAACTTTGTTAGTCTCTATTTTATGTATTAGTCTTGAAACTACAGTAACTTGGTGACCATTTTCTGACATTCTTTTTAGCTAAAGGACCTAGAGTTGCATGTTGAAATTTAATGATAATGCTGATAATGGCCACCATCTACTAAGGTAGTAACTATGCAGTGGGGTTTCACTGCACAGCATCCTTTAATATTCACAACAGCTCTGCAAGGATGGCTTTATCTTCTCTTTACAAAGGAGGAGATGTATAATGTGCAGGGTACCCTACCAATTTATATGCATATTTATATAACCTAAATTTGTGACAGCTTCACCACTATAGAATGATACATAAATATGGAGGCACGTAATATTTTATATGTGGAACTAGAAAACTAATTTTACTTTTAAAATAAAATTAATTTTGAAAATATAATGTGCTTCAGGTTTTAAGTCATGCTTATTTAATATTCTGAAGAATAAATAGCTTATAACATTATAATTAAAGATTTCCCCTTTTATCCTTCTCCAGCAATTGATATGGATAAAAATGAGAATCTGTAGCTGTTAGAGACATGTCCTCAAGCAGATACAGGCAGGTGTCTTTCAAGGAGAACGCATTAACCATTTTTAAGATTGAACCATTTATCCTTGAAGTCGGATAATATCTTCATTTAACAAGTTTTATTCCATTTTATTTTTTTCACATTAATGGTCAGTGTCAATACCATGGTATGAGCATGTGTGGAAGCATTAATTGATTGATTCCACAAGATGAAGACTAATATTCTTGGTCTCAATAAGTATCTTATATCCACTAACATCCCACCAAATGCTTTCACATAAACTCTTTCTTTTCAGCTCAATTAGTTGAAAAGAATTCTGTTGAGTCACCTCACATTTTGCTTCTCTGTATGATGGACAGAGACCACCAGGGTTTTACTGTCCCTTAGATGTGCCACTCAACTGCTCTATTTACCCAAACAAAGAAATTATAAATGTAATACCAAATATGCCTAGGAAGCAGAGATAGTTTTGAAGAAGCAGTGTTTTTTTTTTAAATTAAACAGCAGATGCTTTTTAAATTAAGCACCTGCTGGGGCTTCCCTGGTGGCACAGTGGTTGAGAGTACGCCTGCCGATGCAGGGGACACGGGTTCATGCCCCGGTCTGGGAAGATCCCACATGCCGCGGAACGGCTGGGCCCGTGAGCCATGGCCGCTGAGCCTGCGCGTCCGGAGCCTTGCTTCGCAACGGGAGAGGCCACAACAGTGAGTGCCCTGTGTACCGCAAAAAAAAAAAGAAGCACCTGCTTTTTAATAAAGAAGATAATTATAATATTTGGAAGTCATTTGAAATTTAAGGGGATTACATTACCTGAAAAGAAAGTCATGTTTTAAATTATGTTAGTTACATATATGAAACTGGAGAACTTAGGTATCCCATGTATTCATTCAACAAATATTCATGGACTTACTTCTATGTAGTAGGCCCTGGGCTATGAACAATAAACAAAGTTCCTGTCCTCATGGAGTTTATATTTCTAGGTAGCCACTGGGGAGTGAGGGGGCAGGTGGTGGAAAGAAAGGAAGTAGAATAGAATATGTGTGCGTTTATGCATATATATATATATATATATATACGCACACACACGTATACACATATATTTATATAGAGTGATATATATCACTAAATACATGTATATACAAATAGTAATAAATTTAATTTTAAATAAAAGCCACTTCTTTTATAGCAAAAAGAATTCTTGTTTTGAACTTTTTCTAAAACGTTTCTGTAGCAAAAAGAATTCTTGGTTTGAACTTTTTCTAAGTTTCAGATTACAGAGTTTGAAATTCTTACTCACCAAAACTTCATATTTTAATCATTTCCAGAAAGGGAAATTCTGATAACATATCTCAGTCATTATTTTTAAATAGTTCATATGTTTGCTATCTTATTTTCTTTATTCATTTTAAGAATATTTGTAGGTGTTCCAGAATCTAAAGGAGAAATCCCCGAGACTATTTTGTACATCACCAGGTTGCACTGAGAGTGCAGTCGGCTGATGGGGGACAGAAAACATGAACCCTGTGAGACCCAAAGGGGGAAAAAATGACACTGAAGGAAGAGAAGCGATTTCTAAATTTTTTTTGTTCTTTAATGGAAGTTCAAGTCCTCTCTGTGTTGAAACACGGAATAATGTGGGCATGTTGTGCTTGTATTACCTAATTGCACGAAAGTTGGTTATGGAACCAGATTCGTTTCATATAGGTTATTTAATAAGAAGTGTGATATCAGACGTGCACCTAGTGCTTGTGACAAAAGGAACAATTCAAAAATTGGAAAAACAAGGCGTCAGCCGTGCATTCACTGTTATGAGCCAGTTTTCCAACTGGACAGTGAGTCAATCATTTTTAGTGGTTTTGGATACAATATAATGACCTCTTTATTAAGCTCAGCAAGTAAGTGGATATTAAACTCTATTTACTTTGATTGCAATGATAGATAAAGTAAACCATTCCTTTGGGGGAAGACGAAAAACCTTATAACAGTGCAGTCATTTAAAAAATATTTCTTTGTTTCCATGAATCACAGGTTCATGTTTGAAAACTTACCTACTTTTTAACTCTGAATACATGGTTTTGGTGACTTTCTCAAATCAAGATAATTTAACTTTAATGCCACTGATGTAAAAATCAGTGCTTGATACACAAATGTGCCACAAAAGATTTCGTAGCTGTTCTTACTTCATTTTTGAATTTAGTTTTTAAAAAAAATCTAGGTTAGAAAATAATGTCAAATGATTAGGTCTAATGGCTTTTTGATGATGGGGTAAAAAGAGTGTTGAGGTGGAGTAACGCCAATAGTGCCTCAGTGCTAATTTTGCTGTTTTTCATTACTCCATTTAGGGAGCAAAAATTAAGAAATGTCTGCCAAAGTAAAAATTGTTGACAAATTGGGTCCCTACCCTAGGTACTAACAACCTGTGAAATGTAGCACTTGAATAATAGAGTAATTAAAACTGAATTTTTTTGAGTGTCAAAACTGTATAATCATATCAAATAATGCAGAAAAATAAATCGACTGAAATACTCTGAATATTAAGCCTATTAAAATACATTAAACAGATTATGGTAATGTCAGAGGCTTCCTTACTTAGGTTAGGGTTGCATCTGCACCTTTCACAAGGAAGAGGCACGTAAGTTGCAAGGTAGAGGTGGTAAATTTAAGGCAAAGAAAAACCCTTGTATATATAAAGAGTTCTAGGTTGTTTATTTCAGTTTTTTTATAGCTCTCCCTGGAAAATTAACACAAAGCAGGGCACATAGGAGAAGGAAATAAATGTTAGATGAATTGAATGATGCTCCTGTTTATTAATTTGAGAGATCAGCTACAAGTTTAGAATACATTAATAAAAGTGTTTATTTTTTTTAATCTTAAAAAGTAACTGGGTCATGGACTTTAATCTCATTCTTTCCTTCATGTGTTGGGCTAGGGGGCACTCAAGGGCTGTGCAGAGTAAGGAAAAGATAATTAAGAGAGAGAATCCTCTTCCTTTGTTCAGACTCTCTTCTTCCTGCTAATGAGAAAGGCGACTTGATCACATTGTTCCTGACACCCACACTTCTTTGTTTTGCTGGCTGCTGAACAAAACTAGTCCTGCCATCTAAATTCTCTGTCAGTGTTGTTCAAACTTCAGGGATGACCTAAGAATCAATCATAAAATCAATTTAGTATGTTATCATCAGCATTTTAAAATGAAATATAAAATAAAGACTATATTCCATAATTATTTTTAATAACTTGTATATACATGTGTGCCTGACTTACATGGTAAAATGTGTTTTTTGCTGAGGGTCACAGTCAAAACAGAAAACCAGTGTTATTAATCTAATCCCCTTAAATTCTTCTCAGCCTTTTTTCTTGGGTAATTTGTCCTGTGAAACTCATACATTTTCAAAACCTTCACCTCATTTACTTTTTTCTGTCAGTTTAGATAGTAGCTCTTTAGTTTCTCAGTGTCTTCATCTTTATAGCCAGCTCTTAGTATAGTGAGAACTGGAAGAAGTGCTCACTAGATGTTTGTTGTTTGAAGCAATGAATTAATGGTATTCTAAAAAGAACTACAATTTTGTGAGTGCAAATGCCAATTTATTTATTAACGTCACCCTTTTTCTCTTCCCTTAAACCCTATTATGATTACTGGCAATTGCCACCATGCAGTTACACTTTAGAATTTGAGTCATTTTCTCAGTTCCCTGTCCTCTTTAATCAAGATGAGTGACCAATCCAGGTGACTCTATCACTTAATAGCCTTTACAACAATCTTCTTCTTTACTTTGCCATGACTACTATGTGGCCCTGCAGTTTATACCTAGATTGTGGCCATAAACATTTTAATATCTATCTGACTCCAGCACTACTCCCTACTAGCATGTCATTGCCCTTGCCGTTGGGATTCTTTCGGACACAAAAATCTGAATATTTTACTCTTTCGGTAAATATCTCCTGTAGCCATACTCCCTTTGCCTGAAAATTTACAATCCAGACATATTTGAATGAGAATAAAATGCCCTACAATATCTGATTTCAAGATATACTCCAAATGTATCCAGCCACACCCTATCATGCACCAAACATTTGAACTTGGGTTGGCATTCTAAACTATTACCTGAGTTACAGTCTTTTGTGTAACTCGGCCAGTGGACTAACGCATGTTCCCCTCTTTGCCTAGAATGACGTCACCTTTTCTTTTTTTTTTTTTCCTTTATGGTACGCGGGCCTCTCACTGTTGTGGCCTCTCCCGTTGCGGAGCACAGGCTCCGGACGCGCAGGCTTAGCGGCCATGGCTCACGGGCCCAGCCGCTCCGCGGCATGTGGGATCTTCCCAGACCGGGGCCCGAACCCGTGTCCCCTGCATCGGCAGGCGGACTCTCAACCGCTGCGCCACCAGGGAAGCCCAACGTCACCTTTTCTTATGCCTGGAAAATGACTACACATCCGTCAACATATGGGTCAAGGTTTTGCCTCATGTAAGAATACTGAGTCACCTGAGTCAGCTCCTCTGCTGTTACTTACTAAGTATGTAGGGAACTGATAATCCTTCGCTGTCTGTATGTTCATCCTCCTGTCCCTAATTGGACTCTGAGCTTCTCCTGCAGAAGTATTTTCAGTTCTCCATTGCAACCCTAGGTAGAACCTATCACAGTGCTGGACACTTGGAGGATGCTCAGTAAACATGGGCTGAGTGAATTCTTGTCTCAGAAACATCTAAGAACAGTCACAGCCATTCCCCATCACTTTTCCTTTTACTTTCTTTCCCTAAGACTGTGAGTTTTATAACCTGTGAAAAGATCATATAAGCAAAGCAATTTGTCTACGTTGTTGTCTGTAGAAAGCCACTGATAACCAGTGAAAGCCCTGAACTTGGGTTATGATCTTTTTATATGGATTCACCAATTCATAGGTCTGGTAAGAGTATCCCTACGGTGTATTTCCTAAAGGAATGTTCTAATATGAGCTTGAATACTTATCTAAACACATATATTTAAAATCAAATCTTGGGTTTCAGCTTAACTTTGACCTTAACTTTGACCTTAACCTTGACGTTGAATACCATTATATAACACATTTTCCCTAATTTCTTCATTACAGCCAAACATTTTTAACTAAATGCCAACAACTGACGTATTAAAATATTGCATCAGATTTTAACACCAAACTCAGAGGGGTTGATTTTTATAAATATAAGATTTCCTTCATAAGATTTCAGGAAAAATTAGGTAGAATTTCAAGACAGCACAGTGATTGGGTTAATTTGGTAAATAAGACATTACTGTTAGTGCAGGAAGCTAATTAACATTTATTGTGCCTGAGTTAATTATATTGTTACATTTCACTGGATGATCATGGGAATGTATATTTTATAAAGGAAGATATTGCATTAACTCCTTAACTGCAGATATATGTAACACCAGTCCAGTGACTATGATATACCTTACCCACTCTTTCCCCCTTTTTGTCCTTGCAGAGCCAGTTTTCACACAATTGATCATTCCCAATGTGGCATGCAAATCAGCCATTAAGGGAAAATAAAACATTTCATGTCCCTAGTCTGTTTGTTTTGGAATTAACAGCAGTGGATGTCACATTGCATTTTTCCAAGTAAATTTAAGAGTGATGGATGAACTATGTACCACTTATTCATAATAAAAGGTACAAATGGTGAAGTATGGCACATTGTATGCAGAATTCTCTGGGACCAAACATTTATGTATGCAAAGAACAGGAACAAAACATAGAAAATTTTTGTTTTGTAAAAATTGTTAGGTGACATACAAGCAAATTAATTAGAATATGTATCAATACTTCTTAGTTAATAAATTTACAGTAATATTTACAAAATGAAATATTGTTAAACTATTTTTGCTAAATGTCTTTTAGTACCTTCAGCTGTTTTATTGTAACTCATAAGCTAACTGATATTTTTAAAGACATTTGTTTCTATGACCATTAATTTTCCATATTTTTATAAACTTGAAAATACAAAAAGTAACACAAACACCTCTAATCTTAGCAATGAAAAACTCCAAAGTAAGTTTTTTCTTTTTTTTTTACATCTTTATTGGAGTATAATTGCTTTACAATGGTGTGTTAGTTTCTGCTTTATAACAAAGTGGATCAGTTATACATATGTTCACATATCTCTTCCCTCTTGCGTCTCCCTCCCTCCCACCCTCCCTATCCCACCCCTCTAGGTGGTCACAAAGCACCGAGCTGATCTCCCTGTGCTATGCGGCTGCTTCCCACTAGCTATCTATTTTACATTTGGTAGTGTATATATGTCCATACCAATATCTCACTTTGTCAAAGCTTACCCTTCCCCCTCCCCATATCCTCAAATTGATACTCTACTAGGTCTGTGTCTTTATTCCTGTCTTACCCGAAGGTCTTCATGACATTTTTTTTTCTTAAATTCCATATATATGTCTTAGCATACGGTATTTGTCTTTCTCTTTCTGACTTACTTCACTCTGTATGACAGACTCTAGGTCCATCCACTTCATTAAAAATAGCTCAATTTCGTTTCTTTATATGGCTGAGTAATATTCCATTGTATATATGTGCCACATCTTCTTTATCCATTCATCCGATGATGGGCACTTAGTTTGTTTCCATCTCCTGGCTATTGTAAATAGAGCTGCAATGAACATTTTGGTACATGATTCTTTTTGAATTACGGTTTTCTCAGGGTATATGCCCAGTAGTGGGATTGCTGGGTCATATGGTAGTTCTCTTTGTAGTTTTTTAAGGAATCTCCATACTTTTCTCCATAGTGGCTGCACCAATTCACATTCCCACCAGCAGTGCAAGAGTGTTCCCTTTTCTCCACACCCTCTCCAGCATTTATTGTTTCTAGATTTTTTGATGATGGCCATTCTGACTGGTGTGAGATGATATCTCATTGTAGTTTTGCTTTGCATTTCTCTAATGATTAATGATGTTGAGCATTCTTTCATGTGTTTGTTGGCAGTCTGTATATCTTCTTTGGAGAAATGTCTATTTAGCTCTTCTGCCCATTTTTGGATTGGGTTGTTTGCTTTTTTTGTTATTGAGCTGCATTAGCTGGTTGTAAATTTTGGAGATTAATCCTTTGTCAGTTGCTTCATTTGCAAATATTTTCTCCCATTCTGAGGCTTGTCTTTTGGTCTTGTTTATGGTTTCCTTTGCTGTGAAAAGCTTTTCAGTTTCATTAGGTCCCATGTGTTTATTTTTGTTTTTATTTCCATTTCTCTAGGAGGTGGGTCAAAAGGGATCTTGCTGTGATTTATGTCATAGAGTGTTCTGCCTATGTTTTCCTCTAAGAGTTTGATAGTTTCTGGCCTTACATTTAGGTGTTTAATCCATTTTGAGTTTATTTTTGTGTATGGTGTTAGGGAGTGTTCTAATTTCATTCTTTTACATGTAGCTGTCCAGTTTCCCCACCACCACTTATTGAAGAGGCTTTTTCTCCACTATATATCTTGCCTCCTTTACCAAAGATAAGGTGACCATATGTGCATGGGTTTATCTCTGGGCTTTCTATACTGTTCAATAGATCTATATTTCTGTTTTTGTGCCAGTACCGTACTGTCTTGATTACTGTAGCTTTGTAGTATAGTCTGAAGTCAGGGAGCCTCATTCCTCCATCTGCGTTTTTCGTTCTCAAGCTTGCTTTGATTATTCGGGGTCTTTTGTGTTTCCATACAAGTTGTGAAGTTTTTTGTTCTAGTTCTGTGAAAAATGCCAGTGGTAGTTTGATAGGGATTGCATTGAATCTGTAGATTGCTTTGGGTAGTAGAGTCATTTTCACAATGTTGATTCTTCCAATCCAAGAACATGGTATATCTCTCCATCTATTTGTATCATCCTTAATTTCTTTCATCCGTGTCTTATAGTTTTCTGCATATAGGCCTTTTGTCTCCTTAGGGAGGTTTATTCCTAGATATTTTATTCTTTTTGTTACAATCGTAAACGGGAGTGTTTTCTTGATTTCACTTTCAGATTTTTCATTAGTGTATAGGAATGCCAGAGATTTCTGTGCATTAATTTTGTATCCTGCTACTTTACCAAATTCATTGATTAGCTCTAGTAGTTTTCTGGTAGCATCTTTAGGATTCTCTATGCATAGCATCATGTCATCTGCAAACAGTAACAGCTTTACTTCTTCTTTTCCGATTTGGATTCCTTTTATTCCTTTTCTTTATTCCTTTTATTTGGATTCCTTTTATTCCTTTTCTTCTCTGATTGCTGCGGTTAAATCTTAGAAACTATGTTGAATAAGAATGGTGAGAGTGGGCAACCTTGTCTTGTTCCTGATCTTAGTGGAAATGCTTTTGGTTTTCCACCATTGAGGATGATGTTGGCTGTGGGTTTGTCATACATGGCCTTTATTATGTTGAGGTAAGTTCCCTCTATGCCTACTATCTGGAGGGTTTTTATCATAAATGGGTGTTGAATATTGTCGAAAGCTTTTACTGCATCTATTGAGACGACCATATGGTTTTTCTCCTTCAATTTGTTAACATGGTGTATCACATTGATTGATTTGCGTATATTGAAGAATCCTTGCATTCCTGGAATAAGTCCCAATTGATCATGGTGTATGATCCTTTGAATGTGCTGTTGGGTTCTGTTTGCTAGTATTTTGTTGAGGATTTTTGCATCTATGTTCATCAGTGATATTGGCCTGTAGTGACATCCTTGTCTGGTTTTGGTATCAGGGTGATGGTGGCCTCGTAGAATGAGTTTGGGAGTGTTCCTCCCTCTGCTATATTTTGGAACAGTTTGAGAAGGATAGGTGTTAGCTCTTCTCTAAATGTTTGATAGAATTCGCCTGTGAAGCCATCTGGTCCTGGGCTTTTGTTTGTTGGAAGATTTTTAATCACAGTTTCAATTTCAGTGCTTGTGATTGGTCTGTTCATATTTTCTATTTCTTCCTGTTTCATTCTTGGCAGGTTGTGCATTTCTAAGAATTTGTCCATTTCTTCCAGGTTGTCCATTTTATTGGCATATAGTTGCTTGTAGTAATCTCTCATGATCCTTTGTATTTCGCAGTGTCAGTTGTTACTTCTCCTTTCTCATTTTCAGTTCTATTGATTTGAGTCTTCTCCGTTTTATTCTTGTTGAGTCTGGCTAATGGTTTATCAATTTTGTTTATCTTCTCAAAGAACCAGCTTCTAGTTTTATTGATCTTTGCTATGGTTTCCTTCATTTCTTTTTCATTTACTTCTTATCTGATCTTTATGATTTCTTTCCTTCTGCTAACTTTGGGGTTTTTTTGTTCTTCTTTCTCTAATTGCTTTAGGAGCAAGGTTAGGTTGTTTATTTGAGATGTTTCCTGTTTCTTAAGGTAGGATTGTATTGCTATAAAGTTCCCTCTTAGAACTGCTTTTGCTGCATCCCATAGTTTTTGGGTCGTCATGTCTCCATTGTCATTTGTTTCTAGGTATTTTTTGATTTCCTCTTTGACTTCTTCAGTGATCACTTCGTTATTAAGTAGTGTATTGTTTAGCCTCCATGTGTTTGTATTTTTTTACAGATCTTTTCCTGTAATTGATATCTAGTCTCATAACGTTGTGGTTGGAAAAGATACTTGATACAATTTCAATTTTCTTAAATTTACCAAGGCTTGATTTGTGACCCAAGATATGGTCTATCCTGGAGGATGTTCCATGAGCACTTGAGAAAATTGTGTATTCTGTTGCTTTTGTATGTAATGTTCTATAAATATCAATTAAGTCTATCTTGTTTAATGTATCATTTAAAGCTTGTGTTTCCTTATTTATTTTCATTTTGGATGATCTGTCCATTGGTGAAAGTGGGCTGTTAACGTCCTCTACTATGAATGTGTTATTGTAGTTTCCCCCTTTAATGGCTGTTAGTATTTGCCTTATGTACTGAGGTGCTCCTATGTTGGGTGCATAAATATTTACAATTGTTATATCTTCTTGGATCAGTCCCTTGATCATTATGTAGTGTCCTTCTTTGTCTCTTCTAATATCCTTTATTTTAAAGTCTGTTTTCTCTGATATGAGAATTGCTACTCCAGCTTTCTTTTGGTTTCCATTTGCATGGAATATCTTTTTCCATCCCCTCACTTTCAGTCTGTATGTGTCTCTAGGTCTGAAGTGGGTCTCTTGTAGACAGCATATATACGGGTCTTGTTTTTGTATCCATTCAGTCAGTCTGTGTCTTTTGGTGGGAGCATTTTATCCATTTACATTTAAGGTAATTATTGATATATATGTTCCTATTCCCATTTTCTTAACTGTTTTGGGTTTGTTATTATAGGTCTTTTCCTTCTCTTGTGTTTCTTGCCTAGAGAAGATCGTTTAGCATTTGTTGTAAAGCTGGTTTGGTGGTGCTAAACTCTCTCAGCTTTTGCTTGTCTGTAAAGATTTTAATTTCTCCATCAAATCTGAATGAGATCCTTGCTAGGTAGAGTAATCTTGGTTGTAGGTTTTTCTCCTTCATCACTTTAAATATGTCCTGCCAGTCCCTTCTGGCTTGTAGAGTTTCTGCTGAAAGATCAGCTGTTAACCTTATGGGGATTCTCTTGTGTGTTATTTGTTGTTTTTCCCTTGCTGCTTTTAATATGTTTTCTTTGTATTTAATTTTTGACAGTTTGATTAATATGTGTCTTGTGTTTCTCCTTGGATTTATCCTGTATAGGACTCTCTGTGATTAACTTGATTAACTATTGGACTTGATTAACTATTTCCTTTCCCATATTAGGGAAGTTTTCAACTATAATCTCTTCAAATATTTTCTCAGTCCCTTTCTTTTTCTCTCCTTCTTCTGGAACCCCTATAATTCGAATGTTGGTGTGTTTAATGTTGTCCCAGAGGTCTCTGAGACTGTCCTCAGTTCTTTTCATTCTTTTTACTTTATTCTGCTCTGCAGTAGTTATTTCCACTATTTTATCTTCCAGGTCACTTATCCGTTCTTCTGCCTCAGTTATTCTGCTATTGATCCCTTCTAGAGTATTTTTAATTTCATTTATTGTGTTGTTCATCGTTGTTTGTTTCATCTTTAGTTCTTCTAGGTCCTTGTTAAATGTTTCTTGCATTTTCTCTATTCTATTTCCAAGATTTTGGATCATGTTTACTATCATTATTCTGAATTCTTTTTCAGGTAGACTTCCTTTTTCCTCTTCATTTGTTAGGTCTGGTGGGTTTTTATCTTGCTCCTTCATCTGTTGTGTGCTTTTCTGTCTTCTCATTTTGCTTATCTTACTGTGTTTGGGGTCTCCTTTTTGCAGGCTGCAGGTTCGTAGTTCCCATTGTTTTTGGTGTCTGTCCCCAGTGGCTAAAGTTGGTTCAGTGGGTTGTGTAGGCTTCCTGGTGGAAGGGACTAGTGCCTGTGTTCTGGTGGATGAGGCTGGATCTTGTCTTTCTGGTGGGCAGGTCCACGTCTGGTGGTGTGTTTTGGGGTGTCTGTGGATTTATTATGATTTTAGGCCGCCTCTGTGCTAATGGGTGGGGTTGTGTTCCTGTCTTGCCAGTTGTCTGGCATAGGGTGTCCAGCACTGTAGCTTGCTGGTCGTTGAGTGAAGCTGGGTGTTGGTGTTGAGATGGTGATCTATGGGAGATTTTCACTGTTTGATATTTCGTGGAGTTGGGAGGTCTCTTGTGGACCAGTGTCCTGAAGTTGGCTCTCCCACCTCAGAGGCACAGCCCTGACTCCTGGCTGCAGCACCAAGAGCCTTTCATCCGCACGGCTCAGAGTAAAAGGGAGAAAAAGTTGAAAGAAAGAAAGAGGATAAAAGAAAATAAAATAAAGTGAGGTAAAATAAAATAAAGTTATTAAAATAAAATAATATTAAGATAAAAGTTTTTTTAAAAAGTAAAAAAAAAAAAAAAAATGGACGGATAGAACCCTAGGACAAATGTTGAAAGCACAGCTATACAGACAAAGTCTCACACAGAAGCATACACATACACACTCACAGAAAGAGGAAAAGGGGAAAAAATAATAAATCTTGCTCTCAAAGTCCACCTGCTCAATTTAGGATGATTCGTTGTCTCTTCAGGTATTCGACAGATGCAGGGTACATCAAGTTGACTGTGGAGATTTAATCCGCTGCTCCTGAGGCTGCTGGGAGAGATTTCCCTTTCTCTTCTTTGTTCGCACAGCTCCCGGGGTTCAGCTTTGGATTTGGCCGCGTGCTGCGTGTAGGTCGCCGGAGTGCGTCTGTTCTTTTCTCAGACAGGGCGGGGTTAAAGGAGCCGCTGATTCGGGGGCTCCAGCTCACTAAGGCCGGGGGGATGGAGGGGTACGGATGTGGGGTGAGCCTGCGGCGGCAGAGGCCGGAGTGACGTTGCACCAGCCTGAGGCGCGCAGTGCATTCTCCCGAGGGAGTTGTCCCTGGATCCCGGGACCCTGCCAGTGGCGGGCTGCACAGGCTTCCCGGAAGGGAGGTGTGGATAGTGACCTGTGCTCGCACACAGGGTTCTTGGTGGCGGCAGCAGCAGCCTTAGCGTCTCATGCCCGTCTCTGGGGTCCGCTCTGTTAGCCGCGGCTCGCGCCCATCTCTGGAGCTCCTTTAAGCAGTGCTCTTAATTCCTTCTGCTCGCGCACCGGGAAACAAAGAGGGAAGAAAAAGTGTCTTGCCTCTTCAGCAGGTCCAGACTTTTCCTGGACTCCCTCCTGGCTAGCCGTGGTGCACTAACCCCCTGCAGGCTGTGTTCACGCCACCAACCCCAGTCCTCTCCCAGTGCTCCAACCGAAGCCCGAGCCTCAGCTCCCAGCCCCGCCCGCCCCGGCGGGTGAGCAGACAAGCCTCTTGGACTAGTGAGTGCTGGTCGGCCCTGATCCTCTGTGTGGGAATCTCTCCGCTTTGCCCTCCGCACCCCTGTTGCTGGGCTCTCCTCCGCGGCTCCGAAGCTTCCCCCCTGCGCCACCTGCAGCCTCCATCCGCGAAGGGGCTTCCAGTGTGTGGAAACCTTTCCTCCTTCATTGCTCCCTCCCACTGGTGCAGCTCCCGTCCCTATCCTTTTGTCTCTGTTTATTCTTTTTTCTTCTGCCCTACCCAGGTACGTGGGGAGTTTCTTGCCTTTTGGGAGGTCTGAGGTCTCCTGCCAGCATTCAGTAGGTGTTCTGTAGGAGTTGTTCCACGTGTAGATGTATTTCTGATGTATGCAAACTGAAAGACAGTCTTGCTCTAGACACTGAAACTAGTGAAGGCAGGCCGGAGAACCCGAAGCTCTCAGGAAGGAGCACAGCTGCCACCTCAGTCGCGGTCAGCCGAAGTCTCTCTTCAAATAGTTTTATATTCTTGTCTTCTAAAATTTATATATATGTATACAAATGTGGGATCACAGTACTTGTACCTTTTTCGTCTTAAAAGTATAATAGTGCATGCCTATTTTGCATTCCTCTAAATATTATTCTAGAAGATAAGGGCTACATAACATATTGTATGGATATATCATAATTTATGGTGTGTTATGGTGATACTTTAGTTTGTTTTCAATCATTCTGTATTACAACTTTCTTTAACATCCTTGCATACTTTTTTTTTTTTTTTTTTTGCGGTACATGGGCGTCTCACTGTTCTGGCCTCTCCCGTTGCGGAGCACAGCCTCTGCACAGGCTCAGTGGCCATGGCTCATGGGCCCAGCCACTCCGCTGCATGTGGGATCTTCCCGGACTGGGACACGAACCCATAACGTAAGCCCCTTGCATACGTTTTTTGATTGTGTCTAGGTTCAGATGACAGTTCCAGTTCTGATCCCTTCTCTGACAATAAGATTCCATGCAACAAAGATGGTGTCTTTACTTGAATGCCTAAATTAACTTGTCCAAAACAGACTCAGAAAACAAACTTGTGGTTACAAGGGGAAAGGTCGGGTGAGAGATAAATTAGGAGGTTGGGATTAACATATGCACACTACTATATATAAAATAGATAATCAACAACGACCTACTGTATAACACAGGGAACTCTACTCAATACTCTGCAATAGGGCTTCCCTGGTGGCGCCGTGGTTGAGAGTCCGCCTGCCGATGCAGGGGACACGGGTTCATGCCCCGGTTCAGGAGGATTCCACATGCCGCGGAGTGGCTGGGCCTGTGAGCCATGGCCGCTGAGCCTGTGCGTCCGGAGTCTGTGCTCCGCAACGGGAGAGGCCACAACAGTGAGAGGCCCGTGTACAGCAAAAACAAAAAAACAAAAAACAAAACAAACAAAAAAAACCTCTGCAATAACCTATATGGGAAAAGAATCTGAAAAAGAATAGATATATGTGTTATAACTGAATTACTTTGTTGTACATCTGAAACTAACACAACATTGTAAATCAACTATAGTCCAATATAAAATAAAAATTTAAAAAAAAAAACAACTTGTCCAAAAAATTCTGTAGATTTTGCCCACCTAACCCCAAACTTGCTTCTCCCCCATCTGTCTAATCTCCCTTTTCCAGACTTTATTCCCAGGGGATCCAGACCAAAGGCTAGATGTTTTTCTTCTTTCCTCATTCCCCATGTTCAGTTCATCCATAACTTTTACTGACTCAGTCTTCAAAACACATTGTGAATCTGCCCTCTTTCTTCCAACTCTGCCAGTTCCATCTAGTCCATCAGTCTTGCCTGGACCCTTCCAGGTGGTCCCTTCTCTCCTGCTCTCCCATGACCACTCTTGTGTCAGTCATATCACTCACTTGTTCACAGTGCTGCAGGGGCTTTCAGAATACCTGAATACAATCTAAACTTTTTTATGGCTGTCACGGCTCCCTATGATCATGACCTGCCCGTTTCTCATCTCCTCCCACCATCCTCCACTTTCCCTCTTTATCTACCAAGCTGGCAACTTTCTGTCTTTGTGGGCTGGAATGCTGTCCCCTCACACTCCAGATGCCTCTTCCCTTTTGTTAAGGATTCAATGGATGTCATCTCTCTCAGTGGCTTCCTGCCTATTGAGTGCAAAAGGAGCACTCCAGCCACTCTGAACAGACCTCCACATTGTGTTTCCTTCATATATGTACCATTTCTTAAACACTCATGCATTGGCTTATTATACAGTACATCTGTTCATCAGAATGTAAGCTCCATGGAAGCAGAGAAAGAACCTGGTCTTGTTTACTCACAGCTCTATCCCTAGAACCTAGAATAGAGCTTACTGTGTGGTAGACACTAATTAATTACTAAATAAATGAATAAATCCATGAAGATTTACTACTATAAATTGTGTAAATAGAATTTCTCAGTCAAAAAGAAATTTTTAATTGAAGTATAGTTAACGATGTTGTGTTAGTTTCTATTGTACACCTAAGTGATTCAGCTAGACTTCTCTGGTGGCACAGCAGTTAAGAATCCACCTGCCAATGCAGGGAACACGGGCTTGAGCCCTGGTCCGAGAAGATCCCACATGCCTCGCAGCAACTAAGCATGTGCGCCACAACTACTGAGCCTGTGCTCTACAGCCCGTGAGCCACAACTACTGAAGCCCGCGTGCCTAGAGCTCACACTCAGCAACAAGAGAAGCCACCGCAATGAGAAGCCCGCGCACCCCAATGAAGAGTATCTCCCGCGCACTGCAACTAGAGAAAGCCCGTGCACAGCAACGAAGACACAGTGCTGCCAAAAATAAATTAATTAATTAAAAAAAAAACTAATTCTAAGTGATTCAGCTATGTGTATATATATACAATATATATGTATATGCTTTTTCAGATTCTTTTCCATTATAGTTTATTATAAGATATTGAATATAGTTCCCTGTGTTATATAGTAGGACCTTGTTGTTTATCTATTTTATATATAGTAATTTGTATCTGCTAACCTCAAACTCCAAATTTATCCCTCCCCTGGCTTCCCCTTTGGTCACCATAAATTTATTTTCTATGTCTGTCAGTCTGTGAGGCTCTGTGTTATAAATAAGTTCATTTGTGTCATATTCTAGGCTCCACATATAAGTGCTATCATATATTTGTCTTTGTCTGTCTTCACTTAGTATGATAATCTCTAGGTCCATCCATGTTACTGCAAATGGCATTATTCTTTTTTATGGCTGAGTAATATCCCATTATACATATACATATCTATCCATCTTTATCTGTTCATCTGTCCATGGACATTGAGGTTGCTTCCATATCTTGGCTATTGTAAATAGTGCTGCTGTGAACATTGGTGGTGCATGTATATTTTTGAACTAGAGTTTTCATCTTTTCGGGATATATGCCCAGGAGTGGGATTGCTGGATCATATTTTAATTCTATTTTTATTTTTTTAAAGGAACCTCCGTACTCTTTTCCATAGTGGCTGCACCAATTTACGTTTTCACCAACAGTATAGGAGGGTTGCCTTTTCTCCACACCCTCTCCAGCCTTTATTATTTGTAGACTTTATGATGATGGCCATTCTGACTGGTGTGAGGTGATACCTCATTGTAGTTTTGATTTGCATTTCTCTAATAATTAGCAATGTTGAGCATCTTTTCATGTGCCTGTTGGCCACCTGTATGTCTTCTTTGGAGAAATGTCTATTTATGTCATCTGCCCGTTTGATTTGGTTGTCAACCTCTTTGATATTGATGTGTATGAGCTGTTTTTATATTTTTGAAATTAATCCCTTGTTGGTCACATCATTTGCAATTATTTTCTCCCATTCCATAGGTTGTCTTTTTGTTTTGTTGATGGTTTCCTTTGCTGTGCAAAAGCTTATCGGTTTGATTAGGTCTCATTTGTTTATATTTGCTTGTATACCTTTGGCCTTGGGAGAAATGTTTTGCCTATTAATCCATAGTCCCCATACCCCAAAATACCAGTTTTCCTTCCCACCAACCCTTGTACAGCAGGACTAACTTTACTGCACTCCCTGCCCAACACTGCATACATAAATTCGTTTTGCGAGTTCACTGTACCATGTTTAAGCAATTGTTTTAATTTCCATATTAGTGTCTACATATGGGGTCAAAACATTTGGAAGTTTGAAAGTCTTTTTCATTAGAAGCTGCAGTCACTTCTGACCCAGTCCCTGTAGGCCACATGCATCTGATGACTTCTGCAAGAAAAGTATAAAGAAAGTGGGGACCCGTTTAGTGAGATAAAATGTTAGGGACCATCCTCATTATTTGTTTTTCATTTACATATTTACATTTAAGTCATTTGATCCTCCTAACAATAGGATAGATACTATTCCCCTTTGTCAGATGAAGAGACAGCCTTTGAGATTATGGTTCGTGAAGCTAATATGTCATAGAGCTGAAATCTATACCCAGGGTTGCTGGTGCCCAAACCCAAAAACTGTTAGTACAACATCATAAGAAGAAAAGGTTTGTGTCTGTTACCCAAACTTCCTGAGACTTAATGACTAAATTTCATGTAGATTCTGGATGTTAGTGTTCTATTCAGAGCATTTTTAAAGGAGACAAGTGTCATTCCTTTAGAAGATTTCCACAGACTCAGATATTTGTTTTACTATGTAAAGTTACACAGGTAGTGAAATGGAAGAGACTGGAATTCATCATTTATATGGGCAAAGAAACAATAAATTACTTCTGAAAATTTCAACGGATGTTTTATTTATGCCATTAATATAATCACATCATTATAATTTGCACTGATGGAATTTATGTTATCTTCTAGAAATGCTTTACAACCTCAGAGGCTTACCTACCTTCTCAAGAAGGGTAATGTTTTCCTTATTCCAGGGTGGATGTGGAGCAAAAAGAAAAGAGACTGTAAAAAGGTCTATCCAGGTGCAAGTTCTCTCTTTCAGTTTATATAATCAAAATTATGAGTATTTATTTGTTTCCAAGAATAAGTAGATCATCACAGACATAGCTTACCTCAAATCAGGAAGGTAAGTATGCATCAAACTGTTAGTTTCTCAGATAGCTAACTTAGTACAGAGTCATCAGAATGTCATTAAAATAACCAATATTGGGGAAAGTAGGAAAGGTAAAAGAGATAAGAATGGCTTAAGCTAAAAAACTAGAAATAAATCTGAATTACTTTTATACTAGTTATCCAGATATTTGAATGACTTTTCATGATTGCTGTTTTTTAATCCAAAGCATTTAACAGTGTAGTAACTCAATAATCATGCAGAATTCCAAATGGGTTCATAGAATTTTGATTTTTTTATATTATAGCAGTGATCTGTTTTAAGACACGGAGGCAAAATGTCAGTGAAAAAGCTGTGTTTTGTGACTTTATAATTAAAGGGAGATGGGTGTAGTGAATTGGAGGGTCTCTTTATTTATGGTAACTGTGTGGATAGCTAGGTATGCACTTGACAAGAGGCTGTTTGTAGGAAGCTAATTTAAAGTGGAAACAAATAGTTGTGAAAAATGAGGAAATCCTGCTGGAGAAAAAAGTGTGGCAGGATCACCTCAAATAGGAGTGTTAGAATAATTTACTATTGTAGGAAATCCAGCAGCTGGTTTATCTAAAGCATTCCTCTTTTTCATGAGCACGGGAACAAGAACAGGAAATGGTTCAAAAAGCACGCTGACGTTCCGGTCACAGATTTCTGTAAACATTTAATAGCAAAAAGTGATTTTTAGAAGCTCAGTGCTTAGCCATGTCAGGGAGTCTTTAATGAGATAATGCATATATTTCTAACCTTGGTTACTTAGAAATGATTCTAGAATGAAGAACTTCAAGTAGAATAAAGAGGAAACAAATTTCGGCTTATGTCATTCATAAAAAGTACACTGTATTGAACTCAACACTTAGAATTGGTTTTACAGAATAATGAAGATTAACTAAACATTGAAAAAATTATCCAGAGACCTAATGTAAAGTAGAATATGAGTAACATTTTATAAAACAACACTTAATTGTTCCAAATAAGGAAATAGAAGGACTGGTATAAAAAGTAGTTAAAAATCCCCAAAGATACAAGAATTAGAATAGACAAAGGAAACATGTGTAGATCACATGCCATAAAACATATCTAGGTCATTGCAAAGCACCGAGTCGATCTCCCTGTGCTATGCTGCTGCTTCCCACCAGCCAGCTATCTTACGTTCGGTCGTGTGTATATGTCGGTGCTACTCTCACTTCGCCCCAGCTTCACCCTCCCACCCCATGTCTTCAAGTCCATTCTCTATGTCTACCTCTTTATTCCTGCCCTGAAACTAGGTTCATCAGCACCTTTTTTTTTCTAGATTCCATATATATGTGTTAGCATGTGGTATTTGTTTTTCTTTCTGACTTACTTCACCCTGTATGACAGACTCTAGGTCCATCCACCTCACTACAAATAACTCAGTTTCGTTTCCTTTTATGGCTGAATAATATTCCATTGTATACATGTGCCACATCTTCTTTATCCATTCATCTGTTGAGGGACATTTAGGTTTGTTCCATATCCTGGCTATGGTAAATAGTGCTGCAGTGAACATTGTGGTGCATGACTCTTTTTGAATTTTGGTTTTCTCAGGATATATGCCCAGTAGTGGGATTGCTGGGTCATATGGTACTTCTATTTTTAGTTTTTTAAGGAACCTCCCTACTGTTTTCCATACTGGTTATATCAATTTACATTCCCACCAACAGTGTAGGAGGTTTGCCTTTTCACCACACCCTTTCCAGCATTTATTGTTTCTAGCTTTTTTGATAATGGCCATTCTGACCAGTGTGAGGTGATATCTCATTGTAGTTTTGATTTGCATTTCTGTAATAATTAGTGATGTTGAGCATCTTTTCATGTGCCTCTTGGCCATCTGTATGTCTTCCTTGGTGAAAAGTCTATTAGGTCTTCCACACTTTTTTTTTTTTTTTGCGGTACGTGAGCCTCTCACTGTTGTGGCCTCTCCCGTTGCGGAGCACAGGCTCCGGACGTGCAGGCTCAGCAGCCATGGCTCACGGGCCCAGCCACTCCGCGACACGTGGGATCTTCCCAGACCGGGGCACAAACCCGTGTCCCCTGCATCGGCAGGCGGACTCTCAACCACTGCGCCACCAGGGAAGCCCTTCCACCCATTTTTTAACTGGATTGTTTGTTTTCTTGATATTGAGCTCCATGAGCTGTTTGTATATTTTGGAAATTAATCCTTTGTTGTTTCATTGGCACATATTTTCTCCCGTTCTGAGGGTTGTATTTTTGTCTTGTTTATGGTTTCCTTTGTTGTGCAAAAGCTTTTAAGTTTAATTAAGTCCCATTTGTTTATTTTTGTTTTTATTTCTGTTACTCTAGGAGGTGGGTCAAAAAAGATCTTGCTTTGGTTTATGTCAAAGAGTGTTTCTCCTATGTTTTCCTTTAGAAGTTTTATAGTGTCTGGTTTTACATTTAAGTCTTTAATCCATTTGGAGTTTATTTTTGTGTATGGTGTTAGGTAGTGTTCTAATTTCGTTCTTTTACACGTAGCATCCAGTTTTCCCAGCACCACTTATTGAAGAGGCTGTCTTTTCTCCATTGTATGTTCTTGCCTCCTTTGTTGTAAGTTAGGTGCCCATATGTGCATCGGTTTATCTCTGGGCATTCTATCCTGTACCATTGATCTATATTTCTGTTTTTGGTCCAGTACCGTACTGTCTTGATTACTGTAGCTTTGTGATATAGTTTGAAGTCGGGGAGCCTGATTCCTCGAACTCCGTTTTTCTTTCTCAAGATTGCTTTGGCTATTTGGGGTCTTTTGTGTTTCCATAGGAACTGTAAGATTTTTTGTTCTAATTCTGCGAAGAATGCCGTTGGTAGTTTGATAGGGATTACACTGAATCTGTAGATTGCTTAGGGTAGTATAGTCATTTTCACAATATTGATTCTTCCAATCCAAGAACATGGTATATTTCTCCATCTGTTTATGTCATCTTTGATTTCTTTCATCAGTGTTTTATAGTTTTCTGAGTACAAGTCTTTCGCCTCCTTAGGCAGGTTTATTCCTAGGTATTTTATTCTTTTTTTGCAATGGTAAATGGGAGTGTTTCCTTAATTTCTCTTTCTGATTTTTCATTGTTGGTGTGTAGGAATGCAAGAGATTTCTGTGCATTAATTTTCTACCCTGCTACTCTACCAGATTCATTGATTAACTCTAGTAGTTTTCTGGTAGCATCTTTAGGATTCTCTATGTATAGTATAATGTCATCTGCAAACAGTGACAGTTTTACTTCTTCTAGAGGGGTGGGATAGAAACGATGGGAGGGAGGCTCAAGAGAGAGGGAATATGGAGACGTGTATGCATATGGCTGATTTGCTTTGTTACACAACAGAAACTAACACAGTATTGTGAAGCAAGTATACTCCAATAAAGATCTATTAAAAAAATTAATGTAGAAAAGCAAACTAGTCTACCATCAGTTAAAAGGAAAGCATATTTGTAATGTGGTTCAATAGCCTTAATGTAAAATAGAAAATTGCTTTTCATTAAGTATTCAGAAAAGTCACATTTCTATGGCCCAAAGAATAAAGAATGTTCAAGAGAAAGAAAAAAAAAAACATATCTAGAGGAAACCTGGAAAAGTACTTTAATGGAACTCATTCCCTGTAAGGACTATTATTATTACTTTTAAAAATCATCCCAAGAAATTTAAATGTAATCTCTTTATAAAGACCTCATAAAGAAAGAGATTTCCATTACAGGGGCTAGAGGGTGGGGGAAATGCAGAGATGTTTGTCAAAAGGTACAAGTAATTCAGTTATAAAATTGAATATGTTCTGAGGGTCTAATGTACAGCATTAAGTAATATTGTATTGCATATTTAAAATTTGCTGAGAGTAGAAGTGTTTTCATCACACACACAAAAGGTTTACTTTTCTTTCCATTTTACAGAGTGAAACAGAGAAATTAATTCTTTATTCCCTTCAAAATATTACCTAAATATTTAAAACCATTTTTGTTCTCATGGTTGCCAATAGAATCATATTTCCTAAGATGTCTATTGCCGTGGTTAGCCACTGCAACTAACTATATTTTTAACAGAAATACATGTGCATTGGAAGTTTTGCCTTTTTCTTGTTTAGGGTCATTAAGAAGACACAGCTAGGCAAAAAATATGTTATGACACTTTTTAAATGATACACATGTCTTAGTATAAGGGTCTCCTTGATTCTAAATTTTATTTGGATTGAGAGGAACAAAAATCAAATGCTGTGTATTAGTTTTCTATTGCCACTACTAAAAAGCAGAACAAAACAAAATCTTTGTGGCTTAAACAATAGAAATTTATTCTCTCACAGCTGTGGAGGACAGAAGTCCAAAATCAAGATGTTGACAGGGTCTCACTCCCCCTGAAAATTATAGGGAAGAATCTGTTCCCTGACTCTTCCAGCTGCTGGTGACTGCCTTTATTCCTTGGTTTGTGGCCACAGCACTACTATCTCTGTCTCCATCTTCACATCACCTCCTCCTCTGTATAGGTCAAATCTCCCTTTGCCTTCTTCTTATACATAAGTAATACCTTTAGGGCCCACCTAGATAATCCAGGAAAATCTCCTTACTTCAGGATCCTTAATCACACTGGCAAAGACCCTTTTTCCAAATAAGGTAACATTTACGGATTCCAGAGATTAGGGATTTCATCCTAATCCAGGGATTAAGATATCTTTGGGGGGCATTATTCATCCTACTGAATGCTGCAACATGTAGTTTTCTATTCTCTAGTAGCTTTACATCTGACGCAGTTTGGGAATATATTAGAATGTAGGTGTTATCTAGAGCTTTTAGTTAACTAACACTAATGAAAGTTACCATAACTGTAAATAGTGCAAGGTGGAAAGTGTTTGGGGTGAAAATATCTTTGTATCCAAATTACTTTTCACCCCAAATATTTAATCTGTTTTCAATTACTGAGGTCATGCTATAAAGCTATCTATTGTTCTGTGCCAACTAAGTGCTGTAGAAATCAAGTTTTAAATGTTTCAATAAAAAGTGATTTGATTTACTATAAATTATTTTTACAAGGTTTCTTGTAAAGAAACCTTGCTTGAATGGTTTGCCTAAATGTCTAAATTCCTAAAAAGAATTTCTTGCCTAAATGTTCCTCATGATGTTTATTGGAAGTAGATTGGAATACTTGCTATTAGGTGTTTCTAAATTTCCACAATCAGGTGAAAAACTCTCTTGTTTTTGTTTTGTTTTCTGGTGATAATTTTCCTCACATTCAGGCAATTTGTTATCATGGTTAACAAAATTAAGGTGATAAGATAACAAACTCTGATCTGGCTTTGTATTATAGCATGTCCAACTGAGAAAATGATATATGTTAAAACACCACATGGGTCTTTAGAGAATGGACTTGAGGACACGGGGAGGGGGAAGGGTAAACTGGGACAAAGTGAGAGGGTGGCACTGACATATATACACTACCAAATGTAAAATAGATAGCTAGTGGGAAGCAACTGCATAGCACAGGAAGATCAGCTAGGTGCTTTGTGACCACGTAGAGGGGTGGGGTAGGGAGGGTGGGAGGGAGACGCAAGACGGAGGGGATATGGGGATATATGGATACATATAGCTGATTCTCTTTGTTATACAGCAGAAACTAACACAACATTGTAAAGCAGTTATACTCCAATAAAGATGTTAAAAAAAAAAAAAACACCACATGGGTAAAACACTATTTTCATTTCAAGCATCTTTAATTTTGATTCAGCTGCACATCCCCAAGAGCAAGCTAAGCTCTAGATATTAATGTGAATCCGGAGATTATGTCATTGTGTCTGTTATTATGTTAATCAGTTGAAGTGAATTACCAGTGTCCAGCAAGACATTACTCACTTTGCAATGCATTCCACTAGCAATTTATCTTAGTAATAAGAGGTAGAAGAGACATATTAGTTGCTTAAGTGGCAGCAGTTGTACCTGCTAATGGAAAGGGAGGCTGTAGTTATTAAAACACATTATATCTTTTGTATCTGAGTTATTCATCTTAGATGCCTAATTTCCATTCCCTTTGATTCAGATTCTTCTCTATATGTTTATTACCTTTGAAGAATTCTTTGGATCCAGGCTAATTATTTACTTTCTATCCTAAATTGCTGTGAAATATGATGGGACACTAATTCCCTTTGGGACGTGAAGATTTCTCCTAGGAATGTAGATTGGAAGGGAACTTTGAGGAAGAGTCCTTGCTCTCCTTTAGGTCAAATGTTTGTAGTTCAGTATTGAGTTTTAAGCTCGTCAGCACTGCCAGGCTCTTAGCCTATGGAACAGTAGGTCCAGTGGCAGAGCAGTGGCCCCAAGATGAAGGGTTACCCACAAAGTACAGCTTTCTCCAGGTAAACAAATATGATTCCTTTCCCTAATCACAAATACATATAATGTGTCTGGGTACAAGTGTATTCTCAATGATAGACTAAAAATTCTTTGCAGAAATGTACCACATTTGTATAGAGTTAAATTAACTAGCTCAAGATCTTTATTCCAGAATGACTAGAAGACCTTATTCTAAGAAAAGCATCATTGTATTAGAATGATTGGCTGGAGTAATCATTTATTTCATAAGTATCTCAGAAAGTTAAATTTAATTCTTTGCTGAAATTTCAGCAAAGAATTGGCCCTTCTCAACAGTAAACAAAGTTGTAACTATCCCATCAAAGAAGTATTTAAGAATTACTGTTAGGGGCTGCTTAAGCTATCTATGACCTCATTAAAACTGATAAGCTCTCTTTATGTACATGCTAGTTTAAAAAAGAATTCTTTATGATGTAGTCAAGATTTGCGTTCTCTCTACAACACAGATATGCAGATAAAATTCATTCCGTCTATGGTAACTGTAAACTACTGGTTAAAACACTTTGAGAATTTATTTTAAGCAATTATTTAAACAGTGCCTTAGATACTGCACATTCTCTGATGGAAATGATCAGCCTCAGGCCACCTACCACCCCCACAGGTGAAGATTGCTTCTGTGAGTGGAGGTGAGTGTGTGGCTTCCATTATATCATAGAGGATGTGATGCACATCACTGGGGACCAGGGCCCTCTGGCTGTCTCCATTGGGCTCCAGGATGCTGCCCTCCTTACCTCTGCTTTGCTTGCCCTGTTGGCATGTAAGGATGAAAGATGGATTAGTGGAAACATGGAGACTGCTCTGTTTTGGCACCGAGCCTGGTGGCTTTCCCTGCCTGACTCCCCCTCTCCGTGGCACCTGCTGGTGGGTTCTCTCTAGGCCCCCATGGGGTCTTCACTTTATCCCATTGGGCTCCAACTGGGCTGGCACTCAGCAGCCCCTTCCCCCTGCTATGATGACCTGCCCTAGTCTGCAGGCAGCCTCTCAGCTGATTCCGAGCCCATCTGCACCTCACATGAACAGGGGGAGGCCAGGAAATGGAACTTGCATCGTCTCCCATGCTCAGTCCTGCAGGGCAGCCACATTCCCTTTCTCATGGCTGTACCCCAGGCTTGTGTGGGCAGCCTCTTTCCTGAGTCCAAGGTAGGGAAGTGAGACAAAAGCCCTGCTGGGCATGCTTTCTTCTCTCTTCCTTAACCCACCCTCCCATCCCGTGGACAATGCAGGAAGAAGGGCAAAGTAGAGAACACCTACCTCGCACCCTTGTGTGGGTCCTGGAGAAGAACAGAAGCCCAGGACCCGCACAAGGGCAGCTTTTCCTGGATGATATGCTGCTTCTTCTGGATACAAGCCTAATAATTAGTCCCAGAGAGAGAATAGGGGCATGGTCTCTATGCACTGGGACATCTGCAACTTAAATGCCTGGGCTTAGCTCTTGAGAAATTAAAGGAGAGAGACTGGAATTCAGCAAGTCTTTTCTCTGTGTATCATGCCTGGCTCTCATGTCTCCTGCTAAATTAGACAGTCAATTTCTTTTCATTTTGTGTCCAGAAAAGGAAAGGCTACACTGGAACACAATTAAAGGAGAAAAAGTAGAATACGTTGGTCTAATATTTACAGTCGTATTATCTCTAATATTTAAATATATATTGATGCATGTGCATACCTACGTATGTAAATACAATAATCTTGTCATCTGTTAGCTACACAGCAATAAGAAAGTTGCTTCATTTTGTAAACTTTAATTTGCTCTGTGGATATAAAAGTACATACATCACAGGATTGTTTTTTGTTTTGTTTTTTGTGGTACACGGGCCTCTCACCGTTGTGGCCTCTCCCGTTGCGGAGCACAGGCTCCAGACGCGCAGGCTCAGCGGCCATGGCTCATGGGCCCAGCTGCTCTGTGGCATGTGGGATCTTCCTGGACCGGGGCACGAACCCACGTCCCCTGCATCGGCAAGCGGACTCCCAACCACTGCGCCACCAGGGAAGCCCAGGATTGTTTTTTTTTTAATGGTAAGCAGAGCTTAGTAGGTGAAATGACAGATAAAGGCTTCAAGAGTTTTAACGATACAGATCTCGTAGTGATCCTTTTTGACCCTTGTTCCCACGGTAACCTTCCCTGTGGCCCCTCCAGCTTTGTGCAGTGTCACACACTGCTTTGCACTTCTTTTACTCTCAGTGATCTCTGTCCCACACTTCGTTACTCTCTCCTGCTCTGTCAGGGCAATTGCAGCCCATCAGCAAGGTCCCTAATGTGCCCAACCCCAAGTGGAAATGGTCAAAGATCCAGCTCCTTTTCCCTTAAAAGTATTCTTTGTACTAATTTGTAAGTACAAATAGATACGTGGGCATTGGGCATGTGCCTCTTTCTTCCCACTCAGATTCAACCTCTTGATGCTGGTCAGTGCGTTGGAACAGGGCTGACTTCCTTGATTTCTTTTCCCAAGGATGAAAGCTCAGCCAGTATGTCCTGTCTCGCCATGTGTCAGATGCCACGCTAAGTAATGTACATATAATGTCTAAATTACCTTTACAAGCATCCCATGGGAAAGTTGCAGTGCTCCCCATTTTAAATTGGATTTGACCTAAAGCTGCATTTATTAGCTAGTTTAGCAACTCCTATGAGTTACCAACTAGGACTTACACATGTGCACAGGATTACAGATGCAGGAGCTGGGGGAAGTATTCCTTTACCCAGAATGATTTTTGAGCCCCGGGGGGGTTTCCATAGTGACTGCTGAAGAATTCCTGGGCCACCTTGATGAGGTGGAGAAGAGATTTCAATGGATCACTTTTTCACAAATTCAGTCCTCTTTTTCAGGCAGTTATGTGGATACCAGATACTGCTAATTTTCCGGTCCGAAAATGAGAAGCTTTAGTTATTTCTAGGCCGTATGTCAGTAAATTACTGCTAGAATTCTGATATTGTTGGGAGTCATGTTGGATGAGGTTTCCTAATTCAATATAAACTGGCATCAGGATAATGCACATGTTTTCCAGCCAGTATTCATCATAAAGAATAACCATCAGCAATGAGCAACTTCATAAATTTGTATTTGTCTCCACTGCTCTTTTAAACCATTTTATTTAAATGATGGCTTCTATTTCCATTAGGTACTTAATATGTCAAATCTTTGTTCTCAAGAATTACTGTATTTCATATATCATTTTGAGGCAACGATGTTCCCCTGGTCAAATAATTAAGTTATGTGATCTGGTACATGTATTATATATACATAGCCATTGTTTCAAATTTCTTTCAAAGTGATTGGTTTCTTTCAAAGAACAAAGTCATGTTATTAAGGATTCCACAAAACATTTCAAAGTAAAGAGAGAGAAAAATAAGCCTGTATACTTGATATATAGCCTTCTCTCGCTTGTGATTATTTATAACCCTCTTTTGAATTTGCCTTTCAAGCCCAGCACTCTTTCTTCTCTAAAACATTCTTCTGATTCACTGAATAGGTATTGTATTCTCTCCCATTTCACCCAAGCTTCCAGGGGTTCTTTGGCATATGTGACCCTTGAACTACCATATGGAGTATACACCATATATATGTGTGTGTGTGTGTGTGTGTGTGTGTATATATATGTGTATATATATATATATATGGAAGACATAGTGCACAAAGGCCTTATATCTTTTCTTCCATTCCCTACGCCTTTCCATTACAAGGCTCATCTTCTTTTCCAGCATCCTTTCTCCTACTGCTATTCAGACCCGTTTTTTCCCCCCCTTTAGCCATCACCTTCCCTTTTCGTCTCTGATCCCTGGCTCTACCCTTCCAGTGCTATGCTGATCAGCTAACCAGGCAGTTTGACAGTGCCCTCTAGGTGATGGAGATCAAAGAGATGAAGATGCTGAGCAATATTACCTTGATACACAACAAGAGATTTTCTGTAGGAAGTTTCTTTGATCAATTTAACATGGATACATCTCAGGGCCAGAATTTGGCCCTGGTTCCCTGGCAAGTCCCAGGAAATTCTCTTCTCCAAGCCATATTCTTCCCAAGGTGATCGCTAAAGTTCTTTAATGATTTCACTACATAGCGTAAGAACAAAATTGTATTAAATGCACATAACCTGTATTAAAGAACTTGTACGAATGTACATAATACTGTATAACAATGCAGCATAGGTCCCCATAAACCATGCTTTTAATCCCCTTCAGCTCTCTTGCTGGTAGTAGCCATTTTGGCCAAGATCTCCTTTAGGTGACCCTCAGGTTCCCCAGTCAAATCTCTTTACAATTGTCCTGTTCTCTTCTGAGTTTTGTTCAGATCATCTCTCTGAGCTGAAATCCCCATTTTATAACTCTGTTAGTCTTGTATTTCTTTTAAGTCTTTCGTTTCTGGCCCACAGTTTTCATATAATTCTATCCCCATAGCTTTATCATCCTGGACCTTGTCTTTCACACGAGGTCACCGTCATGCCTTAGAGAGACTCCTAGTTGGTTATGCAGTTAGTGGTAGAGGTTGGATCTGATCTCTGGTCTCCTGATCTAGTGCTCTTTGCACTGTACCAAGGCAGCCTTGATAGCATCACACCTACAAGCAATCCACACTGACTTACCCTGACAACCCCTGAGAGTCATTCTTTTATCTGCACACAACTGTTGTTAAGTGGAAGAGAGATTCGATCTGCCTACTCCTTGCCCCATTTTCACTTACTCTTAGCAGAGCAGCCACAGTGGCCCTTGTAAAATATACACCAGAGCATACTGCCTTTCTGCCATATCCCTACCAGGGCTCCCCATTTCACACAGTGTCAAAGCTAGAGGCCTCACACAGTCCTGAAGCTCAGCGTGGTTTGGGTGTCCATGTGCTGTCAAGCCTCCTCTCCTACTTCTGCTCTTCACTCCTCTCCAGCCCATCATCCTTGCTGGTCCTCATACCTGCCACACATGCTTCCACTGTGGCCTGGAGCCCTCAGCTCCCAGATGCACTAGGACACGCCCTTCACTTCCTTCAGGTCTTCAGTGAGATTTAACTTCCTGTACCAGGCTTACCTGGACTGCCTTGTGTAACAGAGCCAGCTGCCCTTCCTTTCTCCCCACTGAACCCTAGGCATTTCCCGCCACTCTTGGCTTTCTCTACTTATTCATTTTTGCCATGTTCTTATCACTTTCTGATGTTGTATATAATTTACTTTTTTATTGGATTTATTGCTTATTGTCTTATTTCCTCTGCCATAATTTATATTCAGTAATGGCAATGATTTTCATCTGTATTATTATTACCATCATCAGCATCACCTACATTAACAATGCCCAGCATATATTTGGTATTCAAGAAATATTTATTGGATGGAAGTATTCATCTTAACCGACCGATGATTTGACCCTAATATTACCCATAGAACAGAAGACGCCATTCCAGAATTTTAAAGTGCCGATTTTATAGTGGCAGAAACTATGCCTTGATTCTTATGTAAAATAAATATGTCAGTGTAATGAAACTCTTTAAACTTTGTATGTCCTAAAATAAGAATGGAAGGATTTAAGTTAAGGAGTTTTTTGTTTTCCAGCTGGGATATTACTTTTGTGGTGAAGTTTCTCCTTTAGGACAATAGATTTTAAAGAAAGATTCTTTATATTTATTAGCACTCAGCCCTTAAAATTCTCTGAGTAAAGTAGAACAGAAGGTGGTGATGGTTCCTCGTTTTGCTGAGTAGGCTTAAGAGTCTTGGGGGGTGTATTTCATTCACTTCTGATTAACCAAGGTTATCAGTCTATCATGAAGGCAGAGAGAGAAACTCCAAGTCCTAGGAAAGCCCAGGGACAACCAAAATAGCTCCCATTATTTTATTCCTAATATCTTACAAGAATCTCCAAGGAGGAACCAGAGTACTTTCTGACTTACTGTGCTTTGAACTGGTTGCATCTCACCACTTCTCACTTTGCAGAGAAAGTAGAACACCTTTGAGAGTGAGGATGGGCCTGACATCATGCCCAGGACACAGAGTCAGTTCTGGCTCCTGATTTAGGTCTCTGTCACCAGAGATAGGTGTGGGCTGAAAGTCCTGGATGTTTCGTGGTATCTGGCAAAGAAAGGGCTTCATGTTTTCCCCTAGGTCAAGCCAGTCATTTAGATTCTCTGCTAAAATAAGATTCCCTTCTAGAGGTTGGGAAATCTATGGGATATCAGAGCCAGGAAGGTGTCACCTCTGGTCAGTTACGGCCATATGCAGCCATCCGTCAGGACTTGAGCAGGACAGCTATGTGATGACAAGCTGAGTCTGAACATGTGCATGCGTGCCCTTCCATGGGCTGTGTACAATTTTAATATTTTGAACACACACACACATATTTAATTATTCTTTTATTGTGGCAAAAAAAGCAAAACCATGGCATTAAATTTACCATCTTAACCATTTCTAAGTATACAGTTCAGTCGTGTTAAGTATATTCACATTGTTAAGTGCAGTGAATCTCCAGAACTTCTTCATCTTGCAAAACAGACTCTCCTCATTAAACACTAACTTCCCGTCCCTTCCTCTCCCAGCCACTGGCAACCATCGCTTGGCTTTCTATCTCTATGAATTTGACTACTCTAGGTGCCTCATATGAGTAGAATCAGACTTTTTGCCTTTTTGTCTTATTCTGTCTTTGTCTTCATGGTGACTGGTTTATTTTACTTAGCTAATGTCCTTAATGACCATCCATGTTGTAGGCTGTGTCAAGAATATCCTTTCTAAGGCCAATTAATATCCCATTGTGTGCACGTACCACTTCTTGTTTCTATTCATCTTGTGAGACTAGACCTCTCCCCGCTCCGTGCCCTTCCTCTCAGGGTCACAGTTAATAGCATTTGTAAATGAAATTACAGTGGTTATAGGATGTGCTTGAGATGATTCAGAAAGTGGCCTCAGAGAGTATTAGAACAGTTTCTATTTTTAAGTGAGGAATAGAGGAGTAACTCGTGAGCAGTTTGGTTCATGATGAGGAAATATGAAAGTTCACCATTTCTGCAGTGACCATGGCCTACAGGTGTTTTATCACAGCAAAGAGACCCACGGCTCCTTATGTGTCACTCAGAAAGACACACATTGTGCACGCAAACGTGCACAAGCCCAATCCTCTGTGAAGATCAAACACATAGAGATTTTAGGTGTAAAGCTTGACTACTTACTTCTCCATATAAAAAACATTTCCAAAGGCAAAAAAAAATGATCAAAAACAGTTGAGAATTTTCAAGACCATTTGAAGACTTTAAGTTGAAAGTGAAATATTAGAAACTTCATCTGTTTGTAATTGCTCCTCTAACATGTGTAAAGGACTTCTAATGGATCTCTGACTAGGATCCAGAGGCTTCTAATGGATCTCTGACTAGGGGTTATTCTGGTCTAACCTTTCCTCCCTCCCTCCCTCTCTTTCTTTTCTTTCTTTCTTTTGGTGTTTATTCACTGATAAAGTTATGCTATGACCCTTGTCCTTGTAATTTCAAAGTGAGAAGTATATTTCTCATTTATATTTCTTCAAATACATTTTGAAAAACATAATGGACAATAAGCTGGTCAGAGAAAATTCATAATGAATGCAGTTCTTCACCTGAGATGAGAATGGCCGACTTGGTTGGGATTGACACGTGATCTTCTCCTGCACGGGAGCCAAACAGCACGTGTTCACACGACACCGTGCACACCCCGCATCATCCCCTCCCCTTCCTTGCCGTTCCAGAGTGATCAGTTATATAAATCCTTACAACTGTTAAAACATGCACTTGGGTTTCAGAATGATTGCTTCTGAGTATGAACTGCTTCCTAATTTTGCATTGGTACCTATTCCATTGTAAAATTCTGCAACGAATTGGTCACATTTGAATGTAATATCCTAAATTTTTTCCTAATCTTATTTCCTGTCAGATTTATGTGTTGGTTGCTACGTCACATATGCCCAAGCCATGCATTATCTTGAAGGAGTCAAGTCCTCTTTGCAGCATCCTCACTTCCCCTTTTGTTTGCGTTCCCTTAAAGTGACCATCACAGGCATTCTGATCCCTCGTGAGAATAATTAGCTTCTAACAAAACCTGGTTCCTGAAGGAAATGACAGACTTATTGGTGTGAAGACATTAATGTCTGACAGGGCTTATTATGTCGTTCTTCCCAAGGGTATGTGCATTTTTGTAACAGTCAATGCTGTAAGCCTGAGGAACAGCACACTAATGGTTAGGTTTTAAATGCGTGCAGTGGACCAAGGAAATGAGTGGGTTTTTTTTTTTTGTAAGATGTATGCTCCTGAGTACCCCTGAAGTCCTGTCACACAGATGATTGTCTTTATGGGAGGCCAGCTAGGTCTTTTGGCACCTTCCAGTCATTTTTAGCCCCATCTATGTGTGCAATTATGGTAAATGCATTCATGAATTTGTGTCTTGTGGCTTTTCAGTTTCTTGTACAAGAAAAGTTTGTGTATATTTTAAGATTTTGTATATTACATTTCATATTTTATGTTTACCAAAACTATTTAAGTTTTACAAAGATGTATTACGTATATCTCAGTGATACCACTTTCTTCAGGAAAATTATTGACAAGTTGATTATGCACTTTATTAATATTATTTAGCTCTGAAAAACTGGAAAATTTCCAAAAATCAAATCTATCCATAAAGGTCAAAATTTACTACCATGGTCAGCATTCAAAATATCACACTGCAGAATCTGAAGGGCATTCCAAAAGAGGCACTCTATCATGTTTTAATCAATGATATTTTCTTTGTCGTTAGTATATAATCTCTTACGTGACTATTGTGAAGATGACCTGACTTACTAGAAAGTATAGATTGGAATGTGTTGGATTTTATAAAATGAATATGATTATCCCAGGTTGAGCTCTTCATTAAATGCTATCTTTTCAGCGGTTCCCAAGCCTAGATGAATATCAAAACCACCTGAAGGGCTTCCCTGGTGGTGCAGTGGTTGAGAGTCCACCTGCCGATGCAGGGGACACGGGTTCCTGCCCCGGTCCAGGGAGATCCCACATGCCACGCGCGGAGCGGCTGGGCCCGTGAGCCCTGGCCGCTGAGCCTGCGCATCCGGAGCCTGTGCTCTGCAATGGGAGAGGCCACAACTGTTTAAAAAAAAAAACAAAACACCTGAAAAGCAAGTTACACCAGGACTCTGCCCAGTCCCCTGACCCAGCGTCTCCAGGTCTCCTACCCAGGATGCACAGATGTAATTGGCTTCCCCAAGTGATTCTTATGTAGCCAGGTTGACACCTTTCGATGGACCATTGGGAATCATTGATCTCTGTGGCCCTAGTTCAGAAAACTTGGAGCAACCTCAGAGTTTCTCATCCCCCTTCTGTTAAGTAACAAGATCCTATTGACTTTATTTTTTTATAAATTTATTTATTTATTTTATTTTTTGCTGCATTGGGTCTTTGTTGCTGCTCACGGGCTTTCTCTAGTTGCGGCGAGAGGGGTCTACTCTTCGTTGTGGTGTGCGGGCTTCTCATTGCGGTGGCTTCTCTTGTTGCGGAGCACGGGCTCTAGGCGCGCGGGCTTCAGTAGTTGTGGCACATGGGCTCAGTAGTTGTGACATGCGAGATCTAGAGCGCAGGCTCAGTAGTTGTGGCACACAGGCTTAGTTGCTCTGTGGCATGTGGGATCTTCCCGGACCAGGGCTTGAACCCATGTCCCCTGCATTGGCAGGTGGATTCTTAACCACTGCACCACCAGGGAAGCCCCATGATCCTGTTGACTTTATAGTTTAAATATCTTACTGTCCAGCTTTTACATGTATTAACATAAATGTCTCACCATTTCTCTCAAATAGAGGAATTAGATTCTATTCTGGCATAATTTTAGCATGTGCTAAATATCTGTTGAATGCATGATGAAAGGAATGAATGAAAGAAATTGTGACAGACCTTGTTAAATGCCTTTTTGACCCCAGGTTTTATGATATTACACATTTCCCTAAGTTACCAATCTACCAACTCTACCAAAGAAAATAATGAAGTTAGTTTGACACATACCAGTTTTATTAAACCCATACTGGTTCTTAGGGATTTGCAAGTCTCTCTTCATGATGTCCATTGCTGTGCTAATCTATTATAGAATCATTAAACATATTAATCTCAATATTTGGGAATTACATTGCTCTTAGAAATTAGAATAGCATATGTCATTTTCCAGAATTGTAGGGACTCTTATTTTGTATAATGTTTTAAAGATCTCAGGTCATAGAGAAGTTTTCTTACTTGTGGATCCTTTCAGTACCTCTAAAGGTATTTTCCCTGAGGCCAGGATACTGGAATTCACAGAGCAGCCCTGTATAATCCCTGTATTCATGTCATGGAGTTTAGATTTCACCTTAGCAGTTTTCATATTCAGTGAGAAGCTCATTCTCCTTGACAGAGAAAACAGAAATTTATGAAAACTTGAAGAGTTTTCACTTTCTCTTTCACTTTTTCATCCAGTAACATAAGTCCATTGTTCAGAAGCACTAAATGTGAGCTTACTTACTCCTAAAACAGTTCTTCTTACCTTTAATAATTATTGTTCACTCAGTGTGAGTTTTAGATTTTTTAAAATGGTGTTATTTGTCCTTAATAACAGTTCATACTTACTTAGTACTCACTGTGTGTCAGGCATTGCTATAAGTATTTTATACACGTACATTAACTTATTAATTAATCTTCACAAAAACTCTATAAGATAGGCACTATTATTATCACCATTTTACAGAGAAGGAAACCAAGGCACAGAGAAGTTAAGTAATCTGTCCAGGGTCATACAGCTCAAAGATATCTGAGTTGAGAGTTGAATTTAAGCGGTCTGGCTCCAAATATTAACCACTGTGCCAGACTGTCTCTTTACTTAGCTGTCTTCCGTTATGTACCATTTGTCCATATATTTCATCGATAGCTTAATACTGTATGAATTCACATCCACATTGATTCTCTTAAGGGTTACCTACCCCTTCTTCTATTACTAAGAGAACTTATGAATACACAGAAGAACATTACTTCTCTCCCCATATTTTCCCAAGTCTCTTGGAACCAGACGGTACTATGCAGAAGACAGACAGACACACACACACACGTGCGCACACAGTTACTTGAACACGTACGTTGTAAGTTGAAAAGAAACTAACTAAACACATTCGACTGAGTATTACTGTCAGTTTCCATATTTTCTTCACTTTTAACCAAATTGTTAGTATGCTGTTATCTACCAAGGAAGGAAACTAAAGTTCCTCCATGCAGTTCACACTTCTCAACTATTTATATAATCTTCTGTTTTGGCAGATAGTTTAGCAACTGTTTACGCCTTGTTGAGAAGTCACTGTTATCCTCACCCAACAAAAGAAAAAACTGTTAAGTGATTGATTTGTGGTCCTCGAGAATTTCTGAAAACTGATAATCCAACTGAATGTTTCTGATCTCACCCCCAGACCTAGTGTCAGAATATCCACCAGAGCTGACTCCCACTTGATACTTGTATGTGGTTTTATAGGGACCACTTTGCCTATATATAAAATATACTCATATTAGTCATATACATGAATTATTAAGAGATGTGATGTTTAACATGATTCCAGTGAAAATGCTCCTTCCTGTTGGTTTTCTGGTGAGCACATCTCTCTATATTGGAAGCAGACGATTCTTTACGTCTAGGGCATTTGACTACCAAAACGTATGTTGATTGGGTCTTACTCAGAGCACTTGACAGTGACCCGGGGGCATCGTGGCCCTTTACACAGACCTCAAGATGCTCCGAAGTTGCATTTTGTCTCCCTTTTTCTAATCCTTTCAAGACAGATGCTCATTTTAATTTAGGGTTTCTTGACAGGAAGTTATTATATGAGCCATATGGTACCACTACAGACCCTGTACTCTCATATTTAAGGTTTTGTTTCTCAAATGAGAATGTTAAAAACATGAAGGAGGAGGAGTATGTTATCATAAACAAGTTATCTTGTTTAAGCTTTAAAGCATCCTTATGAATTAGTTATTGTTCTTCTCTTTTGGATGGAAACAATCAAAACTTAGAGGGTAAGAAATTATTTAAGGCCACACAACTGTTAAGTGGCAAAGCTAGAATTCAAATTCAGGCCTGTCTGATACCAGCACTCTATCTTGCCTGTGTATGTGTGTGTAAAATGCTTGCAGTTTCCTTTGGGCAAACATTTATTGAGGACCTGCAAAGCTGAACTCCCTGTGCTGGTCACCTCTGGGTACTGACATGATTAAGGCCCAATCAAAATGAATACAATTCACCATGGTTAACTATGTGTCGAGTGATTGGTAGGTGACCAGCACTGTGCAAATGTCTTGGTGGCATTATCTCATTTAATGCTCATAGTAATCCTAAAAGGTTGGTAATATCCCCATTTGATAGATGATGAAACTGAGGCTCAGAAGATTAAGTTGTCACTTAGTATGTAAACGGAAAAGCCAAGACTTGAACTTAGGTTGCCTGACCCCAAAGCCTGTGTATCTAACCACTTTACCATTCAGAAGAAAAATTAGGAGAAAAATTTTCCTACTTTTCAAGAGTATACAGAGCAGAGAAAAATAAGTTCTACAGATGATTTGTGATGTCTTTCTTTTTATCCTTTTTCATCCCTGCCGTAATGCTGTGACAATAAAAGAATACTTATAAATATCCAGTATTTGTAGGACATTTTTTAACCTACCCACTTTGCAAATACGTGTCACTTAAATAACTAAAACTTTGGATTTCTGGTAAGAGGGCACAGTGACACTAAATTGTGTGCTGAGTACAACCATAGTTTATGTGCTAGAAACTTTGGATACTGCTGGGTAATACAAATTATGCCAACCTGCTAACCTCTATGAGTTTTTTCCTTATGTTCTTGTTAACTTGACAGCATCAAACCAAGGAGGACTCAGGCTGCACTGTAGAATTGGAGAAGTTACGGGCCTAGTTTGTCTGCTAAAAATGCTTACTTCTAATCTATATTATCATCTCACTGGGAAAAATGAACCATTGTATAATAATGTATGCCTGGGGTACTTACCTTTTGAGTATTATTTTATCGCTAATGCAGTTTGTTACCTGTAGAAAAATTGTTCACTCAAGTGGAAAATCTCTCAAGACGTGGTCTCCCTGAGACCCACACACAGCCTGGCTTCAGTTACCAGCCGTGTGCCTGTGGCTCTCAGACGATTTCCCTGGTCAGCAAGAACCCGCTGAGCTCCAGAATGATACATCCTCCATTTCATTGCGTATCACCTGGCCTGTGCTGCAGGCATCTCATACCGAACACGTTGTTTTCCCTCATTCCCTCCAAGCTACCTCTCCAACCCCATCCTAATCCACAGTGCTACCGTCTCTAACCTGAGTTACTGAAACACCACCATAGCCTGTGCCTTAACTAATCTCTCCCCTCTGGAATCCGTTCTTTACATAACAACTAATGTGAGCCTTCCAAAATCACGCAGGGCCTTACTGATGGGATCAAGCTGAGTTCACGCAGAACCCTTCCATATCTTCCATGGCGATCAAGTCCAGTGGCTTTAACTTGACTTGCAAGACACTCTCTGATATGGTCCTGGGTGAGCTCTCCAGAGTCCGGCTAAGCCACTTTCCTTTTTCCCTGTTGCCCTTCAGCCAGTCGGCAGGTCTCTCAGTTTTCTGGATGAGAGCTTACTCACACCCATGCCTTCACATGAGCTGCTCACTGGTCTGGCTAACATCTTCCTTGTCACCCATTCAGTGAAACGCTGCTCACTTTGGACCAGACTAATTTCCCATATCACCACTCACCATACTACAGTGATAGTTTAATATCTGTCTTCCTTGGGAGGGTGAGATTCTGTGAAGGCAGGTCACATGTGTGAATAAACCATATGGGAAGTCAGTATGTTAATAACTATTTGTGTATTTTGTATTAAATATGCATATGTGTTTATAGCTTAGTTACAAATGACTTACTGAGGATATAAAACATGGAAATACTCAAATACATCAGCAGTCTCAAAAATATTTATGTTAATTACTATTATGTTTATTACTAAATGCTAGGCACAAGAAATAATGCGTTTGTTCAATAAATATTTAGTAAATTCTTCTGCTCTGCCTTGAAAATGTGCTAAATATAAGAGATACGAGGCATAGTGTGTCTTCAAAGTTTTGGACAGTTTAGTTGGGAAGATAGAACACAGACACAAAGAACTATGGTAACTGAGGCCAATCTAGTGTAGGGGTACTAGGTCTCAGAATCTATCCTTAGTGACTAATTACTTAGCTAGGAATTACTTTGAAAGTAATTTTACTAATTTTGACTTGCTTTTCTCTCTGTTTGCTCCTCCCACACACCCACTTTTCCCAGCAGAAATGTAAGATTTATGTAATTCCCTTCATTTGGCATCATGACAACATAAAGTTATCAGCGTAATCACAGTAAGAGGACTTTGTTTTATTTTTTGTCACCCAGCACATTTTTATTGTCAGAATGGTGACTAATCATTCATTTTTATTTACTCTAGCTGGGGAAGTTTTGCAAAAAGTCTTGTGACTATTTAGAAAAAAATGCTTTAAATAATGGGCTCTCTCCTAGCCTGTTGACCAGCGAACACACCATAGACTCAAACCTCATGACTCCATTAGATTAAGCCTTGAGTAATAGATAAGGTCTGTTTCTCCCCTTGCCGACTGGGGCTTCCTGGCCACACAGCCCCCTTACTCTTCCAGACCATGCTGGGCCCCAGAATGTCAGAGCAAGGCTGTATATTTCTCAGGTTCAATTAGAATAACCATTCTGAGTGACTGAGATAGAAAACAAAGATATAGATGATTCCTGTCTATTTCAAACTCTTGGGCTCTTAAGTTTTTTGTGTTTTTTTTTTTTTTTTAGTTTTGTTTTATAGTTTTGTTAAGCTGAATTCAAATATTTTAGTGGTGTATTTAAGAACACATGGAAGAAAAGAAGAGAGATGGGGTAAGGGTAAACATAAAATAGACTAAAACATAGCACAGTGACAGAAATGATGAATTCTTCGGAAGCTGATGAAGAGCGAAAACCTTGTGTTGAGATAGCGTCAAGGAGGGTTGGGATTAGAGTAATTCTCATGGGTGTCCAGATTTAGCCTCCTCTCCTCTGTTTACAGTGTGTTCCTCATAACCTCGTTCAGGATGCCAGTTTGAAACGCATCTGTTGGTTTTGTGGCCACCATGTTGACCAGCAGTGTGTCATGTCAGTTGTAGTTCCTGATACTCTTGAAGCTCCTTAAGACCTCAAATTCATATTGACTGAGATATCCATATCATAATTCTAAAGTCGAATTAATTTTGTGAACTTTTGCGCTAGGTCCTGGTTGGAGTGATTCAAACAGGTCCGTGGCTTACTGCTGTCAGAGGCAGTAGTTCATCACGAAAGCAGCAAAATAAAACTTGAAAAATTACATAAGTGATCATTTGGAGATATAATGAATATATATAAATCTATGCATACTTTAGGACCCATTTTCACATATGTAAAATATAGTCAAAGTCCAAGGACTTAGATGCTAAAAGGATGATAATCTGGAAATTCCAGTTGAATAAGGGGTGGTTGCCCTTCCTCCCTTGGGATTTTCCAGGTGTGTTATCTGGGAGAAAGAATAGGTGCTCAGGACCTTTATGAGAGTCAGCTAGCTGCTCAGGAGAAAAGGGTGTTTCAGTTTGGTGACAGTGGAGAGATAGGTGAAGCTGAGGTCAATAGGAAAAGATTTTGACCAGTTATGTCTAATGTGATTAAAGGAAGTGACTCCTGTTATTAAAGGAAGAGATAATATGATGCATTCATGGAACAGATCCCTTTGTAACCTGTGGTAATTCAGAGAAGTTTAGGAGAAACCTCACTTTTGATCATTTTGTCATAAAAGTCACCCCTCAGCCTTTCCCTAAATAGTATTCACGAATAAACATGGAGCTGACTGGATCCAGGACCGCTTGCGTCTAATGATCGCAGTTGAAGTTGCTGGAAATGCTTGCCAGGCATATCATTACCTTCGTTTTCAGGCTGAATCTCACGAAAGCCAATGAGGAGTTCTATTTCAGTAAGCCCTTGTACTTTAAAAGAAGACAAAAAACATGAATTCTGAATGGCCACATAGGATTAACTTGGTTTGTAAACTATAGTAACCACCTTATATCGAATTTTCAGTAGGATGCAAGGAGGAGAAAAAGAACTAGTTGTTAATGGACACTTGCGATTTCCTAGGCGCTTTGCTCTCATTTTTGCCAAAAAAAAAAAAAAAAAGTTTTTACTCTGCAATGTCAGTTTTACTTATCATTCCCATTTTAGAGATGAGAATACTCCAGCCCAGTCAAGCAACCCTGCTAGAACTCAACTAATCAATCATGATGCAAAGCCAGAACTTCTAGGTCAGCAGTCCATCTACTTTCTACCCCCCTTGCTGCCTTTCTGAAGAATATTTCTCTCTACCCTGTTCTGCCTTAGGAAGCAGACAGCCCCAGACAGACCTCCAAAGTCTGTGAATTAACGTGTTAAAGATGTTTAGATTCTTCACGAAATAATACCTGAGGCCAAGTCACGAAAACACCTATATAACTTGTATCAGAGTCAGAACTGATACAAAGTTATACAGGTGTTTTTTGTTGCTGTCTCTTAGTGAATTTTAGCTCTGGAATTACACCATAGCCTATTAATATATAATTGTAGTCCACACCGCCATAAAGGTCTCTCTGTGAAAACCGCAGAGGTGAGCTTGAACTGCAGCCTATTTTCTGCAGCGTGGAAATTTCTCAAAGCGAATGTCAGGGCTTTGGATACTCATGAATCAAAACACAGACAGAAATAAAATTTTAGGTGCCTCTTAGAACCAAAACTAAAGGCCAGAATATAATCCCCTTCTCATTCTTCAACGTCTGAAGGAGATTATTCTTAAATTCACCATTAATTTATTTGTAAAGTATTCAGGTGTTCTTTGCGAAACATTTCAGTTCTTTTCATTATATATATTCAGATGTTATAAAGCAGATATGTTGCACACTTCCGTTTTCTTCCTGTGTGAAAATTATAAGTTTGACATTCAGGGGAAAAAATGTGCTATGTAAGCTTCTTAAATTTTTTGAGTAAGTTAAAATTATTTTCTTGCACTTTATGTGATACTCCCTGAGTGACAGCCAGTTCCAGGGTTGGTACTGGAAGTTTGGTGTTCCAGTTTATTACCTCTCTTCTTTTTAGAATCTGTCTGGCAGAGATAAAGAGGAAGGTTGAAAGGTCAGCTTTATTTAGGATGAGCATTTGCACCTCTTGATAGGCAGGTGTTTTGGGTAAAGCTGGATATGAAAACACGGCTGGTGGAGAAATCTGGGCTCCTTGTAAGTCCTCAGGGCTGTCCCTTTCCAGACTTGTCAAGAAATCTGAGTGCACGTCCCTTACCTGAGCCAGCAGGTGGTCGACCTCAGCTTTACCTCACACATTCAGACCAGAGTCAGCAGGGTGACCCTCCTGGTCACCCTCTGGGAAGGCGGGCCCTGAGCCTTACCACCGGTGTTGAAGGGAGCAGCCAGCTGGGTCCTGGTGCCTTCCTGCAAGTCTGTGATGTGCCCACAGGGACGGGGCAGTGACATGCAACCCACCTCCACTTAAGGAGTAAGCTCAGCCATCCATCCTGTAAATGAAAACACCTGTAGAGGCCAGCCGTTTACAGTCAGTATACTGCAGCTCCCTTTCTCTTGATGAAAAATATGGTGGAAAGAGGGATATAAAGTTGAAGAGGGTCTCCTCCCCCCAACCCCACTCCCGCCCCCAAACACACACACCAGAAAAGACTTTGCTTCTCCTCAAGAGATTCCTTCATTGACAGGCAGAGTAGGGATGTGGGGAAGCAGTGGGGTGCCCATGCAGCAGAGGGGTGCCCATGCAGCGCAGGGGAATTTCAGGCCGTGCACTTAAGGGTAGTGGGGTTGGCAAAACTGTTTAAATTACCTACAGACACTTTCTAGTCTCTGTTTTATTTTTCTGTTTATCTGTCTGTCTCTCTGTCCTGCTCTCCCTCCTTTCTCCATTTCTCTTATCCCTAAAAAGTAACAAAGTCATTTTTTGTACGGCTTAATTCAGCAATTTTGGCCAAGGTTACAAAAGCATGTTCTGGCAAAGAGAAACATCCTGTCAGATTCATATATAAAGAAATTTTCTCCTGTGCTAAGCAACAAAAGAAGCTCCAGAATGTTTTTTTTTAAGTTTTTAATTTTTTTAAGTTTTGGCTGTGTTGGGTCTTCGTTGCTGTGCAGGCTTTCTGTGGTTGCGGCGAGCAGGGGCTACTCTTCGTTGCGGTGTGTGGGCTTCTCATTGCGGTGGCTTCTCTTGTTGCAGAGCACAGGCTCTAGGCGCGCGGGCTTCCGTATTTGTGGCTCAAGGGCTCAGTAGTTGTGGCTCACGGGCTCTAGGTGCGCAGGCTCAGTAGTTGTGGCACCCGGGCTTAGTTGCTCCGCGGCATGTGGGATCTTCCCGGGCCAGGGCTCGAACCCATGGCCCCTGCATTGGCAGGTGGATTCTTAACCACTGTGCCACCAGGGAAGCCCCAAGAATTTCTTCAATTTTACAGACCTGACATAACCAATATAGTTTTCTCACACATGCTAATTATACTTTCATTAGACCAGTGAACAGGCTAATGCGTTGCGATTTTCTTTTTTCTTTTATTTAAGTGCAAAGGTTTCTGAAATTTGGGTTTTGAATATCCTATTAGACCCATAGATCAGCTACATATCTTTGCTCTCCCAACTCAAATCAGGTAGCATATTTTTAATTCTATGTGAATCCTCCATAAAAACATTATGAATTGAATACATTATGCCATTTTCTAATTTTGAACAAACTTGATTTAAGCATGTATGCAGATTGGTTCATTTGCTAGTTAGAATACCACCCCTGCAGCTCGCAAGGAATAGGTGAGGGACAATATTTATGAAGCCATCGTTTAGAATATTGATCAGCCTTCATACTGTCCGGTTGGACATGAAGTGACATATCTGCAAGTGCCTCTCTACTGTATGGAGGTATTTTTATTGTTGTTAACAAAGTACCCATCTCAAGAGCTCTGGTATGCAGAGGACCTCTGGTATGCAGCACATTGCATGGTATCTGGGAGCAATTCAACAAATAATTGTTGCCTGAATAAATGCTCCTGTACTTAACGCATGGCCATGATCAAGCCCCCATGAGAAATGTTCAGTTGTCCTTTGCATTTTACATTTTTAGATGTTATATTGCAGTGATTTAGTGCACAATCATCCTGTGAACGAAAGACGATTTTGAAAACCTAAAGCAAAGTTAAAAAGAAAAAAGCATTGAGACACTTAGAAAAAAGACGTCTATATATTTCAACTGTCATGTGCCCCAGTGTCCTGCTCTGTGGCAAAGGAACCAGAATGCCAGCAGATCTGGGTGCACTGCTGCTCATAATAGCATTTTACAAAAATCTGCACAGTCTTTGGATATGCAGAGCAGTGGAAGGAGTATATGCACGTGTATATGATGGTTCACAAATGCCCAGAGCACTTTGTAGAAAAGGAAGTTGGTGTATGAATCCAGCTTAGACCTCCAGGTGTTACAAGAAAGCAAAACTGTTACCCTAGTGAGTTACTGAAACATCATTATAAGTGAGAACTGAAAAATGTATTAATTTATGAATAATCAGTGTACTGGTTACAATGCAAAACCAAATTTTAATATCTACTAAATCACTCAACTGAGTGAAAATAGCCTCCTACACGTGTAGACATCATCTCTCTGCGAAAGATTATTCAAGGTGCTAAATGTAAGCACTGTCCTGGGTTTCCTTGGTGGCACAGTGGTTAAGAATCCGCCTGCTAATGCAGGGGACATGGGTTTGAGCTCTGGTCCGGGAAGATCCCACATGCTGCGGAGCAACTAAGCCCGTGTGCCACAACTACTGAGGCTGCACTCTAGAGCCTGCAAGCCACAACTAGTGAGCCCGCGCACCTAGAGCCCATGCTCCGCAGCAAGAGGAGCCATCACAATGAGAAGCCCGCGCACCGCAACAAAGAGTAGCCCCCCCCTCGCTGCAACTAGAGAAAGCCACAACGAAGACCCAATGCAGCCAAAAATAAATAAATTTATTTTTTTAAAATGTAAGCACTGTTCATGAAAAAAAATCATATATTAGTGCATAATATTAGTGCATAAAATTACATAAAATTATATATTTCTGACTTTGCATCTGAAGTACTGTATAAGTCTCCATTAAATGTATGACTAGATACAAGACATTTATTTACAAATGCCATAAAATGCCTTAGTGATAAACATAAAGTAGTGGTATCTTTTCTTTTTATATGAAAACCCACATTTTAAGTATCACTGATTTTTTTTAAATCTTATTTTAGATTTCTCTCTGAGGCATGTTGTATTGTTTGTCTGTAAATTGTCTTGGACCTAAAATTATGGATGTGATGGATCCATAGCACTCAATATCACCTTCATAGATCAACTGGTCTGTCTGATTCCCTTTCTCTCATCGTCCCCCAGGAGGCCAAGATGGTGGCCTTGCCCCTGTGGATCTCTAGCTCTACCTGCAATATAATAGGTGCTGAAGGTTTGTTGATGAGATGACTGAATCCTTTTTCCTAATACTTTCATCTTCAATTCATTCCCTGGTTTATTAAGTTAACCATTAAAAATCTGTTAAATGCCCATGATATATCTTGGGATATAAGGACCAATAAGATATGATTCTTATCCCCAAGGATTTTACAGTCTAGCATAAAAAGAGGACAAATAGGCAAAGAAGGGCAGTACATCTTACCAGTTTTATGACCTACGTATAAAACAAGATGCATGTGGGGCACAAGGAAAGGTTGGCCAGTTCTCTTTGAGGCAGGGAAGAAAGTTTACTTAAAGGACTATGGTTTAACCCATTTTTAGTAAATTGAAACTTTATAATTAAAAAAAAAAGTAGAGACCAAAAATTTCCCTATATTTATTCTAGCTTCCCTTATCTTCCCAATAGGAAATTCTTTATCTCTTACCCAAATTCTTCATGATGCATTTTTAACTTGAAGTCCCTTAGTTTCTCCAGGGAAGATAGAAAATAAAGGATGGGTATCCCTTATTTAGCAGTCTGAATTTTTGGCAGTCTGAATTGCTGGATCAAAACCAAAAAGATTAAATATAACTGGAATAAACATAAAATCCTATATTTAAATTAAAAATTTTATCATACGTATAAGAGATAAGAGAAGCACAGTTTTACATGGGAAAAAAAAAAGGTCTGAGGATTTTAGTTGGCTACAAACTTAAATATAAGCCCATTGCAGGATGTAGCTGCTAAAAATGTAACTCACCTCCTTGCTCACAGTTGGCATTCATGGAAAATGTCTTCACATCACAGTGAGAGTTATGCTCACTCTGCTGGGCACTGGGCGGAACACATCTGAAAAATGATCCGTTTGGTTCTGCATGTCATATTGAAAACTGTGGAAAACCTGAAAGCTTCTTTTGGAGAAGACCATCCACAGATGCATCTCTAGACTAGCCCTGGCCAGCATCCTGATCTTCAGCTCCAGCCATCTGCTGAGCAGCTCTCTCACCCATTTGTACCAATTCTCAATTGTTCCATCACTTCTTCAATCCAAACAGTCCACAATCAGTTATCTAAAATTGAATTGCTCTTGCTTCCCTCCACAAGCACTCTCCCTGTAATGCAGGCTTCCATTCGTAGCATCTCTGCTCTACGTCCACCCAGATGGAAAACTTTGGGTTTCTTTCTTCTTTAACCTCTCCCTTTTGCCTCTGCTTCTCTGACATTCCCTGGCACCAGCGACAGGGCTTACACACGTCATTGTCTCTCCTTTACGTTTAATCAGCCTGTTCTTCTGTCTCTTGTATTCATTTCACAGCTAAGGTGAAAGAATATTGTCACACCATCTTAAAAATGCTAAAACAAGGACTTAAACTTACTACTGATGAAGGGTTATTTTTTCTTTTTTAATTTTAAAGTAAAGACTTTGGCAAAATTCACCCTGCATGTGGTCTTTATTTAAAAAAAAAATACAAGAAATAAGAAGATGACTCTGAACTAATACTCTAAACTGGAGTTTTCATAACCACTTAAGTGAATGTATGGGGGCTTCAGCTGAAAGTTGAGAATAATTGAGTCCCCACCACACATGTTTTCGGGGCCTTGTGTCTGAGAATGTAGCAAAGTAACACAGTTTGAAGTTTATCTAAGTAGAACTGCTACAAATTTTATGTCCTGAAAAATGACAGTGTTTCTGAAATTAAAAAAAAAAAAAAGACAGTATTTTGTCTGTTTTTGTAAGGAAGAGGGGTGCCATTTCCACTCCCTCATTCCCCTGGAGAGAAAATGCAGTAAGTGAAATGGGAGATAGCTGCCTCAGCTTAGGCATGGGATGTCAGAGTTCAAAGGTCTTGATTGGCGAGCCCCAGAGCCCTGCTCCAGAACTCTGAGCTGGCAGAACACAGGGTCCCAGGCTTGCAGAGTTCCAGTCTTTTATTTTCTCTCTTGAAAAGAAGCTGGCTTTCTGTAAGTGGAGCTTATTCATTTGAATTAGGACTTCTCACCATGTCTTCATTAAAAATAGATGGAGTCCCTGATATATGACACTAGTACATTCCTCAGTGGCCTAGATGTTATAGTGGCAGAGCTGTATTGAAAAATGAATTTTAGTCTCAGAAAGCTTCATTGTAGTGAAGAGGTTTTGGCTTTTTTCCCCCGAAATACAGCTAGTCTAGAAACGTGCCCTTATAATTATTTGAGCACGAAGTGATCTACCGTGATTGACCTTAAAACTAAAATTTAAATCTGCATCTATAGTAGCCCTGCCACTTTTTTTCCTCTATAGAAATTGTCAGGTGTTTTGTTTTTGCTTTTTGTTTGTTTTTTAATCTTCATTCTAGTGCCTGAAGGACCTGATTTCTCCTTTAGTTTCCAAAATTTGTTTGGGTGTCAGACCAAAGTATAATAACTGGATTAACTTGATTTATTTCTTACTTTATTTCTTACTTTAGAACGTTCCTTTAAAAAAAATATGAAGCTCAAATATTTTATCTCATTTGTCTGAGATCAACTCTGTGATCTGTTTACTAGGTTTTTATAATTTCAATATTACTTTCAAGCCATCTAAAAAAAAGACTGTATTAACTTATATTTAAAAGTAAATAATTATATTAATTTCAGCAGCTGCCCCCAAACTTTTCCCGTCTCCATTTCTACGAACAAATGAGTAGAGTTTGGGGTTTTTTTTTCATTTTCTCTTATTTTTACTGATTTCTCTAAAAATATGTACTTACAGACCAACTTAGAAGAGCAATTTCAAATCTGTTGCCTATTTTTAACCTCAGTTTAGAGAATATAGACGTTTCTTTATCAGGCTCAGAATTTCCCTAAAAGCACAACTTGAAGTAATTTGAGTTAAAAGATGAATAATACCCTGAGTAGTTCTGGACTATGGCGAGTCCAGTAAGGTAGCATTTCTCAAGTAGAGGACACAGTGTCAAGCCGTCCGTGAACCACCAGGTGAAGAAAAACATCAACTGATAGAGACCTTCATTCAGGCCTAAAGATGTAACTGACATATTACAGCAGTTGAACAGTTGGTTATAAAAGCAACCAATTTGTTCAAAAGTAATCCCTAGCACCTTTAACCCTTACTCAAAAGCAATTGCTATTAAGTTGAAAATAAATCTTCAGAATTGTAATTAAACCCCTGAAGTTCAAATCCACAGATAAGCAAGTTTATCATTTGCTGCTTTATATAACCACTTTAATTGTGCTGTTAGGTATTTTCCATATCATTGGCATCTTTTTTCCCCTTTGAAACGGTATTGATTACCACTGGCCTTGGGATATACCAGGAATTTCTGTAAAACATGTAAGTAGATAAACTTTTTCTCCCTTTTGATGTCCAAAACATTCTGCTAGGTGTAAAGTATTTCTGTATTCTGTGTTCTGACACAACATAATGTTATTAGTTTTAACATTTGGAAATCAGAAGTGAAGTACTTTGCACATGACTCGTTTGATTCACAAGCAAGGCACTAAAACTGCATTTGTAAAACCAGAAAAATTTGATAAGCACAGTTGTACTACAGGGAGTTTGTTGACTTTTGTTTTAGGAGACTAAAAGTGGCAGCAACAAAGCTTTTCCCCAAATGGTTCATTTTCTATATGTGTTATGTTATCGTGAGATGCATTGGCAGAGAATGCATTTTGCAAGATGTTTGTGTTTATAACAAGCACTGTTTGTATCTGTACAGGAATATCTTAATTGTGAATATAGCGGTTATACTGTTGTACCTATAAATTACTGTCTAAAACCTCTGAATTTATTGTTCTGGAACCTACTTGATATTGATGGAAAGGCTCATCTAAGTTCAAAGTCTGCTTAAGACTGTCTTCAGTGTTTCAGATGTTGATGGTATTTTGAGAAAGTATAATTTCAGATACATTTGTGGCCATTTCTAGGTTTGATCAAAGGCTCACTATATTTCAATTTTTGATAGCTAGAATTCCAGTAGCCTGCAGAAAGCTGCCAGCATGCATGATTAAAGTATTTTAAGAAAGGAAGTAGTATGAATTTGTTAACTGAAAAAAAGACTTAAGTCTTCAGAAATATTTCCCATAACTTAAGGTATTAAAATATGCAAGTTGACCTCTACTATAATCACTTATCTATATTTTATTTTTATAAAGCACAAAAACATTGGATTTATTTAAGTATTCAAAACTCATGTATTTCCAAGATGTTTCTTATATTAAAGCATTTTTCTAAACTTCTCTTTCAGTTACCCAGCTCTTCAAGTTTGTGAACATTGTGAGTAGTCATTGAAATGACGTTTTGTATTTATTCATTTCGGTGGAAGAGATTAGAATTTTCCTCCAACAAATCTAAACCTACCTTAACCGTTTTGCCATAAAATGGTAAAACTAGCTCCAGTGCTGCTTGGAAACTGGATTGTATACCAGGGGAAATATGTTCAATATAAACATCATTGTCAAAATTTAGTTCTACTTTCAACTTTACTTCCTTAATTTTAGAGTTGATTTTTAGAATACTGCAAGTTTTTGCAGAGAGTCCCATAATTTTGACCACTATTACACCAGTCTTTCTTACTACATGTTGTTACATGTGTTTTATTTAAGAGACAGAACCTTGCCTACAACATACAGCATCTTTATACTAGGAATCAGTGTTTGTTCATGCTTCTTAGTTTTAATTAGAGAAAAAAAATCCACTTTAAAGTACATTTCACCTGGATGGACTTATGAAACTCAAATTTTTTAAATTCGATGTGTAATATTTCTTCCATCTCTCAACTTTCACTAGACTGTTTGAAGTCACTAGAAATAAATCAATGCTGAGATAACCCCTCTAAGAATGCCTTCTTTAAATCTAGTAATTTTCCACCTCTGACTCTTCACAAGAAAAGCATTTGCAGCTCCTGGGACATTTCAGCTGTTGACACTTCAGGAACCTCCAACTCTGTGTAGGTGTTTTGAAGTAAATTTGAAACATGGAGGTGGAAGAAAAGCCATATGTCCCTGAAAGTTTTATTTTATTTTATTTTTTAAGTGAAAGATTGCTGCAAGTACGAAAGGAGAGACAACAAGCAGCTCATCCATAAGGAAAGTCCTAAGAAGAGAACCAAAGTAGAGCCTCTGGTGTTTAAAATATTCTTAGCAAAAATAACAAGCCATTGTTTTACTCCTTGGAGAGTATAACAAATTAAAAAAAAAAGAAGCTGCATAACTCTGCGGTTTCTGTTTGATGGATAAAAAATTCTAGCAGCAATGAGTATATCACCTGATAATACTAAATTTTAATTCATAAAGAAATTGATTAATTTTAAATCAGAGAAGGGACTCCAGCTCTAACCATCACACTTTTTGAGGAGGGTGCTTTCTTGCAGCAATGCATGTATGTCACAGTGTTTCAGAATTTGCAGCACTTTCTGAGGAAGCAGAGGTACTCTTTGTTGATGATTTTAAAGTAGGTTAATATTTAATGGACAAGAGAACACAAAAATGTTTTTTTTCTTTTGAGTATCTGCACATAAATACAAATACTTTATATATTTGTTAGTGCTGTGGAAGTGACCACAATTTTTTAAGCAAGATTCAGGGGAACAGAAAACAAAAGAAGCTTCATTCTTCTGTGTGTTTCTGAGGGAGAGAGGGAAGGAGGGAGAATCTGAGAACCAGAGCCTTTTCACAAAGAAAATAAGTAATTTTTAAAATTTTCCAAATAGTTCAGAGTTTAAGCTGAAGAATCAAAATAAAAAGTAAAATAAACACATCTGAGTCAATTGAATTAAATTAAAGTGAAAGATTTATGGGTGAGAATTCAATTATAATTCACTTCAACTTATATTTGGGGAATATTCCTCTTTTTACATCATCCTACCATTTATTATCATCATCACAATGCATTTTTGGACATTTCCTGTGATCAGGGCCCCGAGGATACAAGAGGGTATACAGAATGTTCTCCGTCGTTTAGTGATTCCAATCTGTTTTCACTTTTTATGTTGGAAAAAAATAATTGCACCTTTATTTTTGTTTCAATGGCTTTATCAAGAGGGAAATTTATTTCCGAAAGGTAAAATGGTATATAATAGCACAATTACCAGTAGCTAACATGTAAAGGATGCTGAGAAATCTTGTCCAAAGTATAAAGTAAAACCACAGTAAAAACAGTAGTGTTAGAAGTTTCTGGTCTAGTGGGTTCTTTTGGTGGTTGTTTTTAATGAAGTGACTGCAAATTAGCTTTCTCATCATGAATTGTTTCTAATGATACCTTTTGATTTTTTTAATCTCATTAATATTAGGCTAAACGATTATAATATTAACTTGTGTTTATTCTCACAGCTGTCCCCAGACCCGGCTTCAAGCATATAGCCATGCTTTAGTATTTTCTTACCTCTGGTTAGGTTCTTGTGTTTTTTTTTGTTTTTTTTTTTCCTATCAGGAATATTTCCTGTTTTCTGTTAAAGCCTCAACTTGTTGACAGGATTGTTTGCCACATTGTATCTTGTGAAGGCAATAAGAAGAGAAGAAATGATTTGCTAGAGCTTTCCTTTCCCCCAAAAGTACAACTCTTGACAGTTGAGGTCTCTGAGAATAGGGGTCCCTTGTATAATTCAGTGCGGGACACAGCACGTCTTCAGAGGTCGTTCTAGAAAGATTCTGGGTTTAGACATCTAGTTCTTAATTGTACAGTTAATTCTCGTGCCTCATCATAGCACAGAGCCGGGACGTCGAAGGTAGAACCCAAAGTGGGTAGCTGACAAATGACTGCTAGGGTGGGTGAGGGGCTCCCTCGTGTTTCGGTGCTGCGTAAGACATCACGGGGACCTGGGAAAAGCCTCAGTCGTTACTGAGATTGTTATTGTTATGTTATTATTCTTTAGATTTCCTTGTCAGCCCAGCAGAACTGAGGCTTCAAGTTGGATCTTTGTTGATTCAGAGAGGATAAGAAAGCGTGTTATTTCCTGGTTCCCTTGCATCTTGAATGTGCCCTGAGACACATCAGGATCCATTACTTTTATATTCTTGTGAAATTGACGTAATGAAAAGGTCGCTGGACTAGCGCTCAGGAGACTCTGATTCTAAGTCTGGGATTGCAACCTTGTCTTAGTAGAACTTGGGACATAAATAACTTTGTATTTTCACTGAAGTGATGTTAAATGGAGTTTGCTGTATCCATGACCCCAAATTTAAAGGTAGGGTCACTTGATTCAAGGTTCCTGATTATGGATAATACATGAATATGACCCATGGACAGAGTCACAGATGACTCAGAGCAGGGTCGGTGCCCCCCAACTTGTTTGGGGAAGCAGCGCTAAAGGTTTCCATTTTTACACTTTAATTGGCTCTCAGATTTTGAGTGGATGTAAACTGCTCTGAACTAATTTTTCTACACACCAAAGTGCCCTCTCCCCCCTCTCCTCTCTCTCTTTTTTTTTTGCCAAAATTGAGAGTGCTTTTTCCAAATGTGGGCTGTGAAAGTCAGAAGAGATGAACTTGAGGGCTAATCGTATTCTCCCCCAAACCCCAACCCAAACCTGTGCTACCACCAAGGTCTGCACAGAGGCCACCAAATACAACCAAGACTTCCCATGCTACCACCTCCAAGTTCAGGCCCCCCTCGCGCACACTTTGGCTCTTCCATCATCCTGTCCCAGCTGCTCCCTCCTCTTGTGACATCTCTTTGGGGATCTTATTTCTTCTCTGTGTTTTCAACCCCTCTCTCTTTTAGCTCCTTTCCACAGCCTGGACTCAGCTTTCTTTTCTTTTGAAAAGAGATCCTTCCCTTTGTTGTGTGTTCCGTGTAGACATTGCTGCACACCTTCCCGTCACCAGCAAGCTTCTTCAGAGGTTAGAGGGACTTGGCTTTGTCCATTTCTTTATCTCCCATTTTCAGCTGCACCAGCGGCCATGAAGATTCTGCCTTCAATAAAACTGTTCTCTCTCAGATGAACAAAGACCATCTCATCACCAGACTCACTGGACCCTCCTCCACTTCTCCACCCTTCTGCCTTTCAGCTGTCTCTCACGGTGACTCTCGACACAGCTCTCTCCTCCCAGACTTTCGCCTACTTCTCATCCTTTGTCAGTCTCCTTTGCAGGCTCTAGGTGGCTTTTCTTCCTCTCTTGGATCCTTAAACATTAATAGTGTTCCACAGGGTTACTCCCTGACCCTCCGTTTTTCTTTCCTGACACCATATCCAAGGGCTCTCCATCCTTTTCCCTTGGCTTTAACTTCTACTCACTTGCTGATTATGCCTAAAGTTGATGTCTTACCCATACCTCCTGCCAAGGTAGTATAAGACCCACACCCAGTAACGTCCATTATATGCCCACTTGGCCACTCCTTTTATGCACACATAAGAGCTAATTTTCCCCTAAACCTACATGTTCATGTATTTTTCTTCTCCTGGTTATAAGCCATGCCACTCACCACCAAAACCGGGAACTTCAAAGTCGTCTGTGAATGCTTCTCTTTTCCCCCTCTTCATATCCAATCCAAAACTAAGTCATATTTAGTTTAACTCTCAGATCATCTCTGGTATCCTCCTCTTCCTCTCCATCCTCGCTGCCACTCCCTTTAAAGCCCACATCATCTCAATAGTGATGGTATCAGTAGGCATTTTGATGGTTAGTCTCCCTTGGGCACCCCCATCCCATTACATTCTCTGCCCTTCCTCCTAGATTGAGCCCTGGGAGGCTAACTTCCATGTGGGCTCTTCTTATTGAACTAGATTCATGGGAGGCTCTGAAGGATGACAGGGAGTGAGGAGAGAGGTTGGGTCCCCATGGTTTTGATTTGTTTGCCTTTCTCCGGGGACACAGCTCCTCCAGGGAGGCCCTCCTTCCATCCCCAGTTTTCTCCAGGCTCTAACATGGCTCCCTCCTGCCCCTTTCTGCTTTGGGCTGGTAACAGGTTTTCACTGTTACCGGTCTCTGGTGCTTCACCTTTTTTTGGTGGTTCTTTGTTTCCGCTCACACCTCTGTAAACAGCCCCTTCGGTAAAATATCTTCTCTTAAACCCTTCAAGTGTGCCAGTCTGTTTCCTGCCAGGACTCAGACGGATGCACCTTTTAACTAGTCTCTCTCTTTAGCTCTGCGTTTCTCCAATCCCTCCTCCACCCTCTTTTTGCGGGATGAACTTCTTAATGTAAATTTGATGTCACCTACCTACTTAAAACCCTGCAGTGACTTCCTCGGCTCCAAGAATGAGAATGAAGTCTTCTGTGGCAAACAGTGTCCCTTATGATTCGCAGCCCCTCCAGGCTTTCCCCACACCACCTGCCCCTTCTCAGGGTGGAACTAGTTAAGACTAAGTGCTTATAAGCCCAATCAGTACAGAAAGCCCTGTGCTCTAGCTCCAGAGAGACTGACTCTGGCTGTGCTCTGTGTGACCTGCTGGTCCCCCTCTCCCAGTGCTACCACCATGTGAACCAATAGGTATTTTTTTCAGATTTTCTCACTTAGGTTAATATCCAAGAAGAGGAATGGAAATGAGAAAGATTGCTTTTTCCCCCAGTGGATGACTTTTTTCCTTGGAAGATGTTAAATTGGAAATAAGGATGAAAACAAGACGGATGAAATGAGGGTTACTCAGGGAAGCTCAAGAAAGAGGCATTTTCTCCTGTATGCAAGTACCTCTGGATAGATCAAAGGAATATTTCCCCCCTCCCTCTGTTCCTCCCTTCTTTCTTTCTACTTTTCTTTCACTCCTTCCGTCTTTGTTTCTATTCATGTTTCCCTTAGCATTAATCTCTAGGCATGACATGTTTTCCTACATTATCTGAAGTGTATTTGAGATTTTTAAACCCATTGATTTAAATACGTGGGATGGGAAAGAGGGAGAGGGGTAATTTTAAAGCCCAGTGATCGAAGGCTGGGGCCATGGTTCTCCTTTGAAATGTTACTTTCAAGAATCCAGTGGAGAGGATTATGTAATTTCTTAAGTGGATCTTCACATTTCAGGAAAGGTATTACTTTTCCTAAGGGAGCAAATCTCAGGCTGGATCATTCCTTTCAGCAAGCCCCACCTCCTGCCATCCTCCACTCTCAAATCTTGTGTTTCCTCCAGTTAATTTGCTGAGGTCTGGGGCGGGTGATTGATGGGAGTTTTTAGAGAAGCATAGACTCTTGAGTGGTGGTGGTACAAGGAATGACAATGTTGGGTTGTTTCCTGATCCATAAAACAAGCAAATAATTTCTGTGACCTGATTGATCCCCTGTGACAGAAGTGGTTTTTAACCTGTATTTTCTTAAAGGAAATGTCAATATGCATGAAAATGTGGGAGAGAGTATTGAATAATAAAGTGGAAAGAAATGTGAATGAGTTTAGAGTTTTAGAGAAACTTCTGAGTTTTTTTTTTTTTACAGTTTTGTAGTTCTGTGACCAATTAGGGGGGAAATAAAAGGAGGCTCATGAAAGCAAGACTGTGTGACATTGGACAAATGACTTAATTTCTCTGAACCTCAGTCTTATTTCTGAAATGAGGGGAAAGAGTATACTACATGTACTTATTGTGATGATTCAATAAAATAGATAAACTAGAAAACATGTAAGAGAGTCCAAAGCCTGAGTGCTCAGTAAATGGGTAAATGATGGCTCTTGCTCTGTTCTGGTGGCTGGTCTCATGGCTGTTACTTAGACATTCTTGGACTTCTCATTGTTGTCTGTATGTATGCTTTTTATGTCAATTTGGTCTCAATCCTTTCGTTCCTAGTTGTGCAATTACCTTTCCACCATGTTAATCTTCAATTTAAAGCTTCCGTAGTTTCCTCCTTTATTCTCATAAAACCTTTAATATCAATATAAATGCCAATAATTTGGTCCTTTTTAAAAAATCCGTGTTTTGAGTAAGAGGAGTTATGTCTGACATTAAGATTATGATTTTATAATAAAAATTTAATTCTAGTAACAATTCTGGACAACTTTCAGTATTTTTTTTTTAAGATTTCATTTTTCATGTGGACCATTTTTAAAGTTGTTATTGAATTTTGTTACAGTATTATTTCTGTTTTATGTTTTGGCTTTTGGGCCGTGAGGCACGTGGGATCTTAGTTCCCTGACCAGGGATCGAACCCACACCCACTGCTTTGGAAGGCAAAGTCTTAACCACTGGACTGCCAGGGAAGTCCCAACTTTCAGTATTGTTAGGGGTGAAGTCTCCATTTAAGATCATGAATTTTGGTATGAGAAGAAACTAAATAATTGGGAGTGTGAAATACTGACCTAATAAGGGGTTTTAATTAGTGATGCATTCAGGTAGGAGAAAACAGATATCTGTCTGTCAAGAAAAGCACATCCTGGACTCAAACCAAAAAAAGTGTTCGTTGATAGATCTTTACACAATAAAAGGTAGCATTTTAAATAACATGTAAACAATAGATGCTTAATACATACCTTTTGAAGTAATGCTCAGTATTCAAACAATTATTTATGAAGCCTGCTGGAAGTACGTCTTATAGGACTAGAAGCACTTTCTTAAAAATCTGTAGAAAAATTCACTTTTTCAAGCTATTTGCAATAATAATGTAAGGAACTTTAACCATTTCTACATGTGCAGCTCAGTTACATTAAGTACATACACATTGTTATGCAACCAATCTCCAGAATTTTTCGTCTTACAAAACTGAGACCCTGTCCCTATTAAACAACTCCTCATTCCCCCTAGCCTTTGGCAACCACCATTCTTTGTTTCTTTTGGTTTTTTTTAATTGGACTATAGTTGCTTCATAACGTTGTGTTACTTTCTGCTGTACACGAAGTGAATCAGCTATATGTAGACATGTATCCCCTCCCTCTTGACCTCCCTTCCATCCCCCGCTCATCTCACCCATCTAGGTCATCACAGAGCACCGAGCTGAGCTCCCTGTGCTATACAACAGATTCCCACTAGCTATCTATTCTTTACATGGTACCATTCTTTGTTTCTATACGTCGACCACTTTAGATATCTTGTAAATGGAATCATACAGTAGTTGTCTTTTTGTGACTGATTTATTTCACTTTGCATAATGTCCTAAGGTTCATTCGTGTTGTAGCCTAAATCTGAAAGCTGAATAAATACTCCATTGTTTGTATTGATATATACCACATTTGTTTATCCATTTATCTGTTGATGGACACTTGGCTTGCTTCCAGAACTCATGGCTGTTGTGCATAGTGCTGCTATGAGCATGGGTGTGCAAATATCTCTTTGAGATTCTGCTTTCAATTCTTTTGGATATATATACACAGGAGTGGAATTGCTGGATCATATGGTAATTCAATTTTTAATTATTTTGAGGAGCCTTTATACGGTTTTCTATGGGGACTGCAACATTTTAGATTTCCATCAACAGTGCACTTTGATTTCTCCACGTCCTCAACATGACTTGTTATTTTCTTGTTTTTGATAGTGACCATCCTAATGGATGTGAGGTGGTATTTCATTGTAGTTTTGATTTGCATTTCCTTAATCATAGTGACATTGAACATCTTTCCATATGCTTATCGGCCATTTGTATATCCTCTTTGGAGAAATGTGTATTCAAGTCCTTTGCACATTTTTCAATCAAGTTGTTTTTGTTGAGTTGCAGTAGTTCTTTAAATATTCTGTATATAATCCCTTATCAAATATATGATTTACAAATATTTTCTTCCATTCTGGGGGTTGCCTTTTCACTCCGTTGATTATACTCTTTGATGTATAGCAGTTTTTAATTTCGATATAGTTTAATTTGTTTAATTTTTAGAATTATTTTTAATTTTTTAAATATATAGTGAATGAATATAGAGTTGTATTATAGTACTTCTAGTTCATTGTTGTTGTTTGCTATGGAAAAGAAGTAACATGGAAATATTAATAGTCCCTTATCACAACAGGATAACATTTTTAAGAAGTATAGTGCTTATTTTTATCTGAAGTTTTTTGTAAGGAATTCCTGCAATTAAAGGCAAGAATTTAGGCAAAGTTAACTTTTTGGAAAAGATAGATAAGGCAAGAATAAATAATAAAGTGTTACTTCAAGACTATCTGAGTTATTCTAAACAGATGCTATAACTACTACTGCTATTCAGTGATAGGCAAGGCCATGTATCCTGTATCCTGGTGGGCATTCAGTTGTCTTGGACAAAATAGACACATGCTATTTACAGACTACTCATCACCAAGTTCTCACCTGAGGTTGGTTATTCAGTCTTCCTTAGCCTTTGGAAGGAAGTTGTCTCTAAAGTAAGCATGTATAGTAAAAGCCAGTGAGCTCTGGGCTTGACCTTTATTATAGCCAAGGGTTTTTCAGTCTGGGTCTAGAAACTGACCCTCTGTTTTACCAGAGAAAATGTATTAGTGACCCACGAAAAAGAGCCTTATATGATTAATGAAACTCAAGGTAAGTTGGGGTGCATGGGCATTTCTTTTAACCTTAACCATGTATCATTTTATCTATATCTGTCTACACATACACACACATATATAACAAAATTTTATACACACACGTAGACACAGACACATTATGGATAGTTCATAGATATGATAAATTTCACAATAAATGAACAGCTTTACATTAAGTTCTGTTTGGAGTGAAAATTATAAGTATTTTTCTGTAGCTTAGTCATTTGCCACTGGAGAGAGTGGTTTTATGGCCCAAATTCTATTTGATTTTCTTTGGTGGTATTATGAAGTTTCAGACATGCAGTAAAAGATGAACTTTGATAAGAACAAGAAGATACCTAGTTACATGTTAATAAAAATGAAGACGGCTCATAAATTGTACATTTAAAAATTGAAATATATTTTTTAAAAATTTCACTCCTTAAGTAAATCATTTTTCTTTGAATTAGACATCCTTGTTGTTGAGTTTGAGATTTAAGATAAAGGAGTAAACATTTCTTGCCTGTGTGTTTGTGTTCCGTGAGTGAAAGATGTTGATTATTTACACTCTAAGAAATAGTATTTCTTAGGTTGGAAATTTAATAAAACTGTAAATGGGTTAGAAAACTTAGCCCATCTGGGAAAACTGAGGTTGGATTCTTTCTTTTTTAATGACAAAAGCAATGTGAAAAAATTTAAGTTTTCTAGACACAGCTTTAGTATACTGCCATGATATTTGTTCACTTCATTGATTTCATCTACCTGACCCCTGTATTTCCTGGGCTAGATGAATTCTTGAATATATTTTCACCTATTTTTGAAATTATTGAGAAACGGAAAGATTCTCTGCAGTCTCTGACAGTATGTCTAGCAATGTACTTGCTTCTCTGAGATTTATGTCTAGAGCCAAGGGAATCTTGGCTGGCTCTCTTTCCCCTGTACACTCAGCGTGTCAGGTGACAGTTGCCCTCTAATGAAGTGGTTGACTGTGCATCTCCAGAGACTGGGGTCATTTTCTGTGGCTTACAAATAATGCAAGAGAAATAGGTCCCAGCGTCAATGTCATCAGAAGCATTTCAACCTGAGAATTTTTAGCTATTTCCGTTGTTCCTTTAATCTAGGCATTTGCAGATATCTTTCCTCTGAAATGGTGCCATTGGGGAAAGTGGAATGCCAACTAATATTTTAAATTTCTGTACCTTTTAAAGGTACTATTTCCGGAATGATTAATTACAGAGTAAGTTACTTCAGTGTTGCTTTCTTAATTTATGATTGTGTGAGTTCATTTCATTAAGGTCTCTTTATTTTCAGTCAGAATGCCCTATTTAATGACTAAGATTTTTAATAGAAAAATTGGATTTGATAATATATTTCTAAAGGTAGGGTGAAATACATATCTCATGAGTCATTTATGGGTTGAGTTACACTGGTTTTTACGCCAGGAAGAACCACATGAGCTATCCAAAATTTAATCAGCCAACATTTTAAATATCTGTATGGTTGTATGGTCCAGATAATATAAATGAGTGAAGAATCATTGTCACATTCAAAAGTTTTTATGCAAGAAGACATTTACATATCTTAAGATCTAGGTATATTCAAAATCTAATCAAGCCATCAGCCTGTGTGAAAGTTTCAGACTATTTTAGTAGAAGGAAAAAATAGGTCATGCCCATAACTGAATTTAGGGTTATGGAACATGTGTTTTCTCCCCTCTTGATAGTCAGTGATGGAGCCATTGATATAATGACCATGTGGAGTTGAGTGCCTCTCATAAGATTGAGCAACAAAATCCCATGAAAACCCTGGCCAAAGGAGCAGGTCGAAAGGACTCACAATCAGGCTGACAAAGCAAGCATCTTTCAACTCTGAGAAGATGTGGAATTAAAATATAAATGTTTAAAAGAATCAAGACCATAATATTACCATTTTTGTTTTAAGGAGAATCCGTGCATATTTGGTAATTTACAGACATGTCATTTTAAGATTGTCTTAGTAGAGTTACAGTCTGATAATTCTACTTTAAAATGTGTCATCATTTAAACTTGGGATTTTGACCAGAAATCTCACTGTTTATATTTTCCATTAGAATATTTAAGATAAAGTTTCTGGCATTTGTAAGGTTGATTTATCAGGTTATGAGAACTACCTAATACTTAGGGAAATTTTCCATTCAAGCATGTATAACACTTTAAAAGGATTAGACATACCAATTGAGAACAACTATCATTCAAGGTCACCCTGGGATCAGTTTCCAAAGTGTGCCTTGGTACCCTTTGGGGTCCTTCCAGGTCCTTTAAGGGGTTTCATATGGTCAAAACTATTTTCATAATACTACTAAGAGACTATTTGCCTTTTTCACTCCTACCCCTCAGCATGTCCAGTGGACTTGCCCATAGACTTCATGAAGGTACTATATTGCAACAGAGAGATTGCAGAAGCAGATAGAATCCAGCCGTCTTATATTAAGCCAGACATTAAAGAGATTTGCAAAGACGTAAAGCAACGCCACATTTTTACTACATTTTGTTTTGAAAAACATAGTTATTTTCCACCAAAACATATTTTTTATGTTAATTTTTTATGAATTTATTTTTTGATTTAAGTGAATTAAATATGTGTTTTAATTTCTAAAACAGTAAATGTTGACAGGTGTAATTCATTTAAGAATAGCTCTTTTAGGGTCCTCAGTAATTTTTAAGAGTGTCAAGGGATCCTGAGACCTAAAACTTTGAGACTCACTACTCTAATGATTGCTAAAATTACCAGATTTATAAAGTAAGACAGGCTAAGTAAAATGCCTAAGGAAACCTTGATTTTGATTTGTAAATTTAATGAATTGAATTCCAAATTCAATTTGAAATTTTAATTCCGAAGTAAACCTAAAAATAGTCTCTTCTATGTACCAAAAATGCTCTTAACATCAATAAAAAATGTGTGATTACATAAATCAGGCAACACCTAAGTTTTAGTTTCCTGACTGCAATCCTGTCACACACTCTATCTGAAGAGGTTACTGGGTTTTCACTGTCATCCACATGCCCTCTCTTCCCTCTTGCTGCTAAGGTTTCATTTAGGTAGAAAAGTGTTACTTTCTAAACTTAAAGAGCAAAATAAAGTTTCTACATAAAAAGAATATTAATAAAAGTCTATGTGTTATGGGCAAGCCCAACAGGCTAACCCCACTGTTTCCCTGGGACAAATTACCTCATCATTCTGGGCCTCGGTACTCTCAGCTATACCAGGCTGATAATAATGCAATAATCCTGCATAGGATTGTTGAGAGGCATGAACTAGTAAATTTAAGGTGATTATAATAATTCCTGGTACATGGTAGCTGTAGAAAAAGTACCCAATTATTGTTTGTATTTTTATTAAAAAATTGTCAAATTCCCATTAACAAATGCATAGGCATCTTGTTGAGACAACTTTTTCTTGGTTAGCAGGTTGCCTGTATTCCTTGCTTTCATATACCTAGGGAAAATAAAAGTACCTGTAAGACTGATGTTAATTGTGGGCCCAGTTTCTTTAATAATTTGGAATACTGGCAAACTTTTTTAAATTCCTGACTCAGCTTTTTCTTTGTCATAAAAATTTTATTTTATTTGACTTTTAAAAATTTATTTTTATTTTATTTAAATTATTTATCTCACTGGTTTGCCACTAATATAAAAGTGAAAACCAAAGAAAGTTCAATTTAAATCAGCCATTCCATTATATGTATATGTATGTGTATTAAAAATTAATTTTGGAATTTATTCCTTGATCTGAAAAACATCTAAACTTAACTTGCATTCCTTAGATTTATTTTGAAGTGTTTTTGCAATGTAAGTCGTGGTTGTAAACTTAAAACTATAAGATCAAGTGGGATCTATTCCAGGGCTACAAGAATTGTTTTAACATCCACAAATCAATCAGTGTGGTGCACTACATTAACAAAATGAAATATAAAAATCATATGATCATCTCAATAAATGAAGAAAAAAATTTGACAAGATTCAGTATTCTTACATGATAAAAACTCTCAACAAACTGAGTATAGGGGGTATGTACCTCAACATAATAAAGGCCACTTAATGGGACTTCCCTGGTGGTGCAGTGGTTAAGACTGCATGCCCACAATACAGGGGGCTTGGGTTCAATCCCTGGTCAGGGAACTAGATCCCACATGCCACAAGAGCCCACATGCCACAACTAAAGATCCCACATGCCACAACTAAAAGATCCCACATGCTGCAACTAAAATGATCTTGCATGTGGCAATGAAGATCCCACATGCCACACAGCTAAGACCCGAAGCAGCCAAATAAATAAATAAATAAATATTAAAAAAAAAAAAAAGTAAAGGCCATTTATGACAAACCCATAGCCAACAGCATACTCAACAGTGATAAGCTGAAAGCTTCCTCTAAGATCAGGAACAAAAAAAGAATGCCTACCCTTAGCACTTTTATTCAACATAGTACTGGAAGTCCTAGCCAGAGCAATTAGGCACGAAAAATAAATTATACCCTATGTTCTGTTTTAATATTGGAACATCAGTGTTCATTCTTTTGTTTGCATTTAGAATTAGGGAAAGCTTTCATTAGGCGATTTCCCATTGCCTTCTAGGAGTCTGTATATTTTTAAAGGAAGGTGCATTTTCACTGGACGAAATGCCCAAATATTTATTAATAAGCACAGCAGTGTTCATACTCTCTCAGGTTCTAAGTTTCTTTATTTTATGGGGCCAACCTTGTATCATAGTAAATATAATAAATTGCAACAACATCCTATGTTAAATATAATATTATTTGTAGTAAACCTTTGAAGTTTATGTATAACTTTATTTTGGAATCATTTAGTTACAAATGAATCAAGCTTATTTGTCATTGGCTGAGATTTCTTGATAAACATCATGGTAGATGCAAAATTTAACCCAAGTATTCTGCCATCTGAATCCTTAAGTGCTTATCACATCTAACTCCTTCGCTCAGAGGTTGCTTTTGAAAATATTCCATGGTAGATGCAAAATTTAACCCAAGTATTCTGCCATCTGAATCCTTAAGTGCTTATCACATCTAACTCCTTCGCTCAGAGGTTGCTTTTGAAAATATTCCAAACATAGTTACTTGAAATGAACTTTTGTGGGTTTCAATAAATTACAGTCTTGGAAAAGAGTTGCTCTGACAAAATTCTTGTTGGCAAGGATATTTCCTGCTAGATACTCCCATCTGTTTTAATTGTTCTGTATGCCCTAAAGTAAGCAACATGCATATTTTACATGCAAGGAAGCACCATAGTTCTCTTGCCAAACCATAAAAGAATAAACCTTGGTACTTCTGTGATTTAGAACATGGAAAAACTCATTTGGTAATTTTGAGTACCACCATGCTAATGCAGAGAGTAACAATGACAGCACTAGCCAGTGGCACACACGCAAGAACGTTAAGGAAGGGCAAAGTTTATCTGCTCCATTACTCAATTCTAGACAAAATGTGACAATTTTCATCAGAACAAAAATTTAAATACAAAACTATTAGACATGATGTTAGCAAAAAAAGATTTTTGACTTCACAGATCCTACGTGCTATGTAAAGCAATTCAATTCAAAATTATTTTTCTTGCACAGCCCGTTTTTTAAAATTTTTCATCATTTTTTTAAACATCTTTATTGGACTATAATTGCTTTACAGTGTTGTGTTAGTTTATTTAGTGAATCAGCTATATACATATGTATATCCCCATATCCCCTCCCTCTTGCATCTCCCTCCCACCCTCCCTATCCCACCCCTCTAGGTGGTCACAAAGCACTGAGCTTATCTCCCTGTGCCATGCGGCTGCTTCCCACTAGCTATCTATTTTACATTTGGTAGTGTATATATGTCAATGCTACTCTCTCACTTTGTCCCAGCTTACCCTCCCCCCTCCCAGTGTCCTCAAGTCTATTCTCTACGTCTGTGTCTTTATTCCTTTCCTGCCCCGAGGTTCATCAGAACCTTTTTTTTTAGATTCCACATACATGTGTTAGCATACGGTATTTGTTTTTCTCTTTCTGACTTACTTCACTCTGTATGACAGACTCTAGGTCCATCCACCTCACTACAAATAACTCAATTTCGTTTCTTTTTATGACTGAGTAATATTCCATTGTATATATGTGCCGCATCTTCTTTATCCATTTACCTGTCGATGGACACTTAGGTTGCTTCCATGTCCTGGCTATTGTAAATAGTGTGGCAATGAACATTGTGATACATGATTCTTTTTGAATTATGGTTTTCTCAGGGTATATGCCCAGTACTGGGATTGCTGGGTCATATGGTAGTTCTATTTTTAGCTTTTTAAGGAACCTCCATACTGTTCTCCATAGTGGCTGTACCAATTTACATTCCCACCAACAGTGCAAGAGAGTTCCCTTTTCTCCACACCCACTCCAGCATTTATTGTTTGTAGATTTTTTGAAAATGGCCATTCTGACCAGTGTGAGGTGATACCTCATTGTAGTTTTGATTTCTCTAAGTATTGGTGACGTTGAGCATCGTTTCATGTGTTTGTTGGCAATCTGTGTATCTTCTTTTGAGAAATGTCTATATAGGTGTTCTGCCCATTTTTGGGTTGGGTTGTTTTGTTTTTTTGATATTGAGCTGCATGAGCTACTTGTAAATTTTGGAGATTAATCCTTTGTCAGTTGTTTCATTTGCAAATATTTTCTCCCATTCTGAGGGTTGTCTTTTTGTCTTGTTTATGGCTTCCTTTGCTGTGCAAAAGCTTTTAAGTTTCATTAGTCCCGTTTGTTTAGTTTTGTTTTTATTTCCATTTCTCCAGGAGGTGGGTCAAAAAGGATCTTGCTGTGATTTATGTCATAGAGTGTTCTGCCTATGTTTTCCTCTAAGAGTTTGATAGTGTCTGGCCTTACATTTAGTTCCTTAATCCATTTTGAGTTTATTTTTGTGTATGGTGTTAGGGAGTGTTCTAATTTCATTCTTTTACATGTAGCTGTCCAGTTTTCCCAGCACCACTTATTGAAGAGGCTGTCTTTTCTCCATTGTATACTCTTGCCTCCTTTATCAAAGATAAGGTGACCATAGGTGCATGGGTTTATCTCTGGGCTTTCTATCCTGTTCGATTGATCTATGTTTCTGTTTTTGTGCCAGTACCATACTGTCTTGATTAATATAGCTTTGTAGTATAGTCTGAAGTCCAGGAGCCTGATTCCTCCAGCTCCATTTTTCTTTCTCAAGATTGCTTTGGCTCTTTGGGGTCTTTTGTGTTTCCATACAAATTGTGAAGTTTTTTGTTCTAGTTCTGTGAAAAATGCCAGTGGTATTTTGATAGGGATTGCATTGAATCTGTAGATTGCTTTGGGTAGTATAGTCATTTTCACAGTGTTGATTCTTCCAGTCCAAGAACATAGTATATCCATCTGTTTGTATCATCTTTTTTTTTTTAATTAATCCATTTATTTATTTATATTTTTGGCTGTGTAGGGTCTTCGTTTCTGTGCGAGGGCTTTCTCTAGTTGCGGCGAGCGGGGGCCACTCTTCATCGCCGTGCACGGGCCTCTCACTGTCGTGGCCTCTCTTGTTGCGGAGCACAGGCTCCAGACACACAGGCTCAGTAGTTGTGGCTCACGGGCCCAGTCACTCCGTGGCATATAGGATCTTCCCAGACCAGGGCTCGAACCCGTGTCCCCTGCATTGGCAGGCAGATTCTCATCCACTGCGCCACCAGGGAAGCCCATGCTTGTATCATCTTTAATTTCTTTCATCAGTGTCTTATAGTTTTCTGCATACAGGTCTTTTGTCTCCTTAGGTAGATTTATTCCTACGTGTTTTTTTCTTTTTGTTGGAGTGGTAAATGGGTGTTTCTTTAATTTCTCTTTCAGATGTTTCATCATTAGTGTATAGGAATGAAAGAGATTTCTGTGCATTAATTTTGTATCCTGAAACATTACCAAATTCATTGGTTAGCTCTAGTAGTTTTTTGGTGGCCTATTTAGGATTCTCTAGGTACAGTATCACGTCATCTGCAAATAGTGACAGTTTTGCTTCTTCTTTTCCAATTTGGATTCGTTTAATTTCTTTTTCTTCTCTGATTGGTGTAGCTAAAACTTCCAAAACTATGTTGAATAATATTGGTGAGAGTGGCAACCTTGTCTTGTTCCTGATCTTAGAGGAAAATGGTTTCAGTTTTTCACCATTTAGGATGATGTTGGCTGTGGGTTTGTCATATGTGACCTTTATTATGTTGAGGTAGGTTCTGTCTGTGCCTACTTTCTGAAGGGTTTTTATCAAAAACGGGTGTTGAATTTTGTCAAAAGCTTTTTCTGCATCTATTGAGATGATCATATGGTTTTTGTCCTTCAGTTTGTTAATATGGTGTATCACATTGATTGATTTGCATATATTGAAGAATCCTTGCATTCCTGGGATAAACCACACTTGATCATGGTGTATGATCTTTTTAATGTGCTGTGGGATTTTGTTTGCTAGTATTTTGTTGAAGATTTTTGCATCTATGTTCATCGATGATATTGGCCTGTGGTTTTCTTTTTTTGTGACATCTTTGTCTGGTTTTGCTATCAGGGTGATGGTGGCCTCGTAGAATGAGTTTGGGTGTATTCCTCCCTCTGCTATATTTTGGAAGAGGATAGGTGTTAGATCTTCTCTAAATGTTTGATAGAATTCGCCTGTGAAGCCATCTGGTCCTGGGCTTTTGTTTGTTGGAAGATTTTTAATCACAGTTTCAATTTCAGTGCTTGTGATTGGTTTATATTTTCTGTTTCTTCCTGTTTCAGTCTTGGAAGGTTGTGCTTTTCTAAGAATTTGTCCATTTCTTCCAAGTTGTCCATTTTATTGGCATAGAGTTGCTTGTAGTAATCTCTCATGATCCTTTTTATTTCTGCAGTGTCAGTTGTTACTTCTCCTTTTTCATTTCTAATTCTATTGATTTGAATCTCCTCCCTTTTTTTCTTGATGAGTCTGGCTAATGGTTTATCAATTTTGTTTATCTTCTCAAAGAACCAGCTTTTAGTTTTATTGATCTTTGCTATTGTTTCTTTCATTCCTTTTTCATTTATTTCTGATCTGATCTTTATGATTTCTTCCATTCACCCAACTTTGGGTTTTTTGTTCTTCTTTATCTAATTGCTTTACATGTAAGGCTAGGTTGTTTATTTGAGATGATTCTTGTTTCTTGAGGAAGGATTGTATTGCTATAAACTTCCCTCTTAGAACTGCTTTTGCTGCATCCCATAGATTTTGGGTCACTTTTTTTTCATTGTCATTTGTTTCTAGGTATTTTTTGATTTCCTCTTTGATTTCTTCAGTCATCTCTTGGTTATTTAGTAGTGTATTGTTTAGCCTCCATGTATTTGTATTTTTTACAGTTTTTTTCCTGTAATGGATATCTAGTCTCATAGCATTGTGGTGGGAAAAGTTACTTGGTATGATTTCAATTTTCTTAAATTCACCGAGGCTTGATATGTGACTCAAGATATGGTCTGTCCTGGAGAATGTTCCATGAGTACTTGAGAAGAAAGTGTATTCTGTTGTTTTGGGATGGAGTGTCCTGTAAATACCAATTAAGTCCATCTTGTTTAATGTGTCATTTAAAGCTTTTGTTTCCTTATTTATTTTGGTGTTGGATGATCTGTTCCTTGATAAAAGTGTGGTGTTAAGCCTCCTACTATTATCGTGTTACTGTCGTTTTCCCCTTTTATGGCTGTTAGCACTTTCCTTTTGACTTGAGGTGCTCTTATGTTGGGTACATAAATATTTACCATTGTTGTATCTTCTTATTAGGTTGATCCCTTGATCATTATGTAGTGTTCTTCTTTGTCTCTAGTAATAGTCTTTATTTTAAAGTCTCTTGTGTCTGATATGAGAATTGCTACTCCAGCTTTGTTTTGATTTCCATTTGCATGGAATATCTTTTTCCATCCCCTCACTTTCAGTCTGTATGTGTCCCTAGTTCTGAAGTGGGTCTCTTGTAGAGAGCATATATACGGGTCTTGTTTTTGTATCCATTCAGCCAGTCTGTGTCTTTTCGTTGGAGCATTTAATCCATTTACATTTAAGGTAATTATTGATATGTATCTTCCTCTTACCATTTTCTTAATTGTTTTGGGTTTGTTATTGTAGGTCTTTTCCTTCTCTTGTATTTCCTGCCTAGAGAAGTTCCTTTAGCATTTGTCATTAAGCTGGTTTGGTGGTGCTGAATTCTCTTAACTTTTGCTTATGTGTAAAGGTTTTAATTTCTCCATTGAATCTGAATGAGATCCTTGCTGGGTAGAGTCATCTTGGTTGTAGGTTTTTCCCTTTCATCACTTTAAATATGTCCAGCCACTCCCTTCTGGCTTGCAGAGTTTCTGCTGAACAGTCAGCTGTTAACCTTACGGGGATTCCCTTATATGTTATTTGTTGCCTTTCCCTTGCTGCTTTTAATATTTTTTTGTTTGTGTTTAACTTTTGATAGTTTGATTAATATGTGTCTCAGTGTGTTTCTCTTTGGTGTATCCTGTATGGTACTCTCTGTTCTTCCTGGATTTGATTGAATATTTCCTTTCCCATGTTAGGAAAATTTTTGACTATAATCTCTTCAAATATTTTCTCACACTGTTTCTTTTTCTTTTCTTCTGGGACCCCTATAATTCTACTGTTGGTGTGTTTAATGTTTTCCCAGAGGTCTCTGAAACTGTCCTCAATTCTTTTCATTCTTTTTTCTTTATTCTGCTCCCTGGCAGTTATTTACAGCATTTTATCTTCCAGCTCACTTATCCATTCTTCTGCCTCAGTTATTCTGTTATTGATTCCTTGTAGAGTATTTTTAAATTCAATTATTGTGTTTTTCATCACTGTTTGCTCTTTAGTTCTTCTAGGTCCTTATTGAATGTTTTTTGTATTTTCTCCATTCTTTTTCTGAGATTTTGGATCATCTTTGCTAACATTACTCTGAATTCTTTTTCAGGTAGATTGCCTATTTTATCTTCATTCATTTGGTCTTGTAGGTTTTTACCTTGCTTCTTTGTCTGTAACATTTTTTTGCCGTTTCTTTTTTTTTTTTTTTTTTTTTGATGGGTGGGGCTTTATCCCTGTCTTACTGGGTGTTTAGCCTGAGGTTTCCAGCTTTGGAGTTTTTAGGCAGTTGGATACTGCTGGGTCTTGGTGCTGAGATGAGGACCTCCGGGAGGCCTCACTCCGATTGATATTCCCTGAGGTCTCAGGTTCTCTGTTAGTCCAGCGGTTTGGACTCAGACCTCCCACCACAGGATCTTGGGTTCACTCTTCTGCCTGGAAGCAAGATCTTGCAAGCTTTGTGTCATGGTAAAAAAAGAAAAAAAAAAAAAGGAAGAAAGAAAGGAAAAAAGGAGCAGTACAATATCAAAGAATAAAAAATAAATAAAGTTAGAAAGATAAAAAAATGTATTAGGAAAAATAAAGCTATAATTGAAATAACCGGTCGCTGGGGGTTCCTCCCATCCCTTTAGGTGCCCCTGGTCTACCACCGGTGCCTGGTCAGTGCCCTAGTTGTGAGTAGATGCGAATTCTGCATCCTTCTAGTACGCCATCTTGACTCCGCCCCCCATTTTTTCTTTAGTTTCTATTTGTATAAATTATAGGACATTGAAAAATACTATAAATTGAAATATACAGCTGATTTATTATTTTCCAGCTTTATTAAAGAAAGAATTTTATCTATAAATTGCATATTTAAAGTGTACCATTCTGTTTTATAACATAATGTATACATATATGAAGCTGTCTACAAAAGATAATAAGTATGCCTGTCACTTTTTAACGTGTTGTAATGTAATTCTTTGTAATCCCTCCCTTCCACCTCCCACGGGTCATTCTCCATCACTAGGAACCAGTATAGATTCGTTTGCATTTTCTGGAATTTCATATAAATGGAATCCTGTAATAGGCACTCTTTTTTGATCTACTTTCTTTCACTCAGCATAACTATTTTAATATTTATTCATATTTTTGTGTGTATCAATAGTTTATGCCGTTTGTTGCTTATTATTATTCCATTATGCTTATACACTACTATTTATTTATCCATCCGTCTTTAATAGACATTTGGCTTGTTTCCAGCACTGAGTTGTTAAAATTAATCTGCTTTAAATGTTTGTGTACGTGTCTTTGTATGGAAAATGATGTCAGTTCTCTTAGTTCAATATCCAGGATTAGAATGTCTTACGGTAGGTGTATGTTTAACTTTGTAGGAAACTCCTAAGCTGTTTTTCAAAGCGGTTATAGATTTTACATTCCTAGCAGCAGATGGGAGTTCCAGTTCCTCTACATCCTTGCTAGAGCTTGCTATGATCAGTATTTAGTTATTCTAACAGATGTGTAGTGGTACTGATTTTTATTTGCATTTTCCTAATGGCTCATGATCTTGAGCATCTATCATGTTGCTTATTTAACATCTGTGTATATTCTTTAGTGAAGTGTCTAATATATTTTGAAATATTTTGTTCATGTTTTCTGTTGGGCTGTTCATCCTATTATTGAGTATAACAATTTTTTGCCCACTTTTCAGGTATAGTTCTATAAACTAAAACTTAGAGCTAATTTGATGCTGTTTAAAATCACCTTTTAATCCATAAATTCATCAAACTAGATTTCCATATCCTTTAAAATTGATCTTAAAAGAATAGTCCAAAATGTGAACCATTTCTAGTGTTACTGTTCATGCTTCGAGAGCTGATATCATTATTTGTGCCTGTTATATTTTAATGTGTATGTCTTGTATATATGAGATTATAATTTCTTCTTAAACGATATATTGCTGTCCCATTTCTCATGCTATGGTTATCAAGTTCTTTTTAATGCTTTTCCATATCTGTAGTATATTTATAAAACCTTGTAGCTTTATATAGATATAAGAATAGCTAAAACTTGCCAGGCACTAAGCCCTTTACATGCATTAAACAAATTACATGTTTTAAGCCCTTTACATGCATTAAACAAATTAGTCCTCACAACAGCTTGGGTGTACTATTGTGATCCCATTTAGAAATGAGAAAACTGAGTCTCAGAAAGGGAAGACACTTGCCTGAGGTCCCGAGTAAGTGGCAGAGCTAGGATTCACATCAGGCTGTGTAGTTCCAGTACGTGCCTCTGTTAAAAGCTTGAAATATGTGCTCCTGTGAAAAACTTGAAATTTTTCTTTTCAAAAACTGCTCCTGACAATCATCTTTTTGCAGAGTATCAGCAGAATATAAATCATGCCTTAATTTTCTCTCTCCAGTTAACCTTTGTACAAAAGAAAATTTTCAGTTCTGTCTTATTTTCCTTTTTAAGCAGTGAAATTGCCGAAATATATGTAATGGGAGGAAAGAAAACAAAGTTTAGCTCACTGGAAAAATATGTAAATTGTAATCTGAGTTCTTATCCATTGTACAGATTGAACATGATACACTCTTATGTGCTAATTTTTACAACATGACTTCCAAGAGCATAGTATCATATGAACAGACACTCCATTAAGCATTGGCTAGATCCAAAGTTTATAAGTGGAATTTTTTGCCTCAGAGAAAATTTAAGGAGGGTCATTTCTCTATGTAGCCTGTGTAGACAAAATTCTCTAACATAGCAAATTTGGACAGATCTACCTAAAACTTATTGTCAACAGGTTATAATTAAGAAGTTTATGATATCAATGTTAATGAAAAATGAAGTAAAGAGAAAATTTTAATTGAAGTTAAGAATTCTAAGTACAATTTATAAAATTCTAATTTATGTAAATTTATGCAATTAGGTTCATTCATAAAATGACTGGGTCATAGAGCTAGAATGGCTCTTGTGGCTTTTCTAATGTGGATCTCTGCCTTTATCAGCTCCTCATGAACCTGGCAATAAACTCTCTCTGCTTAAAGATACTCAGAAATAGAAATGCCGTGTCTTTTTTTTTTATCATAAATCTCAGTATTTTATCATGTCAAAGGGATAATCACAATTTCTGCTGCCCTAACCTTCTTAGAAAGGAGACTCTTAGAAAACATTTGCCAGATTTTAAATTTTGTTTGCATTGGTATGTCACAAGACATAATACCACGTATCATTTTGCAGCTTTTACTTAATTTTTATTAGGTAATTTTATTAACTGATAGATAGCTGTAGTGTGCATTTTTGCATGATGAATTGCCACTTCTATAAGTCAAAGATAGCAACACTTTCGGGGTTTTGCAAAGTCCTCTTTAGGATTTAAAACTTTTCCTTAAATCAGAAAATATCTTTTTTCTCATTCTGTAAATTGCATGCCCTTTTTTCAGGCGGCTAAGAAAAAAGCAATCAAACCCACAGATAAACAGAACCCAGCCCATTCCTCACTGCCTGTGAAACTCACTCTTCATTATGCAGTGAGAAATATCAACTGAGACAGGGTCTTGTTCACCATCCCAGAAGCAGCTTCATTTCTTTGGGTTTTTGGGGGTTTTTTCTTCTTCTCTTCTCCATCATTTCTTTTCCCTTTCCCTGCAGGATGCACCTAAAAGAATGCTGACTGTTGTCTCACACTTATGTTTCTGTACCCACCATGGAACTTACTCCCCACTGTGTTTCCTTGTGGGGTGAGGTGGGATTTACTCACCCAGCAGCAGTGTGGAATTGCATTTGGGGGAGAAGAGCCCCAGTTCTGGGGCCTCACGGCCTAGGTTCAAACGCTGCCCCTCACCACTTGTGTCATCTTGAGGAAAGCTACTCAGTTACAGGGATGATAATAAGAGTACCCTTGCCATTGAGTTATCATGATAATTACAGGAGGTAATTCATGAAAATCCTCTGGAATATCTTAAGTGCTAGGTATGTACGCTCTTTCGTTTTTGGATGTAAACTCAGGATTAGGGTGAAACTATATTGCAGAACAGGCAGATGTGATTTGGGGTGTCCTCTCATCCTCTTCCGTATGACTCTTCCAATACTCCGAGGGGGACCAAAGCGGGGAGTGAAGAAGTGATGTGACATTCATGCAGCCCAAGTTTTTGCTAAGCCAAGTTCAAACTGCACTGACTGTGCACAAGCAAAGGCTAAATTAGGTAGGCTCCTTCTTATAGCCTTTTCTGCCCTCTTGTCGATTATCTTTGAGGAGTAACTGATGACTTGGAGAAGAACAAGCCATTTCAGAGCAACACACTGCTGTGTTTTTTTAAAAAATAGAATTAAGACAATGTGCATCTTTATGCATATTTAAATATAGGGTTTGTAGTTACAGAAAAATGAGGATCACACAGATGATGTATTTTTAAAATCTCCCAGCCTCAAGTACCACATAATATAGCTTAATTCACTGTCAGTCTCATGCCAGCACACAAAGGCAAAGCCTAAAGTGAGCCAGGCCTCAAAATGAGTAATGTTAGTTGCTGAAAGGTCTGTAGGTACAAGAGCAATGAAAACAAAGAGACCATAAGGGGAAGAAAAGCAAATGTCTGTCACTGTGTATATGTGTATCTATCTATGTTTCTGTCTATGTCTCTCTCCCTCTGTCAGTCTTTCTGTGTGTGTGTGTTTCTTACTCTATCTCATTCTGTCTCATGCTGTCTCTCTCAGTCTCTCTCTTTCTGTCCTACACATGTGCACACATACACATATTAATGACTTTAATTATTCAGAAATGGAAATATGACAGCAATAATCAAGAAAGATGCAGCATTGCGTATAAGAGAAAAGGATAAGAATAGGGAAGTTAAGTATCCCTTTACCTGGCCCGTGCTTTCTTCAAGATCGAGTTTTGTGTCTCAAGCTGACTAGTTACACGTCAAAAATTAATCTCTCATGAGTCTGACTTAGGAAGAAATACACAAGCTGGGAAAGTAGCCACTTATTTGAAAACAAATTTGCAACCAATATTGATCCCTTACAACTGTTTAGTTGTAAAGGATGAAATGAAAACGTCAATTGGATAATATTTGGATGAGCAACCAAAAGATGCAAAAGAACAATGTTACGTATGAAATTTTCGACAAAATAAAAATCTGAGTTTAAGGATTCATCATATCGTGTATGTGCAGTAGTGGTTGTCAGGTCACACTAGGAAGACATGGAAATAATTGTTATAATTTTAATGCTTATTCACAGAACAGGCTTATACTAGACCTAGGAAACGTAAGTCTTGAATTAAGTTCCAACATCTTTTTTTAAACTGTACCTCAGATTCCCAGTGATTCGTGCTGCCCTTCTAGGTTGTTACAATGCCCGGCTGTTACCTCGTCCAAGAAAACTTGTATTCTCTCAGTATAACTCGTGTGATTAAAGGAACATAGTGTGATTTAATACATGCAAAGGTGGAATGATTTCATGTATTACAGAAGTGTTTACACTTAGAGTATTTTTTGAATCCCTAAATGAGTGTCTAATTTCCAAAAATGTAGGTAATCTCTTTCAAAGTAATGAATATTTCACAGTGGGATTAGTGTATTTTAAAAAGCAAAATGGAATACAAAGGTTTAATATTCAAATAAAAATACCCTACTGTTAGCTTGAAAAGTATCCACTTCTTTCTAGTCTCCATTAGGTGGGAAAAAGTCAGCATATATTTTCAAGTGTTATCTGGTTGACTATTCCTTAAATAATTCTTACTGTTGTTTTTTAACAAGTAGAGGTTTTTTAATTGTAGTATGGTTGACTTACAGTGTTGTGTTAGTTTCATGCGTACAGCAAAGAGGTACAATTATACATATATATGAATGGATAAAGAAGATGTGGTACACGTGCGCACGTACACACACACACACACACACACACACACACACACACACAATGGAATATTACCCAGCCATAAAAAAGAATGAAATAATGCTATTTGCAGCAACATGGATGGACCTAGAGATTATCATACTAACTTCAGTAAGCCAGACAAATACATATGATATCACTTATATGTGGAATCTAAAATATGACACAAATGAACTTACAAAACAGAAATAGACTCACAGACATAGAAGAGAAACCAATGGTTAACAAGTAGAGTTTTATTAAAGTCTGTTTTCTTCTTCCCTTAACCTTGCCCATGAGTTTGGCAGGGGTGATCTCAGAAAAATGGGCGTTACTAGAATGAGACCATTTCTGTAAAATCCAGACGGACCTTTCTAAGGGAAGACAGGGACCCCTCCATTGCTGTCAGCCATCAATCAAGAATAAGCTCCTCCCCTGGCCTGGCCCTGGGCATCCTCCAGACTGCTTCTGGTTCACAAAGACTGGGGTATAGCCTTGCTTACTAGAAGGCATTGATTGTTCAACAACAAACACAGCCCAAGACAAAATATAACGTCTATAGGTATTTTCAGGATTTTAATCTGGGAACTCACAAATGAACTAAGGAGAGTCAAATATCTTAAGTGGGAAAGAAGAATAATACTACATGAATAATACAAATATCTTCATTACCATAGTGCCTATTCCCTGATATAATTCGTGTCATTCTTTTGTTCCACTACTTGGGCCCAAACTGAGGGAAGTCTTTTAACACTGGATGCAGCAAACATTTTTTTCCCCAAACTCTGGGAAGCCAGGATCCTTTCTTACATATCAGTTTTATAGTGAGATGTGGGAATCCACATATGACTTTTGAAAATGATACCTAAATCACAGTCCACACTCTTCCTTCGGTTTCTTTATCTTCACCCGCAGTAAACAACCTAGTGCTTTCATTAACGTTTTTGCTTCTGTGTCTTCTTGTAAAAGTTTAAAGGTGTATTGTATAAAATCAATGAGAACTCATTGTGAGATTTCGAAAATAAGCGAAAGAACACACACACAAAGAATAAAAGGGACTGTCACAGCCATTTGTTCCAGACACAAAAGGAACCTCCAGGGGACCATTCGAGTGGTCATCTGATCTACAATCCCAAGTTCCCAAGTTATAGCCACTGTTAATATTTTGATCTGCAATTTGACCTATATGAAATTGCTGATAATTGACTGTTTGGGACCTGTTCAATCAGCAAATTCATTTGGTTAAACCTAAATTTTCTGTGTCTTTTTAAGGATTACTTTATGTGTGTATTTGTGCTTTTAAGATTGTGGACAGGTTGTCCAGACAACATTATACCTAGGTTGGTTTTTTTATCTTAATATAATACAGAGTACATTTTGCCATGTGACTGTTCTTTAAAAATATAATCTTTAAATGAGAGTTTCTTTTAAGGAGCTCTTTCATCTGTTTTTTTGCTTCATAGATTGGGGGTCCTGGGCTCCAGGAGGGGTGTTATTCAGCAACATGTGTTAACCGTTTACCAACCAAAGGCATTGCTTAAGCCAGCAGAAAAAAACTATATTAGCTTAGGACATTTGAGCATTTTCTGAAAGGTATTTAACAAGAAAAACTCCAGGGAAACTGATTAAATACATTATTTACGCCACCAACAGTATTATATTTCCTGAGAACAGCTGTACAATAGGAATTGACAGAATTATAATTCTTCATATCAAAATTGACCTTTCCAAACATTTGAGAGGTTGGAATTTTAGCTAAATCCATTTTGAAGAGTTCGTTCGATTTTCAAGTTTGTATCTAAGAATGTCATGGTTGCATTTCAAAATGTGGTATTCGAAAATATGTATTTCTAAATATTATCATTGAATGTTTTTTCTATCCCAGATCAATTAGTTTTTGTTTTGCAACATAGCATGCAGTATTTCGTTTCCAGAAAAATAAATTTATTTTTCATGATGTCACGGAGTCTTTGAATTTTGAGAGAAATACTTATCCAGAGTCAAGAGCACATTAATTTTCAAGATAGGCTAGACTCTGACGAATCGATTTTTTTTTTCTGAAGTACAAAAGGATCCTGAGCTGTTTGTGCAATGCAGCATTTACCCTGGTTCCCCTAAGGAAAACCTCACCTGGCCAAACAAGATTGGGAAAAGCAAGAGTCAGGATATACCTGCCTTGAGGAAATTCCAATGCATTGCTCAGTTTTAACATTTCTGACTAATCCTGTTGTAAAGATAATGATAACATAGTATTTAAGCCAGTATTTCCCAAATTTATTTGAGCACCAAATCTCTTTTTGGAATATTGTGGAGCTCCTAGGACTTGGGGTGAAGTCTAGAAAATACTGTAAACACCTATGAAGAGTCCTTTGATTGCTCGATTTTGTCTCCTCTACACACTGTCATCTTGGTCATTTATTAGAATCCCGACAGTTAAGGTGGCTCTCTACTACAATGTCAGCAAGCGTTACTTTTTATAAAGATGATAAATTGTTGTATCAAAAACTGTGATCTACAGTGTGGCATTTAAATATCAATATTTTTAATAAGCAAAAGTGTACAGCACTGTGAATGATGATGAGTTCTAATATTAATTTCCATTGTGTTCCTTATACACACATACACACACACACACACACACACACACACACACAAAATGGATGACAGACTGTAGATCAGATGACCACTCGAATGGTCCCCTGGAGGTTCCTTTTGTGTCTGGAACGAATGGCTGTGACAGTCCCTTTTATTTCCCCACACAGTTACTGTTTCATGACAGTATCCCTGAGTACCCTGCTTATCTTGTATCTTCTAGAAGCATTTATAAATCTTCTCAGTCTCTACCTGCAGTTTAAGTTTGTTTCTTTTAATCACCTGTATTCCCAAGGAGTCTGGCCTAGCTGCATTTCTCTCTGAGAAGTGCCTGCTGTTAAGAGTTTACCAGGCAGGACCTCATTATTTGCTCTGGTCTTCTCTGTGTGTCTACTTTGGTAGCAATGTGGACCTAAGGGCACATTTGGGGCACACAGCCCTTACCTACAGTCTTGTGAAAGAGATGGACCCATGAATAGATGAGTGGGGGTAACTTTTAACTACAGGGAGTGTGGGAGTCTCAGAACCTAGCAGTCCAGAGAGGGAGTGTGGTGACGACAGAAGCTGAGAGAGGCCAGCAGGGCATCAGGTGGGGCAGATCCTCTCTGACTTGGACAGGAGCTCAGCCTTCATCATGTGGGGGCTTTGTTTTCAAGTTACTTTTCCATTAGAATGTAATATATGGCCATTAAAAAAAAAAAAAACTTAGAAAATAAGAATGTTAGATTTTTAAAAATCACACACATTCCCATCATTTAAAAGACAGGCATATTATCATTTAGCTGTAGTATTTCCTTCCTCTTTTTCACAAGGGGCAGTTATTTTTTTTATCATTCCTCTGAGGTAGGTTGATGATTTTAACTTCAGGCTCTGGATGAGAAAAGCAAGGCACTGAATCACATTAACTACCCAGAGTCCAAATTGCTTCTATTGCGGAAGACCCAGCATGGAAATTTCCTGAGTCCTGAAATGAAGAGTAAAAATTGGGGGAAAAGAAAGAAAGAAAGAAAAACTTTATTCTCCAAACAAGCAAATTCTAGGCATAGAGAAAAATATGCCTTTATTATTATTAATTTTAACTTTTAAAAACATATCTGCCTTAGACGTTTTAAACTGAGCTAATATGATTACTAATTCTTCATCATCTAATGAATTCCGAAGTGTAATTGATGAGTTTGGCTGTCTCATTACCAAGGAGAGATCTTAGACTGCAAATTTGTTAGTGGTCCTTTAAGGTGTTTCTCTGATTCCTGTGTTTTTCCATGTAGAGCAACTTACTGAAAGGAGTGTTTACTCATTTTCACTTGATACAACACAAGCCTTTAAAAATCCTTTCTCTGAATAGTAGTTCTTGTTGTTTTCCTGAAATATATTTTTCCAAGGATTATTTCCCTTTTATGACACAGCATTGGAGCACTGGCTAAAGGTTGCTTCCAGTCTGCCCTTGGTACAAGACTGCCTCTGAGAACCAACAGATAATAAAGAGATGCTGCTGAGAACGCTGTTTTTCTTGCCCAAAATCAGATAGACTTATCTATTGATCAGTAGATAGACAGAGATAATATCCAATTACAGTGAGGAAAGTGGGAAACAAATTGCTAAATATTTTTGATAAGTGAATAGCATTTCCTACTGAAATAAATGTGATGATCCTAGGACCTATAAGTTACAGTTTTAGGAATATATAACTATAAAAATTAACATACATGGACAGAGACAAAGGATTATTGTTTGTAATAGAAAAAAGGAAACAATCCTGTTCTCATAAACAGTAAAAGGAATTGAATAAATTGTGGCACATCCATGCTGAGGTGGGTTCACCAGCTCTTACAAAGCGTGTGTTAGATCCACTGGGATGGATGAGGAATTTGTGCTGTATTGTTTAGTGAGAAGGGAATATGCATAATAATATAAATGGCAAGATAACAGTAAAGGAAATGGGTAAGTTTGAATGAAAAGTGAAAGCACATGTAATGATAAACATCAAACTGTAAACATTCAAGGGATTAAATTTGGGAGTGAGAATGGGAGGAAGACAAAATCTGTTTTTTCCTTTTATGTAACTAAGTATTGTTTGGTTTATTAAGTGAGCTTAATAAGTGAGTGAGTAATAACTTTATAACTTAGAAAAGAAGAAAAGCGTTTTATTATGTATTGTTATACAGGAATGGTCATTTAATTCTGTTTCTAAGTTGCTAGGCTGCCTAGAATTCAGGCTGACAGAGATTAAGACCTAAGAACAGAAAATGAATGACAGAAGCAGGGTGAACAACACAGCTTCCTGCCCCTTAGGACTCTTCCCGCTCTGTTTCCATAGGTTCCTTAGAATTGTAAATAAGTTAGTCTCCTAAACTTACTCACAAGTGCATGTATCAACTCATAAATAACTCTATCTCCACTATGAATAAAAAGGTAGAAAATAATAGTTTTTCTGGATAAAAGGAAAAGTGAAAGTTTGTAACCCATGGCCCCTCTTCTCGCCTCATTTCTACCAGTAATACAGATTAACTACTTTCTGACCACGCTGTCTTACCAGTTTAAGAAATATTATGGTGAATCACATGCAATAAATTACCCTTTCACCCTTTCATTCAGATAATAGGTCCCACAGAATATCCAGTGGTGTGAGTTGCCTTCAAATTAATTGTTATGAAAGGAGCTGTGGTTTTGAAATGTGCTTGTTTGTTTTTTATCCTTATACCAAAAGGTGTTAGTTAGCAAACAGGGATATTTCTCTTCTGTCATCATACATGTTCTACTCAAAGGTCATATTTTATTTTAAATCCACCACTTGGAAGAGAAGGACAAAACTCAGAAATGGTAGGACTTGGGCTAAGTGATTCTTTAATTCTTTTCAGCTTCAACATTCTATGATTTTGTGATTTTAAAGAAAAATAAAAGCCAAACCTACAGATAAAGCTAGACATAATCTTCCAAAGGCTTTTGTTCACTGTAGGACTGAATAGAAAATTGGGAGTGTCTTAGTCTTCTAGGGCTGCTATAGCAAAATACCAGATTAAGCTTAAACTGGAGGCTGACGGGCCAAGATCAAGGTGCCAGCAGCGTTGGTTTCTGGGGAGGGCTCTGTCCTTGGCTTGCAGACAGTGCCTTCTCAGTGTGTCCTCGAGGGGCCTTTCTTCTGTGCATGGGGGGTGGCGGTAGAGAGCAAGAGAGAGCTTGTTCTCGAGAGCACTGCGTATCTCCTCCTCTTCTTATAAAGACACAGTCCTATTGGATGAGGGCCCAACCCTACGACCTTGGGGGTTAGGGCTTCAACTTATTATGACTTTGAGGAAGACACAGTTTAGTCCATAACAGGGAGAAAAATAGGCATAGGATACTGTAGGATACTAAAGTTGTGTATGTTTCACTTTATGCTAAGTTTCTGCTTTCTGAGTTTTCAGTGCATCTTTTAGTAAAAGCAATAAATTGAAGTGACATTTAACTGCCTTTTCCAGCCAGCAGTCATAATCTTTAAAGTCTGATTTTATAAAGTCATGCGTTATTTCATTAAATTTTTAAAATGTCTTTATGGTTAACATTTTATGCAATATATATATATATATATATGCATATATCTTTCTAAAGGGTTACATTTAAAACTATCTTTTAAAAAGTTTTACTTTTAAAATAGCTTTAGTGTTGAAAGAGCTGTTTAAACCTCAGTTAGATGTTAAATGTCATCAAGCTTCTGTTATTTAACTGGCACTGTAGAAATACTAATTAGTTGTTAAATACTTTTTTTTTCAGAATTATAAAACCAATTAAAATATAGAACACAAAACTCACATCTAATTACAGAAAGAACTAACCAACAAGCATTCATATTATTGGTTAAGTTCCTTTCAGTCACTTTTCTGTGTCCACAGAGCAAAAAGTGAAATTACAAAATTTGGGGAATACTCTTCACCCTGTTTTATGTGTCTAGCTGAATTTAGCCTCCAACTTTTACCTCAGCAGCACGAGATTAGGTTTGCTCAAATTGGATTGACAAGCGGTCCTTTTCCATGAATGGGGGTAGTGTTTCCTTCTCCCATTAAGACTCTGTCAAAATTGAAATGAAGAACAATACTTTTCACTTAATTGTCTGTTGATACTGCCTCGAATTTCTAGAACTCTTGGCCTAATGAGATTTATAGGAGTCTCAGTATCTGCTCCTGCAGGCCTCAGGCTCAGGTTGTGGTAAGAATTGAAAACTAGCAGGCTGCAGGTCTCAGGCCTGCCCAGTCTCTGTGCAGTAAATGGGGAGATTCATCCCCTTCTGTTAGTTTCTGGGAGAACCAACAAGAGATCTGGGGTAGGCCTTGGCAAGAGACAGTTTGTAGTTTATCTTCCCCAAACCCTGGTTTGCTCTCCTCATTCTAATTTAAACGTAGATGCCATCCACCGCCATGCCAGCACACCTCCTGTGAAGGTAAGGGACTTAATGATCTGATGTGCTCCACCATTACCAGTCCACTCACCCCAAAATACTGAATCTTGCCCATGTTCCCAACCACTGGCTGAGGTCTTGTTAGCTTATATGAACCACCAAGTTGGCTACGGTCTTGATAACAAGTGTGGAACCTGCCTGGAAGACTTCTGAAACTGTGCTCCCCGTCAGCCAGCCTGGCCCACTGGATCTCATTCTGGGTTTGCAGTGTCTCCTTAGATACTTGTCGACTGAAAAAAATGCACAAGCTAAAAATTGAGGATTACGTTTATTCGGCAGACATACTTAAGCCTAGGTGACAGCCTCTGAGGGATTGCTCTGAAGAGGTGAGGGAGGAGCCGGGATACAAAAGAGTTTTTGCAAAATAGCTAGGTAGTCGGAACATCAAAAGATTACTGTTAATTAAAGAAAAACAGACATGTCATGTTAATGAATTTAGCATTTTTCTATGTAGAGGAAGATGCAAGAATCTAGACTCATTGAAACCATTCCTTTGATGTGCACCTTAACTATCTAGGGCCAGTGTCTTGCTTTTCTCCATCCTGAATCCCCTCAGGGTGCACAGTCAGGGGACAGCTGCAGCGGGCTGACGGCTTGATGGCCACAATATCCTTTGTTTACTGATGTGGCAGGCAACATTGTTTGTCTCCACGCTGAAGTCAGTGGTGATACAATACTCACTGACTGAAAAAAAAAAAAAAAACTCCCAAAGTGGATGATTTTCTTTAGCTCCGGAATGCCATTCCCATTTGCGGTCTCCTCCCTCCCACAGTGTTGTGCTGTCAGGAATGCCCAGGTAGAGCCTATCTTAGAACACTTGGTGTCCACCAGGAACTCTTGTTGTGCTGCTTGCTCTGAGCAAGGTTTATTGACCAAAACAGCCAAATGACTTCCCAGAATCCTTGTAGTGATTGATGGACCAAAGGAACCCCTCTACTCATTCCGACCAGGAGTTGTGTTCATTTCATAAGCAAGATGAAGTCAAACAAGGATAGAGAGAGGAGGATAATGGTAAATAGAAAAAGATGAAGCAGCACCAAGTTTTCTCTCGACAATCCCTGTAGAGCTGTGGTTCTACACAGAGCAAGCAAGCATCTGTTTCTTTATCTATAAAATGCGGGTAGCAATAGATAGGGCTGTGATGATGAAATGATTGGGTGTATGTCAAGGGCTTGGAATAGCGCCTGGAATATGGAGAACATTCAGTAAATGTTTGTTGTTGCTATTGTTGTTCCTACTATTATTAAATGGAATTTGAAATGGAAAGGATCTAAGCTAGTTCCTTAACTGGTCAACTTGGAGACAGTTATTTGATCCCTGAGCCGTCTCTGCAAATTGGGAGTAATACCAGTCTGGCACACAGGAAACAACAACTTATTCTCTCACCCTCTTTCACCTGCTGTGATTTTTGTTTTCCTTCAGTTACAAAGGAATGAATGAGTTTATTCGCAAGAACTGTTGCATGTTTTCATTAGTTCTGTCTCTCCCTCTCTAGATGGTGTGGATAAAAAAGAGAAGATGGGCTCTGAAGGGAACAAATAAAAATGCAAATCTGAATGAGCAAAGATATTTAGTGAATGCTGTTTTTGAATAAGAACTGAATGCAAACCAGACCTAGCATAATATATACATTTTTGGAACTATATTTATCCTATTCCCACGAAATAGGCTGTCAGGCTCAACTTTGTCAAAGCACTTGTTATCAGATAAGGAGGTTAAAAGACTAAAGATACGTTGTGAAATTAAATAGGGGAATATTCTAGGTCCTCCCTGAGAGTTTGGGGTCTAATTTCCACCAAATACTAGAAGTTATTCTGTCTCTGGCTTTGTTTTCCTCATTATTTGGCTAACTGCATAATTACAACAATGATCTCTAGAATCGCCAATTATATTTTGATTATGAAACCTTTTGAACCATGTTTACTGGGATTTGGAAGAACCTGTCAGTTATACTGAGAGATTTGAAGCTTACCCCTAAATGAACGTCATGTGCAATTAATTTGCAATAGAGTGAATGTGAAGCTAGGATGAAAGCCAGTTCCCTCGCTGGTTTTCAAAATGAATGCTTTGCTGAAATCTAATCTAGAGAAACTTAGATAAACTTCAGGGTGTTCCGTCTTATTTATTGTTCTCCAATTCATTTAGCGAATAAGGTCTTTTTATTAGCAGACACGTTAATGACTGAATGGTGTTCGTTTCTTTTGTCATTAATCGTGTCACTTAATTTTTATTACTGAGAGATATGTATTTGCTTATTTTCAGTTATGTGAATCTCAATATGTAGGCATGTTGGGACACTCTTAATTGTAAATTAGACAAGTGTGTCCTGGATATTTATTAATTTTAATGATAAAACCCATATAACAAAGACATATTGAGCAACTACTAGGTGCAAGACACTTAGTAAGTTACTGTGAAAAGACCGGCACGTGCTTAGTGGAATTCACTGAGCACTTGCCCTTTAAGTCGTTAGATTCGATAAGGAATCTATGGTGAAAGATGAATTCTAGGCTCACCGGCATACCCCGTATGGCAGAAAACGTCTATTTGTTAGATAGAGAGGAGAGACAGAAATCAGTATTAAAGAGGCCTCCATATTGGTTTTTGGTAGACTTCCTTGATTTTACTTTCTTTATTTTAGACTTTTATGGATTGCATTTTTTGGCAACTAGGTTGATTTTCCTTGTTTGATGACTTACCCATCACTTCCTCTGGTAGGAATGAGTGTTTTAATACACCGTTGAATTTTCTCCTGAAGTTCCCATTGCAGAGATACTATTTCCTAAGGAGATGCTTGTATCTAAAAGGAGCAGGGCAATGAGTGGAAAGAGACAGACAGCCTGGATTCAAGTGACCTCTGCTCACTCACACCCTCAGCCTCAGTTTCCCCATGCATAAAGTGAATGGCTCTCATGAAAGAATGGCTCCAGCCACTTCCTTCCTTAGGACACACTTCTCAGACTGGGGCCCCCAAGGGAGGAGCAATCTGAGAGGCCTCGCTTGAGTCAGGTGCCCGCCTTTTGCCAAAAGGAGGAGAGGGTCCCTTGATTGATAGTTCCAGTGCTGGGAGCAGTAGTAGAGGGAGAGGCTCTGGGCATGGGGGGTTGAGTGGTTTTGAGCCAGGAAAGTGGCTGATGTTCCCTGAGATACTGCTTCTCCAGCTGTGAAGGACCAATGACTTTTTTTTTTTCTTTTTTCCCAATCCTTTGCAGGTTGATAACTTTTTTTAAAAAAGACATGTAAAATAAAACTCTATCTTTAAATTATTAATCAAACATTTCTCCACCTCTGGGCTTATCCTGTCACAGACTCTCAGAGGAGTTCCTTGCATCCTTGCTGAGGAAATCCCCCTGCACATGCCCCTAGGATCCCTCTACTTCTTACCTCGCAGCCTCTTCTCATCCTCCTGTCATCTGACTTACCCTTCACCTCTCTAGAAACTGCAAAGTCCTCCTTTGAAAAATCCAGTAATATCTTATCAGGTCTTATCCTCAAGTTCTCCTGTAGCACTTACTGTTCCTTCCAGACGGATGCTGTGTCCTCAAGGACATCCCTCACAAGAACACACTTCCCTCCTCCTCTCATGGAACTTGGTGCCTTTTTCCTTCTCTGGATCAACCTTCTAAGAGAGATGCTCTCCTAAGATTCTGGCCCAAATGTCTGGCTCTGTACATTTTAAAATGTGAATATCAGTGTCCAAAGAGGGGTTAGGGGATTTTCTTTAAGATTTGATTATATCCCAAGATATCTGCAAACAATGTATTTGACAAGGGACTGAAATCCAAAATATATTTTAAAAACTTATACAGCTGAATGTCAAAAAAAGAACACCAACAACCCGATTAAAAAATGGACAGAAGCGGTCTTCCCTGGTGGCGCAGTGGTTGAGAGTCTGCCTGCCGATGCAGGGGATACGGGTTCGTGCCCCGGTCCGGGAGGATACCACGTGCCGCGGAGCGGCTGGGCCTGTGAGCCATGGCCGCTGAGCCTGAGCGTCCGGAGCCTGTGCTCCGCGGCGGGAGAGGCCACAACAGTGAGAGGCCCGTGTACCGCAAAAAATAAAATAAGACAAAATTTCAAAATGGACAGAAGACCTGCAGATACAGTTTTCCAAAGAAGGTATACAGGTGGCCAACAGGCATATGAAAAGATTCTCAACACCACTACTCATAAGGTAAAAGCAAATCAAAACTACAGTGAGATACCACCTCACACCTGTCAGAATGACTGTTATCAAAAAGACAAGGGGCTTCCCTGGTGGCGCAGTGGTTGAGAGTCCGCCTGCCGATGCAGGGGACACGGGTTCGTGCCCCGGTCCGGGAAGATCCCACATGCCGCGGAGCGGCTGGGTCCGTGAGCCATGGCCGCTGAGCCTACGTGTCTGGGGCCTGTGCTCCGCAACGGGAGAGGCCACAACAGTGAGAGGCCTAAGTACCGCAAAAAAAAAAAAAAAAAAGACAAGAAAAACAAGTGTTGGCGAGGATGTGGAGAAAAGGGAGCCCCTCGTACACTGTTGGTGGGAATGTAAATTGGTGCAGCCACTATGGAAAACAGTATGGAGGTTCCTCAAAAAAGTAAAAGTAGAACTACCATATGATTCAGCAATTCTACTTCTGGGTTTTTATATGGAGAAAACAAAAACACTAATTTGAAAAGATATATGCACCCCTATGTTCATTGCAGCATTATTTACAATAACCAAGATATGGCAGCACCTGACGTGTGTATTGATAAACGAATGGATAAAAAGGTGGCATTCTGGAATATTACTCAGCCATAAAAAAGAATAAAATCTTGCCGTTTGTGACAACATAGGTGTACCTAGAGGATACTACGCTAAGTGAAATAAGCCAGAGAGAATAAAACAAATACTGTATGATTTCACTTATATGCAAAATGTAAAAACCAAATGGACAAAATAAAACACAAACAGACTCATAGATACAGAGAACAAACTGGTGGTTGCAAGAGGGGAGAGGGATGGGGGAACAGGTGAAATAAGTGAAGGGGATTAAGAGGAACAAACTTCCAATTGTAAAATAAGTCAGAATGATGTAATGTACAGCATGGGGAATATGGTCAGTGTATTGTAACAACTTTGTATGGTGACAGATGGTCTCTAGATTTATTGCGGTGATCATTTCATAATGTGTACAAATGTCAAATCACTGTGTTGCACACCTGAAACTAATCTAATATTGTATGTCAATTATAATTCAATTTATTAAAGATTTGATCCTATCTCTGTGTGAGAATTGAACCAATCATAAGATAATGGTGTGTATATACTTCCAGTAGTGTCTGGGAGAAGATAGTGGACTGGAACTTCTAAGGGTCATTCCTGTGACTTCTCTTTGAAAGTCGACAGCGCTAAGTCATTTACTGAAAAAGGAAGGCACCATCACTAACATGTAAAATTAAGGGATGAGCAACTTTTTTTTTTTTTCTCTTCTTCTTACTTTATGTCCTTTCACTGTGACTGGAGCTTTGGCAGGCATGAGGAGTGGAACTACAAAGAGCCTTTCATCCGAAGTCAATGGATGTGTTTCTTTTGCCAATAACAGGTGCCCTAACTCTCTGACCACCTGTGCCCTCATCAGTTACGAGAGGCGGTTGGGCACCATGATCTTTGAAGTCACTTTCTAGAAACTTCTGTGATGTTCTTACATTTTTAGAAATCATTGTGTGTAACCTAGTGACTTTCCCTTTTCCAGGGTCCTGGCTTAGTGTAAACCCTATTTTCTTGTTCTCTTCTAGCACCTGTTTTCTGATTAGAGATGAAATACATGACATTCAGAACTTCCACTAAGGTACTGTAAGGTAAGCTCTTTTTTTGAGTTGAATTCTTTGCTTTAAAAAGGGGGCTGATGGCTTGATCTGTGAGCAGAGGTTAATGAAGAATAGGAATTCCTAGGTTGGTGTTTTTCAGTACAATTTATAATTGTTACTGTGTGCATCTTAATATAAATAAGTCATGCTCAACTTTTTGTGTCTCAGTAAAGGTACTTTTTTTTACTAATTTGTTCATCAGATTCAAAATTACAATGAAGGAATTTGTTGAAATATGAAATAAGTTGATTTTATTTCAAAAACGTATTGTATCTTAACTGTAGTAATGTGAGGGTTTTTTAAATAGTGGAAAATGTTTGACGTTTTAGCAAATATAGGACCTTATAGCTTGTCTAATTCATAGCTTAAATATTATCTTTTGATTATTTATATCGCCTTATTTGGAATCCTGTACAAAATCCAATCGTAAGTATGAAGAAAGAGCAACATTGTGAAAAAGCTCAATCCTTTTTAAATGTTATTGTTCATAATACTTTTTCTATTCAGCAGACAGTGCAGATAGCCTACCCAATATACATTCTCCCCTATTCCTTTCTTAAAAATTCCTGAAGTTTTGAAGGACAATAAGACTTCCCAGACTCCTTTGCTGCAGCCACATGACCCATTTCTGGCTAATGAGTTCTGAGTGATGGGCCCTGGGGAGGGTTTCCCTTCCTGAATTAATTCCCTTCCTGAAATAAAAGAGCAGAGCTTCAAGAGGAGAATATTTTTGGAACATTTTCCTTTGTTATTGCCCCATCTTTCTACCTGAAAAGTAGTTCTAAAATTTGTAGCTGCAGGGTCTTAATTTATGAAAGTGACTGAGTGATGACACAGAGAAGTCAGTGTCACTGGAAGAAGAATTTATTACTTGCATTTCCCGAGAGAAGGGGGCACTCCATGAAAGGCCATCTGAGGAAGACCAGGTCTGGTCAAGGGGCAGAAAACAGAAATGAGGAGAAAGTCTAGGTCAGTGTCTTTCTTGGGAGTTTCCTCAGGAAAGGAGAGGCAGGGCAGGGTAAACACATTAGGATTGGCCAGTTAGAATAATGTCGGTGGGCCCTGGGCTGCAAGGGTGGTCTCTGGTTGCCTGGTACTTGGCAGGGTGTTGATTTAGGCAGGGGAAATATTGACTTGGTGTGTGAGTTAGATAAGAAGGTGGATGGGACTATACCCTCAGGATTGTTTGGTTTCCATGCGAAAGATGTGCTCCAGGCCAAACCCTTTGCTATTTCTAAGAATTGGCTAGTCTTGGGACGGACAGTTTCTCCCTGGTCAGCAACTTTTAAGATGTCAAAACATCACAAAGTACAGAAAATAAAAAAACATGATTAATACAAAGCACAGCCCCCATCTTGTAATCACAAGGACAAAAGCCACAACCAGGGATATTGGAGCAGAAAGGTAAAAGGAGCTTGACACCTTGATGACACTCTTAAGCTCTAGTGAAGCTACCATTACATTTCCTGTTGTAGGAGACAAATAAATCCCTTACACAAGCTTGTTAGGTCTTCTGATACTCGGAGCCAAATGCAGACGTAGCTGATTCTAGCATTCATATCTGGTCATGATGCTACATGTATTTCTGTACCTTATTTAGTCTTCACAGTAGTGCCGTCCGGGTAAGTGTTATGATCCCCATTTTACAGTGAGGAAACTGATGTTTTGAGATGTAACAACTTTGTCCTATGATAGTAAGTGTCAAAGGCAAGGTTCGAACTTGGACCTGTCAGGTGCCCTTCCCGGTACTCTGCTACGTCAGTGCTGGTCCTGGCATTATGATGCCAGGAGCCTGTGCTGTTCTTGTGGCATCATCAGTGCAGTAATCCTTTGCATGTCCTTCGATAATACAGAAATTCCACTAGATTATCCATTTATAAAACTAAGCGAACTGGGGCTATTCCATATTTTTAAATGAAAGGAAAGAGGGGCTTCCCTGGTGGCGCAGTGGTTGAGAGTCCGCCTGCCGATGCAGGGGACACGGGTTCGTGCCCCGGTCCGGGAAGATCCCACGTGCTGCGGAGCGGCTGGGCCCGTGAGCCGTGGCCGCTGAGCCTGCGCGTCCGGAGCCTGTGCTCCGCAACGGGAGAGGCCACAGCAGTGAGAGGCCCGCGTATCGCAAAAAAAAAAAAAAAAAAAAGGAAAGAGAAAACTCTGCTTTGGGGGAATCAGGATGAATTGAAATTGCCTGTGAAAGCAGGTGAAAGAAATACTAATTCCAAGTTTTTTATTTTGCTTTTTGTTCTTTTGAAATAGAAGTTTAGGACTAATGGTCTAAATATGGCCACCAAAACTAAGCTTTTAAGCTACAGTCCTAATATTAAATACTTTCCTTCTAACAGTGTCTATTACTTCACTCAGTAGGCTCAGAAAAAAATGCAGGAAAAAGATAAATTATATAATAAAATTCCTTTCCAAAGAAAGACATGCAAGATATTGAATAAGGTACTGAGCTGAGTCGGGGGAGGAGGTGCTGGATAATGGAAAAGTCCCTGGGCTGGAAACTAGGAGATGGGAAATGCAGGTGACAGCCAGCTCTTTGGAGGCTCAAAAAAGCTCCTTCACCTCTCTGGACCTTTGCTCTTTGTTTGTAAATGGAGGGTGTATGATATTCTGATATTCTCTTAATATAAAATAATAACTTACCTTGTTGGATGTCCATTGCTAATGCAGGGAAATGCTGTGTCTACTAAAGTCAACTTTTTTCTTTTTGGCCATCCAACTAAAGAGTTATCAGTTATTTTCCTTTTGCTGTCCTTTATTTCAAATACATCCTGAAATTCTTAATTTCTTTCTGTATCTTCTGTTACAACCCTGCTCCAAGTCATCATTCTCTCTTGCCGGGACAACTGTGTAAGCTTCCTGGTGGTCTCCTGGCTTCTATTCTTGCCACACCAAAATCCCTTCTGTGTGCAAGACCAGTGTCTGGGGAAACTAGATCAGAGCTTGTTATTCTCCTGAGACCCGCTCAAAACCCTTCAACTCCTTTCTCTGCATTTAGAGTAGAACCCAAACACATGACCACATCTTACCTATCTGATACAATCAGGCTTCTACTTGTGCCTTTTCTCCCTGCTTCCTCAACACCAGTGTCCCTGTCTTTCATTCTGTTCCTTTGTGTTCTTGTCTCCCTAGGGCCCTGGCACGGCAGTCCCCTGGCTTGCAGGGCTCTGTCCCTGAAGTTTCCCATTGAGATCTCAGCTGCAAATCTTCCCTAACCACTGTCTCTAAATGAGCACTATTCCAAGTTTAATTCCATTTAAAAACTAGAAGTTTTAGGGACTTCCCGGGTGGTCCAGTGGCTGAGACTCCGTGCTTGCAGTGCAGCAGACCCGGGTTCGATCCCTGGTCAGGGAACTAGACCCCTCATGCTGCAACAAAGATCCCGTGTGCTGCAACTAAGACCCGACGCAGCCAAATAAATAAATAAAGTAAGTATTAAAAAAAAAAAAACTTAGAAGTTTTATTTTTAAGGCATATTAAAATACCCCCATATGGAAAAAGTACTTATTTGTATAGCTTAAGGGATTTAAGCAAGACATGAAGAATTCTGACATGTGTTTATGGTTTGTTGTATGGTCTAAGCTCCTTGAGGGCAGGGCCTCTCTGGTCTCTTTTCCTCACTGCCTGAACCGCAATACCTATAAAGATGCCTGTTCCCTGCAAGAAGCTTAGTAAATATTTATTGAATGAATGAATGTAGAGTCAAAAAATGCCTTAGGCAAAATATCCCAAAAGAAATTAAACGGTGCTTATAGATGTCCCCGATGGGTTTATTGCTCTAGACTGGAAAGAAAGAAAAAAAAAAAAAAAAGATGAAAAAACAAATTCTGAGAACAGGGACAGACAACAGTGCACACAGAAAATAGCAGTAAATCCTTGGGAGGGACCACTTTTGGTATTGGCACTAGTGGCATTTCTGATCTATGGTGATGGGTGACAGAGCCCAGTTCTTTGGATCTTACGTAGATTTATTAGTTAAGCCTGGCACATAGATGATTGGAAATGTTTGTTGAATGAAGGCCCAAAAGAATGAAATAATAAATTATCAAACTACTAAGAGCAAAGCTGCCTTTTTTTCCAGTGGCCAACATAATATTCCCATGATGCCAATATTTAGTCCCTGTTAGTAACAGACATTCCAAATACAGTGAGTGTGAAAAATGTTCCATGAAACTGAGTTCAATTACTGTGCTAGGCTTCTCCCTTAGAGAGCTTCAGAGTTAATTCCATCTTCCAAGTCAGTTGTCACAGGGACGATCCAGGATGGCACACCATGCAAATGTATTAAAATGCTGATGGGAAAACGGAAGCTCGAAAAATGTCTTATCTGTCAATTAAATGATGTAGCCTCGTGGTTAGATTACAGTAATTCGGGGGGTTTTTGTTTTCTGCCAGTTGAGATTTGACAGCTGTTTATAAAATATTTACGTTCTGATTTCAGTCACATTGACAGCACTTTTGGATCTTTGGAAGATGATAATTATATGTTAGGAAAATGTTTTAAAAAGTTTGAAGCTGATCTGTTGAGGGGGAAAATCTGTTTTAAAAATTGTACAAAGGAAGGAAATCCACTTTATAAAAGGATATACTTCTAATAAAAGTCAGAAATAATAGACATTTGTGACCTGAAGACACACTGCATGTGATGGGAAGGAGTATCCTTCTCCACTCTGCCTATTTTGGGTCCCTTAGCTTTTCTTAACTCTGTCTAGCTGGGTATAAGCTTCTCACCTTTTTTCACTTAATTTTGTATGTGTGATATTTGTGTGGTAGGTACTTGGGTAAATTAGATAGGATTTGGGGGCATCCATATGGAATTTCGTGAAAAAAATTTCAATACATATACTTTGTATTAAAAGAAGAGAAGATAACGAAACAGAAACAGACTCATTGATGCAGAGAACAGACTTGTGGTTGCCGAGGGCGAGGGGCGGGGTGGGGAAGAGATGGATTGGGAGTTTGGGATTAGCAGATGTAAACTATTATATATGGGATGGATAAGCAACTGTATAGCACAGGGAGCTATATGCAATATCCTGTGATAAACCATAATGGAAAAGAATATGAAAAAGAATGTGTATATATGTATCACTGAATCACTTTGCTGTACAGCAGAAATTAACACAACATTGTAAATCAACTATACTTCAATAAAATAAGTTTTAAAAAAAGAAGAAGAGAAAAGAAAAAGTATCGGGAAGAAAACTAAGTATTGAATTTCCAAATAACATGTTTTCAAATGTTTTAATGAAAAGCATAAATTCACAAATAACTTTTTCTTATGAGGTATTATGTTAGAAACGCTGACTTGTAATTTCCAATCAGTGGTCTCTCCAAAGTCTTGATACCTGCTATTTGTGGGATGCTTTGTAAGAACAAGGAGATGATAAAAAGTTTAAAACCTATTTTATAGCCATTCAGAAGGTTCCTGGAATTGAAATTATACCTAGAGAATCTGATGACTATTACTTTCTTTCATTGACAACTGTAATGTTGAAATTTCTTAGAATAAGGCAAGTGATTCTGGAATCCAGCCTAACATGTTAGTATCAAATATTTAAAGTTTTTGTAGAAAGCATATATTCTTTTGTAGCCATCACCCTGCCCATAGCTTGGACCCCACTAGATGTGTATATCAGCTCTAAATGGACAGAAGTGGGCTCAACCCTGTCTAAAGGGACCAGGAGCAAAAGTATAATTGGAGGCCCTGGACCCGCCCTCCTTCCCACCCCTGGCGCTTTCCCGCTCCTCCAGGGCCTTATGTGGACACTCAGCCTGGAAGTCCAACCCACCCCTCCCCACTGTGTCACAGCTGTCTCTTGACCACCTGCTGGGTCCTGGATGCAAGGGAGGATGTATCTTGTGAAAACACCACTGTATACCCTAGAAATGAGGAGACTTGGGCCGGTGGGCAAGGGATTCTGGGGACCTGAGTATGAAGCCTTGTCTAAAAGGAGCCCAGCTCCCCTTGGGCATGTCCCTTGGAAAGGGTGAGGGCCAGAGCGGGTCCTCTAATGCAGTGCTTCTCAAATGCAAATGTGTGTACAGTCACCTGTGCAAGTACAGATTCTGATTCATAAGGGCTAATGTGGGCCCCCGCTTTTGCATTTCTGCGGCACACCCAGCTGCTGCCGTCAGTGACTGCGCTCTGAGAAGCAAGACTGTAATGCACAAACCGAGGCAGGAGTCCCTTGCCTGGGTCTCCGGGAGGTACTGGACAGAAGTACCAGCTTTAGGTAAAGACAAAGATGTGGGCCTGCCATGGAGAGCTGTTCTCTCCAGGAACCCCCAGCCCGGATCCTGTCCACCTGGTCCTCCTCCCAGTTCTGCCCCAGGCCCCTTGGCAACCTGTCCCTCCACTCCCTCCATCTGCTTACAGCACCTAGTCCCTGAGGGGCGGCAGCTCACTCTCTGTCTGGACACTGAACTTGCCGTCCGGGTGACAGAGCCCACCTCCTCTGTGCTCAGAGCATCTCGGAGGAGCAGCAGGTACTGGGAATCCCCATTGTCCTTGCAGCCTGCGAGACCTGAGGCTCAGCACAGACCCGGCTCAGCCACACCTGCCTCTGAGGATTGGGCCCCATGCCCAAAACCTGCTGGCCACACGGGGGTCTCAGGGCATCAGTGTGAATCTTACACACCAGGGTACTGCTGCCTAACACGTAGAATGCCCCACAATTAGGCTTAAGAAGGCACTGTAAGTGAAGGTAGTAAATCTAATAGTTCTCTAGCAAGATTTTAATACATTACACGGAAATAGATGAAAAAGCAAATTCATTTTCAGAAATGACCCAAGTGAAAGCAATCCATTTTTTAAAAAAATACTTAGGGGCTTCCCTGGTGGCACAGTGGTTGAGGTCCACCTGCCGATGCGGGGGACATGGGTTCGTGCCCCGGTCCGGGAAGATCCCACATGCCACAGGGCGGCTGGGCCCGTGAGCCATGGCCGCTGAGCCTGCGCGTCCGGAGCCTGTTGCTCCGCAACGGGAGAGGCCACAACAGTGAGAGGCCCGTGTACCACACACACAAAAAAACAAAACAAAAACTTAAATTCTCAGTGGAACATTTGAACTAAAAGGAAAAGAAAATCCAGATCAGGAACAAAATAAAGCAGAAAGTCACAGATGGTATTTTTAAATAAAAGGAGCATTTGTTTGTTATGCAATACACAAAAGAAATAAAATGCAAAAAAAATCAAATTAAGTTGATCAGATGATCAAAATATATCACAGAGTAGCATTTAAGACACAGAACAGAGAACCCACAAAAATAGTATCAGAATATGAAAATAAAATAAATCTTAGGGGATAACTAAAAATTATAATGAGAGTAGCTGTAGAAAACTAAGAGTGATAGGTAAAGTAATAGAGATGATTTATTTCATAAAAATCCAAATTTGGAGTTCGTAGATGATACTTTTTAACTAAAAGAAGGTTTTCGACACAGTTTCATAACATGGATAAATTAAATTACATTCTAAGAGAAATGAGAAAGCTCATAGGCTTCCAGTGAAAATCATAGAAAAGAATGTGAAAATGAGAGGCACAAGCTTCACAGGAAACAACATGCAGCATGCATGCAGGTATAAGAAGAAATAAATCCAAAGCACATATAAGAATGCCTTGAAAAAAAAAAGATCTCATAATGTGATAAAAGGCAAAAGCTGTGGAAGTGCTGTATTTACATTGCAGCATATTATAGGGGGAAAAAAGAGAATTCAATTTACACAGTTTCTTATTATTCTGAGATTACAAATTCTGTCCAGTTTCCTTTCAGCAAAACACTTATTCAATTCTTGCTGTATGTTCCTGAGGTGAAATTTCAGACGATCTGTGCTAACGCTTTAATACACAGCTTCTCTCTTGAAGAGCTTGCAGTCCAGTTTTGATGACAAGGTACACACATTTTTTAGTAAGTGTTAAAATATAAGACCAGATTTAAATAATGTGACCAAGTTGTTTAAATACCAAACAGATTATGACCCCATAGTTGTCAGGGATTGTATGTTTAGCATGTTTATATTCTTGATACTTTTCACAGTGATAAACACATATAACTTTTGGAAAATGTTCATGATGTGTTGATGACCTGCCAAGGTAGAATAAAAGATAACATTTTTATGTGGCTTCAAGGGCATGGAGACCCCTCTATAAGAAGAGGGTGACATATTATGAGGTTTCAGGAAAAGTAGGGTTTATAGAGGCAGAAAAAAAACCCAACCCAGTAGGCATTGCAAAGGATCACAGGTATAGGGTAGAATGTTCCAGCCTCAGGACTTGGCTTGTGTGGAGGAGGGGTGGCGCTCTAAGAACAGGGCAAAGTGGGTGAGACCAAAAGGAGAAAAATTATATTTCTAAAGGAGCTTGGAATTTCATTTGAAAATAACAGAATACACTGAAAGAGTAGGAGCAGGGGAATAACATGAGGAAAATTAACTGGGCAACATTCTGTGGAAATAGATTGAAAGCGGGAAAATACATTGATAACTTTTTCAGGAAAAAGGAGATTCGAGACAAAAGAGGAAACTTCCAGCAGGAGGAAAGAATAGCCTCAAAAGACAGCATGAGGCAGTCTGGCCCTGAGTCCTTCCTACATCCGTTCTGTGTTTGCTGCCTCTTGGGTCTTCACACTTTCTGGTTCTTTGGAAGAGCTGCCTCTCATATGTAAATGGAAAATGGGCGCAAGTCGCAAAGAAAAAGCAAACAACACCCCTGCCTAGGTTTTCTTTTGATTTCTGTGTCTCCCTCCTTCTCTTTCTCCCGTCTTCCATGACCCTGTTCTTTCCTTCAGTTTCCTCATGTTCCCAGAACTCCTCAAACAGCTGCAGTTTGGCCTCTGATTCCACCCCTTCCCTGGAACGGCAGTTGCCAAAATGAGAAAGATCCCCTGGTTGATAAACCCCAAGAATTTTTGAGTCCTAACTTTCTTGACTGCTCTGCAAAATTTGTTACCAATGACCTTTTTGAAATTCCCTCTTTCCTTGTATTCCAAGGAACTTTCCTCTGCTTGAATCTCCTGGTACTCTTTTCCCCTCATTGTCTTTCTCTCTTTCTCCCTCCCTCTTTTCCTTCCTTTCTGTTTCTTTCTTCTGTCTATTGCTTAAGTACAAATCCCCTTCCCTGCCCCTGCCAGAATTCTGTTCAGAGTTCTTTTCTGCCTGATTCACTTAACTTCCAGGCTTAAGCTATGACCTTTAGCCCAGTGACTCAGATCTCTGCCCCCAGCCTAGACATCTTTCCCTAGTCCACATCTGTGCATCCAGCTGGACCACTGTAGCTGGACTTTCACCCCAGACCCCCAATCACAATGGCGGAACTGAACTGCTCTGTTCCTCTTGCCCCTCCCCAGTTCTCCATATCTCTGTCCTAGCCTTCTGTGCATCACACAGGAGCAACCCAGAAACTGAATACATCCCTTAACCTTTCTGAAATGAAAGTCTCATTATCATTCAACTTGAGCTTCTTCCTAGCTGTCTGACCTTCAGCATTACTTAACTTCTGTGTCTCTCTGTTTTCTTATTTATAAAATGGAAAAAAAATAATAGCACTTGCCTCACAGGAGTGTTGTGAAGATAATAAATGGCACATTGTAAGCTCTCAGTAAATATTAACTATTTTATTGTTTGAAGTAAGCAGACTCCCCTTGGCTTGAAAAAAACAAAACTAGTTTTCTTAGTGTGTGATTTGGTTTTTGCCTAATTCTCGAGCTTTGTTTCCCACCATTTCCTAACTTCCACCCTGATTTCTTTTTTTTTTTTTTTTTTTTGTGGTACACGGGCCTCTCACTGTTGTGGCCTCTCCCGTTGCGGAGCACAGGCTCCGGACGCGCAGGCTCAGCGGCCATGGCTCACGGGCCCAGCCGCTCCGCGGCATGTGGGATCTTCCCAGACCGGGGCACGAACCCACATCCCCTGCATCGGCAGGCGGACTCTCAACCACTGTGCCACCAGGGAAGCCCCCCACCCTGATTTCTACCGTTACAAAAAGATGCTCTAACAGGCCATGCTCTGCCCCTCCCTCTCCCAAGTTCACTGGTGCCTCTTCCCGTTACTGGATCATGACTTAGCCATGATAATTTCCACTGATCTTCAAAGTGTGTGTGGGATATCTCTTCCTGCCCTTTTCTCCCCAAGTGTAAACTAGTTTTTCCTCCATGTCCTCCTGGAGAGCCATTATCTTAGAGATCGTTCATGCTGCATTACCACTGTGTGTGCATCTCTGTGCTACCAGCTTCTTAGGGGTGGAGGATGCACTATTTATCTTTAGGTAGAAGTGGTTTTGAGAGGAAGTGTAACCATAGGGCATGGACAACAAAAGAGAAGAAGCAATAGCATGCACCAATTGTACACCTAGATGTGGCCCTGAATACAGCCAGCCCTCTTTCCTCCTCCGTTTGAGCCTGAGGTAGCTGAAAAGGGGGAAGTTTGAAGAGCAGAAAACAAAAGGCAACATGATGCTATCAAGGTAAATCTAAAAGATGTGAGGGGAAAGAATGGCAGCCAGTTGGTAGACTGTTCACAATTGGTTAGAGATTCCGTGAGTCACAGTGGAAGGGACTCACACAGGGGCGGCTGGCAGGAGAGGAGAGCTCATGCTGACCTGGTGGTAAATCTGTATGAAATCTTCTGGAGCAAGATTTCAGTCTCAAGAATGAGGAAAGGATGAGACTGATAACATAAATTTGTGATATATAGGAATTTGAGCTGTAACATTGGCATATACACACAGTTTTAATGAGTCACAGTATTTTTTGTTATGAGATGTGTGTGTGTGTGTGTGTGTGTGTGTGTGTGTGTGGTGCCATGTATAAAAGCATACTACCTACACATTTTAATATATTTTGATAATAAGAGTAGTACAATGTTTATCATAGAAATATTGACAGTCAGAAAAATATAAGTCTGATATGAAACGGTGGTGAGGAAATGGAGATAGGTGGTATAGATGACTTTGTAGGCAAGGTTGACCTGGAGAGGCAGCAGAAACGTCGTGCAGTAGTGGTGTGGTCCAGGTAGAAGATGCAGGACCTGGGACCAAGTGAGGCTTTCTGAAGCTGGGAGACTGTATAGCCTGTTTGTAAAATGTTGGAAATAACTGAGAAAGGAAGGATAAACTGACAGCGAATGGGAGAGGGGGGCACTTCAGGAGTAAAGACCTTGAGTGGGTGAGAACAGTGGGCCGGGTTGGCCCTGGATAGGTGCAGGGGCACAGATGCCAGTGGGCAGACAGATGGTCAGAAAAGGAAGCAAGTATCAGATTATCATTACGTTCCCCGTGCTCCTTTGAGTTCAAATAATGCCCAGATTTAAACCTGTCCTTTGGACTGAGAAGGATAGCTCTGAAGAAAGTAAGCCGTGTGCACAGTGACCGACTTTAGGGGCTTTGTTTTTGGACAGACCTTTGTCTCCTGACTCCGCCACTCTCCTTCAGCTGTGGGACCCTCATCAGGTTAGCTGATGGTGGGTAAGAGCCCAGGTTCCGGACTGGACTCCAATGCTGGGATCCTGGCTCCATCACCAACTGTCTGTGTCAACTTGGATCAAGCACTTGGCCCTTTCTGCCTGGGCGCTTCTTGTGTAAAAGTGGAGATTTAAGATGACCCGACCCATAGGCAGGATAAGTAATAAGTGAGAACACTGTAAATTTTGTAGAGCATATATATTTCTAGTCAATGTTAGTGGTTATTACTTCACTCTCGAAGCTTTCATTTCCATCTGTAAAATGGGGTAGATAATAGACCTGCCACATGTGATCGTTGTGAGAGTAAAAAAGACATTACATACAAGGTTCTCAGCATTACAGCAAGTGAGTGTAACGAGAAAAAGGAAGTGTGAGCGAGGGTCAGGGATGGCTCCACTGGACAGCCAGAGATTGGGAACTTTTGAATGAAGAGTGGGAGAGAGAAGATGACTTGTGATTTGAAGGCAAAGTTTTTAAAACTTCACTTGTAACAGAATGGAAGCCAATTAAAGCCTGAGGATGTGGCCAAAGACACAAAGCCCTTCCTTTGAAGCTGATAAATTTAATAAAAATTGATTCATTTTCACTTCACTAAAGATGAGGGGAGATTGTGTGTGTGCATGGGCACATTTTAGGATGAATATCTGCAGAGGCTGAGTTAGTGGAATGAGATTTTTTTTTTTTTTTTTGCGGTACGCGGGCCTCTCACTGTTGTGGCCTCTCCCGTTGCGGAGCAACAGGCTCCGGACGCACAGGCTCAGCGGCCATGGCTCACGGGCGCAGCCGCTCCGCGGCACGTGGGATCATCCCGGACCGGGGCACGAACCCGTGTCCCCTGCATCGGCAGGCGGACTCTCAACCACTGCGCCACCAGGGAAGCCCTGGAATGAGATTTTATATTGAGAAGTGACATTAATTACCACATTATATCAGAGCATCTGAACAAGTACACTAAAATAGTTAAAAATAAGTAAGCTAAATTTATTTAATTAAATTACTGGGTTTTGTAGCATCATGCACATAATATAAAAATAGTGTAATAAAATATATATACATTATGTTCTGATTTCCAAATGGAACAAAGGATCACGAGGGCAAACCTAGCATAGTGCCTGGTGTACCGTAGCAGCCGGACAGTGATGGGTGGATAAATGGATGAATAAATCCCACATTTGCAACTCCTGTGACTTACATAGGACCTCTCCATCTTAGAGAAAAATAGCTAACACATTCTATTTGTTTCTTTACAAAAAAGTGCAATACAAAGTGATGCTTAATGATGGAAATCTAGATAATTAGGGACTTTTATATATATGAGTTGCTGTGTCACATCAAAGAGCAAAGCAGGGCATTATGAAATATGTGTAAGGTAAGTGTAGATAGGATTGTGTTCCAGACAAAATGACATCATTAAGTATCATCTGAAATAATGTCTTTTGTGCTTCAAGATGAAAATATTCTTATGAGAAAACAAGGGAGGGAAGAGTTAAAGCTGGAAGCAATGGAGCATAGCACAAGGAACAGTGAGGGGCATTCAGAGACGCTTGAACGGTAGGCTTGGCTAAGGCAGTCAGGATCCTCTCTCCTTCCCTCTTTCCCTGCCCCCAGCTAGTCCCCAGAATTGGAACATCAGTGACTTGAGTTGCTCACTCTAGCACTGTCTCAGGGGAGTATAAGGAAACTGGTACCTAAAGTGTGGGCTCTGGACCATCAGCCTCAGCATCATCCGGGAACTTCTTGCAAATGCAGAGTCTTAGCCCCCCGTCAGCCCTACTGGATCGGAATCTGCAGTTAACAAGTTCTGCAGGTGATTCACATTAAATCACAGATTAAAATTTGAAAAGTATTGGCATAGAGATGAGAAGTGTGGGCTTTAATGCAAATTGATCTGGATTCAAATCCCCATGCCACCATGGGCGAGCTAATTTTCCGATTTTGTTTCATCGTCTGTACTCTGTAGTTATAGGTACCTCGTAAATACTCTTATGTAAGGTAAATGAGATCATTCCGTGTAGAGTGTTTATGTAGTGCCTTGGATGTTTAGTAAGCATCCAGTAAATCTTAGGTGTTTTTCATTATTTCCCTTCTGCTGAGCAAAGGAAATAATAGTGAGGAAGATGACTTCTCACTGTGACCTTTCCCTCTGCTTCCTCCATCTTATACTTAGCACACACTTGCAGATAGATCTCATAATCTTTCTGAGTTTGCTTCTGCCACTGGAAGTTTTTTCCTGTTTACATTACTATGGACAAGTCACTTAACCTCTCTGAGCCTCGTTTTTCTCCTCAATATTATGGGATGGTCACATCATCCCATCTCACAGACTTGTAAAAATTGAGTGAAGTGGTTCATAAGACAGCATTTCATTCATTGTGGAAATTAACACAACAGATTTCACAGAAGAATCATCTGAAGATGAGAGGGTAAATAACATAAGATGGTAAATTAGATCATTTATAATAATGACGGCATCAGTGACGGATACGGCCATTCCCCCTTTGATAGGGAGAGAGAAGGTGGGCTCTGGTTGCATATGGGGAGGAGAGGAAATTGGTTCCCTCTTCATAGACAGAGGCCTCTGTATGTAGATCCCGGAAAGTCTATCGTTGAAAAATGATCTAGACTTAAAAGGGATAAGCGTTTTGCTCTTTACCTACATAGCAGCAGAAAATGAGACACATATACTTAAAGAGTAAGACAAAATTAAACAAGTAGGCATCGAGGAAAGTTTCTAAGGAGGAATTAGAGGAAGGACTGCATCTGGTTGTATGTCAGCAGGGCTTCTGAGACAGAAGGTGTTTATGGTTGGCCTTGGGGGAGAGAGACTCCTGAGAGGGAGTTGCAGTGCAGTCTTCTTGGAGGGAGTAGCATGAGGAAAAACAGAGCCAGAAAAGGCTGAAGCACATAAAGGAAGGATTAAAAAAAAAAAAAATCTACTTTGGAAACTCCAGATTACAGCGGGGTGGAAAGAAAAAAAATGAATGGTACGGGTAGGCGTGGGTCAGATTTTGAAGGACCTTGTTTGCTCAATTCCTAATTTCTCGTTGATGGCTAGTCATTTATTATTTTGGAGGTGGGAATTGTCACGACCAGGGACGTGTCTCAGAACATTTATCTGGTATCCAAGTGGGAGTTGCTTTAAATCAGGAATGAGTAGGGAGACTAACTCAGCAGATATTTTGTGGCCCAGGAAAAGTAATAAGACCCTGAGCTGAATTTGTAACGCTGGGAATGGAAAGGAAAGAACAGTTTGCAACAAATGCCTTTCTAACAGGTTTAAGTTGACTCTTTCATGTCAGCAAGAAACCTCAATGTTAGAGGAAAATAAAAATGATTCACCTCATAGTGGGTGTCGTTCTTGCCAAGTTCCATTTCTCGGTATATTTTTTAACGTTAGTGTGAGTAGATGTGCAGATACACTAGTTACTTATTCTATTTTTACGTCCCTGTGCAGGCAAAGAGAAAAGGGAAGAATTCTATTCATGTGTCATACTCTGAGACTTATGGTAGCTTGCTAATAATAAGTTCTATTGTCTTGGTCTCAAAAGGCATTCAGGGGCTGAACCAAGTATAGTAAGGTCTCCCAGACCCCAATGATTACACAGCTGCAAAATTTGTAGCCTAAATGTCAAGCTGCCCTAGTATTTTTGCAGGCCAAAACACCAAGCAAAGTCAAGTCAAATTGTTTCTTGTTTTTCTTGAAAATTTGCAGGATCTAACAATAGAGGTCAAGTCTGGCTCAGAAACTTTAGTCCCTTCTTTAACCTCCTGGATTGTTGGCTGAGCCTGGTTTTTTCCATCTGTTGAATGAGGGATAGTCATACTTTCATCTATTCCTGCCTTTCTAAGAAAGGCTTTTTGAGCTCCTTGGTTTCAAGATATTTTCGTAGAGTTGAAAATTAAATATACTTCAGATGTCCTCCCACACATGGCTCTAGGCCAGTTTCACCCTTGGTGTAATTCTTTAGACTGAGGATTATCTGCGTTCATCTCACTTTACTCTCAGAGTTTGGTGCCTACCTGCCTTCTCATCTCTATAGTTCATTAACCTGCAAATCAGGCATGATATTAGTGTCATCTTGAAACATCTTCTCTGTATAAACAGTGTTTCTAAAGGCTTCCCGAGTAATATGAAATGAAATAGTCGACTTGATGCCATCCCTTTTTTTGTAAATATAAATATTAAGAAAATGTAAAGAAAAAAAACTGACATATATATAAGTATTGGGATTATAAGTGATTTTAAAAATTTTAATAATTTCTTCTTTTCAAATTCTCCATAATGAACAAATATTACTTACATGAGTTAAAAAAAATATTACTAAAGTACTTTTTTCTAGCTTTAGTCATCATACTGCATTTTTATAACTTCTGTGTTTTATTTCTAAAAGACATATCCTTGAAATGTTTTGATGATTGTGTGCATCAAAGAGTTATTTGTTTCTATAGCAATGGTTCTCAAATTTTAGGATTTCAAAATAGCTTAGGAGGCCAAGAGAGAATTATGAATTTGGGGTTTTGAAAATGGGGATCACTTAAAGCAAACTAATCTTTGCTGACAACATTTTTAAGGGAAGGATATTATAATACTATGCTTTTTATACAATATACCTTTTATAATAGAAAGGATTTAGTCTAAGAATAAAAAAGGGCCTTTCACGAGAAAGGCCATAGGTATATTTGCAGCAACGTTTATGCATGATATATTTATATATGTATATACTATTTCAACTTCATTAAACTTCTATTTAATGACATATACTGAATAAATTATTTTGGAAACAGCCCTTTTACAGTGGAACATGACGAGGAGCTGGAATACCTAAAACGTCTCAGTGTTCTCTCTGTAATTTTATTGCCATTATAAAATTACCCAGCTTTACACAGGATATTGAGAAAATGGAAACAATAGTCTTTAATACTATTGCACTCAATTTGGAATGTTTCCAGTAAATCGAGAGAAACCAAGATAGAACACCACCCTGCCAAAATTTTTCCACTGCAGAACCTGGTATTAAGGATTGAGCTGACTGGCTAACAAGGAGGGCTCAGCAGTTATGGGCCCTGATGATTCAACACACAAAGGTCAGAAGCTTATATGAACTATTCATCAAGATTGCTACCAGAATAGGTGTTTGAGACTCCCTTTTCTTCTTTAATTCCCTATTATACTATGATACTTTTTTCTCGATCGGAAATCTATATTAGGTACTAAATCTCATGATAACACCAATTTTTAACTCCCGTTTGATTCTGTGATTTGAAGTTTGGACAGGTAAGTCACTGGACCTCAGAAAATGTTCACAGTGGTAGGCTGCCTTTTAAAATAAAGCAAAATCTCATGAAAAATCTCATCTGTCTCCACTGCCCTTGGTTGCTTTGTGGGCTTCATATGTCCTTTAAATAACTAACATATTCTTCCTCCTACATTCCTTGGAGAGAAATTGCAAGGTTTATCTTCTTACTCTGACAGCTTTGTTGTTACATCCTTAGTGAAAAATTGAGGGCAATGGAGTATATTTTATTGGGGTTATCTTAAGTGGTCTAGTATGTGCCTCTTTGTTAATTTCAATTTGCAGTTATTAATATGCTCTGTTTATGGGTCTCTCTAATAAGGAAAAGTTCCCAGATTACGAGTTAAATATCTAAAAGAGCTGAGACCATCTATTGAGGTCTACTCTTTTATTCTGATGAGTGATTCTCTTTGGATTTCAAACAGTGAGATGAGCATATGGTTATCAAATAAATCTGTAGCTTTACCATGGGCTTCCTCTGTGTGATTCACTATACAGTTCTAATGTCATTTGTACTGATTTACAAATAGGTTTTATTTCTCATACTAACTAGTAGATTGAATATGGGTCTTGTGTTGGAAGGCATCCCGAGGCTTCCTTGGGCTCGACCAGAAGGAACGTCAAGATTGATTCATGATATCTATAAAACGACAAGAGCAACGAGTTGCAGCCTGAGCGCCAGAGGATTGCCACCCCTAATTTGAGATAACATGTTTAAGCTGTACTCTGTAATGTAACATTTATTTATGTTGTTCTCCAAGATCTTTCCATAAATCCAGACTTTCAATTTCATTATGTTTGCTTAGAATGCCTGGTATGCCTGGTATATTAGGATACAATACATAATAATAATTGTTTGATTAATGGATATGAAAATTATCAAATTTTGGCACCTAGAAGTTGCCAAGTTGTAAAAAGTATCTGTGCATCCTCTTGGCTTCTTCAAAATAATTTTACTGATTTTGATTTTCAGTAAGTTCACTTATTCCGTATCCACTGTGTGAAAACACTAGTCCAGTCAAAGTTCTTTATTCTCCATGGTTGTTTTTCCTTCTGCTCCAGGTTTTCATACCTGCACAGGTATGAGTGTCTTTATCTTCTGTTTCAAACTGTCTGCTTTTGTGCCTGTCCTCTGCTCCTTATGTCTCTGGGGAGAAGGGGCTTTTCCCCTTCACCTCTAAGTAAGCCTCTGCCATTATCCTCTGTCCCCCCTGAGCTCTTGTAGCTCAGCTCAGTTGTTCCCAAGATTTCTAATAACTGCCCTGTTGTCCTCTTGTCTGGAGCCTTCCCCTCTCCATAAAAGATGTACTCGTCTCTGCTATTTCAGTATAAGCTGCACTTCATCTTGCTCTCTCTGTCTCTCACCTCCAGCTTTCATCCCCTTTTTCCCCTCTGACAGGTGCCTCTCTATCCTCCAGACCTTCTTTCTCCTAAGAAGCTTGATATGATGATGGAAATGTTCTACATCTGTGTAGTTCGGTGAAGTAGCCACTAGGCTCTTGTGGTTACGGAACACTTGAAATGTAACTAGCGTGACTTGAAGAAATTATTTTTTTCTTTGCATTTAATTTAAATTTCAACCATTCCCATATGGAAAATGGCTACAATAGTAGGCAATGGGTCAACCTTCTCACCCACAGAACACCGAGAATTATTTGAATCTATCTTCTCAGTTCTCCAGGGATAACCGGTACTATTCCAAGATACGTAGAAGAGAAGTTAAGTCCTTACATACAGTAGATGCTTGACAGCATTAGAACTTTCTGCTTTCTGCTTAGGTAACTGAAGTCTTTCTTCCCTGCCCATTGAAAGAGGAAGTTTAAATATCTGTCATTTGCGAATATGACAGAAAATATCTGTCACCAGCATGTCTAAAAGGCAGTCAACGTACGTTTCTCATTCGCACCTCCTAACTCTCTACTTTAATTAAATTGATCACTGCCCTCCAAATGCTCCTTTTACTTCTACTGCTCAGCCCAGTATTATGCTATATCCTCAACCACTTATATCCTTCTTCCTCTCTCCACTTACCAAACTATATACTTTCTTCAAGGCTCACATCTTGGCTTTTCTCAGAAGCTTGCAGAGACCAAATTAAGCCTATGAAAAGTGGAACCCTCCAGTCTTTAAAAAATATTTATCTATTGAAGTTTTACTACATTCTAGGCAAAGAGAAGAGTGGTTAATAATAATAGATTAATATTGGCTGAAATCTTAAGTGCCAGACCCTCTTCTTAGCTCTATGTGCCTGATTCATTTACTTCTCATAGTACACAGTGTGATAGATATTAATATCATATAAATTTTACACATGAGGAAACGGAGGCATCCAAAAGTACCATGCTCAGTCTCCTGGTCAGTAATTGACAGTAAGGTCCTGCTCTTACAGAGTTTCTATCAGGGGACTTGCCAGTTCTTCATGTTCCTCAACAGTACTAATGGATTTCTAGTTCTGTTCTGTTTTACCCTTTGGTTACTAAGCATCTCACAGATGTAGACCTTTCCTTCCCAGTAACAGTCTAAACTCCTAATATAGGGACCAAGCTGTTTGTTCCTTTGTGTCCAGCAAGAACCTAACATCACATTTTAGGCAATAGTTTCCACACTACAGATATGACCCACTCGTAGGTTCTGAAATCAGTTTACTGTTTGCCTACTTCACAGCCAGACTATTTTAATGAGATAGAATGCAGTAATATCAAACTGTGGTACATCCGTACAACAGCATATTATACAGCAATGAAGAGAATGAGCTGTCGAACACATGGAGGAACCTCAAATGCATAGTGCTATGTGGAAGAAGCCAGTGAAAAAGCTCTGTGCTGTGGGATTCCAATTATATGACTCTCTGGAAACAGTAAGACTCTGGAGACAGTAAAAGGATCAGCGGTTGCCAAGGGTTGAGGGAGAGGGAAGGAGTGAGTGATGAATAGATAGAGCCTGGGGGGCGGGGGCGGTTTAGGGCAGTGAAACGCTTCTGTAGAACACTGTCATGGTGAACACATGCCATTATACATTGTCAAAACCCATGGAATGTACAACACAAAGGGTGAACCCTAATGTACACTATGGACTTTAGTTAATAAAGATGTATAAATATGTGTTTATTAATTGTAACAAATATACCACAAGAATGCAAGATGTTAACTATAAGGAAAACGGAGGCTGGGGGGAGTGATGAGAGAGATATATGGGAATTCTCTGTGGTTTCTGTTCAGTTTTTCTTCAATCCTAAAACTACCCTAAAGAATAAAGTTTATTAATGAAAAAAGTGGAACAAAATATCTAAGAACACCATGCACTGTGAGAATAAATATTGTTACAGGAAACGTTTGTTGCAGTTTTAGATCCTCATTTGTGTACACAGGTACATGGGTACACTTGGTTGCAGTGTAAAAAAAATACGTATCTGATTGCCGGTAAGAAGTCAAAAAAGGTTGAAGGTCACTGTTTCAGAGATTATCGTAAATACAAAACAACTATTTTCCAGCTGATTGAAAACCATCTTAGAATTCTGGTAATGATTGTAAGCTTGCCTCACGTAAGTAGGAACAGTCTTTCATCCAGACTTTAGTAGGTATGAAATGTCACCGGCGTAATGTATCCATTTTCTAAAATGATTATACATGATAGTTATAGGATGCTATATGAAAGCCTTTAACCATGTGATATAACAGAATTAACCCAAAAGGTATAGATGACAAAATGGCTCTTGTCTGAACATTTTTCAGCCTTCCTGACTGGATGTGGTAGCTACCTATTCAGGTTTTAGTAAGATACTGGGAGTATCTTGATTTTTTTAAGTTGAGGTATAGTTGATTTACAGTGTTGTATTCGTTTCTGGTGTACAGCAAAGTTATTCAGATATATGTGTGTGTGTGTGTGTGTGTGTGTGTGTGTGTGTTCTTTTACAGATTCTTTCCCATTATAGCTTATTACAAGATATTGAAAGTTGTTCCCTGTGCTCTACAGTCGGACCTTGTTGTTTAACTATTTTGTGTGTAGTAGTTCTGCTAATCCCAAATTCCTAATTTATCCCTTCCCCCCTTTCCCCTTTGGTAGCCATAAATTTGTTTTCTATGTTTGTGAGTCTGTTTCTGTTTTGTACATAAGTTCATTTGTATCGTATTTTAGATTTCATACATAAGTGATACCATATATTTGTCTTTCTGTTGTCTGACTTACTTCACTTAGTATGATAATCTCTGGGTCCACCTGTGTTGCTGCAAATGGCATGATTTCATTCATTTTTATGGCTGAGTAACAGCCCATTATATATACGTGGTATGTGTGTGTGTGTATATATATATATATATATATATATGCCACATCTTCTTTATCTATTCATCTGTTGATGGACACTTTGGTTACTTCCATGCCTTGGCTATTGTGAATAGTTCTGCTATGAACATTGGGGTGCATGTATCTTTTCAAATTAGAGTTTTCTCTGGATACATGCCCAGGAATTGGATTGCAGGATCATATGGTAACTCTATTTTCAGTTTTTTTAAGGAACCTCCATACTGTTTTCCTTAGCGGCTGCACCGATTTACATTCCCACTGACAGTGTAGGATGGTTCTCGTTTCTCCACACCTTCTCCAGCATTTATTATTTGCAGATCTTTTGATGATGGCAATTCTGACTGGTGTGAGGTGATACCTCATAGTTTTGATTTGCATTTCTCTAATAATTAGCAATGTTGAGCATCTTTTCATGTGCCTACTGGCCATCTGTATGCCTTTGGAAAAATTTCTGTTTTGATCTTCTGCCCATTTTTTGATTGGGTTGTTTGTTTTTGTTGTTATTGAGCTGTATGAGCTGTTTGTGTATTTTGGAAGTTAAGCCCTTGCCGGTTGCATCGTTTGCAAATCTTTTCTCCCAGTCTGTACGTTGTCTTTTCTTGATTTTTCTTTTCAATACAGCAGAACTGGTTTATAGCCTCAAAACAATATCAGCCCTAGTTTTTAGGAAATATCTGAAGTAACCCATGAGCATAGAGACTGTATTTATTTGGTTCCTACTGTTGTCCCCTAAGCTTGCTCAGAATAGGTGCCCAATAAATACAAGTCGATTTTAGACTGACTAAAGTTAGCAGTTTTATGCAATTGTTAAAAAAAGGATAGGAGTGTTTATTTGGTGATTTTGTTTTTGTTACAGGTTGGTTGGTTTTCATCTTTCTTTTCTTTCTTTTGGGGTTTTTTGGTGTTCTTTCATTTTTTCTAAATATCTCACATGGATTCCCATGTGGGAAACAGGAGGTCTTAGTTTGGGAGCCAGTGCGGTCCTGGTGCTGGGGCAGCTCTGAGTTGGAGCTGAGAGGGGCTGCTGTCCTGTCTGCTCTGCTTCCTCAAGCTTTTCAATCTCACCTCTTTTGTTCCTTCTTTTTCTTATCCCCTCTTTCAATACAGATCACCCTGAGAGCTTTGACTTTTATCTCAGCAAACTTACAAGAATATCAGAAGAATTAACACAATGAATTTTAATCTTGTCAACAGTTTGCTAAACTCCCAGACCCCATTTACTTCACATTTCTTTTTCTTACTTTTCTTTGCCTTGCTGCCCATCCCAAGAGAGTGAAACATGAATGCTTCCCTGTTGCAAATATACTGAAAGGTGATCTCATCACATATCAGCGCTATAATGGCCAATCGAATGGAATCATAGGAGAAAGGAAGAATATACAGTGGTAAATTAATTTCTCGTTTATGGCCTAATTATCTTTAGTCCGATTTATACTCTTAAGGCGGAATAAATAAAACCAAAGTCGTTCATATTAGGTTTCCAACGCAATAACAAGCTAGTCTTATATCTGGGACAGGAGTTGACCAATGCCAGTTTACTCTTATATTTCGTACAGTGTCAATCAAAATACATTTATTCTGCAGTTTGTTAATTATAGTCAGTCCTTACCAGTAGAAGACTCTTTCAGTATTCCTTTGGAGACTTTCTATAAAAATACAGATCCTTGTGCCCAGTCTGTGGCCTCTAGAATTAGAATCTCTGGAGATGTACCAGAAATCTTTCCCTCTAAAGAAGTCTCTGGGGAATTTCGATGAGGTCATCAGCTTAGGGAGCCAGTGGGATAAAATCTTGGTACAACCTTGGATGGTAAGTGAAAGTCAATTACATATCAGAACAATTTTCTAATATATGTACATGAAACACTTATAAAAAATGACAGTGTTATGTTTCTTCTTAGTCATGAAACCAAGTTTCACAAATGTGATACTCAGATTTATCCTCTGGGTCTTGCCTGTGGTCCCCATGAAGTATTGAAAGCTACCAAAATCCTAATGTCATCTCCACTTAAAAAATACTTTTATGACGTCAGAAAGCAATAGATAAGCATTCAGTTATCTAAGAACCCTCTTTGTCTGTAGATACTTAAGACTCCTTTCTTTTCAAGCATAAAACAGTATCTTCACTTAAATTGTTATATTCAGTGCAGCTCTATTAGGTCATGTATACAGCCAGGGAAGGAAAATAGCTGTTATTCCATGTTTGGCTTATCACTGATTCGACGGTATCAAAAGCGTTTTTCAAATTCCTCCTTGGGTGTGGCCCCGTTCTTTGTGCCCTACACGAAGTGAAAGTTGCGAGCACACTGGTCTTGCTTCCTTTGAACTAATGGGGCCTTCTATGTATATCCAAAATACTTTCCAAACATTTTCATTTTTTATTCTGTGACATAGAGAACACAATTACCCTTGTTCCTTTGGTGGAGGGACCTGTACCATGTAGAAAGTTTATTTTGTTCGCCACACCTTATTTTTTTAATTTTTTTAATTTTTGGCTGCATTGGGTCTTCATTGCTGCGCTCGTGCTTTCTCTAGTTGCGGCGAGCAGGGGCTACTCTTCGTTGCGGTGTGCGGGCTTCTCATTGCGGTGGCTTCTCTTGTTGCGGAGCATGGGCTGTAGGCACGCGGGCTCAGTAGTTGTGGCTCATGGGCTCTAGAGCACAGGCTCAGTCGTTGTGGCGCACGGGCTTAGTTGCTCCGCAGCGTGTGGGATCTTCCCGGACCAGGGCTCGAACCTGTGTCCCCTGCATTGGCAGGCGGATTCTTAACCACTGCGCCACCAGGGAAGCCCGACCACACCTCTTATCTTCAGAATCTTGCCTTGTGAATTCTGGGCTCTTTTTCTTCCTCAGTCTCCTACGGAGACTGTGCTGCGAGTTCCCTTCAGGCCACACCAGGCATCTTGTCCAGACCCCTCATTGCCACCCTCTCTGATGCTCCGGCCTGTCTCACCCCTTCCTCTGGACTTGCCCCGTCACCCTCCTTGAAGCCCTCCTCTTCTCATGTTTCAGTGTCACAGGATATTATTGGACAAAGCAACAAGGCTTGTAGACGAGGCTCATTGTAACTGTGGCTCCTCCTGCCTCCTCAGTACGCTTCCAGTCAGCCTTCACCATGGCTTAGTCCACTCTCCAGAGTGGCTTTGCCGAAAGTTCCCCTTCAATTTCCACCCCTAATTCTATACACTGCCCTTCTGACCCAAGCTCTCTTGGAATACCCCCATGACCTGCTTCTCTGAGAAACCTAGAGCCCACACATCTTTCCTCCAGTCTCTTCAACACATCTGTCCTCATTCTGCCCCTTTCTCTGTCTCTGAAGAGGAAGTGTCCCTCCAACTAAGACATTCACATTTCTACCTGGATTCTCATCCTCTCCCTGGTCTCTGACATCTGCCCTTTCTGCCTATTTCCTGACTTCGAACCCTGGTGTTTTAAACATTAAAACTCAATTTTATTCTTATCACGAGAAAAAAAATGAATAACTATGAATGATGACAGATGTTCACTGGATTTCTTGTGGTCATCATTTTGCCGTGTTTACAAATATCGAATCGTGTTATGCCCTTGAAACTCATATAACATTATATGTCAATTGTACCTCAATAAAATTTTTTAATTAAAATTTTTTTCTTGGGAATTCCCTGTCGGTCCGGTGGTTAGGACTCTGCACTTTCATCACCGAGGGCACGGGTTCAATCCCTGGTCTGGGAACTAAGACACGGCCAAAAGAAAATTTTTGTAATGTAAAATATTTCTTGACCTCACCTCCCAGCCTCTTACTCCTTCGGAAGGATTCCAGTGTCTGCTGTGTGCCTGGCGCTGTATCCTCCAGCTCGCATGCATTTTCCTGCTTCGCCTTCACTGCCAGATTCATCAGCGTTGTCTGCCCTGCCCTGCCTTCCCCTCCCCTCTCATCTGTAATTCACTGTCATTTAGTGTCTCCACTTTAATTATCCTGAAACATTGGTCTTAAAGGTTATCAGTGAACCCTTCTTTTTCCTAACCTGAGCTTTTTTTTTTTTTTTTTTTCCAGTTTTTCTACCTGAAAACTTCTTAGAATTTGAGGCGGTTTTGTGACACTGCCGTCAGTATCTTAGCATCCTTGGGTTCTTCTGCTTTCTCTTGCCGGTCTCTAGGTTTGGGCTGGATTCTTCTTTTCCACCTCCTGCCTCCTGAAATAGTGATTCCCTAAAAATGAGTCTTCCTCTACTCTTTTACACTCTCTTTGCTTCCTTTTCTACATCTCTGAAGTCGCTCTCCCAGCTGTTACGCAGGTAGGTCATCTTCATGTTTAATCTTTCAACTCTCTTCCCAAAGCTTAATTTCTGTGTTACTAGTTGTTTGTATTGCTGAATGAGTCCCCCTCACCCCAGACTCAGCATCTCGAAAACACAGATCTATTTACTATCTTTCCTGAAATACACACACACATACACACACACACACACACACACACACACACACACACACACACACACACACACACACACCCCTTTCCCTTTTTATCTCAAAGGAAGTACTGTTCTTCTGCTTCCTTGACCATGTAAAAATATGTGAATAATCACCTTTGTCTTTTGTATCCAGGTTGACAGTGACTGATAGTGAACTGATAGGCTAAGAATGCCTGGGCCTGTATTATTACTTGTATTGAACCACCACAGACATTTCCCCAGCTAGAGCCAGAGTTGTGGCTTGACCAGCCCTTGTGGTTCCTATTATGATTGCAGGATGCACCGTAGCAAAAACCATTAGGGAACTTTGAAGAACAAAATTTATTACTCACAGGTCCTGGAGGGTACATGGCACTCCTGAGAACCAGACAGCAAGGTCAAGGGTAGAGAGAGGGGGAGGGCTTGTAGACCCGAGACTCTGTCTTTATTGGCATCTAAGGGTGGGGTCACTAGGGTTTCTCAGGTTCACTCTTTATTGGCAAATTTAAGACAGAAGAGCAGGAATTAGGGTGCAGGAAGGGAAAAGCAGGGTCACTCCAGTAGGTTGTTATCTAGGTCACCCAGTTCTTTCTACGAGGGGAACTTTGTGCGCGGGACAGCACGGTTTCTTATCTAGTGGCTTTATTAGCGGCTATGTCACACAGCTGGCAGTATGTTTATTGAGACTTTGAAATGGGTGCCTCGGCAATCAAAAGCTTAATGTCAGGAACTTACATTACAATCAGAAAGCTCAAAGTCAGGCACTTAACACTCAGAACTCTGGTGACACATTTTCTTTGGCACCTGTCCCTTATTCCACCCACCTGAACATCCTTCTCTGTTTCTCTGTGCCTGGTACATTGCAGTCATCTCCCAGGATCTATCAAGACCTCATCTTTTCTTATGATCCCCACCATGACTGCACCCCACGATCTCTCTATTTCATTGCTCTCAGTTACAGGGTGATTATCATTTAACTCCTGGGCAGGTCTTCAGTGTGAATTTAAACAGTAAAAATATAAAGTTCCATTGCAGGAAGGGGGACCCCTTCCAGGGCCTGAGAGTTGACTCGTCGTGTCTAACACTTAGAAATGAATTGTCCGAGGAGACACACGTACTGACAAAGCAAAAGACCTTGTTAGAAAGGGATGCCTGGGCGGAGAGCAGCAGGGGAAGAGAACCCTCGTGGCTCGCAGTCTCAGGTTTTCTGGTAATGGGGTGAGTTTCCGGGTTGCCTCTGGCCAATCATCTTGCTTGGCCCATGCTGGGTCTGACTCAGACTCCTTCCTGGTGGCACGCGCATCTCTCAGCCAAGGTGGATTCCAGCGTGAGGGCTTCTGGGAGGTTGGCAGGGCATGTCGTCGGTCCCCTCCCTCCTCCTTTCGGCCCCTCCCGAATTCTTCCAGGTTAGTGTAACAAGATGTACTATGGGCTGGTGTGTCCTCCCTCCCTTCTGCCCCTCCTGAATTCCCCCAGTTAGTTTTTTCCAGAGGCAGTGGGATCTCCTGTTGTGAGACAACTCAGGCAGGCAGTTATCCTCATTCCTGGCTAAGGCAGGTGGTTTCGGTCAACAGTTCCCTAAGAGTTCCATGAAGAATCTGAAGCCCAAAGGGGAGAAGTAACTTTCTCAAGGAAATATTCCTTCATTTTCTCCTTCCGCACGTGCCACCTCCTATAAATACAGGGACAGGCACTCGTGGAGCCCCCTGACATGTTCGCTGCTGCTGCCTCCCGACCTTTTCCTGATCTCTCTGTGTCCGAATCCCCTTGTCTTCAGTGTGTTCCTGTCAAAACCCGACCCCACTCCACAGGTTCTAGCACAAACCAACTTCCTCTTTGTCCTCTTTCACTGTCTTCCGTGGCCTGAGGGACACCAGACTCATCCTTCTCTGCTCTTGTGGCTTTACAACCCTGTGATGACCCCTGTTGTCTTTCTCATACAGCTTAAAGCCGTGTGCAGTCAGTGTTTTGTGTTGAATCACTTTGAAATTGAACAATGTGTGCAGACTCTAAGCACTTGATTTTATCAGGAATTTACTACTACTTAGAAATGTTCCTTAGTCATCACTTAAGGTCGAAATGCTTTAAAAATTTGATTTGGCCTATGGTTCTTTAGCCTCTTGCCCTGTGTCCAGTCAGCATAGCTTCTAGATCTCTTTGATGTAAAAACCACCTCTAGTGTGTCAGTCTCCTACTCAAAACATTTCAGCGACTGTGCTGCTCTCAGGCTAAAATACGAGTTCCTGAGGACCAGCGTTCAAGGCTTTCCCAAGTTGGGCTCCAACCTGATTTCCTCTATCTCAGGTCAGTGTCATTCTCCCTTGGTCCCATGGTGTGTCCTCTCTGTTCTTGATTCTTAGCCTTTGTTTTTATTGTTCCCCATCCCTGAAGCACCTCCCTCCTGTTATTTTATGAGTTGTACTCATAATTTGAGATCTAGCTTATCTCCCACAAAGCATTTCCTTCTCTCTCAGTTTATCCTTTCTGAATCTGTGCTTTTCCCATGACGCTATAGTCCTCACTGCCAATAACACGAGCACCACGTTAGGTAGAGAGATAGATAGATAGGTAGGTAGGTAGGTAGATAGATAGATGGATAGATGGATAGATGGATAGATGGATAGATGGATAGATGGGTGGATGGATGGATAGAGAGATGAATGGATGAATACATAGATGGATGGATTCACATTATATATATAATATACATATATATATAACTTTTTATCATGTTACTTATGACGTGATTATCTTTTTGCCTAAAAGATAAAATAAACTTCCCAAAGGCAACGAAGATAATTACACTTCTCTACATCCCACAAAGACACTAGTATATCATGCTTTCTACCTGTGCATTTCTTTGGAATAATTAAATGTAGAACATCTTGGTAAAGAGACAGGCGTCATATGTCCCTATCCTAGGAATTTTTCTATATCCCTTGTTCTATAGTCAGACTCTTTTTTAAATTTTTGTTCTTTAAGTTTGCTCCTAAGGTGAAACGTTTTACTAGAAGATATACTTAGAAAAGGAATGTGTCTAAAGGAAAATGAGAGCTCTGTGATAATAGGATTGTGTGTAGCCCCTGCACAGCTTCCACTCTTAAACACCCTGTGCCTTATTGTTCTAGTTTAACATTAGGAACAATTCTCAGTTTGTCCATAATGGGTTAGGTTCTGGAGAACAAAGTTCTAATTTAGCACATTGACGTGTGATTGCAGCACTTACGTTCTCTGTTGGTAATTAGTACATGTTTTTTGTCCACTCTTTTGCTCATTAGAAAAACGGTTTGGGATCTTATACACAGAAAGAACGGGTAGTTCTAGAGATAATAGGATCGGGGGAAAACACCATTTTCTATTTTATACATCACTAAGAAACTGAAAGGAACATTAATGTCTCTAAAGACCATCCCTGCCTACATAGTTGAACACTGCCATCTATTCAGTATATCATTAATCAGTCTATTTTGACTGACTTCATTCTGAGCTTCAGTCTCCTGGAAAATCTATAAAATGATTTATAAAATCTGTAAAAATAATGTCAGCATGGAGTCTGTGCACACTCTGTGTTAGCCAGAACTTCCGGACCAGAACCCTACTCATGTGACTGGGAGCCTGGAGCCAGCTTTGCCTGAAGTTAGCAAGACTCCGAATGCCTTAAAAGGGAAAGGTAGGATGAAAATAATTAAGTCCAATTTTCTTTCCCTTTTAAATTTTTCGTACTCTTTCTTTGTGTTCACTGTGTTGAATTGGTTTCCTTGTTCCATTTGTTTCAGTCATCACGTTAAGCAGACTGTCAGTCAGCTTTACTTAACAAAGTGGTGTTTCTCTGCACCTTGCTGTTTCATTTGTTCCTGAAAGGGCCTCTCTTCTGCAGGTAGGCTTACTGAAATTCGTGATTGTCGAATATAAAGGACCAGACTGAGAGGTTTAATTAATTTTCTCTCAAATTATTCAGGTCTTGACTTCTCCATGTCACACAAGTTGATTCTGTGAAAATTGCTGTTGACGAAGAGATGAAAGGAGAAAAGTAGAGGATGAAATGGAAAATGTAACAAAGATGCAGAAAGACATTACACAGGATCAGGAGATAAGGATGTGGAGAGGAAGTAGTTAAGGCAGACATCTACCGCTAACTAATATAGTAAGAATATCTTAATTAAAGAAACGCAATCCACTAGATGTTTAAAACGTTTTAAATAAAAAATTGCAGACATATTCAAAAGTAGAATAACGTAATCAATCCCCTGTGCTGACCACCTTTCTTCAGTAAGTGGCAGTACATGGCCAGCTTATTTCTTTTCTGTGACACCCTTTTCCCACAAACACTGGATTCCTTTAAAACAAATGTAAGACCTGTGTATTTCCTTTTGTACCTAAATTAATATTTTAATATTAAAAATTACTTAAAACTATTTTAAGAGATCAGTTCTGATATTATAAAAGAATAAGAAACCAGGTAAAGTTAATTTTAATCTCAATATTATATTGAGATATAATGTATATACAATAACAAGCCCTCACTTTTAGTACATATTTGGTTGAGGTTAAACAGATTTACCTACCATGCTGTTACCACTAAATCAAGCTGTAGGACATTTCCATCACAACACAGAGTTCCTGTGTAGCCCTTCCTCGTCAATTGACATACACCCTATCCCACCCCAGTCCCAGGCAATCACTGTTCTGCTTTTTGATCCTTCGATTAGATTTCTTTTTTCTAGACTTTTATAATAATTGAGTCCCACAGTATGCACTTTTATATCTGACTTCTTTTGCTCAACATAATATTTTTGAGGTTTATACATGGTATTGTGAAATAGTATCAGTGATTCATCCCTTTTTATTGCATTGCATCCCTATTTAATTCCATTGTATGACAGTAACAAGATTTGCTTTCTCCCTTCCATCTGATGGACATTTTTTTCCAGTTTGATTATGAATGAAGTTGCTTTGCTTATGAACGTTGATACACAAGTTTCTCTATAGACATATATTTTCATCTCTCTTGGGTAAATAGCTAGGAGTAAAATTGCTCAGCTACACATTAAGCGTATATTTACCTATATAATAAACTGCAAAACGGTCTTCCATAGTGGCTGTATCATTTTACATTCCTACCAGCAGTGTAAGAGAGTTACAGCTACCTCACATCCTTGCCAAGGTTACGATAATCAGTTGTTTTAATGGTGTCATGGCATCTAACTGTGGTTCTAATTTACATTTTCCTAGTAACTAACGTTGTTGAGCATCTTCTTCATAGGACTACTAGACTCCTCAAACTTTGATCACCACTTCCTCAATTTAGTAAGGCAGCCAAGCTGTGCTTGACTTCCCCTTCCTGTGCCCACTTCCCAGAAACCTCATCCAAACCAAGAGCCCAGTTACAGGTTTCTCTTCTCTTCTTGGTTTCCCTTCTCTGTCATCACAGTCCGACACTACTTATCCAATTCCTCAAAATAGTTATTTCATTTATTATATTTTCTCGGGGTTTTGAAGGGATGGGGGGTGCCAGGGTATAGGTTATACTCCATCCCTGTACTCTGTTATGGCTAAAAGTGGAAATCCAAGTTAGTTTTCGAGAAAGAATTTTCTAGATTTTTTAGTTTATCAAGGGTCAGCCCAGAAAATGCCAGTCATATATGTTGGAAAAACCCTTCAACTTATTACATCTAGGCTCACTCTCTGATATTAATAGACTACAACACCAAGAAAGAAAAGGAAAACATGACCCCTTGCTGAGTCCGAGGAACTCTGCAAAACAAGAATGACGGTGGAAGGAAGGAAAGTGAAGCAGTCTAATACGTGCCTCCCAACTTTCTCTCTTGGAGTTTCAGCCCAGAGAATGAGGACTGCATTTATGAGAAGGACATGTGTACCAAGAGAGGCAACTACTTCATATGCGGCCCTCTGCCAGCATCATAGCAAACTTAGCAGTTCAGCCTGGTCAATCGGAGGAAAGCCTTGGAACTTCCGTTCTGGTGTGGCATAGATAGGACCCCGGACAGCTGCAGAATGTGTCAGTGGTTCTTACCTGAGGGCTGCAGCACCCCAGGGCTGAACGTGCATCGCAGTCAGACGTCAGAGAAGGCTGCACAGTCAGCAGGAGGTTGGATGAGGCTGAGTTAAACAGAAACGTCTACCCAACTTTAATTGATCAAGAAGTAACAAATGGTATGCATGCCAGTGGCGAGCCTAATTCTAAATGTCAGCTGGGCTAGGAGCGCACAGATGGATAAGGAGCCCTGCCGCATAGGTCAAGGGAGATAGACTAAGTCATGTTTTGAGATGCAGAATGTTTCTTCTCTTCCTGAGTTTACTGAAGCCATACCCCTCTCCACTGTGTGTGTGTGTGTGTGTGTGTGTGTGTGTGTGTTTAAAGAAAGAATGAGAGAGGAACGCTAATGGAAAGTCTGACTTACACAAAAGAGATTGAGCAGTACTTGAATTACATTTAATTTTGCATTTCTCTTTATATGTAAATGTATAAACAACTGCCGGGGGAGAGGCAGGGGATGTGGTTTGTGAATTTCTTTTTTTTTTTAATTTTTTTTACGTCTTTATTGGAGTATAATTGCTTTACAATGGTGTGTTAGTTTCTGCTTTATAACAAAGAGAATCAGTTATACATATACATATGTTCCCATATCTCTTCCCTCTTGTGTCTTCCTCCCTCCCACCCTCCCTATCCCACCCCTCCAGGCGGTCACAAAGCAACTACCAAACGTAAGGTAGATAGCTAGTGGGAAGCAGCCGCATAGCACAGGGAGATCAGCTCGGTTTGTGAATTTCTAATGATCTGTGAGATTTACAGACTTAGAATGGATGTTCCTTTGCTTTCTAAGAGCTATTGAGCCAGGAGATAGGCAATGTAGTTTTTCCACCTTAATCTAACTTCTAGAGGGTAGGAGATATTTTGGAGCAGCAAATGCTAGAAATTTACTGCCTAAAACCAGGAATGAGACCACGACTAGAGAGAGATGAATAGATACCATCTGAGACAAATGACGAACACTTGCTAGTTCACCCTTGTTCTTATGTGAGACAGAAGCCAGTAGCTGTGAGTTAGCTATTGTCTCTTCAAATGCACCTTCTCCCTGCCCTGGGAAGACTAAATGGCTTCCCAGGGATGGAGGAGACCCTGTTTGGGAGATGGGTGATGTCTTAAGGAAATGAAGAAATGGGAGATCCTGAGGCTCAGCCAATTTTCTTTAGCTTTTTTTTTCCTTTAGAAAATGGGATAGAGGGAATGTAAGAAGGTGAAAGTTATGTTACAGTGTGGAAAAGACTGTTGATCATAGATTCATTTAAAATCACATGCATTAGCAATTATGTCAACAAATCTTCTTGGTTTTGTAATCTAATCTAAGTTTTCTGTGGACGGTCATTATAAGAAATTGATTTTCACCATTCTGTTAGAATATGTATATATATATATATAAAATCTCAGCATCATACTAAGTATATCTCTTTCATCTCCTACCTCCTTCCTCCACTATCAAATACTTAACGATGTAACAAAATAATATTTTATGTGCTGGAGACCATTTCACCATGTAAACACGTATTCCAAATATATATCATGTTTGTGGGTCTGTATTGTTATTCAGTAAGCATTTCAAATGAGTACAATTTTAAAATATATTATGAGAATGGAGTTAAGATTTTTTAATGCACTCACAGCTACTCTATCCTAGCACCACAATTTTCTTTATTCTGGTTACGTGGCTAGTATTTATTCACATATACATTTTGTACCTACTTATAATCAGAACATACAGTTTTCTATACCACTTTCTCTATATTGTGCCTTAGTTATTACTTTATTGGCTACTTAATATACTGTGGAGTTAATATACAAACATTTTCTTAGATGCCCTGCTGTGGGATACACAAATAGTTTCTGTTTTTCACTAGTATTATGAATAATGCTACAATGAACATTTTCCTAATTTTGAATTGTTTCTTTGGGATAATTTGTGAGTGGGATTAGTAGGTCCAAAGATATGAATATATTTCAGGGCCCTAAATATAGGTGTGGGTGAGATCGGTGATTCAGTGGGTTCTACATATGCATAATACCACCAAAATATATGAGTTTATCCATTGTTTTCCCAATAGTCCCGTCTGCATTTTATTATTTATAATTGTAGCTAATGCAGTCTGTGTCATTTTTTAAATTGTGGGTTTGTTTGATTGCTATTGAGATTTTTTAATTTACATATTGCTTACTGTTTGAGGATTACTGTGGCTTTAATTAGGAAAATCACCTAAGTATCAGGCAAACATAGTTTCAAATCCCAGCTCAGGCCACTTCTTGTTGTGTATTAAGTAAATTAGCCTCTCAAAAAAAATAATAATTCATTTGTAAACTAGTGACGATGACACCTCCTTCACAAGGCTGTTGAGATGATCAGATGAGAAATCAATGCCTGGTGTGTTAGTACCATAAGGGAAATAATTAATTCTCCTTCCCTCTGCCTGTACCTCCCTCATCTCATCTACCAATCCACCTGCCCCGACTTCTTCTTGCATGGATTAAGCATCCAGGCTCTTTTGGTACAAATTTTCATAGAACCCGATTTCTCATTCCAGAGTTTACAGGGGCTAGTTGTCAGGTTTCTCTAGAGAACCAATTTCTATCGTGCCAGCAAATGCTGGATTGTACAGCAAATCACTGAGGTCAAATCTGTTGGATCCCATGAATTTCCTAAGTATTCATACAAACAAATGGGAAATACATTCGAAATAAATTTTTTTCCATAAATTACTCATTTTAGGATGTTGTGTGTAGTCCAGTTTCTCTTTTAAATGACTTATCCAAGTTTTCTTCCATTAGGTTGCTCACAGGTATTTTTGATTCGTTTATTTGCTTCTACGTTTCGGTTTCAAATAATGCTTCTGCTTCATCTGCTCCCTGCTGCATGTCAAGAACAAGCTTACTTCTGTGGTAACAAGTGTGGTTTGTCAAGCAGCTGTAACACAAGGTCATTGCTGGAAGTTGCATATCTGGATGATACTGTCATTTGGATTCTGTCTGTCTTACATCCAGTGTCTGTCTGTATTCTAGGCATTGCTGTTCATCTGTTGCCTGGCATTAGTTTCTATCTTGAGAGCCTCTGTAGCAGAAGCTGCCTTTTTAAGCCATCACGCTTCTTTAAAGCCAAAATAATTCCTAATATGTTGTAAGGTCTCAGAAAGCCTGTAACAAGCATACAGTTTCTCAACTGGAAAAGCATTGAAAATAAAAGCTGCTATCCTCTTTCATGAGGGCAAGGAGATTTCAGGGCTACTGAAATATTTTTCCAGTCTCTCACCTTCATGATGAGAAATTGAACTGAGTAAGATGTATTCTAAGCAGTTTCACTTCAGGAGTTTAAAAGAGAAAAAGTGGGAGGAGAGAGAAGAAGAGGAAGGGAAAAAATCCTCTACAATCTTTCCAGCCTCAGCAACTATATTTCTCATCCTTTGGAGAATGCCACAGGCTCCTTTAGAGTTTTTCTTATATAAGCTATGTGTCATAGACAAGGTTTCTTCATTTTTGCATTACTAAACCTGCTTTGCCCTCATCTCCATGCTTTCTCTCCCCATTTTTACATGTTACGAATGAGTGCTGGACTCCATTCCTCTCTGAATAGATGCACTAATTCCAACCTCTGCCTAGAGTTCAAAGCCCTTTTATCCACACACTACATCAGCAAAGTTATTAAAGTGCTGGTGAAGTCAGAGGCGAGAACCACCAGGCCTGAGAGAGGCTCATATGTAACAGTTACGTCCGCAGAGGGCGTTTGAGGATCAGAGCTGGGTGTAGACAGAATCACCGGTTTCTCCACGGTTGCTGGACCAGTCTTGCCTTCAGTATGGCCACACGGAGAAGTCTTTTATTAAAGATATCAAAATCCAGGAGGTGAAAACATGTGGAATTAATCACAATTTTTCTACGCCATGCTTCACTTCCTGAAATTGGAAACAGGAAAGGTGATGGTGGCCGCGGTTTGGTTGTGCCCGGAGTCCACCCAGCAGTACAGTCGGAAAAGCACACATCATGAAATAGGACAGAGACTGGAACGTCCATACCACATGCCACATGCACCGCTCCCTGCACAGAGAGGGCACTGGACTGGTCTACACGAATCACTTTTTTTTTCCAATTGTATGAAGCTTTTAAATTTTTTATTTTTATTAAATGTAGGTGATTTACAATGATTCAGGTGTACAGCAAAGTGATTCAGTTATATACACACACACACACACACACACACGTATGTAACTTCAGATTCTTTTCCATTATAGGTTATTACAAGATATTGAGTAGAGTTCCCTGTGCCATACGGTAGGTCCTTGTTTATCTACTTTATATATGGTAGTGTGTATCTGTTAGTCCCAAATTCCCAATTTATCCCTCCCCCACCTTCGTTTTGGTAACCATAAGTTTGTTTCCTATGTCTGTGAGTCCATTTCTGTTTTGTAAATAAGTATATCAGTCATAAAAAAGAATGAAATACTGCCATTCGCAGCAACATGGATGGACCCAGAGATTATCATACTAAGTGAAGTAAGTTAGAGAGAGACAAATCCCATATGACATCCCATCGATGCAGAATCTGAAAAATGATACAGATGAACTTACACCAGTTATCTTCAGGTCTTGGGCAGACCCCTCAACTTTGTGAAGCCAGGATGCGATGACGTGTGTAGAGGAGCTCGGGAATAGGTTCAGCTTCTATACAATTATTGGAGTGGGTGCTTTCGTTTGTACCGCCGTGCCGTGGACTGATTTACAGCCCTTTAAATCTGTAAAATGATGTTCTGCCATTTCCTTTGTGCATGTTCTGTTCCCTCACATTATTGTAGGCCCGATATAAGGCAGCTTTCAGAACATGCCGTTCTCCCTCACAGCTTCCTGTGTTTGAACATGCTGCCTGAATAACACCCTTCTCCTCCCTCACCCCTGCTTCGCTGGCTTATCTCTTTGTCTGCCTGTCACTCTTCTACTCAACATTCAAGGCTCAGCTTAAAAACCCTCTGCTCAGTGATGTCACCCCTGTACCCTGTCTGCACTGTGAACACAATGACTGAGTCCTCAGGGTTGATGAGGGTCCAAAGTGGCCTTGCCCACTTGAGTGGACTTGGGTTTTTTGAAGGCAGGCCCAAGTCCTATTCATTTTCTCAACCCAATATCTGGTTCATGTTATTCACTCAGTAAATATTGATCAAAATGATGGATGAATGTCAAATACTTGTTGCCATGAAATAAATTGTACTAGTCAGGTGAGTGGTTCTTCGCTAATTCGCTATGAAACTTGTGAAGGAAACTCAACACTTAGCTTTCTATATGTGTTTTAAATATATGTGCCTTATGTGCATATTTTAATGGGGAAGCATATAAAGTACTCCCAGTTATTGGGAGTTTCAACCTGAGAACTTGTGACCGTATATGACAGAGTCTACGAGATGTGGCATCTCGTGGAAAAGTAGGGTACACAGCTCACTGTTTCCCCAGTAACTGCCGTGGATCACTCCTGCAGCAGGATGCTAACAGGTGTTGTGGAATGAAAGGGTTTCCTTGATGAAGTCCATTTGGGGAAAGTCTGGGATAAATCTCCATTTATGAAATCTATCATTTAATTAAAATGCCATTTCACAATCAAGTGATCCAAGTATCCTACTTCTTCTTTTATCTTGTTTTAGATTTATTTATTCCTTCTTTATTTGTTTGGTTTTCAGCTTTTGTGGTGACATGGCATCTGGTTTTTTTCTACAAGGAGAGTTCAGCACACAGCACAGTTCTTGATACACTGGATTGGTTTGATGATCCTACCTGGAACAGGTACATAAAAGCTTCAGTGTTTGCTTACCCATTCTTTGAATCATACCTAAGGATGTATATCCATGTCTGCTTTTCTTGTAGTTGACTGAGGATGAAATTTGTTCTGGAGAGTAAAATTCACATGTCAGAGATGACCTTTGTCTTTTCTACTTAGCGTATGTGTTTATAGTATGACCTACAAGACTCCCCAAGACCCTTCATTTCCTTTGTTATGGGATTAATACAAATTAAGAATACATTCATGCCAGTAGAGAAAGGAAATTCCATGCTCATATGGTTCTGAAACTAATAAGATTTAATATACAACTCTATGGAACTCAAGTATATGAAATATGACAGATCCCCTGGTATGTTTATAAATATAGTATCTGTAGCTCAAAAGTCTAACAGAAGGATGTAAACTTTTTTTTCCAAAATTAGTTCAGTCTTGGACAAAATTGAGTACCAAATTATGAACTAAATGGGAATTAATTAATGATCCTTTGATCCTCTTAGGTTTTGTGACAAGTACTCCCTTGGTATATAATGACATAAATATGACATAAAACCAAAAAAAAATACAGTATTTGAAAGTTTCATTGTTTAATGAATACTCTTGAAGGGAATATTCTGAAATTAGATTCTCATGAGATATAAGCCTTGGAGCTCCTGATTTAATTCAATTCAGACTACTTTGATGAGTACTCTGTGTGTGTGTGTGTGTGTGTGTGTGTGTGTGTGTGTGTGTGGTATTTTATCACTAACAGATACTTTATTACAAGATTCATTGCTTTATTGTATTCATCTTTCAAAATATTGTTGGGAATGTGGTAGACTTGTTGAAATTCTGGTATGTATTTAGAAAAGCGTCCTATGTATATAAATTGTATTTTCAAAAGTAAAACTTTATAACAGCTCCCCTGCCCACCCCCTCCCCCCAAAAAAGTCTGCTGAAAACCACATTTGAGAAGTAGCACAGACCTGAGACTTAATAAGATATAAGACCTAGCTCTGCTCCTTAACCCATAACCTTGGAAAAACAAATTATGCTTCCTCAGAAAGGGGGAGGGGGGAGAGAGGGAGAGAAGGAGGGAGAAAATAAATTCACAATTGCAGGGCACCAAATACTCCAGGTCACCTTTATTCTTAATGAGGTATGAAGTAATTAATCGATGTGTTTCCAGGAGTCTCCAGAGAATTTCACTCCTGCATTCTGTGACAGTCTGAAATCCATAATTAGAGTTTAACCTCCCTGATTTAAGGCAGAAGTTGCGACTGGTCCCCTGAATGTTAGGGCTACCTTAGGTTGTTTATTTTATAGTTTTGGTGAGTTTTCTTTGGCCTACACAAAATTGATACACATGTGTTTAAAAAATTGCCAAATCAAAATCATCAGGAGAGTTGACATTCAAATCTGGGCTTCCAGTCTTCTTTTCCTCTGGAAATTGCACTACAGGTAAGCTAGTTACTCATCTACCACAACTGTAGCTGTCATGCAAATTACCTCCCTCGTCTTAACCTCTCCACGTCTAATCCACCAAGTCCTCCAAAGCCTTGCTGGGCCCAGTGGTTCTCAGCCCTCACTGTGGAAAGGTAATTTTCTGAGAGCTCAGGCTGCACCCAGAAACGTAAGCCAATAGCTCTGAGGGTGGAGCTGGGCTTCAGGACTGTAGAAAGCTCTTCAGATGATTCTGATGTGCAGCTGAGGTTCCGAACCACTGACCTAAATAACATCTTCATGTCTCTGTGTCAAAGGCCGTGCCCCCAGTCCAAGTCACATTCACCACTTTCTGGTCTCAGCCGTCTTCCACTGTCATCCCTAAATCACCTTCTCATCTTCACCCAACTGCCAGAGTCATTGTTTATAAATAGAAACATATCTGGTCAATGCCTGGCTTAAAGCTCAAGCTCATCTTCACCCAACTGCCAGAGTCATTGTTTATAAATAGAAACATATCTGGTCAATGCCTGGCTTAAAGCTCAAGCTCATCTTCACCCAACTGCCAGAGTCATTGTTTATAAATAGAAACATATCTGGTCAATGCCTGGCTTAAAGCTCTTCAATAATAATAGCAGTAATGATATCAACTGATGATGACCATTGATACCTGGGTTGAATAAAGAATCTGAGTTGAGGCTTTGTTGAAGGATCAGGTCATTCATTGAGACATTAAGTATCAGAAGCAAATGGGGGAAAGGGCACAAAAGGTGTGACTGAAGGTACCAAGGAAATTTTATTCCGTTTCCACATGGGGCCTGTTGCCTAATATGACGATACCTTCCCCTTGCCTGCCCCTCCAGGTAGTGACCCTTAGGCCAAAAGCATTGCCGACTTCTACCAATTGCCATCCAGTCAGTGTCCTGATGTCACACCACTGTCAGAAGCAAAGGGGTTTTATAGTTTGGCAGTGACATTATTATAAGATTGATGTTCGAGCACAGCTACCAAAGTTTATTAAATGTCACTCCTTCGTAGTTGCGTGATTCACCCAGCAAAATAAGTTGATACTAGTAAATTTTTAGGCAGAATAACTGAATTAGGGATGTGTGTTTGTCGGGGTTGGTAGTTAAACCTGGGATCATATCTCTTGCCTGTCTGACATATAGTTCCTCCTCTTCACCAACAAGAAACGTAAATCCGATTATTTATTTGAGCTGCAGTGGAGACTTTTTTTCTCAGAATGACTGTGTAATGACTGTGTAGACCATAGAGGTAGCTACTGAAGTCTTTCCTTTAGACTCCAACCACCCATAACTGGAGACGGTGTGCTTCCCATTGGAAGGGAAGAAGATAAGGTGTCATCAGAAAGTTTTCATCAAAGACACCTTCTGACATACTGTGATGTTATTTTATTTAGAGTTTAAAAATAAACCAGTAGGGCTTCCCTGGTGGCGCAGTGGTTGAGAGTCCGCCTGCCGATGCAGGGGATGCGGGTTCGTGCCCCGGTCTGGGAAGATCCCACATGCTGCCGAGCGGCTGAGCCCGTGAGCCACGGCCACTGAGTCTGCGCGTTCGGAGCCAGTGCTCTGCAGCGGGAGAGGCTGCAACAGTGAGAGGGCCCGCATACCGCAAAAAAAAAAAAACAAAAAAAACTAGTAAATGCAAACTTCTTTGAAGCTGAGTGGAAACTTGGGTCCATGTCAGCACTCCTTATGTACAACATACTCAACTTTATTTCGTACTGGTGACATTTTTTTCCTTCAATATAAAACCATCAGTGTTTCACAGTTGACGTTATAAAAAGTTCAAGTATCTGTGTTAAGACAAAAATGTGCCTCCGATGTTCAGGTAATGGAGACCAATAAAGATGTTGAAAACTCCGTTACCTAGGTATTAAATCAATGCTTGAGGAATAGCTATCTCCTTTACCTTAGGGGACCTAATTTACCCAAATAATATGTCTGGGCAGAGTTATCCTACTTTTAAGGAAACAGTTGATATTTTCAGCTCTCTCCTAAATATTTATTTTGGAGGACAAATGGAGAACAAAATACACAGCGAGGCACAAGCACATACACATTGAGCATCCCTTGACACAGTACAGGATAGTGCTTATTGACAAGATGCCTTTGTATTTCCTTTGGGGATCAAGCTGGATTGGCCTTGCGTATAATTCTTCTCTGTGGTGAATAGAGTTGTAATAAGGCCACAGATTCTTCTCATGTAGGAATTTCTTTGAAAGGATTCAGGCAGGGATGTCCATTATGTTTTAGGGTTCTACATTAGTATAGACAAAGCTTTTCCAGTAAGATAAATCCATTTTTCTAAATTCTTTATATCACTGAGTGCCTGGGATCTGGACAGAGGAAGATTAAAAATCTTAAAAAATTTACCATATTGCCACCACATGAAACAGCTGTTGAGAGGGAAATTAATAGTGTCTGAAATGAACCTTGGGTTAAGCATACTTCACTTTGCATTTTCTACTATTTTTTTTCACTTGCCATTAACTCCCTTTAATCAGAGAGGTTCCCTAAATTACTTAGGATTAATTTTTCAAATCTAATATAAAAGATAAATGTATCCTATATTTATTATAGGGCAGGAACAATATGGACGCTGAGTTGATTGTGAAGATCTGTGTTATGTTATAGTAATACATCAAACGGCTCCAAAAATATACATGTTTGTCATAGATATTTACTATTATATCAGACTTTTTCTTACCCCCATCATTATTCTAGCACTTTGTGTTGACTTTTAAGAGTGAATATTTTGGAACAAAAGATACATTCTTCCAGGATCCTCCATGCTTGAACAATATTAGACTTTAGAAAATATTTGTGAAATGAATGATGAATAATTCAAATGCATTTTAATCTTAGGCACAAGCAGATGAAATTATACCAAAGCTAGGAACTGACTTAGCCAATGAACTAAATATATAAAATAATGACCAATAAAAATTGTAATTCATCAGATCAGATATTATATCTGGTATGCTCTGTGGAATCAGAGAGATGGGCATCATTTTTAAAGGATTTGGACAAAGTCAAAGGGCCAGCAAATCTAATATTTTGGTGAGCAGCTCATCCTGATTTCATTAAGGCATGGCTGTTCACTTCCCTCTTCTCCTTCACCAATATTTTCATCTTTAAAATCTTTTTTTTTTAACCTGTCATGTTAAGGGGACATTCTAGTCTAAAGACTCCTGATTGAGATGCCTTATCTTTAAAAACTTTGCTAGGGGCTTGTGGGACATTAAGAGGTAAAACACTATAGCATTTCTGCACTTGTGAATAATTGAACAGAGTCTAATGTTGTCTGATCAGGTAATAGTGCTACCCAAGTAAACTCTCTAGGAAGTACTTGAATCATTCTTATGCCTCCATCTACTTACCTATTAAATTTCTGACTTTTCTTGGCAAAGCTCAAAGCCAATTAAAGTCCCATATGCTTTACATTGCTTCACTTTTGCATTTTAGAAAAAGAGTAGGTGGTCCAAATGGATGTGATGATCTTATCAGCCAACAGTAATATAAGCCCTTCATACATAAAATTATTTTTCTTGGAAGAATGTGAAATTTCACTTTGAAATTATATTGCATTCTTAGTATCACAGCAGTATCACATGTGATACTAAGGGATAAATAATTTCATATATTTAGGATCCCTAAGTTATATTTCTATATTGAAGAGATATTTAAAACAAATTATTTTACTTTATCTGAATATTAATAACATGATCAATGATAACTTTGATTACAAGTATTCTGAAATTGGGAACTTTACCATATTTAACTTAGCCATCTTAATGTTCAAACGTATTTCTCTTTATATTATTAATTTTTTTTTCTTTAAACATTTTCATTCTCTACTGTTCACTTGTTTGTATTGGTGTCTGCACTCTGCTTTTTTTTACCCCCCCAAAAATACTTTAGATAGATTATAAAAAGAATAAAACCTAATAATTATCAACGAAATAGAAAATGCAGGCAGAACAAATATAAATAAAACTGTAGAATCAACTGAGAAATAAACGCCAGTCACAGGCAGACCCTAGGGACCAACAGCTGCTGTTGCTGATTATCAGACATGACTCTGGGTTTGGTGGGGTCTAAAGCAAAATTCTGTTGGGCAATTCTGCTATAGGCAAAGATATATTTGCCTAACGTTAAAATACTCATTCTGTAAAAACAGAAATTACACATCTGATAGGAATGGAGGGGCAAAGAGTGCTTATGATACTGTGGGAATGTGGGACTAATATTTGAGGATTACTGATGTAGGAATGAGATACAGCTGTCCTGAACCATGTGTGTCTGTCATCAGCCCCTTTTTATTTATGTTTGTAGTCATGCTTCGGCTGATGGTTGAAAGAAAACCATTGAAGTCAGAATTTTATGTATTTTATTCCATTGGCCTTTGAACCTCACTGTGCTCAGAGGTCTTGATTTTGTTTTCTGTTCTCTACCACAACACTAAATTTTAAATGATGTTTTATGAAAACAAGTAGAAGGTATAGTTGCAAAATTGTGGGACTTATGTCCACATAAAAGTGGAGATAGTTTTATTGAGTTAAATTCTGTAGTTTATTTCCCTTGGCATAAAATTACGTGTTTGCCTAACACTTTTTATTTATGATAGTGGCTACTACTAGATATGTGTATTTTTTTTTAACATCTTTATTGGAGCATAGTTGCTTTACAATGTTTTGTTAGTTTCTGCTGTATAACAAAGTGAATCAGCTATATGCATACATATACCCCCGTATCCCCTCCCTCTTGCATCTCCCTCCCCTCCTCCCTACCCCACCCCTCTAGGTGGTCACAAAGCCCTGAGCTGATCTCCCTGTGCTACGCAGCTGCTTCACACTAGCTATTTATTTCACATTTGGTAGTGTATGATACGTGTATTTTTAATTTGTTACTCTTTGAGCTTTTTTGGGGAAAAAAAAAGACAAGTCTTTATATTTTCTTTGACTGAGACTATTGAACAAAGAGAAGTAAAGTGCTACTTATTTTCCTAGACAGCAACTTGTTGGATTCATGACACAAGCTTTATATCATTGTCCTGCTCTTGAAATCTACCCCATTTTAAATCTTCTATCAAATCCTTTGCAATATGAAAATTGTTGTGATTAATCCTCATAAAAGCACGGCACATGATTTAATCGTTTTAAAAAGTAAAAAAGGGGATCATATTTTGCAAGCATTGTTCTATAAGATCAAAGGGAGTTGGGAATGCCTACACATGGATTCTGGCCTTAGAAGATTGAAGACTTGTTTTCATTTTGGAAAACCAGTAGAGATAGATCTATAAAAAAAAGATGAGTCTTTAATTTAAAAAAGCTTCTCCTCCTGATAAATTACTTAATTATATATTAACATATAGCTTATTTCCAAGTACCACATTATAAACTACACACAGTTTTGAAACAATGGTAGCAAATAGAAGCAAGTAATGACTGGCCAAAATCTCAACTTAATGTTCGTCTTCCATGAGTTACCTATGACTTCGAGCATAGTCTTAACTTCTGGTCGCAGTACATTTATTTCCTGTTTAGAAAAAAAAGATAAAGACATTTGAGAGCCTGTCTCAGAGTTGTAAACAAAATATCACCATGGTGGTTCTGAAAGCTATCCTTCTGGGACATTTTTTCAACTAATAAAAACCATTTTAATCTAAACTGATTATCTGTACAGTGCAAAACAATTAACACAATTGAGTTTCCCCTTTAATATGCTGGACCATCTCACATTTACAAGGCACTGTCATGGCCCAGTCCCTGTGTGAGTCCCCTAACACATATGTTTACTTCAGAATCTCTTATTTAGTCTTCAAAGTAGCCCTGTGAGATAAGTAATATCCTCACTTTACATGTAACAAAGAAAAATGGGTTACAGAAAAATTATGTCATGAGCCATTCCTATCTAATTACTAAGAAGGATGAACTGTGATAACCGGAACTTTTGCTCTCTTAATGCAAAACCCTTTTCCTCTAAATCAGTGCTTCTCAATCAGGGTGATTTTGTCCCCTAGGGGAACATTGGGCAATGTCTGGAACCATGTTTGGTTTTCATAACTGAGGGGGGAACTCGGTTGGTTTCATGACTGAGTTTCTATGCAAGCTCGTATAAGCTACTGTCTTCATGCGTCCTACGTATGCTCCACATTCCAGTGTCTTACTGTTTCCTCGGAATTATACAAACACTGTGCTTGCACCTACTCATCATTCTGCCTGGAGTACCCTGAACCCCCTTTCCTGACAAATGTGTGTTCATCTTCAAAACCCAGATGAAATCTCACCAGAATGCTGATGTCTTTCCCCATGCCCTGCTCATCTTCTCCCCAGGCAGAGTTAAGCTCACCACGTTCTTTCCCCACCCCCTCCCTTCATAGTTACCCAGCACTTATGGCTCTGTATTGCAACTTGTTGATTTCCTTGATCGTTTACCCCTGAGACTGAGTTCCTTGAGGACTGGCACCCCCATCGTATTCATCATAGTATTCCTTAATGGCAGTGCAAAACAGTCACTAAACAAATGTTTTATTGTGAATTGAATAAATGCTAAGTGATCCATGAATCCCTCTTGATTTATCGTTCCCTTGCAGCTAGGGAAATGATGCAATAAATTAATTTGCCCAAGCATCCAAAAAGATTAGCGGTGAGTTTCATTAACTTGAGCTTTCACACTCTCACCCTTTTTTAGTTGGAAAAAAGTCCAAATAGAGAAAAATGTAATGTTTTAGAAGGTGACTCCTAAAACTTTAACACCTTTAAAAGATGTAGTGTCGGGCTTCCCTGGTGCGCAGTGGTTGAGAGTCAGCCTGCCGATGCAGGGGACACAAGTTCGTGCCCCGGTCTGGGAAGATCCCACATGCCGCGGAGCGGCTGGGCCCGTGAGCCATGGCCCCTGAGCCTGTGCGTCCGGAGCCTGTGCTCCGCAACGGGAGAGGCCACAGCAGTGAGAGGCCCGCGTACCGCAAAAAAAAAAAAAGAGATGTAGTGTCATTCAAATTCCTCTACTTATGAATATAAGTACTTAGAAAAAATTTAAGATATTAAAATATTAAGAAAAAAGCTATCACTGAAGGTCAAATGTTGTCCATTCAACAGATTTGTATTGATTGCCTAACATGTGCCAGGTTACCTGGAACACTATTTTTTATTAATACTATATTTTAATAATTATAGTAAGTTGGGGGGAAATTAACAAGATGTGAGATGTGTCTTCTAATGCCCTAGAATAGTTAATTGATTCACTTTTGCTTAGAAAATATCTACACATTTTATATTTGATCTATGACTTTAAATTTATTTGTTAATAATTTTCTTTAATGGAAGCTGATGTTACCTGGTAACTCTGGTGCCGGGTTCAGAAGTTATTCATCAGTATTGTTTATGAGTGAGTATATTCCAGAACAATAACTTCATGTAGTATTATCACAGCATCATCTTTCTGAGTAAATTAGATCATAGATACTTAGATATACTTTAAAAAATCAGTTCACTGCATAGTTAAATCCATTCTAAGTTTCAAACCCTTTAATATAGAATAAGAAACAAATTTGTGGTCTTCGTATCACAAAATTATAAAAAAAACTGCCTTTACTAATATAAATGTGACCTATTTTAACTAGGTGCACTCAAGAAATATATACATTAGAGTTTATAATTATATTTTTCCCACCATCAAATACTGATGCACCATCAGTGCATCGTGCCATACTGTTTCACATTAAGCCACAAAACTGTCTGCTTCTAAAGTAGTTTCCAGTCTGAAAAAAGGATATACCTCTTTTACTTTTTTAAAATATATTGCAGTATTTTTCATTGATCTATTTGCAGAAGGGACTGATATAAATGTAATAGTGTGTAAGTAATAATGTATATAATTAATGTATAACTCTCTGTGTGTCTGTGTATTTCCCATCAACTTAAACACATTGTTTTGGGTTTTTCCCCCAAATATTTTATCATGCTGATTTTCAACAAAGATCTAATAACCTTTTTTTTAACTTTATTGAAACTGCATTATCAGTACCATATTTAGTGTTTTAGTTGCTGTCTATTTGAATGCTAAAATTATTCAAGTTTACTAAGCACACCGTGCACATTAATTTGTACACATGCTCATCTTCCTTTAAGAGTAACAGTATTTTATGTTGGCGTAGCTACGGTTTGGCAGTACTTCCATATAGTAAGTAGTATAGTTAGTGGATATGGGCATCAGCTTTGCACCCAGCAGCTCTGGATTCAAGACCTGGATTAAAACCCACCAATTGTGTTTCCCTGTTTCTTGACTTATCTTGGCCTCTGCTTTCCCATTCACTCTGCCAATGAGGGCACTCAGGCCCACTTTGTGGAGTGGCTGTTGAAAGGATTCAGTGAGATGAGGTATATAAAAGGAATGCCTGGGCATGGTGAGAGTTTGGAGAATGGTGATTTTAATTTAGACCTCACCAAGGTCCTTAATAGTTTAATTTTATGTCAGAGGGAGGGACAAAGGGAAAAAGTGATGTCCCCAGAGACTATGAAGTGTCTAACTCCAGGTCACACAGCTTTGATGTTCTAGCGTGAAGGCTTCCCTCCTACAGGCCAACATTAGGCGTGACTGATCTTTGCATCCTCTACATTCTGACACATAGTAAGCATTCCAGAAACAATGAGTAAGTGAGTTTTAAGAATTCCTGTGAAGAATTAAAGTCATGGATGAGCACATGGAAAGTGACCCACAGTAGTGTAGCAGAAAATCATCTTTTTTGCTGAGACTGTGTTTGTTGCTCTCACACCCCATGAGCAAGAATCCTATATTACTTGTTTTTATGTTGCCAGTACTTAAGCGAGGGCCTTGTGTAGATACTCAGTACAGCTTTATTTAATAATTGAATAAATAAATGGATGAACTTGAAAAACTGAGAATTAAGTTTTATTGAAAATGTTTTTAATTTTAAAAAGATGTTATATTATTATTTTGCCACTAACATTTTGGAAAGAATGTATGTCTTTCAGAAGTTTTTTTGTTTTGTTTTGTTTTTTTAACATCTTTATTGGAGTATGATTGCTTTACAATGCTGTGTTAGTTTCTGATTTATAACAAAGTGAATCAGTCATACACATACATATATCCCCATATCTCTTCCCTCTTGTGTCTCCCTCCCTCCCACCCTCCCTATCCCACCCCTCTGCATGGTCACAGACCACCTAGCTGATCTCCCTGTGCTATGCGGCTGCTTCCCACTAGCTATCTATTTTACATTTGGTAGTGTATATATGCCCATGCCACTCTCTCACTTTGTCTCAGCTTACCCTGCCCCCTCCCCATATCCTCAAGTCCACTATCTACTAGGTCTCCGTCTTTATTCCCATCTTGCCCCTAGGTTCTTCATGACCATCGTGTTTCTTTGTTTTTTAGATTCCATATATATGTGTTAGCATACGGTATTTGTTTTTGTCTTTCTGACTTATTCACTCTGTATGAAAGACTCTTGGTCCGTCCATCTCATTGCAAATAACTCAATTTCATTTCTTTTTATGGCTGAGTAATATTCCGTTGTATATATGTGCCACATCTTCTTTATCCATTCATCTGTCGATGGACACTTAGGTTGTTTCCATGTCCTGGCTATTGTAAATAGAGCTGCAGTGAACATTGTGGTACATGGCTCTTTTTGAATTATGGTTTTCTCAGGGTATATGCCCAGTAGAGGGATTGCTGAGTTATATGGTAGTTCTATTTTTAGTTTTTTAAGGACCCTCCATACTGTTCTCCATAGTGACTGTATCAATTTACACTCCCACCAACAGTGCAACAGTGCAACAGGTTTCCTTTTCTCCACACCCCTCTAGAATTTAATGTTTGTAGATTTTTTGATATAGCCATTCTGACTGCTGTAAGGTGATACCTCACTGTAGTTTTGATTTGCATTTCTCTAATGATTAATGATGTGAGCATCCTTTCATGTGTTTGTTGGCAATCTTTATATCTTCTTTGCAGAAATGTCTATTTAGGTCTTCTGCTCATTTTTGGATTGGGTTGTTTGTTTTTTTGATGTTGAGCTGCATGAGCTGGTTGTAAATTTTGACATTAATCCTTTGTCAGTTACTTCATTTGCAAATATTTCTCCCACTCTGAGGGTTGTCTTTTCGTCTTGTTTATGGTTTCCTTTGCTGTGCAAAAGCTTTTAAGTTTCATTAGGTCCCATTTGTTTATTTTTGTTATTATTTCCATTTCTGTAGGAGGTGGATCAAAAAGGATCTTTGTGTGATTTATGTCATAGAGTGTTCTGCCTATGTTTTCCTCTAAGAGTTTGATAGTGTCTGGCCTTACGTTTAGGTCTTTAATCAATTTTGAGTTTATTTTTGTGTATGGTGTTAAGGAGTGTTCAAATTTCATTCTTCTACATGTAGCTGTCCAGTTTTCCCAGCACCACTTATTGAAGGAGCTATCTTTTCTCCACTGAATATTTTGCCTCCTTTATCAAAAATAAGGTGACCATATGTGTGTGGGTTTATCTCTGGGTTTTCTGTCCTGTTCCATTGATCTATATTTCTGTTTTTGTGCCAGTGCTGTACTATCTTGATTACTGTAGCTTTGTAGTATAGTCTGAAGTCCGGGAGCCTGATTCCTCCAGCTCCATTTTTCTTTCTCAAGATTGCTTTGGCTCTTTGGGGTCTTTTGTGTTTCCATACAAATTGTGAACTTTTTTTTCTAGTTCTGTGAAAAATGCCAGTGGTAGTTTGATAGGGATTGCATTGAATCTGTAGATTGCTTTGGGTAGTAGAGTCACTTTCACAATGTTGATTCTTCCAATCCAAGAACATGGTATAGCTCTCCATCTATTTGTATCATCTTTAATTTCTTTCACCAGTGTCTTATAATTTTCTGCATACAGGTCTTTTGTCTCCTTAGGTAGGTTTATTCCTAGATATTTTATTCTTTTTGTTGCAATGGTAAATGGGAGTGTTTTCTTGATTTCACTTTCAGATTTTTCATCATTAGTATATAGGAATGCAAGAGATTTCTGTGCATTAATTTTGTATCCTGCTACTTTACCAAATTCATTGATTCACTCTAGCAGTTTTCTGGCAGCATCTTTACGATTCTCTATGTATAGTATCATGTCATCTGCAAACAGTGACAGCTTTACTTCTTCTTTTCCAATTTGGATTACATTTATTTCTTTTTCTTCTCTGATTGCTGTGGCTAAAACTTCCAAAACTATGTTGAATAAGAGTGGTGAGAGTGGCCAACCTTGTCTTGTTTCAGATCTTAGTGGAAATGGTTTCAGTTTTTCACCATTGAGGACGATGTTGGCTGTGGGCTTCTCGTATATGGCCTTTATTATGTTGGGGAAAGTACACTCTGTGCCTACTTTCTGGAGGGTTTTCATCATAAATGGGTGTTGAATTTTGTTGAAAGCTTTCTCTGCATCTATTGAGATGATCATATGGTTTTTCTCCTTCAATTTGTTAATATGGTGTATCACATTGATTGATTTGCGTATATTGAAGAATCCTTGCATCCCTGGAATAAACCCCACTTGATCGTGGTGTGTGATCCTTTGAATCTGCTGTTGGATTCTGTTTGCTACTATTAGTTGAGGATTTTTGCATCTGTGTTCATCAGTGATATTGGTCTGTAGTTTTCTTTCTTTGTGACATCTTTGTCTGATTTTGCTATCAGGGTGATGGTGGCCTCCTAGAATGAGTTTGGGAGTGTTCCTCCCTCTGCTATATTTTGGAAGAGGATAGGTGTTAGCTCTTCTCTAAATGTTTGATCGAATTCACCTGTGAAGGCATCTGGTCCTGGGCTTTTGTTTGTTGGAGGAGTTTAATCACAGTGTTAATTTCAGTGCTTGTGATTGGTCTGTTCATATTTTCTATTTCTTCCTGGTTCAGTCTCGGAAGGTTGTGCATTTCTAAGAATTTGTCCATTTCTTCCAGGTTGTCCATTTTATTGGTATGTAGTTGCTTGTAGTAGATCCTTTGTATTTCTGCAGTATCAGTTGTTACTTCTCCTTTTTCATTTCTAATTCTATTGATTTGAGTCTTCTCCCTTTTTTTCTTGATGAGTCTGGCTAATGGTTTATCAATTTTTTTTATCTTCTCAAAGAACCAGCTTCTAGTTTTATTGATCTTTGCTATCTTTTCCTTCATTTCTTTTCATTTATTTCTGATCTGATCTTTGTGATTTCTTTCCTTCTGCTAACTTTGGGGGTTTTTTGTTCTTTCTCTGATTGCTTTAGGTGTGAGATTAGGTTGTTTATTTGAGATGTTTCTTGTTTCTTAATGTAGGATTGTATTGCTGTAAACTTCCCTCTTAGAACTGCTTTTGCTGCATCCCAAAGGTTTTGGGTCATCATCATGTTTTGTCATTTGTTTCTAGGTTTTTGTGTGTGTGTGTGGTAGGCGGGCCTCTCACTGTTGTGGCCTCTCCCGTTGCGGAGCACAGTCTCCGGACGTGCAGGCTCAGCGGCCGTGGCTCACGGGCCCAGCCGCTCCATGGCATGTGGGCTCTTCCCAGACAGGGGCACGAGCCCATGTCCCCTGCATCAGCAGGAGGACTCTCAACCACTGCACCACCAGGGAAGCTGTGTTTCTGGGTATTTTTTGATTTCCCCTTTGATTTCTTCAGTGATCTCTTGGTTATTTAGTAGTGTATTGTTTAGCCTCCATGTGTTTGTATTTTTTACACATTTTTTCCTGTCATTGATGTCTAATCTCATAGCGTTGTGGTCTAAAAGATACTCGATACGATTTCAATTTTCTTAAATTTAACAAGGCTTGATTTGTGAGAAAAGGTATGATCTATCCTGGAGAATGTTCCATGACCACTTGAGAAGAAAGTGAATTCTGTTGTTTTTGGAAGGAATGTCCTATAAATATCAATTAAGTCCATCTTGTTTAATGTATAATTTAAAACTTGTGTTTCCTTATTTATTTTCATTTTGGATGATCTGTCCATTGGTGAAAGTGGGGTGTTAAAGTCCCCTACTATGATTGTGTTACTGTCGATTTCCCCTTTTATGGCTGCTAGTATTTGTCTTATGTATTGTGGTGCTTCTGTGTTGGGTGCATAAATATTTAAATTGTTATATCTTCTTCTTGGATTGATCCCTTGATCATTATGTAGTGTCCCTCTTTGTCTCTTGTAATACTCTTTGTTTTAAAGTCTATTTTGTTTGATATAAGAATTGCTACTCCAGCTTTCTTTTGATTTCCATTTGCATGCAATATCTTTTTCCATCCCCTCACTGTCACTCTTTATGTGTCCCTAGGTCTGAAGTGGGTCTCTTTTAGACAGCATATATACACATCTTGTTTTTGTATCCATTTAGCCAGTCTCTATATTTTGGTTGGAGCATTTACTCCATTTACATTTAAGGTAATTATCGATATATATGTTCCTATTACCATTTTCTTAATTGTTTTGGGTTCATTATTGTACATCTTTTCCTTCTCTTATGTTTCTGGCCTAGAGAAGTTCCTTTAGCATTTGTTGTAAAGCTGGTTTGGTGGTGCTGAATTCTCTTAGCTTTTGCTTGTCTGTAAAGGTTTTAATCTCTCCATCAAATCTGAATGAGATCCTTGCTGGGTAGAGTAATCTTGGTTGTAGGTTTTTCCCCTTCATCACTTTAAATATATCCTGCCAGTCCCTTCTGGCTTGCAGAGATTCTGCTGAAAGATCAGCTGTTAACTGTATGGGGATTCCCTTGTGTGTGATTTGTTGCCTTTCCCTTGCTGCTTTTAATATTTTTTCTTTGTATTTAATTTTTGATAGTTTGATTAATATATGTCTTGGCGTGTTTCTCCTTGGGTTTATCCTGTATGGGACTCTCTGTGCTTTCTGGACTTGATTAACTATTTCCTTTCCCATATTAGGGAAGTTTTCAACTATAATGTCCTCAAATATTTTCTCAGTCCCTTTCTTTTTCTCTTCTTCTTCTGGGACCCCTGTAATTCGAATGTTGGTGCATTTAATGTTGTCCCAGACGTCTCTGAGTCTGTCCTCAGTTCTTTTCATTATTTTTTCTTTATTCTTCTCTGCAGTAGTTATTTCCACTATTTCATCTTCCAGGTCACTTATCCGTTCTTCTGCCTCAGTTTTTCTGCTATTGATCCCTTCTAGAGTATTTTTAATTTCATTTATTGTGTTGTTCATCACTGTTTGTTTGCTCTTTAGTTCTTCTAGGTCCTTGTTAAACGTTTCTTGTATTTTCTCCATTCTATTTCCAACATTTTGGATCATGTTTACTATCATTATTCTGAATTATTTTTCAGGTAGACTGCCTATTTCCTCTTCATTTGCTAGGTCTGGTGGATTTTGCCTTGGTCCTTCATCTGCTGTGTGTTTCTCTGTCTTCTCATTTTTCTTAACTTACTGTGTTTGGGGTCTCCTTTTCGCAGGCTGCACGTTCATAGTTCCCATTGTTTTTCGTGTCTGCCCCCAGTGGTTAAGGTGGGTTCAGTGGGTTGTGTAGGCTTCCTGGTGGAGGGGACTAGTGCCTGTGTTCTGGTGGATGAGGCTGGATCTTGTCTTTCTGGTGGGCAGATCCACATCTGGTGGTGTTTTTTGGGGTGTCTGTGGCCTTATTATGATTTTAGGCAACCTCTCTCGTAATGGATGGGTTTGTGTTCCTGTGTTGCTAGTTGTTTGGCATAGGGTGTCCAGCACTGTAGCTTGCTGGCCATTGAGTGGATCTGGGTTTTGGCATTGAGATGGAGATCTCTGGGAGATTTTTGCCATTTTATATTACATGGAGCTGGGAAGTCTCTTGTGAACCAATGTCCTGAACTTGGCTCTCCCACCTCAGAGGCACAGCCCTGACGCCTGGCTGGAGCACCAAGAGCCTGTCTTCCACACGGCTCAGAGTAAAAGTGAGGAAAAAAAGAAAGAAAGAAAGAAAATAAAGTTATTTAAATAAAAAAATAAAAAGTAATTTTTTAAAAAAAATTTTATGTAATTAAAATAAAAAGGAAGAGAGCAACCAAACCAAAAAACAAATCCACCAATGATAACAAGCACTAAAAACTATCCAAAAAAAAAAAAAAAACGGACAGATAGAACCCTTGGACAAATGGTAAAAGCAAAGCTATACAGACAAAATCACATACAGAAGCATACACATACACACTCACAAAAAGAAAAAAAGAGAAAAAAAATATATATATATCGTTGCTCCCAATGTCCACCTCCTCAGTTTAGGATGATTCGTTGTCTATTTAGGTATTCCACAGATGCAGGGTATATGAAGTTGATTGTGAAGATTTAATCCGCTGCTTCTGAGGCTGCTGGGAGAGATTTCCCTTTCTCTTCTTTGTTTGCACAGCTCCCGGGGCTCAGCTTTGGATTTCGCCCCGCCTCTGCGTGTAGGTTCCCTGAGGGCGTCTGTTCTTCGCTCAGACAGGACGGGGTTAAAGGAGCAGCTGTTTCGGGGGCTCTGGCTCACTCAGGCTGGGGGGAGGGAGGGGTGCGGATGCGGGGCGAGCCTGCGGCGGCAGAGGCCAGTGTAACGTTGCAGCAGCCTGAGGCGCACCGTGCCTTCTCCCGGGGAAGTTGTCCCTGGATCCCGGGACCCTGGTTGTGGCGGGCTGCACAGGCTCTCCGGGAAGGGCGGTGGGGATAGTGACCTGTGGTTGCCCATAGGCTCCTTGGTGGTGGCAGCAGCAGCCTTAGCATTTCATGTCTGTCTCTGGGGTCCGCGCTTTTAGCCGCGGCTTGCGCCAGTCTCTGGACCTCCTTTAAGCAGCGCTCTTAATCCCTTCTCCTTGCGCACCAAGAAACAAAGAGGGAAGAAAAAGTCTCTTGCCTCTTCGGCAGCTCCACACTTTTCCCGGACTCCTTCCCGGCTAGCCGTCGTGCACTAACCCCTGCAGGCTGTGTTCACGCCGCCAACCCCGCGAAGGCCGAGCCTCAGCTCCCAGCCCCGCTTGCCCCAGCGGGTGAGCAGACAAGCCTCTCGGGCTGGTGAGTGCCGGTCGGCACCGATCCTCTGTGCGGGAATCTCACCGCTTTGCCCTCTGCACCACTGTGGCTGCCCTCTTCTCCGCGGCTCCGAAGCTTGCCCCCTCCGCCACCCGCAGTCTCTGCCCGCGAAGGGGCTTCTAGTGTGTGGAAACCTTTCCTCCTTCACAGCTCCCTCCCACTGGTGCAGGTCCCGTCCCTATTCTTTTGTCTCTGTGTTTTATTTTTAATTTTACCCTGCTCAGGTACGTGGGGAGATCTTTGCCTTTTGGGAGGTCTGAGGTCTCCTGCCAGCATTCAGTAGGTGTTCTGTAGGAGTTGTTCCACATGTTGATGTATTTCTGATGTATTTGTGGGGAGGAAGTTGATCGCCACGTCTTACTCTTCTGCCATCTTGAAGCTCCTCTCCGGTAGGTTTTTATCTTAGAGTCCGCCTTACTGTATTCTTTTCTACATTCAGTCTAAAATTCTACAGTTACTTTGTCTTCTCTTAGTTTTTTTTTTGTTTGTTTGTTTATAAACAGCTGACTTTGTTTTCTCAATTTTCATGTTTTTCTTAAGACTCTTTTATTGAAATAATATGAAACTACTCATGTGTATTAAATTAATAAAAAGTCAAGACTTGTAGATATTTATTTGCTTTGGTTTATACATAGTATATAACTCAAATTCAGGTAGCAAAGTAGTGATGGTGGTGCTTTGAGGAATCTGTGTTACAAGGTCAAAAAAGAAAGATACTCACTGGGCATAACAAGTTGCAGTAACACAGACACTTGTAAAGTCCTTTAAGTCATTTTGTGTTTTCAGGACAGTTAATCTTGCACTGAAATCTTATTTACTCTCATGTTTTTGACAGTGAAATGAAAGACTCTATCACTTTGGTCCCAATATTATGTTAAATTCACCGTTGATTAAGTCACAATTAAAGATTTAGCTCAGAGAATAAAGACTGAAGATATACTTTTTGTTTTAAAATAAGGTAAACATCACTAGGTCTCTCCATGGAGGTTTTTAGTAACAGAGTAAAAATGTGATTTGTTTGAATGTCACTACTTTGTTTTGTTGAAAGATGCAGAATGAGATTTTCTCAGTTTATTTTTTTTCTGGGGAGGATTCTGTATTGAAGTGTCACAAGTTTTAGTTGCAGGAAGAATGATGAATAATAAAATATTAATGGGGCCAAACGTTGCGTTGGCTTTGAGCACTACCTTTGTGTACAAAGAGATTTACATTGAAGCTTAGTTTAAGTAAACATTCACATAAAACAGTGATAAGGGGCTTCCCTGGTGGCGCAGTGGTTGGGAGTCCGCCTGCCGATGCAGGGGACACAGGTTCGCGCTCCAGTCCGGGAAGATCCCACATGCCGCGGAGCGGCTGTGCCCGTGAGCCATGTCCACTGAGCCTGCGTGTCCGGAGCCTGTGCTCCACAACGGGAGAGGCCACAACAGTGAGAAGCCCGTGTACCCAAAAAAAACAAAACAAAACAAAACAGTGATAAGAACATGAATAAAAATGTAAATTTCTCTGATTAGAGTGTTCTTTAATAAGAGTGAAAAAATTGTAAAATAGTGGGGCTCATGAATTAGATTTTTGAAAATGCTGCACATTAAAAAACATAAACTCCCTCCACAAATATAGGAAAATTATTTTGTATTTGGTATTTCCTATACTTCACCAACCTTGCACTGTATCTTCAAAAAGAGTATATTTTCTCTTTTGAGAGATCCTAAAACTGGGATATTTATTGACTACATACTGTGTGCCAGACATTCTTTTAGGTACTGAGGCTCTGACAGCAGATAGAACAGAAAAGGCTGTGCTTTCATAGAGGTTATATCCTAGTAAGGGGCAGATAGAAGGAACATATGTAAATACACAGTGTCAAGTGAAATCAGTCTTATTAAGTGTATTAAGGCAACAGAGAATCATGGCAGTGGGGGGAAAGGGGAAAGCTCCAGTGTTTTTTAATAGAGAGTGTTCAAGAAAGTCGTTTTTAGTAAGGTCACATTCGAAGAGAGACCAGAAGAAGCCCAGGCAGGGGAACCAGCCATCAACAAATGCCCTAGGGTTGGGGTATTGGAGGAGAGACAGAAAGGAGCCATCAAGCCTAGAAGGGAGAGCAGGAAAATGGTGAGTAAATGGAATCAAGCCAGAGATGAGTGGAGGACGAGCCATTCATGCAAAGGCCAAGTAGACCATTGTAAGGACTTTGAATTCTGTACTAATTGATCTGCGAAGCCATTGTAAGACTTTGAACTGTAAGGGAGGAAAACTTTTCTTCTACCCTTCTAGGTATTTTAATTTAAATTGACATAAGACAGATTAACTGGAGAAAAACAAATTTAATTTTGCACATATGGGAATCTCACATAGATATGAGAAGCTCCCAGACGGTCAGGCAACTGAGGCTTATGCGCCATCCTGAGCTCAGGGGAAGGGAGGAGGGGTCTGGGGCTTCGAAGGGAAGGAAGACAATTCACAGGACGGTGGCAAGAGCAAATGTTTGGTAAACAAATGTTTGCCATGCCAGGTGGAAGCCATGGGACCCAGAGGGGAGTTTGAGCAAACACCCTGCCTGGCTCCCCGCAGCTTCTCACACCAGCCCACAGTCTTTATAGTTATCCCTGGTGATGGTTCTCTTCCTGGACCAGGTCTTCTATCCAAATGCTTTTAGGCAGTTAAAGGAGAGGTAAAAAGCTCTTCCTGAGTCTGTTGGGCCTTGATTGTCTTCAGATCAAGATAATCCACATGCCAAAGTGACACATGCTGGGGCTGCCTGCCCTCAACCCCATCAGAGCTACAGAATGAACTAATATAAGGATTTTTTTTAAAAAATAAATTTATTTTTGGCTGCGTTGCGTCCTCGTTGCTGCGTGCAGGCTTTCTCTAGTTGTGGTGAGCGGGGGCTACTCTCTGTTGCGGTGCGCGGGCTTCTCATTGCAGTGGCTTCTCTTGTTGCGGAGCATGGGCTCTAGGCATGTGGGCTTCAGTAGTTGTGGCACGCGGGCTCAGTAGTTGTGGCACGCGGGCTCAGTAGTTGTGGCTCGTGGGCTCTAGAGCGCAGGCTCAGTAGTTGTGGTGCACGGGCTTAGTTGCTCCGCGGCATGTGGGATCTTCCCGGACCAGGGCTCAAACCCGTGTCCCCTGCATTGGCAGGCAGATTCTTAACCACTGTGCCACCAGGGAAGTCCTATAAGGATTTTTTTAGAGGAATCATTCTGGCTTTTCTGTGAAGAAGAGATTAGGGAAAGGGTTGCATTCCATCAACAACGTGCAAGAGCTTGTGGAGTAGAAGGGAGTGTTTCTCGTTCGTGCATAGCCACGCCTTGCTGCAAGGAAGGTAGCCATGTGACCAGCTCAGTGTCTGAGGGATTTATGATTCCAGGAAAAGGGAGAATGGCTAGAGGTGTGTAAAGGGCAGTGTTGGTGTTGCTTCTAGAAGTAGGACCTGGAGTAGGAGGGGTTAGTGGAGGGGAGGTCATGAGTTAGGATTTGCACATGAAGAATCTGAGGTTCTTAGATGAATTCCAAGGGGAAGGTTTGGGAGAGGCCCCCAGGAGGTTTGGATTTCAGGAGTTGTCTGGTTGGAGAAGATCTGGTGGCATTTCATTTTATTATATGGCAGTTCAAGGCCTGGAAACGAGAGCATGTAAACTGAGAAGGGATAAAAACCCTGCTGGTGCTTCTAAGCCCATATGGTCCTAAAAAATACTCAAAGGGTCACCTAACCCTTGGGAGGGAAAGGAGAGGTTGCTGGGTGGACTTCTCTTTTTCTTCAAAGTCTGTACATTTCCTTTTGCTGTAACTCCCAGAGTCCCATGCATTCACATTCCAATTTGTGGCTCCAACTTAATGTGAAAGCCAGTTTGGGGAGGTGTAATACTTGAAATTCCCAGATTGATCCCAACTTGGCAAAATAATCACCCAGAGAAAGGGCTACATTAACGTAAATTGAGCAGATTTCTTGCAAAAGTACTTTCTCATCTTAAAAAAAAAAAAACGACACTTAAAAATAAGACTATGTTTCTCAAAAATTACTCCTTATATGGAAATTCACAGTAAATAATTTTTTCCTGCTTTGGAAAAGGACCGTCGTTGAAAAGAGTTGCATATAGTTGTTTTTGTTAGTATTCCTAAAAGTTCAAAATGTTTGTGTGACATGTAGTGGCTGAAACTTTTAACGTATATTTATTTCTAATTCATCTGTTCATCACAAAATACCTAAATATATAAAATCCAAGTGAAAGGAATCCAGAAAGTTGAGAAACTGCAGAGTATCTGAAGTTGAAGTCGTTAAGGATGCTTGGACCCCAGCTGAGAGCAGCCCAAAAAAAGCAGAAACCCTTGGTTTCTAGGTCCCTAGGCGGGACCAAAAGAGCTAAGGAACCAGCATCGCTCAGGAAAATGTGTCACACTCAGATGGGAGTTGTCAAGGGCTGAGCCCTTGATGCTGGCTAGAGGAAGCTGCTCTCCGGTGTGAGAAGCCAGGAAGTAGTCCTGTTCAGGTAAGGAATCATCCAGGGTCACGGAGCTGGGCAGAGGGGCTTGAAGGGCTGATTCACGATCTCCAGGAAGCAGCAGGATTTCATGGTAAACCTGTAGGAGGCCATCTGCTTGTAAAGGGAGGCATTGGTAAGTGTGATTAAGGACTTTCAAAGGTTTCAGTTATAAGAGTAATTTTTAAAAATATCATGGATGGATATGATTTGTGTTTGCTCAGAGCATTTTTGTTACTCAGCATGTTGTTTGAATATTTTCTGAGTCTTACCCAAAATCAAGAAAAAGAAAATATTTTAAAGGTCAGAGGCTACAAGCTTTTCATCATTTAGCGAAGAGACATAGGTAATATAGTCCATGTATTCAGTTTAATTTAAATTGGGGCTTCCCTGGTGGCGCAGTGGTTGAGAGTCCGCCTGCCGATGCAGGGGACACGGGTTCATGCCCCGGTCCGGGGGGATCCCACGTGCCGCGAAGCGGCTGGGCCCGTGAGCCATGGCCGCTGAGCCTGCGCGTCTAGAGTCTGTGCTCCGCAACGGGAGAGGCCACAACAGTGAGAGGCCCGCGTACGGAAATAAATAAATAAAGTGTCAGCTTGAGGGCATAATTACTAAGCAATTGTCTGAAGATGGATTAGAGTGACATTAAGCCATGTTCCTCCTGTGTACCTGGGGATCTCGTCATATAGTAATTCATACATTTTAAGTTTTAAATATTGTTGCTATGGAGAAAATATTCGTAATTTTAAATGAACTCTAAGGGCTTTATGTTCAGTCATGATGATGTCTCCTAATTTGGAGGTGCCTATAAGTAGTGGAAGAATTGGCTGTCTCCATATTTTGATGAGAAATAGAATGTCCCCTCTTAGACTCAATGCTTACAGCCCCCTAAGGCACACCATTTGAGGATTTTCCCTCAAGACCAAGTGTCTGGAAAGATCAATTGTGAAGTAATGAAATCAAAGAGTACTTATTTCCATGTTTTGACAAGTATCCTGAGGCAATAGACCCCAGGGGATGCAACTCTCTCAAAATGAATTAGCAATTTCAAATGTCATGGTATGTCAGTTTCCTCTAGGCTAATTCCCTGGAATTTGTTCTAGGTTCTTTCTCTTGAGTCTGAAAGGTGACCACCTTTTAGGCATCTTGAGCAGAACATTTAATATCTTCCAGATAAATATTCAGAGGCTGGAATCAGTGGAGCAGGGAAAAAAATAAGTGCATCTTTCTTTTGAAGAAATTGGCTTTGTGGATGACAGTGCCTTTCATCCTCCAGAGAATTTTGCATATGCAGTGGGCCAAGGAGTTCTATGGCGGGGCACTGAATCTATGGAGTTTAAGAGAATTAAGGTTTCAAGGAACAACACTCTGGGATTTAAACTCTAGTTCGAGATGATTTATATGTCAAAAGTAATTGAAGGCTTGTGGTTAGTTACAGTTGCAAAAGACAGACTCCCCTGGAATAAGAAATAGCAGCTGCGATGGAGTAAGGAACTGTCCTGCCTCTCTGTTTTGAAGTTTTGCCAGCTATTTTCAAAAATAGTAAGGTAATCCTGCTGTTATGCTCAATACTGGTGAGACCCTAATGAGTGTATTGGTTCCATAACTCAAGAGGAGTGTGGAGAATTTGAAGAGGGTTTGAAGGATAATCACAAAGATGAGTAACAGAACAAAAGGTAGGAAAAGTTAGGAAAACTGAAGAACTCATCAAGAACTTCAACGTTCTTGAAACTCGTGAGTAGCTCCTTGAGAGAAGATGGTGTACATGTTTACTCTCTTCCTGGCTGGAGGGCTTTCCACTGCCGAAAGAGAACGGTTCCTTGACAGTGAAACTTGGGAAATAGCAGGAGAGGGAACCGAAAGAGATTGTAAAGTTGAATAGTAATAGTTCAAAGAGTTAGGGTGAGTAGAAGATCTATTTTCATCTATTTTTTGGCTTCAGTAAATTCTGACCCAGGTTGACTCCTTAGCCTTTTCCAACCATTTCTATGAATTTATTCATGTACTCCAGAGAAATACACCTTAAGTGCCTTTAGGAGTAGGAAATCAGATCATGCCCCGTGTTTATGTTCTTTGCATTCACACACATCTCTCTCCTCAGTATTTTCTTCACATGGCTTTGTAAGAAAAGTTTGACGGTCACTGCCCTCAGCACCCTACAAAATGATGGCCACATCGTTCAAAATAGACTCTCTCTCCACCTCCTTTTTGCTCACAAAGCTCCAATAGTTCTTTGCCTTTCCAGGGTGCTGTTGATTCAGCTGTCTCCCCTCAAGTTCATATGTTGAAGCCCTAACCCCCAATGCAATTTTATTTGGAGACAGGGCTTTCAGGAGGTAATAAATATTAAGTGATATCATAAGGATAGGTCCTAATAGCGTAGGATTGGTGGCCTCTATCCCCACACCAGGAACCAAATCCACTGGAACCTTCATCTTGAATATCTTAGCCTCCAGAGCTATTAGAAATAAATGTGTGTATTATCGAACCACCCAGTCTATAGCACTTGGTTATGGCAACCTGAGCACATTGATACACAGAAGAAAGTTTGCTGCTTGACTCTCATAATTTCATTTGTTTCAAATTGGTTCTCATGAGAAGAAACCTTAGAAATGTTTTTCTCATAATTATCTCAACAGAGATGAGAGGTGGGGAAACTCAAGGTATCGGGGAGAAGATGAGGGTGGTGAGAAAAGCTTGAGGCAGGTTTACCTTCAGCCATTTTTCATCAGAGTGAAAACAGAGACTTGGTTGACGCCATACCTGAGAAGTGCCAGAATACTCCTTTAATCTTTAAATTGGGCTTACTTAATCTAATGACGATATTAGATTAGTTGATAAACTTAACAGAATGTCCCCTGATTTCATAAGTTCCCCTGGAACTTATTTTTCCAATATGATTACAAGATAGCCTCTGACAAATATATGAATGACAGAAAGCCATACTTCAGGAGGATGATTTTCAGTTCCTTTACACATAGCAATAGTTTTTTTTAATATGTATTGGGATGCCATGAGCTTTATGTTATGTGTGGTATGCAGGTTTCAGACCTTTAGGTATCTGCGAAGTTTAAGACATTTAAGGACAGAAGTCAACACTCAGAAATGTAAAATATAGTTAGAGAAGAGTCATATTTGAAAAACAGTTGAAGACTTGTGTTTGCCAGTTGAAGACTAAGTGATCTGATGCCTACCCCCCAGTGCAATAGGAATTCAGCTAAGGAAGGCTTCAGTTAGGAATGGAACTTGAACTTAGCTTTGTTTTCTCTATCATTACTGTTTAAAACTTCACTGAACAAAAAACTGTTTTGTTCTTATATCCGTGTATTCACATAGATGATAACAGTTGCTCATAATGGAATGAATGCCCAGAATGAAAGACTGAACAAGTAATAGGTATTAATCTAAGAACTGTCTCAAAGACTGGTGATTTGCTATAGAAGCTTATAATTGAATGCAGAAGCCTCTTCATGATACTGGCTGGATTTATTATGATCTGGCAAATTTAGAGAATCCTCAGACCTAGAATTTCTTGAGCCATAGAAATTTCTAAGGATTTTGCATTTATTAATTTCTCTTTTCCTCATAGCAGTCCTCCTTTGAGGTAGACACTGATCATTGTGCCCATTTTCCAGATGAGGAAGTTAAGACTGTAGGATATTGCCTGTGCAAGTCTCAGGGAAGGGAGCTGAACTCAGCAGTCTTGAGTCCATACCTCCTCTGGTCTATACTGCCTCTCACCAGTTCTAGCCTCTGTAGAGTCTGTACTGCCTCACCCTTAAGCTTCTCTACCTCTCAAACTTGTCTTATTCATAAAAAAATAGATCAATATATGACCAAAACTTATGGTCATAATGAAGATATGTTTATATTCTCTTAAGATATGAAGTCACATAATGTAGGCAAGGTCTTCTGCCTCATTTTCCACCAGGGCACATGGGAGCTCCCCTGGGTCGGAAGGAACAAAGTACAAATCATCTGTCACAGGTGATGGGGACCTCAGCCAAATCCGGCATATGATTATGTCTGTGCTCCCACATGGTAGCCTTGTGTAAATGAGCCATCTAAGTTCTGAATCTTTGAAACGAGGTTAGATGTTCCAAGAAATAAGAAAAGGTCTCTGGCACTATTGGGTGAAGTGCTTATATAATGTAAATCTGCTCTTGCATAATGGTAAATTAATTTTTTTTTCTGTCTGGTGTTAGAACAGTAGAGATTTCCCTCCCTCTGTTTTAAAAATATTTTGTTTCATTTTTACCTTGAGACTCTGGGCTTGAAAATCAAAGCAATTAAAATGTTCCATTCTCTTGCACATTAATGAACATATAAAAATGGAACTGAAGAAAAAATTCTGAGTCATCATTTGTCTTCTAACATAAACTTAACATCCTAAAATTTATCACACTAATCTTTTTTTTAAATATATATATTTATTTATTTATTTATTTATTTATTTTTTTGGCTGCGTTGGGTCTTCGTCGCTGCGTGCGGGCTTTGTCTAGTTGCAGCAAGCGGGGGCTACTCTTCGTTGCGGTGCACAGGCTTCTCATTGAGGTATCACACTAATCTTGATCTGCATCTTCAGTGTAAAGAAAAGTGTCCTCAATTTTATTACTAATACACAGGTAATTTTAATAAAAACTACTTTCATTTTCATCAATTTTTATTTACCTTTTAGAGATGTATGTTTGTTTTTCATTGACATCTGTGCTGCAGGCAAAAACAAAAAGAACCCTAGAAATGACACATAAAGTTGGAGTTGAATATTAAAGAATATTTTAATTTTACATTTAAATTTTTTTCTGATAGTTTAAAAAAATATTTTACTATACACAGCACTAACAAAATGGTATTTTGTGGGTTATTTTTATTTAGGAAAATTTGGTTTACTGCTTTGACATGTTGGAACGTTTATATTACTCATAAATTTATTTTTTCTTACTTTCACAAGAAATGTGGGAGATCTTGAGGAGCCAGTGGCTAAAATCATCACCCTAAACTCTGTGTAGTCAACTACAGTCATTACATGTAAAGCGATAAAGGTTGAAGTTCCTGCTAAGAGCTTAAGCGATGAAAATTCAACCTATGCTCTAAGAATTTTTTTAAACTATTTTTGTAGTTAGACAAACTAACTTTTTTCCCTTATATGCCTCAGGGTAGGCATATTTAGATAAAATGAAAGGAAACTCACTTTTATGAGTCTGGTTCTCAAAATTATGTTTAAGAACCAGAGAAAGAATTTTCATTTTCTTTGAAATATTTCAGATTCACTGTTCTATAATTGGATTTTGAACTAGACTTATGCAGTTATTTAATTTCACTTATTTGGAAAATATGCTAGACGATATGTACAATTCAAGTGACCTAATTGCCTCAAAATCATTTACCTTGATTTTTTTTCATTTAATGTATGCATTACATCTGTAGGCATAATAATATATAAGAAGCGTTACGTCTAACTTCAACATCTTCTTCACCCTTTCTGTCTTTGCACTAACAAATTACCTCTTAAGAATATTATTTACAACACAGAGAGTATGTAAACCATCTTTATCAAGTAAAGTAATAGAAAGCACATATTTGGATTTGAAGCCAGAAGACATGATTTCTGGCCCTGTCTTTGTTACTTGCTAAAATTCTGGCTGTGGGTAAGGCACTTAACTTCTCTAAGCTACAGGTCTGCATCATTAAAATAGAGATAATGATACCTGCTCTGTGGCTTGTATGAAAATCTCGGGTCAAAAGTATAAGTGCTGGGCTCCCCTGGTGGCACAGTGGTTGAAAGTCTGCCTGCAGATGCAGGGGGGATACGAGTTCGTGCCCCGGTCAGGGAAGATCCCACATGCCGCAGAGCGGCTCGGCCCGTGAGCCATGGCCGCTGAGCCTGCGCGTCCAGAGCCTGTGCTCCGCAACGGGAGAGGCCAAGTGAGAGGCCCGCGTACCGCAAAAAAATATATATATATAAGTGCTATCTTTTGTAAACTGTAACGTACTATAAAAAGACAAGCTCCTGTATGCTCTCACTTTGTAGAAGTTGAAAGCTGTTAAGAGAGTAGATCTGAAATTTTATCACCACGAAAAGAACTGTAATAATATATGGGGATGGAGGTGCTGACAGACCTTATTGTTGTAATCATTTTGCAGTATATACATGAATCAAATCATCACATTGTACACCTTAAACTTATATAATTGTATGTCAGTATCTCAATAAATCTGGGATTGTTTTAAATAAAAAAGAATAAATAACAAAAGAAGAGACATTATAAGAAATAATATAAAATTATGAGTAGAAAATTATCTGTGGCTAGAATATCCAATAATGTAGCCACTTGCCACATGTAGCTATTCAGCACTTAAGATATACTCCAAGTATCAAGTTCATCATGTTATGAGGACTTACTATGAAAAAAATGTAAAATATCGTATTAGTAATTTTTATTTGACTACATGTTGAAATTCTAATATTTTGGATATATAGGGTTAAATAAAATATATTATTAAATTTTTTTTAAGCGCAGGCTCTCATTGGGGCCGCAGACTAGGTGTCTTGATGGCAACATGAACACTCGTGTCCTCCTCCTACAGTTCATCCCATCCCTGTCATTTTTACCAGCCTAGTGACTTAGGATGAGTTCCTTCACCTTTCTGAGTTTCAGTTTCTTCATTTATAAAATAAGAATTATGAAAACATTCCCTTCCTGGGGCAAAGTGAAATTTAAACAAGAAAATACATGTAAAGCACTTGTAGAAGAACCTGGAAGGTTCTGAGCATAAAATAAATAATAATTATTATTATCTTCGTTAAAGGTAATAATAATTAAAATACACATATTCGGCAGCATACTGACACATTTTTGTACTTGGCATTTGCAGTACATGCTCAGAGTAGTCTGTATGTTTAGAAGAGAAAAAAAGTGATTTTTCAGTTTTTATACTATTTCTTTTTCTGTACTAGATAATACATATGTGCTGTAAAAGCTCAAAATATACAGAAAAGCACTGAGAAGAAAACAAAAGCACCAGCCATCCAACTATCCAAATATAATCACTTTAGCATGTTTCAGAAGGAAAAATACTTGAGCAAAAGTGATTTCAGGGAAAACGAAGGTAAACAGATGACAGCAGTAGAAAGTGGACGGATTTGGGTTGCAGAGGAACCAGTCCCTAAGAATGGAAACCAGTGGATGGGGTGGGATTGGGTTGGAGGGCAGAGGCACGGACTCAGGAAGTATAAGAAAGGCAGTTTTAACAAGGACTGATAATTACTTCAAAATGCCGGAGACTAAGTAACTAAAGCACTTGCCCTTGCTTAGGGTAGAGTCGCACTGATTTCACTGTTGCCTCCATAGCATTTGGCTGCCCTACTATCAGTGATGTCTCCAAAGCCTGGTTTACAGAGTTATCCACACAGACACAGGGAGGGGGTCAAGAGGTATAAACCACTTTCCAATCCTTTCCCGAGAAAAATAAAATAGAAAAAGGAAAGATCACTAAATTCCCTCTATCCTTCCCTTCATACTTATGGTGTCAAAAAAACACTGTCCTCATGGACAGAGACTGAGTAAGAACTGGCAGCATGGAAAACGAGGAAGAGAAGGAAATTTGACATCCTTGGATTCATGCTGATGGAACTGGAGAATTATTCATACACAGGGGCAATTAAAAAAAAAGATTCTAAGAAAGAAATGACAAACCAAGTTTGTCAAATTCATTTTCTAGAAACAGGCATTAAGAGGTAATTATTGTTTTGTAAAACCATGCACTGTGACAGCTATTATGAACGCTACAATGTCTGTACTTGACATTACTACATAATTAAGAACAGATTATTTCAAATCTTGAGAAATTACTCTCTTGTTTCCTCCTTAAAGGTCATTATTCCTAAATCATTAATCTGAACTATTACAGTGCTTTAATAGCATATATAAAAAATAGTTTAAAAGTTTAAGGCAGGGCTTCCCTGGTGGCACAGTGGTTGAGAGTCCGCCTGCCGATGCAGGGGACGTGGGTTCGTGCCGCGGTCCGGGAAGATCCCACATGCCTTAGAGCGGCTGGGCCCGTGAGCCATGGCTGCTGAGCCTGCGTGTCCGGAGCCTGTGCTCCGCAACGGGAGAGGCCACAACAGAGAGAGGCACGCGTACCGCAAAAAAAAACCAAAAAACTTTAAGGCAGATTTATTCTTTTACATGCTACAGTAATTTAATTTACAGTTGTGGAGCCCTCAAAAGATAGAATTGTGCCTGCCTGATATGCCTGACATTCTGGAATTCTACTCAATACTTCATTGACACAGAGTGAAGTGAATCAATTGCATTTTGGAGAGGAAATAAATTACACATTGCTATGAGGCCATTCAATTGTTCAGCAGTACAAAAGATTTAAATCACAATAAACATAACGTACTTCCAGTCGAGTATACACACATCTGGCAAAAGTTAATCGTTCCAAATAAAAAAGGTTAATTGGGCTTCCCTGGTGGCGCAGTGGTTGACAGTCCGCCTGCCGATGCGGGGGACACGGGTTCGTGCCCCGTTCCGGGGGGGATCCCACGTGCCGCGGAGCGGCTGGGCCCGTGAGAGCCATGGCTGCTGAGCCTGCGCGTCCGGAGCCTGTGCTCCGCAACGGGAGAGGTCACAACAGTGAGAGGCCCGCGTACCGCAAAAAAAAAAAAAAAAAGATTAACTAAAGTACATACACTTGCTTGGGGAAGAACCACACTGAGTTTCCCATTGCCCCTGTAGTATTCAGCCCGAAGAAACAATAAGTTCAATAACTAGTTACTGAGGGTAGACTGTGTGTCTTATGGGCTGTGACTGCAGTGTATGGCCCCTACCTCCGCATGGCCAGCGTCCTGGTTGTCTGTGTCTCTCTCGCCCCTGGGAGTCACTTGTATAACACAAGTGGTAGAGGCTCAGTCAATTCTTGAGGGTTAATTAGCAGGTGTGTTCTCACAAATTTAACTCTCTAGCACAGTTTTAAAGTTGTATATACTTATTTATTAAAACCTGGAAAATAAAAATTTAAGAACATTCATAGTCTCAACACACACACAACCACAGCTAGCCTATTGATATTTTTCTTTAAAGAGTTTTTTTATAAGTTTTTCTCACCATGACTTTAATAATATTACATGTGTAATTTCTGACTTCTTTATTTGACGTATCAAAAGTATGTTCAGCTTTATTACATAATTTTATAAAACTCATGGATGGGTGGTGTTATGGATTGAATGTTTGTGTCCCCCCCAAATTCCTATGTTGAAGCTCAGACCTCCAGTGGTATTTGAAGATGGGGTCTTTGGGAGGTGTTAGGGTTAGATGGGATCGTGGTAGTGGGGCTCTGGTCTGACAGTGTTAGTGCCCTTTTAAGAAGAGATAGCAGAAAGCTCATTCTCTCTCCATACAAGCACAAAGAGGTCATGGGAAGACACAGTGAGAAAGTGGCTGTCTGTAAGCCAAGACAAGAGAGTCTTCATTAGCCTGAATTGGCTGGTACCTTGATCTTGGACTTCCCAGCCTCCAGAACCATGTGAAATAAATGTTGTTTAAGCCATCCTGTCTGTGCTATTTTGTTATAGCAGCCTGAGCAGACTAAAACAAGTGACTATATTATATACTGTTTGATTGTTTCTAATTGTTAATAGCAATCAATATCATTATGATATATATCTTTTACATAAAATATTTTTCTATATTTCATATTACTTTTGTGCAAATTCTCAGAAGTGGAATTATTTGACCAAAGAGAAGAACGTTTGCTAAGGGTTTATAAACTGTACCAATTTACATAGCCAAATGGAATATGGAAAAAGGATGTCTTCAACCTAACAGCACTGAACAGAAAAACATGATTAAAACTCTTTAAATGTTAGTTAAAATATCAGAGCTATGTTTGAAACCAGCCTTAGGAAAATAGGGAAGACATTTAATTTCTTTTATCTTTCCTTTTTCCTACTCTTAATTTTCTTCCCATTCAGCAGGATTGTATTTTCCTTCACTCTGGAAGGAAAAGGAATCCTGGATCCATATGCCTTCAGTTTTTTAATTTATTCTGTACCTTTCCACCCGGGTACCAATATTCTTTTCCGTTCTCCCCTACCTGAGACGTTGATGTTATATAATGCTAGAATCTTAGATGTGCAAAGGATTTCAGAGGCTATCAACCAACATCCCATCTAATATATGCTATTCACTCTGTAACATCTTCAGCAAGTATTGATTTAATCTTAAATCACCTTCAGTGATAGGAAACTCACTATCTCACAAGCCAGTCTCATTCACTGATATCCATCTCTGACTGTTGGAAAATTGCCCCAGATAGCAAGCCCAAAACTCTGACACCTCGTCCTGTTAATACTGCTACTACCTTCTGGAGGGATCATGAAGAACAAATCTAATTCCTCTTTGACTTGAAAACCTTCAGAAATTTGAAAAGAGCAATCAAATCCACCTTCTCCTGGATAACTCTTTATCAGTCCAGCCCCTGTGCCTGTGTGATATGACTTTGAGTCTCATTAGCATTCTATCACCCTGGGGATGCTCTCCACTGTGGGCCTGTTCCTGTGAAAGCAGATGTCATAAACCCACAGCCTGCAGCCTAGTTTTTGATCCTTGAGTATTTGGGAGGAAAAAAAGAAGGATCCAAAGGGCATGATTTCCTTGGTTTGGCAGGTTCCCCCTTATTTCCTACTGCCAGAAGTTATGAGTCACCTAAGTTACCTGCCGACTTTTGGAAGCATTTCTGTGGCCTCTGTCTTAAAGGGTAGATTCCTCAACTCACCTCAGTACTGTAGGTGATCTGAACAGTTTGGAGGAAAAGAGAGCTGTCCTCTCCCTCATTTCATTACATTTCACTAATGGGTGAAAATCAATGTAGTACTTTTATCAGCCATTTATACTCTTGGCTTTTGTTTACTCTTCATTTGTCTTCTTAATAATAACTCAAGTTCCTAAGACATTTTTCCACTCTTTGACATTCCTGATGAGTCATTTCTCGGCTGTCTTTTACTTGTGCAGTTAGTTTTTTGAACCTAAGTAAGACTTTGCATTTGTTACCACTGCTTATCTTTTCCTAAAGTCAGTCCACCAAGGCAAAATTGGAGAACTTTTTGCGTCCTGGTTCTGTCAGTCCTTCACAGGATTGTGTTGTCTGCAGAAAGCTTTGTCTCTGTCATGTGCTGATAAGCTGGTGAGCAGGACCAGGCTGAGGAGGTATCCAGAAACAGGGTTCTGCAAACGTTCTTCTTCCCCCCAAGCTCAGCTCTCCTTTCTCGTCTTTGAGTCTTTCCTCCTTCACCAAGACTCGACACTGAGGTGTGGGAGGTCTGACTTTCAAATGGCCCTCAGGTCTTTCTCCTCATTCTCATGGATGAGAGCTGTCCCTCACCTAATTAGGCCTAGAGTTTTTTTGTCTGTTTGTTTGTTTTGCGGTACGCGGGCCTCTCACTGCTGTGGCCTCTCCTGTTGCGGAGCACAGGCTCCGGACGCGCAGGCTCAGCAGCCATGGCTCACGGGCCCAGCTGCTCCGCGGCATGTGGGATCTTCCTGGACCGGGGCACGAACCCGTGTCCCCTGCATCGGCAGGCGGACTCTCAACCACTGCGCCACCAGGGAAGCCCAGGCCTAGAGTTTTGTGAGTAATTACCTAGTTTGGCCAGCTGACTCTTTCTTTTAATCCATCTTTCATAACATTACCCAACCATTTTCCTAATATATCACACTCATCACGTCTGCTCTGCTCCTGGTCTTTTAATAGATGGTAGTTAGCCATGCAGATTCTTCTCTGTGGGGTACATGGCCTCAATGATCCCCTTCCTTTCAAACCCACCCATTGTCCTAGGCAGCCTGGACTTCTGCGTTTGCGCATGCTCACTCCTTTCTTGTTCTTGCTATTTCTTTTGCTTAAAATATTCTTTATTCTCCTTCCCATCCGTCCAATTCTTACCTGTTCTTTAAAGGCCAGATTTAATCCTTTTCCTCTATATAATTTATTTACCCTGGTCCACACTAGTCAACTTTAAGTCAACTGCTAAAATCTAGGTAATAAATATTCTGTTATCGCTCTCTTAATAGTTCCAGTTGTGTTATGTTCCTCCCTCTGGGCTGGAGAGTAAGTGCCTTGAGAAGGCACCAGGTCAATTAATGCTTTGGTCTAAACCACTTCCTGAAATAGCATCAATCCTCTAGTTGATGCTTGGTAAATATTGCTCTTGGGTTGAAACAGTTATCTTTCAAAGGAATGTGGTGCTAAAATCAATCACTGATTAATCATGGAATTGATTTGATTGATGGGTTGAGTGTGGAATTTACACTGAGGATAATATTTGGGGATGATCAACTTATTTCCAGCTCTTCTAACAATATTTCTGAAGAGCTGTCTACTTGCCCGACAAGCCTGGCTATCTTGATTCAATTCTGGCATTCCTATCAAAGAAGGACACTGTGGCCAGTTCTTCTTTTAAAAACTCTGTAGGTAAATTCTTCCCTTTGCTGAGTAATGGGCACTACTCTGAGCTGTCTTTCACAAATGCTGATTCAGAACACATTGTGTGTGTGTTCAGTTTACGTCTAGAAAAGTAGGCATTGCCTTTTTCTCCATTCTTTTTTTTAAATTCATGTCATATACTAAATCAATGTCTAACATTTACAAAAACAAAATTCTCCTCATTTGCTACACAATAACATCTTAAGACTTGAATTCGACCCACTGAGTTATATATTTCTATAGAGACTTGAGTCTCCATCCAAAAAAGTAGCATGCAATGAGTAATTTCTTTTGTTTGTCCTGATTTACAGTGTCCTTATTTCAACATTTACAGTCTTCAATAGATATCATATATGAATTGATAAAATTTTAAAGTGCTTTCAAAATTCCACAGACTGAGTTATCCCATCCCCCTCTATTATATATTGTTATAATTAATTCAAAGTTGTATCACCCACTGCAGAAATATATTGATTAGGCCCCTAATTAAGAGTGGCATTGGGCTCCAACTTGCATAAAGAGAGCAACACAGATAAGCCATATTTCTACTCTCCTGGGACACTCAGTTTTGCTTGATTCTCTTGCACATTTACACCAGTTTCTGGTTCCTAGGGTGTCAGAGGAAGTTTCTAAATTGTCTGGAAATTACATATCCCTACACACTGGAATCCCTTTAACTGGGTGATGTAGCTTTCACTACTGCTGTGCCTGTGGGCAAAAAGCAAAGTGCAAGGCGCTTCCAGGTCCCAGTCACATTCAGGAGGCGCCAGGTTAAGGAAAACACAAAAACATTCGTGTTTACTAATATGGTTTGATTTCTATTGTTTTGGGTAGAGGTGTGAGAAATTACTGCGGTACGAATCAAGAAATGCATAAGGGCAACCAGCTGATGACTGTTATCTGGTAATATTTCATTTTCTCTTCTTTTTACCCCAAATATGTGTCCTCTTATTCCCGATAAAGGAAGCAAAGTCTTCTTGCTCTTGTGAGACCATAACATAATAAGCATTAAATTCAAATTTTGGTATACCTGTCTTCAAACCTTTAGGCTGAAATGGTTTAATCAAATTATAACACAAATTGATGTGTATATACATCACTTTAATAAGTAATAATGTCATCTTGTAAGAATTAGTTGAAATTTGTGTTTGGTTCACCTCTATTCAGAATTTACTTGTTTATTAATTAATGCAGGAATAACTCTTTTTTTTTTCATAAATTTGACATTTCAGCTGGAAAGAAGTGGAAGAACTTTGGGGGAATAGTTCTTTGGGATGGTAATAAACATTTGTCCTTTAGATATTTTATGAAAGTCTCAGACGCTTAATCCAGCTTTTTTCATTTTAAAGAAGAAATCTTGTTGGGGAAAGTTTTTGAAACACCCTTTCACAGCTTTTTTGGAAGTAGTCTATATCAGCTGTGATTTCTGCACAACAAATAACTTTGAAGGTAACTAACACAAAAAGCAGAAAGAGCTGCACATATGAATCAAAAGTACGTGCAAACTTTAGAGTGGTTCTGCATCTTGTGCCCTTGGGGAAGTGTGGGGTGAAACAAACAATGAAGAGCTGGCCATGAAAATTATAAATGAATGGGAGAATTCTTCCTCCCATTTAACTGATTTATCAGTCAGGGAAGAACTTTTTGCAGAATGGTGATTTGAATTTTTGTATGGATTACAAAAAGGGAAATTTTGGTAAACCAGATCCATGAAGAAGACGTAATTTGAAAGAATGTTGAAAAGACAATAAACTATCAAAAGTGTATTTTAGCTTCTTATCGCAGAAGCAGGAAGACAGTTCTCTGCAACCTTTTTCCAAGTAGCTGGATCTCTCTTGTGAATACAAGTAGCAAAATAAATATGAAGTACCTTCTCTGTGTAGAGCACTCCGATCAACATCATGAGTGGTACCAGAAGGAGGAAGAGGTAGCCCTCGTCCCAAAGGACTTGGTTTATTTCTTAGAGGAAGATATGTATACGAGTAGCTACAATGCAAGAGAGAATTTGTTAGTATTTATAATAAAGATACAAATAAAGTGCTAGAGAGAGCTTAGAGGAAATAAATTTACCCCAGCTAGGGATTTTGCAGAAGAATTTACACAGAAATCATCTTTGTGCTAATCGTAAACGTTAATGAGAAATTCTCTACGCATATGAAAAGAAAAGGCCCTCCAGATAAATTTGGAAAAGAAAAAAGTATGGAACATGGTTGCAGAAAAGCAAATAGCCCCCTTTGAATATAGTTCAAGTTATACTTGCATATATTAGTTTCCTAGGACTGCTGTAACAAAGGACCACAGATGGAAGGACTTAAACTACAGAAATTTATGGTCTCAGAATTCTGGTGGCTAGAAGTCCAAAATCAGAGTGTTGGCAGGGTTGGTTCCTTCTGAGTGCTGGAAGGAATCATCTGTTCCATGCCTCTCTCTTAGCTTCTTATGCCTGCCAACAATCTTTGGTTTTCTTTGGCTTGTAGATGCATCTCTCCAGTCTCTGCTTTTGTCTTCAGATGGTGTTCTCCCATGTCTCTGTATCCAAATTTTCACTTTTTATAAGGACATTAGTCATATTGAATTAGGGCCCACCTGGATGACCCCATTTTTACTTGATTACCTCTGTTAAGACCTTATCTCCAAATAAAGTCACATTATGAGATGCTAGGAGTTTAACATATCTTTTGGAAGGGAAACAGAACAACCCATAACAGTATGTAAAGGAGAGAAAAAAGACAATTTGGGCTGGAAAAGAGATTCACTTTTTGTATCAAGTGGCCTTGATGTTGATAATAAGGAACATAGACATTATTTTAGGCAGTGGAGCTGTGTGGCCAATATGTGCAAGGTGATTAAATTACCTTGGGATACCAAATAAGCTTTTATACACGATTGGGATGCAAAGTTGTGAAGGAAAGGGTAGACATAAATGATATTGAAGACAAAGAGAAATGCAAATTAAAAAAATTTAACTCTGAGATGAGGAATTTGGATATAAGGGAGGGTGGTTAATTTATTACAAGATGGAAGGAAAATTTATTGAGGAAAATAATACCTTCATTCAACTTCCAAGAGTTGGAAAAGACACTGAACACAGCAAGGACCCAGTGTGCAGACCATTTCCCCACTCCACGTTATGATAGTATCTAAAACCCTGTTTTCAAACACCATCTTGAATGGTGTTGGATGGACTGTCTTCTTGGAAGTTTGGAAGGAGGAGAATTTGCTAGCCATGAAGCAGAATTGGGAGAGACTCCCACTAACTTCTTAAAGCTAGAAAAAAAAATTACTTCCTCTCTGCCCTACACATGCACACACACACATGAGAGTATGAACAGGCATACTCTCACACACCAGAGACAGGGAAGTGCTAAGGGGATACATACAGAAACTAAATTTATTATACAAGTGATTTCCAAACCAATGTAAAAAACAAAATGATGTCTTTCAACATATATGAGGAAAGTGAAGGCAGTATACAGGAGTGGAAGGAACAGAGTTTGGAGTCTGGGAGGCAGCCTTACACAGACCTCCATAATCTGTTTTCTGGGTGACTGTGGACAAATGAACTAATCTTTCAAACTTAGGTTAATGTGCTATGTAAGGTGGGGATAAATATGTCATACAGTTATTTGGAGGATTAGGTGAAATAAGCTATATAAAGAACACAATAAGTGTTCCATAACTCTTTCATTATTATGAATTCTAACTTTCATAAGCAAAAGGATTGCAGACATTACTCCCCATAGAGTTAAACATGTGCTTACGCACAGACTGACTTGCTATCTTATTCTTAAGCTGAAAGGAAATTAACTGGATAATAAAAATTTTAATCTGAATCTGTGGATGGAAAAACACATGGCTTTTGTGGCACTGTGATGATTCTTAGCGAAAGTGGTAACTATTGTTTGTGTAAAGTTTCCTTCAGATTGTTTAGCTTTGCAAACCTAGACGCTCTGAATAATGAGATGCTTGTTTTAGAAGTAAATAAAGTCTACATTTTCAAATGAATGTACCAATAATTTTGTTGGAAGAAAACTTAAGGAACAATTCTAAACTTTTAATGCAGATGTGTGATATTGGGCCTGCAGAGAAATAGAATAGCACGGAAGCACTGGTTTTGAAATAGGATGTAAATAAAACATCCTCCTTTTCTCGTTGCTTTTGTATTTTTTGGTACGCAGTAATTCCAGTAGACGTTTTCTGGGCAACAGAGTTTGTCAGCATTTACTCTGTTGAGAATGTAGAAAAGAAAGCAGTAATTAAATACCTTCACTTATCCTACTTTACCCCTGACTCTGTAGCTAAACTTAAGCATAGATTGAAAATAAACATACCTTGGGATAACTTAATATAGAAAAGTATTGGGTATCCTTGCCCTTGAAGCAATCTTTTATAAGGTTATAGACAGTAAATGCTTTCATGTATACTACTTTAGCTTTTTCTTTCAATCTGTCTCTGACTTGGTAAATAAATGCTCTGGGATATTTTGTTAAGTGAAATACCCACTTATCTTTTTAAAGAGTAGACTATGGCAGCATCTGAACGTAGTAATTCTGGAACATGGGAGAGAATGTAGCCTGCAGGATGTTTGAGTATATGTAGTAACACCTTATTTTATGGATTGAAAAAATAGCCAGGAGACAAAACAAAGCAAAAACCAATCCTACCAATATAACACTACACAGTTTTTTAGAAAATAGGAAAAAAATAGTCATAATTTCACTCAGCTATTAACATTTTTATTCTTTTTCCTAGTTATGATCACAGCATGTGTAAAAGTTTACAGACATTATATTTTGGAACCTTAATTAAATTTCCCATCATAATGTGAACTCTTACATTGCTTCATTAGATTTATAATTATCATTTTATTAGATATATAATATTTCAGAAAATAGTCCTTCATCTAATTAAATATTTCTCTATTGTTAGGCATTTATAGTAATCTCAATGTTTCAATATTTTCAAAATTATAAATAACCATGCAACAAGTTCTCTCTTATATTAGCTAAGATTTCATGTTATGTGTCTTACCTGAGAATATAATTCCTGAGGTTAGATTGTTCAGGTTTCCACTTCTTAGAACCAGGAAAGAAAATATATTTTGAATTAGAAAAATGTCTTAGCAGAGTTACTATGAATGTGTCTTGAGTTTTTTTAAGAAAGTAAACCTACAATGTTAGCATTAAATATTCCATAAAGAAATGATAAAATTAATTTTCTGAGAAATTAGGATATCCAAATTGATATTACTTTGTAGGCTTAAGCAAAAATAGATCAAAAAGCTTTTCCTCCTTCCTGGAAGTGGTGTTTATGAGCATGTAAGATACATATTTGAGTTCCTTTTATGAAATATGCAAGGTAACTTAAGAAGGTAGCTAATTCTCAGAGGCAAAAGGGCTAGAATGGTTAATTAATTAAATAACTTTTATGAGTCTCTAAGCTTGTCTTCCTCCTTGGGTGTAGAAATGGTTTCTGAGCCTGAAGTGTAAAGGTAGACTTGATCTTATTTATCGTTATCTTTTGTTGGGCTGTTAAATTGTTCATTCGCAATAGTTTGTTCCTATGGTCCCATGACAAGTTCCGTAACATCAACCAGCCTTCAAGGTCCATGTTGCCAAAAAGAAATTTGCAACTTAAAAAAAAAAAAATGTTACCCAAAACTCTTATCTATCTAGTCCTGCCTAGTTATTTGCATATTTTAAAAAATATAATGCTTCCTCTTCCTATTTTTCTGCAACTAAATAGAGTATTCATTAAAAGTTTTAACAGTCAAACAGAGTACAGTCACACTGACCTTGCAGCTTCTTGAAACCGTGAAGCCGGTTCCCACCCCAAGCCTTTGCTCTCTCTGTTGCCACTGTCTAGAATGCTTTCACAGACTGTCCCCTGGTGAGCAGGGGTCTGCTCAAATGTCTCCATCCTCAGGCAGCTTTCACTGACGACCAGATCTAAAATAAATAGTCATACTCCAGACAGTTACTCCTTTTACATACGTACCCTGCTTTATTTTCTCAGTAAAGCAGCTAATGTTATCTTAATTTTGCTGCAATTTTGTGTTCCCCTCTAGAATACAAGTCCTTTTAATCAATGACGTTATCTATTCTGTCCATATAGAGCAAGCTAGAATAGTCCTTGTTATGTGGCAGGTACTCCGTATTTGTTGAAATAATGAATGTGTGAATAAGTGAATTAATGAATGAATGAAATCCATGTTATAGACATGGATCAGCTGAGAGGGGTTGGGATCCCTTTAAATGGTTATTGGCTGCTTTTGGAAATAATTGGTGTTAGAGACAGGCTTTTAAGAGTTCTCTGACTTAGGAGGCAGTTTCTGGCAGGTTCTTATTTGTTGGGAAGTTCTAGTTAAGTAACTAAATAGAAATAAGTTTAAAGAGATAACCAATGGTATATCTAAATTCTTCATTACTGGTGAATAATTGCTTGGTAGCAAAGCTGCTTGTTTAATTTTATCCTTAAAGCCTAAGTGTTTAAAAAAAGTCAATACCATAAGTCAAAACAATATCCATATTATATAGGTTAAAAATGATATTAATTGGCATCTGGCACAAAATATCATTGTATCATGAGATACAACTAAAAGAAACTATGTGGTCCTCCTGTACCGTGGCCGGATAAGAAAGAACTGATGGTGATTCTCACAATGGCAATTTCTTTTCACCATCATTGACCCTGAAGGCTGGTTAATATTGTCGGACTTATCATGGGAACCCAGGAACAAAAGATTGTGAATTAGACAATTTAATAGCCCAATTACATACTAAAAGATAAACAACCTTTCTATCTATATCTATATTCGTATCATTGAAGATCAATCGTTGCAAAATTCCCCGATCTAAGTTGGGCAGAGATTTCATAAAGCCTTAGTAATTTCCTATCAGTAGGTAGGCAGATAATGCCAGAAAATACATCAGGACTGTCTGAGTAATGACATAGCATTGTGAATGATTAGTATCGTTGAAACTGTAGAGATAGATGTGATGTGGGTCTGTGTATGCAACACATGGGGAGGGACCCAGGAAGGGGGCAACCTGAGGTTCACTTCCAAAGCAAGCCTCAATTAAGCGTGTAAATTAAAATATTTTCCTGCATATTATTTAATCATTTAACCAGGTGTAGTGCAGAGAATTTGATAGCTATAGAATATCAAGTTTAGATTAAGTAATTTAATAAAATTTTCTTATGTGTCATTCTTGGGAAATCACTCCTTTCTGTGCATAAGGACAAAAAAAATACAGCCTGTCTCTGAGCACTTGTCATCCGTGTACCCAGCATTTTTCAGTACTCCCCAGACAACCTATTTGTCTTCCTTGTCAACCTCATTCATGCTCTGCCCTCTGCTGGGAAGCCCATCCTCTTCTTTTCTGGTTTTGTTCGGCTTCATTTTAGGGAATTGAAGGGATACTGTTCTGAGTTTTCCCAATTATTTGACCACTCGTGCTCACCCTGTTAGACCTGCCAAAAATGACACCTCCCCTGTGACACCTGCCTGAGTCCCCCGGTGAGATAAGTGGGAGCTTCTTTGGGGCCCCCATGGCTTTGTGCAGATGCGACCACTCTGGCTCTGGTGAGATTATTTAGGTTTAGTTCATTGCTTGCCCATCTGTCTCTCCTTCCACACCATGAGCCCTTGGGGCTCTGCATGGATTATATCTGTAACAAGTTGGAATTTTTCTGCTCCTCTGAGATCTGGTAAACTTTTTTCACCCATATCTAACTTTGCATTGTCTTAGAGTCCAGAGTTCGCCCCAAAGGTCCTGAAAATTACTGGAGTTAATTTCTGTTCAATCACCAGTGTCTTCATTCCAAGCTCAACGTGCCTTAGTAATTCCCTAGCACCCAGACTCACCACTCAGCCCCTTCCCAAGTTGCCAGAAAAAATATTTGACTTTCTCCAGAATTTGATGAGCTTAGTTAATGATTCACCAAATATTTGAGGGGTTAGGAGGAAAGGGTCACAAAACACAACAAACCCTCAGTCCCCTGCCACTCTCCCGGTCCCCCTTTCCCTGTGTAAAGCGTCAGCCAGATCCTTCCCCAAAGCTCACTCAGGGCAGCTCCTCCTAGACAGGCTCCTCGTGATCTCAGCTTTTATCCCTAGCAAGCTTGTTCAGAAACATTCCCACAAAGGAAGCTCCCCCTTTAAGAGAAACTCTCAGACTACCCAAAAAGGGAACAACTGCTTTTATCTCAAGTCTTATTCATCTTTGTCAGGAGTACAAGACCAAGATTTTTGTAGATGCTAAAAAGAAAATACGCTGGACTCTGTTGTCTCAGTTAACTTGGTCCCTGATCAATTTCAGGCAACTTCAGCTGTCTTCTATTTTGGTTATCCTTGGTTGTGATTTGAATGACTTAATTGATTTGTGAGCTATTTTAATTTTCCTTTTGCCCTTCACAAAATTCTCCTCAGATCAGAAGAGAAAAGTAGATTGTGTGGAAGTCATCTCTTACTTAGAAATACTTGTGTAAAATAAGTGAAATCTATTTTTTAAAAAAACTAAAAATATCAAAATTCACCTTTGAGTTTATCAGTAGGATCATATACTAATAGAACTCTGTGGTTGGAATGAATGAAAACCCAGAGGTCTTTGTAACTGGGAGGATATGTGTGACTATTGAAAACACTCAGCATTTTAATGAGCTCCTCTTGCCAACATTTAGGAGGATATAAGCACGATGGCATATTGCTTCTATCACCATAATGGCAATCTCAAAAGCAATTTCCCTTAAGAACCTGAGAAAGGTGATAGAAAGATCTATTTTGTAAAGACTGAAAGAGAACCCCGAAGCACCAATAAATTAACCCTAACCCTAACCCTAACCTTATTAGAATTGATCTGTTAGATTAGAATTCATCTGTTAATGATAAGGTAAAATGTTCCATAGTGGAAGGATAACCATATCTTGTGTGGTAGAGATGGTCTGTTATCCCCAAGGGTAGAGTGACTATATCTGGACTATTTCATTGCTCCCCTGAAGTGGAATTTGACCGTAAAGTAAAAGGACATGTTTTTGGCCTTTTAATTTACCCAGGATTTAAACATGGGTATGATCTATGACGAGCCAATCAGAGATGTGTTTGGCATTCTAAAGCCCCTTTAAATCCTTGTCACAGGGCCAGTTTCCAGTGCCTAAAAAGGAAGTCCACACAGGCAACGCAAACACTGCCTGCTGAGCCTGGGCACAGTCTGCTTCTGCAGAGACTGTGTAAACGTTCTTCATGGGCGTTTCTATGTGGTAGTAGACAAGAACATAAAACACATTTAAGAGTGTCATCTCCATTTTGGTAGCTTAGCCAAATAAACTAAACTCTGAACTGGAAGTCAGAGATCTGAATTACAATTCCAGCTCTGTGATTTACTGTCTGCATAACACTACCCAAGTCATTTCTGAGTTCTGGGTGCCAGTTTCTCCATCTGTAAATATGGGCGATACTACTTGCCTTATCATTAAACTGTCCATGCTGTAGGAGTGGTTGATATCTTGTGTGTCCTTCACATCTGCAGTTGTGCCTGGTCCAGTGCTCAGTAAGTGCCTTTTGAGGAACTGATTTGGGTTTGTCGTGGTCATCAAATAAAATGATAAGCAGAACAAGTTCCAGATAAAATATGGAATGATGAATGCAATTATATTATCGATGATACGTTATTGGAGATAACATTACTTATTCAACAGTTTGTACAAACACCAACACCACATGATTTTGCTGTTGAAGTATGGTTGTTGTTTTTTTTAAATTGAAGTATGGTTGGTTTACAATGTTTCAGGTGCACAGCAAAGTAATTCAGTTATACATATCTATACATATATACGTATATATATATATATATATATATATACATCTTCTTTTTCAGATTCTTTTTCATTGTCGTTTATTATAAGATATTAAATATAGTTTCCTGGGCTGTATGGTTGGTCCTTGTTGTTTATCTATTTTATGTATGGTAGTGTGTATCTGTTAATCCCCAATTCCCAATTTATCACCCCTTCGGTAACCATAAGTTTGCCTTTTATGTCTGCCAACACCACATTGTAAGAAGCCTTCTTGTGTAATGGATTTGGTCATTCTGTGACTCCAAACACAGTTCCCCATGCTCAGAGAGTTCTGCACTTACCTATTTTATTCTGTTATGTCAGCTAAAGCTAGTGTGGCCACATGTCCCAGTTTACCAGGGACCTCCACAGTCTACCTATGTTGTCCCGGCCTAATTATTAATATTACCCCCTTTCACCAGCAAATGTCCCAGTTTGGATGATAAAATCATATGGTCATTCTATTTAAGCCTAAATAATGATGTTCTATTTATATTCTATAAGGAAAAGAGACTAAGCAAGAAGCTGGAGAAATGTATACAGCTCTTTATGGTTTTAAACCTTGATCTTGAGACTAGACATAGTGTTAAAACAACAGATTTCTCTTATATCACTTGAGTAAGTCATCCATCTATGTCTAACCAGCAATGCTCGCTAAGTCAGATTCTACCTCAAGGCCTTAATTTCCTGGCTTAGAAGTGCTTTCTGCTTGCCTGCCGGAGATCTAATCTTCTACCAGTTTCCCCGCCTGAAAAACTGGAAAGTCCCAGGGTCTGCATTCATTCATTCCGTAGATATTTATAGGATCAGCACAGCTAGCATGACATAAACAGCTAGGTGTGCAGTTGTGAGCATGAATGTGACCATCCTTCATGGAGGTCACCTTCTAAAGAGAGAAACAAATATTACTAATCACCCAAACATAAAGCTGTGCTTCTGATAATGTTCAAAAGAGAGATGGAGGTGTCGGGTGCTCTGAGAGCTGATAATAGGTGGATGTGAGCTGATCAAGAATATTCAGGGAAGGTTTCTTTGCGGAAGCTTCAGTTGAGTTGAGATCAGAAAGATAAGTCAGCATTACCTTGGTGAGGGAAGAAGAGTAGACGTGGAAGGTCTCTTGGGCCGAAGTCCTGTGGTGGGAGGGGAGTATTAGCATAAGAGTGGGAGGGTACAGAAAGGCCAGAACTTGCCCGAAAACAGTACAGCAGTCAGGGAAAGCCTTGTGGGAAATGAAGCTGCAGAGGTATCACAAGAGGTAGGGAAGAAACAGAAGTGTCTTAAACCAGGGGGATGTGATCAGATTTGTGCTTGGAATATATCAGCTCACCTAAGTTGTGTAAGATAGATTGAGGGGCAAGGGAACCAGAAGAGGCAAGATTACAAGGTAGGAGGCTTTCATAGCAGTCCTGGCTGGAGATGAAGATGGACAGATTACAAAAGGAGAGAAATATGCTGGCTTGATACTCAGGAGGTAAAATCTGTAGAGCGACGTGATGTTGGTAAGATATGGGAGGGGGAAGGTGAGGATGGAACCAAGGATGACTTCCAGTTTCTAGCTTGGGCATTGCATGGTTCACAAATGCATCTTGGCTGCCTTTCATCTTTCACTTTGTCCATCTGACACCAGTCTTGTGTTCATTCTGCTGCAGGGCATGGGATGCTATCCCCAAGAGTGGGCAAAGACCCTGATCTTAATTCCCCAGGAGGATAATTGTGAGACATTTTTCTTTCTTTTAGAAGACTGTACTAAAGTTCAGGGAAAACAGAAGAGAATTATAACACAGAGAGTAACTCAAAACTACCCAGAAGTAACTACTTTTGGAGCCCAAAAGCCCACACTCATCCTTATGGAGTCCATAGCAAGGTGTATCACTACTTAACCTAGAAAATACCACCAGGTTGCAAGGGTAGGCTTACATTCACCAATGGGAGTGATTTCGCACATGAAGATGCTTCTTGATATTAAGGCCCTATCCTCCAAAATTCTGCAATAAGGCCATGTCCTTCTTACCCTATTATAATGCCCTCGTTTCCTTTCCCAAGATTACCTTCTTCCCATAATAGACTCTGCAGATGACCCTTCAACTGGTAAAAAACCAACCTCCCAGCAAAAGGGGTGTCATCTTGTCTTATGATCTCAATAGGTCAATGAGATGGGAACACAAAATCAGAACATTCTGTGATATTCGGACTTAAATTACCCCCTGTAGTTAAACCCTGGAGAGGGGTGTGTTATGAGCAGATTTCATTAGCTTTCTTTGGCTGCAATGTGGATGATGGAGTAGAGAGAGGCAAGACGAGGTATATGCAAGTGAGAAAGAGACTTCCATAGCAATCCCAACATGAGAAGATGAGAATTTGAACCAAGGTAGTGACAGTAGTGGCAGAGAGACACAGAAGAAAAAAAAATCAAAATCATTAAGGCTCAATGATTAAGGCAATACATCATAATAATTAAGAGTCAAGGCTCTGGAGACAACAAATCTAGTTTCCAGACTTGGTTTACTATATACTAGAAATTTGACCTAAGAAAATTGCTTAAATTCTCTAAACCTCAATAACCACATCTGTAAAGTGAGAAGGGTGATACCTACTTTACTAGATGGTTGTGAGGATCAAATGGGATAATGTTTCAGAACACTTTGTTGCCTGTCACAGAGTTAAGTGTTAGGTTGAGCTAGGGATTTGATGGGCTCAATTTGGTGAGTTTTGGGTTAGAGGTGCTTGGTGTCTTGGACCATCTAAATAAATGGACAGTTACACAATGGTAAGTGCAACAAGTGAAAAAGATGTGGGAGAGAGTGATAGAATTGTGTGGATAAAGGCACTATTGTGTAAGACTCAAATGAGTGAGGTATTAAATAAATGGAGGGAAGAAAAGGCTGAGGAAAGACAACTGGAGAAGAAATTGTAAAAAGTGGGCAAATGAATGGTCCCTGGGCGGGGGGGTGCAGAGGGGAAGAAAACCCTGGAGAAGAATGGCCAGAGAGGTAAGGAGAAATTCAGGAAATGGTGATATTCTAGAAGCCAAGGCAAGAGAGAATTATAAGGAGGGAGTGGCAAATAGTATCAAATACCACAGATTGAGTTAGTAAAAACTGAAAAATATCCATTAGATTTATCAACCAGGAAGTTATCGATTGCCTTGAAAATATAAACTTCAATGAAGAACTGGTAAGAATTGAAGACATTTAGATGGGTTAGGAGTGAATGATTGACTGAGTACACAGTACATTTTTAAGTAGTTAGAACATAAAAGGAAGGAGAGAGGGTAGTATAACTAGAAGAGGAGATAGGCTAGATGCAAGGATTTTTGTCAGTGTTCTGGTTTCTTTTGTTTTGAGCAGGCTTGTGTGCAGTGGTGCCCTGATAAACCAGCAACCCGCGGATGGGAGAGGAGACAAAAGCCCTGATTTGTAGCTTTTGCCATTGCCTTGGTGCACATAATCCCACCATGACTGAAGTCAAGCTATAAGTGTAATATCACTGAATGCAGTTAAAAGATATACATACCTAGGGGCTTCCCTGGAGGCGCAATGGTTGAGAGTCCTCCTGCCGATGCAGGGGACACAGGTTCGTGCCCCGGTCCGGGAAGATCCCACATGCCGCGGAGCAGCTGGGCCCATGAGCCGTGGCCGCTGAGCCTGCACATCCGGAGCCTGTGCTCCATAACGGGAGAGGCCACAACAGCGAGAGGCCTGCGTACCGCAAAAAAAAAAAAAAAGATATACACACCTAGAATCAGCCACCAGCTCCGATGTACCACTGCATAGAAGCCAGTGCAATGGGAAAGCTTGAAGGTCTGTATGAGAAATGAAATATCTGATAGAATAGGTAAAGAGAGTGAGGGTTAGGGGGCAAAGATTTGGGTTGGAATAAATTGGTAGTGAGGAGATGAAGCTGAGTAAGTTCTCACTGCATGGGCTAGCACAAGCCCATGTAAATTAGGAAATGAGGGCTTTGCTGAGAGGGAGCAAGTGGCGGTTGGTATCTAATATTGGATTGGAAGGAACAGATGATGTTTGAAGGAAAAGTGGATGTGGTAGGAGAGTTGGATAGCGTTGAGGTCCCAGTGATACTGAGACCAGGGCTTTGTATCAGCACCATTCTGCAGTCACATGGATTTTTCCAGAACTTAGCAGCGCAGAAATAAAAATTATTATATTGTTCTTGGGTTAAAATTTTGCAGGAGAATGTGGAGGGTGGGCAAAAATTCAGGGGAGCAGTGGGTATTGACAAAAGCATGTTTAAAGTGATAGGCTCTGACGTCTAGGATGAAGAGAGGGAAGAGTAGAGCCAGAAGCATCGATTCAACCATTGCCATTGAAAAAAGAAAGTGGCCTTTTTTTTTTTGGCTGTGTTGGGTCTTCATTGCTGCGCTCAGGCTTTCTCTAGTTGGGGCGAGCAGGAGCTACTCTTCATTGCAGTGCGCGGGCTTCTCATTGCACTGGCTTCTCTTGTTGCAGAGTACGGGCTCTAGGCGCATGGGCTTCAGTAGCTGTGGTGTGTCAGCTCAGTAGTTGTGGCTCATGGGCTCTAGAGTGCAGGCTCAGTAGTTGTGGCGCACGGGCTTAGTTGCTCCGCGGCATGTGGGATCTTCCCGGGCCAGGGATCGAACCTGTGTCCCCTGCATTGGCAGGGGGATTCTCAACCACTGCGCTGCCAGGGAAATCCAAGAAAATGCTACTTTTAAGAGAGTTAAAGTCTTAATGAGGTTGTGGAACAGATATAGAGGAACTATGAAATCGAGAAAGCTGAAAAGATGGGGGGACGGTGCTGGTGAGAGAATATCACAGAGTGAATAAGTAAAGAGGGAACAGAGTTTGGGTGGCCATGAATGTGACTGACTGAAGCAGAGTAGAGGTGAAGATCATTAAAGTGAGTAAGGCGAGGCGTTGGATGGTCATTCAAAAGGACATTATAGCCACCCAGGGTCTTGGATTGGATATTAAGATTTTAAACCACGTGTCAAAGTCTTTGTTGGATGAAAGGGGGGTCACTGGGTTTACAGCCGTTCGCAGGGGAAAATGGGGTATAGTTAAACAGTGCAAGCCTCAAAAGAGAGCATGCTCTATAGGACAGTGAAGAAATAGTATTTTTTAAAGTGATAATGAAGAAAGCTAGCCAGTGAGTCCTGAGACAGTATGATTTTCTTATTTTTAGTTAAGAGCCCGCACTTCAGTAAACATTAGGAGACACAGGGAAGAGCCCAGGTGCAGCTAAGGTGGAAATCAGGGGAAGGCAGCTCTCTCCCAAGATGAGAATCACAGGAGGGTTTTGGTTTATTTGGCTTGGTTTAGGTTTGTTATTTAATTTGGTTTTAGCCATTCACACAAGCATATTTGAAGAATATATGTTTCTGAAGATAGTTATAAGATGACATTTTCAGGAATAGTAATTGAAATGTCTTCAGTTCCAGAAAGACAGGTATTCTTAATCACCGTCCCTGTTCTGTGGGGTTTTTTGTTGTTGTTGTCGGCATGGATAAAGTTGTCATGAGTGCATCTTCCAGAGAAGTAAAAGTTCAAGTGTAAGATCTGAGATAAATTGTGAGGTTCTCAAAAAGGCTTATAACTATGCTGGAACCATATGCTTGCTGAGAAAGTAGCCACTGGCCTTGAAAGAAATCAGTTGTATTGACTTTGTTATGCTGGCACCGAGAAAGCACAGAACAGACTCTTTTGAATAACGGGAACCTTGCTGGACACTTCAGTCTCACGGAAGGGAGTTAGGGCCATTTCTTTGACAGAAATAGAAATATTTTTCTTACCAGACAATTCCATCATCATTGGAAAACACTAATACAGAATTTAAGAAGGAACAGACACACACATTTATCATAGTTATGTTACTAAAGAGTAAATTAAATGTGGTTGTTGATTATTATCAGTTGGTTAGGGATTTAGGGATTGAAGTGACATTTCTTCAGATATAAGCAGTGACCTATGTGGTAAAGTCCTTGTGTGGCAGAAATGTGAGGTTGGGGACGCTTATGCCTTTTGCTTTCTCAAAGTGTGGTTTACTCTTTTATGCTACCTGTCACTTCTAGCTTAAACGTTGTCCAGGAAATTCACCAACACTGAACAAAGAACCTGCTCCCAGACTTGGGTTTTATCCTTCCTCCTCTGAAATTGACTTTCCTTGAGGCAGTGTCCTGAAATGACTTGTCCTGCCCTGGCTAAATGGTAGTAATTTGTGTTTAACTCCAGTAGTTTATCAAGCAAGCTCATTTTATGCCATGTCAGTGTCTAGAGTGATATAGCTACAATAGGACAGGGAAGTGGATTTTTCTACATTTATTTCCACTTCATGTGAAGCATGATTTTGCATACTGACAAGTAAATGTTATAGGTGTAAGGGAAAAGGGTAGCAACCACCATATTATTTTGCAAATAATGGTATACAAATGGTATCAAAAAATGCCAAGAAAGATAACAGTGCATGTTATAATGTTCCTGTCAAATAATGGCAAAGCTTTAATCAACGGATATACAGACACACTCAGGATTGAAATGCAGCTTCCAAGGTTGAAACATGGCAAGTGGTTCATTGAACACCGCACAGAAGGTAAATGAACTGTGTATTTTCCGATCACAATTGGAATTTTAAGTGAGTGGAATGGAATAAACTCAGTTTGGAATTTGAAATAAATTCAGTTTGGAATGTGTCTTAGAGACCAAGGTTTACACAAGAGCTACACAAACCTCTCAGCATGGAACATGACACAAGGTGAAATTTTCCTGGCATCTTAGAAGAGCCAGATATGGATTTCTGCAGGACCGGGGCACAGGCAGTTGGTCCAGAGCTATTTGTTTCTGCTTGGGGAAGGAAACGTAGACACTTATTTAATACCCTGGGGTGGGAGTAACATTCCATCTGGTGGATGGAGTTGTGTATGCTTTCTCAGAAGGCGCTATTTTTAGCTTGGTGTTACCAATAAAATATTTTCATCCTGTTTCCATTTTTCTTTCTTTTGATGTCTACTTCAGTAGTTCTAAGTGACTTTATCTATCACACATAGTAAAACTAGTTAGAAAAAAAGAGAAGTGTCTGGAGAGAACACAAGAATCAACTTGCAGTAATTCAGAAGTAACCACCAGGAGCAATTTCCCTGTCTTGTTGCCAAAGCTGTTTTCTCAAACTATAGATTCTCATGAGCCCGTAACTTTGCAGGGGAATCGTAAAGGAGACTAGACTTTGCATGCAAAACTGAAGAAGCAATTGGTAACTAACAGTACATCTTTTTTCTAAGGTAAGTTTAAGTCACAAAAAAGACTTAATCTGCAGAGTAGAAAAACCTACGTATTTCTTAGGAGCTTAGAAATACTGGGTTAGTTAGGGCTCCAGGGAAATGCAAGGTGCTAGACTTCAAAAAAGACATCATCTGTAGATTGACACACTGGAAAAGGCGGATGACTCCAAGAAAATGGAGAAAATAAAAAGAGCACGGGGCTGTGGATTAGAGGTTCATAGTTAGAATTCAAGGGTTTCGGAAGTGAAATGATGAAGTGTGTGAGCTTCAGGAATGCGGGATAATCAGGTTTGATGGATTGCTTGTTCTGAGTTTATAGTTGTTTGGAGGGATGGAATTATTCCCTTGTACTGCATGTTACATTTTCCACTAAACCATATTTCCATTCAGCAGTAGCTTGTGATTATTTAGCCCTCGTTTGCACTCAGGGAAAATCAAGATAATGCCCTAGAATTTAGCAAATATTTGTTTTCCTGGCAGTGACAGACTTGCCAGTATTACTCTTTCGGGGGCAGATGCACAGTGTTTATAGTTTCCACTGCTTGGAGCTTTCTATACATTTATCCTTGGATTAGACTCAAAGTAAGCTGATTTTAGCGAGCCACTGGGTAATTCTGACCATTTCATCTGGCGATTTTAGTCCTGTATTGTTGCAGCTGACCTGTAGACATAAAGAATTACTGGGTCAGCAGCTCACGGAAATGTCTTTTGATTATGAGCACGCTTTCAACATGTGTCCACTGAAGGTAAGGGGGAGAATGTTGCATGATCTACTTGAATGCCAATTTTACTTAAATAAAAGTGGGATTTCAGGCATGGCCTAGTTGTATCTTCTTAAATTTAAGTAGTTGTTCAGCAATTCTGTGTAAAACAAGAGGTCTTTGAAGAACTGAACACTCGGATGAAGCAACCGTGCCCTTCAAACCACATTCTTCCTGCTGCCTGTGGGAAAGAGGAGGTGTTTGTGTTGGGCTCTGAGCACATGCAGAATAGATCTGTGTGTATTTCCACAAATAAAAGGACATTGTGTGTGTGTTTGGCACCTGTCATGGCAAGAGCAGTTGATTGCTTCCTAAAGCTTTGTTCCAACTCCAGGATCAGCAGGATTTTTAAACACTGAACTAGGAACTAGGCACTAAAAATACATACACAGGAGACCTATGATAGCATTAAGTTTCGGAAGCAAGGCGAAGACTTGCAAACTGTGTTAGAGCTGTGTCATTACTCTCCTTATTATGGTTCAGGGGAAGGGATTTGACAGGCTGTGTATCCAACCTGCAGACTAATGAGCCATGCTGCAGTAGCGATTTGAGGTAATGCTTATTGTTTCAGTGAAGATGATCCAGAATGTATAGAACATGAGCATGTATTTTGCTAAAACTGGAAACTTTGCCCTGTCTGTTTTCTTTGCTCATGTTATTCATATTGGGTTTCATAGAGCCACTGGCAACTCATGATCTTGTCATTTATTCAGAGACAGAGGAGCACCCAATCAAAAAAAAGGTTTAAGATAGAATAAAAGTTATATTACAAATTAAGCTTGGATCATTAAAATGAAACAGTAATTCTCTAATGCCACTTGGCTCCAGTTTTCTCAGGGCAAAAAAAATCGGGACTTTTACGTGTTGCAAATAGTTACCAAGTGAACGAAGAGCTCACTGTGATGTTTTAAATATGCCTGGTATTTCCAAATGCTTACTCCCAAGTCTTCAAGGGTTTTGTCTGTAGAGATATGGGAAATTTGAGTGGTTTTTTTTTTTTCTCTTTTAGATTTTCTCTTACTTGATTCTCAAGAGCTTTTACTGTATAAAAGTTCATGATCAGGCAGGATTTAAAGAGAAAACAAAGTCTTATGAAATTCACGTTGGAAATCATGAGTATTGTATTTGATCCTTACATCAAAGTGGCCACCTCCTTGAATATAATGAAAATAAAGACAAGTGCCATCCCCTTAGGTTTTTTCAAAGACACTTCTTTCAATGTGAATTAAATTTCCCTCTTGAAATGTCTATGGCAGGGAGTGATTGTGTTGAGAGGCAGTATGCATTTTTAAATTTTGTTTTTGTTTTATTTACACTCAACTGAAATAGATTTGAGAAGAATATATATTTATTTAAGGAAGGAGCTCCATCAATTATTATAATATGGGAATTATATATTGTGAATTTTTAAATAATGATAATTTTATTCAGGTGATCCAATTAAAGGAGCACTCTTTTGAAGAACTGGGAATACGTCAAAAGCCCAAACTCCATGCTGTGTAAGGATGTCTATTTCTCAGAAAACCCAGTGTGTTTCAGTTCTCAGAACAGATACTATAAAAGACTCCCTGTATAATTCGGTGAGTGAAATTCTCTTCAAAGAGAATGCTGCATACAGAAGATGAGGCTAGTGATAGGTAAGAAAGGAATGTCTTTCTCCAGCTCACCTTACAGTAGGGCCACCATTCCCCCCCAGCTCAGATAGCTCTACTAAGATCATAATCCCAGAGATTTCATGATCAAGTGGGAAGAACCACGTTTAAATGATAGGCCTGGCATTTAACATTAAGAATGGCATTTTATTGAGTAATCATTAATGGTTTCAGGGCTTCTAAAACACAGTAAGGTGTAACCCATGAATGATATAAATGCATTTCATTAACAGGCAGTACAAAGTTTCCAACTGAAAGTAACTCAGAATGGGAGTTTATATTTTAATGAAGGTCAGAAAAAGTACCCTCGTAACAGATTAAAAAGAATGAGAAAAATCTTTTACATATCGTCAGTTCAAATAAAGAACATTTCATTGAAATGATTCCTACATTGAAAATTCATCATGGAATAATCAATGTGTTCTCTTTGTACAGTATGGGAAATACAAAAGAAGTGTTATATAATCTGGTAGGAGATTATATGCACTCATTTGTGTGACATGCACCTGCGAAACAATTGGAGAAAAATGCAAACAAGACCAAAAAAACATAAAATTGTAGCATGAAAAAGTAAACGTTGCAGAAGGTGAGGGAAGGGAAAGGAGTTGATGTGGGAGATTCCCAGGACAGTGAGGTATTTTTAAGAAGGACCTTGAAAATGGGTAAAATTTGTACCCTCAACAAAAGGTAGGGAAAAGTATTCCAGACGATGAAATCCTAGAAGAAAATGAAAAGAATAATTATTTACCCAGTTCTCATTCAGCTTTTGGTTCTAGGGATAAGCATTTAGGAACAGTGCAACTTATTTGATCTTCTCCTGCATAAATTGTTCAATTTCTTTAATGTTCCAGCCAACGTCTGTGAAGCAGTTTAACCACTTGATTTTGCCAGGCGATTTATAAAGATGTCGTCACCTGGAAAATGCTAAAAGGATTGACTGAAACCAATTTTCTTCTACTCTTGTGAAATATGCCTTTGTTTCAGTCAGGTTGACGTGATAGCTAAGAAAACAAAAAGAACCCACGGGACACATTTCTTAGCGCGCGTTGGCCATGTGGGCCTAACCACTCAGATGTACCTAGTTAGCTGCACGAACAGATATTATTGCTATCTGCCCCCTCCCCAATTTAAGTATTATTTTTACCAAATGAAAAATCTTTCCTCTCGCAGTTTAATAGTAAAAAGGACACAAATAACAATATCTGAAGATGTAGATTCTAGTCTTGTAGTTATTCCTATTTGTGACTTTGGTCAAGCCAATTGCCTTATTTTCATCTTAGTTTTCACTCATCGAGTTACTGTTCATTAAGCACACTGAGCAATACAAATGCCTCGTCTGCAATGCAAGTATACTGGAGTTAAGAATCTTCAATATTTAAACTATTAAATATAACTTTAATGTACAAATAATACATTTCATTTAGAGCTAAACCAACATATGCAAGAGTTGCATTTATGATGATCATTCAAGTGAATTATAAGCCTGGAAAAGCTATGCACTTTTTTAAGAACACAATTCATAAACACAGTTGTGCTGCATTGAGTCCCACATTTCTTTTTCGTGAGTTTCTTAAGTACATTCCAGTGTAGATATAGAGCAGATATCACTTAAGAGATTATAAAACGTTAAAAGGGAAATAAAATTCAAACTAGGTTTGGTTGATTGTGTCATCACTGTAGTAATTTTTTGGATTAAAGCTTGATCGTTCCTTATTGAGAGAGATACATATAGAGAGAGAGGGAGAACCTAGATGAGCACTTGAAGTCAATGGAGACTTATGAATTTACTCAGTACCCTCTGCTTTCTATCCCTCATTTCCTCTGTGTAATGTGAAGAATATTGCTGAGTTGCAGTGTCAGTGCTATCTAAATCTGCTTTCATGAGAAAGAGGCCATTACTGCAATTTATGTAGCCATATGCAAGGCATCATCACTCAGTTGTTTACCAGAAATACCAAACACAGGAAACAGTTCCCTTCCGTAAGCATAAAACAGGGCCTAAGTAATTTCTAGAGGTACTTTATTATGAGGATAAAATAGTTTTCTAAAGTATAATTGAATTATAGCTTTTATTTTTTCAATTTTAATGTCTTGTCAATATTTTTCTTTGAAAGATTAATAGTTTATATTATCTTTTGACAGCAACGTCATAAACAGAATTAGATTTTTTACTTTTTTGGGACTTGATATTTTCAACTTTAAAGTGCATAATGGGTCACAAGGACTGGCAAGTTCAACAATTGGGCAAATGTTTATTAAGTTCCCCTAATGTTATTGCTAAACTGTATTACCACAACTTATAATAATAATAGCTAACAGATATTGAACAATTTGTTTGTGCCAGACACAGTGTTTGGTGCTTTATATGCTGTATCTCACTACACTAATCACGTGTAGGATGTCAAGTGATTAAATATGATCCCTGTCCTTTGGGGTGAATTGTATGAAATGTTGCTAGAACTAGATTGGAAATTACTGTGGTGACCCAGGGCTAATACAGCTCTTTTGTGGCCCCTTCTCTTCTCACCACTGAGCCCCTGTAGACTAGTAGCATTTTGCATCTTTAGAGCCCCAGCTTGGTTGAGTGCCAAATTGTGGAGCTTGACGAAAATCCAGGGACTTTCACTACAAAAAATCAGGAAACAAACTCCATTTTATGAATGAGTATATTTGGGCCCTGAGTTGATAGTCACTGAAGCCAAGCTGTACAATCTCTGTTACTTTCAAATATAGTTGAAAACTTACAAATCTACCCTTTGTCTCTGTCCAAATCAATGTTGGCCAAAGCCCAAAGCCTTGCCTTTGTTGGCCATGTTGTAGATGCTGGAACAGTGGTCCACTTGGCAAGGATGTCGGCTTAGGAGGGCATGAGTACATTCCAGTTCTTATAACCCTCCCCGATTAACAGAAGCATGTCCTGAGCTCCTAGTGGAGTGGAGCGAGTGTGATTCTCTTTCTCAAGTCGTTTGTTGACGAGACACATGGCAAAGCCCAAACAGTGCACCTGTGGGGCCAGCACTGAGAAAAAACAGTAATTTTTTGGAGTGTTCTTCAGATTGAGATATTTTAGTATCACAAGATATTATAGTGGTTAAGAGTCAGTTTGAGAAGTGTGAATTAATGGGTTAAAGTCCAGACTTTGCCATGTATTTAACTGTGTGTGCTTTGGGAAGTTACTTAACCTCACTAGACTTTAGGTCCCTTACTTGTAGAATGTGTATACCAGTAGCGCTATCGTGCAGATTCAGTGAACTTGTACAGCCAAGTGCTTAGCACAGTTTCTGGTGCAAAGAACACATTTAATAAATGCTGATGTTAGAATAGTTTATAATAATGGTTCACCAATCTGGCATTTTCTCCACATGGATGTTTTAAACATACCTCAAATAGAGCACGTTAACCTTCTTTCGGCATGCCGTATTTCGGCTTTTCACCAAATCATCTAAGCTAGAAATTCTAGTTGCTTCCTCTTTTTTTCTCTTATCTCCCACATGCGATCAATGACCAAGACCTGATGATTTTACCATGTAAATATTCCTAAATTTTCTGCATTCTTATACCAGGGCCTTATTTCAGGCCCTTGTCGTCTCTGGACCTGATTACTAAAGCAGCCAATCACTTATTCCCTCATTTAATCTTGCCTAGTAACCCCTCGTCACTCCCTCCCCAGCAGTGTTCTACAGCGCATGCTCCCTCTGGCACTCTTCCCATCACCTGTAAGTGTAAGCCGAGCGTTTAAGGGTAGCATCTTCGTTGATCTGTCTGCTGCTTCCCTCTCTAACTTAATTTCCTTCCTCACCATACTTTGCACTTTGGCAGTTACCTAGGAAGTGATTTTTTGAAAATAATTTTGCTATTAGAAAAATTCTAGCTTTATCATTGTCTGGAGAATAATGGCACTATATTTTCTTTGCTTTTGTGGTATAATGCTAGTATACTTTACCAAGTGATGGGGCCGTTTTTCTACCATCGTAACAGTTAAATTGAAGCTTGGAAAATGAATATTAAGTAAGAACCTAAAGTCAATAAATTATTGATAATTTGTTGGCAAAATATAAATTCAATGAATACACATATTAGGTAGAAATATACATATATAAACTAAAATTGAATATATGTTTACTTAAAATGGATGCAGATATACAAGAGTATACATGTTTTTATATACCAGAATAATTCCACCCTCTGCAACCTGATGTGCTTTTTGTTTCTTGTCACTAGACACGCCAGTTGTTTCTATGGACGTTCATACTTTTCATGCCAAATGTCTCACTGCATAAATTAAGGTGATATAGTTGCCTCACCTATTAGGTTTTAAGTTTCTTGACAACAGGGAAACTCTTACAAGTGTGAATCCCTACTGTGCTTAGAAAAGGCAAAACACTCTGTAACCCGTCTGTGAATACTTGTTGATTGGCTGATTGAGGGTCAGATCATGAATTTTGAATTATTTACCCAACAATAATGAGAGTTCTGCCGTCTGGCTAAATAGTTTAGACAGACTCCTTGCCCTAAAATCCAGCCTGGAATTTGCAAACTGTTGCAAGGGAGGAAAGGTGAAGTGGGTTAAAATAAAAATGGTTGCTGGCTTGAATTCAAATGAGGAACAGTATAGTCTGATTCTTGAGATGTGCACGTTTTCCCCTTTTTAAAATTTATTAAACTTTTCCATACTCCCATAGCCTGACACAGGAGTCAGCAAACCAGGGCCCTCAAGTAAAATGGGCCCCACTGACTGTTTTTTAAATGAAGTTTTATTGGAACACAGCCATGCTCATCCATTTGCACAGATAGAATAGAAACTCTCAGGTCCTTTAATGGAAGTTTGCTAACTCCTGATCTAGCATATTAGCTCTTCTAATTTTTTTGTCTAGATTTACTTATATTAATATGTAATTTTGGTACATTGTGAGTGGTTATATGTTTTATCTGTGTATTATAAATAATGTTCATCTTGGCACTGAACTTTTGAATAAAAAATAATGGTAAATTAGTTCCCTGGTGGTCTAGTGGTTAGGATTCAGCGCTTTCACTGCCGAGGGCCTGGGTTCAATCCCTGGTGGGGGACCTAGGATTCCCGCAGGCCACAGGGCACGGCCAGAAAAAACAGAAATAAAAATAAATGGTAAATTCATAATACCCATGGAGTTCATGTGCCCTATATTACTAAACTAGACCCCATTTGTTGGGCATTTAGTTTTTTTCTATTATATTTTGACTGATTTTGATTTACCTTTTTAAAAATATGACTACCATAGACTTCAAAGTATAAAGTATTAATGTAACTCTTGTATCTAGAGAGGTTTACCAGGTGGTTTACCAGGTTTGGGGGGATAGAACTCACCTTTATGGCCTCAACAATTACTTTCCTGATTATCTACAAGACATATGGTGATATTTAGTGGACAAAGCACTTGCCTGAAGTCAATGGGGAGTAATTCTGTGTTCCATTGAGCATAAAATCCTGTACAGTCTCTATTTTAGTTTTCCTCTGTGAAAACAGACACGACAATAAATGCCTTATGGAGCCAACTCCAAGAAATGATGCGCTGATGAAACTGTGTGTTTGTGAATAAATAAGAATGATTTATTTACTTTTATGATGTCAGCATCTCACAGTGCCTAACAGATAGCAGTGCTTATTAGATATTTATCATCTGAATTAATAATGATGCAGTAGAGAATTGTAGATGTTCTGGAAGGCTACCAGAACAGTAGTTAAGCGTGTCGCCTCTAGAGAGTTAGCAACCCTGGGTTTGGATACTGGCTCCGCCACTCACTACCCCAATCACTTTACACGCATTAGTTAAACTCTAAGCCACAGTTTGGGCACCTGTATGATAAGTATAATAACAGTACCTACATCACAGAGTTACTGTGAAGATCAAAAATGGTAAAATCCAAATATAGCACTAACAATGTACTTAGCACATGGACACCTCTCTGTGTACGTAAGTTATTATCATGTACTAGTATGAATCTCAAGTGAAGAGGTATAGCCTGTTTTGAAGGTAATTCTTCCTGGAAGGTCTTCATCTTCTGTTTGGATATCATTGTTATTCTGAGGAGCCTGGACCTGACCCCAAAAGAATGAATATTAAAATCTTCTCTCATTTCAAAAATGTCAGTTTCATAATTTCTTTGCCAATTGAGCCCTCGACAGGGAGGCACTCTCTCTCTGACCTTTTTTTGGTATTACCAATGGTTTAAAAGTCTCTATTAAATTTTAAAAAGCTCTTGTGCTACTTCTCCTTGATGCTTATTATAGGTTTGGAATCGTGTGCTGTAAAAAGTATTTGGCTGTATGTGCTTGTATAATGGAAGTAATTTAATTGGGCACTCTGCCTCCACAGATCAGCAAGGGTCAAATGACTTTTTTAAGAGTACGTGAGAGAAGTATTACAGAAGTGGGGAGAAAAGAGGAAAAAAAACCAACCTCATCATTTGCTTTCAGCACTGAATTGTTCATGCTTCATTAAGGCCATCGGTGAGTCTCCCAGGCTGTATATTTGCAAACCTGCTCCACAGACAGACAAGCTCTCCACATGTGTGCTCCTAGAGTGGACAGCTAATCACCTCACATCTGTTTAGTTTCTATCTGCACAATTTGAAAATCCTGGGACACGGGCACCTCAAACACGCTGCACCTAATATACTTACGCACTATTTTGTCAGGAATTCTTGCTGCCTTCGAAGTTTCCTTACTGAACTTCTCCAGGATTACACTTGTCACTTTGGAAGAGTACAAGAAAAAAGATACCTTTCTTAAAAAGGGGATAGATGACCCAACCAAGTTCATCTACATAACCTACTTCCTTTTCACACAATGTCAGCAGAATTAGAGTTAACCGCCTCTCTGCCTTTTTTTTTTTTTTTTTTTTGCGGTACGCAGGCCTCTCACTGTTGTGGCCTCTCCCGTTGCGGAGCACAAGCTCCAGACGCGCAGGCTCAGCGGCCATGGCTCACGGGCCCAGCCGCTCTGCGGCATGTGGGATCTTCCCGGACCAGGGCACGAACCCGTGTCCCCTGCATGGGCAGGAGGACTCTCAACCACTGCGCCACCAGGTAAACCCTCTCTGCCTTTTTTTGATAAAGGTTTCCTGTCTAAGTGGAAGAAACAGCTTGCCTCTTTCTGAACATACACACACTCCTGTCACCCCCCACTGAGAGATGCTAAATTGGTGGTCAGGGTTACAGGCCATTTGAATGAGATTAGGATAGAAGAGACTGCGACCTTAGGGGTCCTGGCAGAAATCCCTAGTTTCTGATTTATACAACATTAGGATATACGCATGTTGTGGCCAACTCTCTGGTAAACGAGGTACTGTAGGTACAATGATTAGGGGAGAAAACTAAATCTCCTAGAAAACACCACGTCCATCTGTCAGTATTCCTGACTCAGTTTGGTTGAACGAGTCTTTTAGATCTTTCAATCTTTGTCCCCTGTTTTGTAAGTTCACGATAGTAGTTTGGTTATGTGTTATGTACATAATTTTTTTCAAAATAATTAAAATAGAGTACATTGAGTACATTGACAAGTCTTTATAGAAAATGCAGCAGAAATGTTTTATTCCCTTGTAGCTGATGGTATTGCAATTAATGGAATAACTTCATCCTTTCCCTTTAGGATATTCCCAAATCAGAATGGAAATTTAGGCACAAAGTCTCTGTTTTTCATTCTAAATTTGACTCAGAGGTCTATCTTTCATAAGCAGGCAGGTCTCCATTGTGCACACACACACACACACACACACACACGTACATGCATGCATACACACTTATTTGCATCCTTTGAGTCACCAAAGGGACTATCACTGCTATAGATAAAACCAACACAGGTTCATTCATTCAGTTCTTCATTTGGAGTCTTTTGAGTACTCATCGTGTTTAAGGTGTTGTCTAGATCAGCAGTTCTCCAAGTGTGGTCTGTTGAGATGGTTTTTGTTTTGGGGGTTTTTTTCAAGACTCTTCCAGAAGGGAGTACACCAGGTCAGAACTCTTTAAAATATTAAGATGATACTCTGTGGACATTTGCACTGATGATGTAAAAACAATAGTAAATAAAACTGCTGGTTCCGAAATATGCATAAATTTCTGTCTCATACTGAAGCATGATGTTTGGCTTTAAAAAAATAACACGTGCTTGTTTCAGACGCAAGCTGAACAAACCACTTTTTTCATGGAACACCATTTGTATTTGAAAGGACAGCTAACAGATAAATTCTGCTTATTCAGACTTGAATATTTTGCAGATATTTTCTTTAAAATGAATGAAATGAGCTGTGAGTTAAAGAAAAATAGTTGACAGTACTTGTTGACAATGGGAACTTTTAACCTTTCAAGTAAAAATTAAAATTTTCAAAAAATTATATCCACCACATGAGTTTGACAGCTTTATAATATTTTAAAAGTTTGAGACAGGTGTAATGAGACTGGTGGCGTTAATTAATGTGACTATTTTGTATTGCAAGAAACATTTTGAAATCTGGAAGATCTACATAAGTCAATGAACCAATGTTTTTTTTAAAAAATGCAAGATGGTACAGAATTATGCATTGGTAAAAGATTCATTCAAAATACAGTGTTTTTTAATATAACATTGTATGAAAAGTGTGGTTTTAGATTTCACATTGCATTTCATATTTAAGAAACGACTACTGTTGAGTTTGGGTGTATTTTCAAAGTAAAATATCCACAATTATCTGAAATAAAAGTATTAAAATAATATTCTCCTTCTAACTATGTAATCTGTATGAACCCTGATTCTCTTCATGTACATCAACCGAAACTATTAATATATATCTCATTAACAAATTCAGAAACAGAAACAAGAATCTGTCTTCTGTAAAGCCAGACATAAATGCAATCTGCAAAAATGTAAAACAGTACTACTCTTATTAAGTTTTTGTTTCAGAAAATACAGCCACTTTTCAACAAAAATATGTTATCTGTGTTAGCATGTGACTGGCTTGTTATTATTTTTAAATTATCAGTTTTAACTTCAAATATGGTAAATACTGTTATGTATAGCCCCATAAACAAATGGTCTTTCGTGTACCCGATAATTTTAATAGTGTAAAGACGAGTTGAGACCAAGAATTTTGAGAACCAGTGTTTTAGACATGGAAATTCCCTGGTAGAAGGATAAACTTCACAGTAGTATGGATGCTCACGTGGGCATTAGGAAAGACTGGCTTAGGGAGAAGTAATTTAGGACTCCGTTGCAATAGTCTGAAGAAGGATTGATAAAAGCCTGTACTAAGGCAGTAGCATGGCAGGGGTGGGGAGAATGAAGGAGTGGATTTGAGCAATGTTAATGAGGTCATGTTTATAGTACTTGGTAGCCAAGTCAGCTGAATGCAGAGGGGGATAAAGAATGTGGAAAATATAACTAAGTTTTTAGGCTTAGGTGGTTGGACAGCAGTAACGCCATTCTTTGAGTGAGAGAAAAAAAGGAGGGAAAACATTGGGGAAGGATGGTGTTGATAAATATACTTTAATATTTTGAGCCGTATATGACTGTGGATCATCAGGTGGAGAGAGCCAGTGGGTAGCTGAATGTATACATCTGTTAAGAGAAACACAGAGGCTAAAAATAGAGATGTGGGAGCTCTCAGCATATAGATGTCAGCCAAATCCGTGGGTCTGATACTGAGATCCCTCAGACGGTGGGTACAGGATGAGAACATAGCAGGTCTGAGGATATCAGTGTGGAAGAGATGAACAAGGCACAAGGTATTATACCACGAGTGATATTAGCTATTGTAGTACATTTAGCCTTATTGGATATAGTTTTGTTTTCAACTTCAGTTAACCTAAGATTGAGATTAAGGAAGATCTCAGTTAGTGACTTATTCATAATTGAAGAATTCAACGATTGATCCTCTGTCACAGTTAGTTTGTATATGCCATTACTATTTTGCTATCTGTATGCATTCTTGCATGTGAGCGAGAATAAGAGTGGGGAGAAGGGGAGGGTGGCTTAGAGTGTAGTGAATGTGAATGTGTATAGAAACTGTAATGCTTTCTAGTACAGATCTTCCCTTTTTAAATAGCTGGCAGCATTTAGATAATTGAAATCATTTTAATTTTGCTTTAGACTCAAATGCATCTTTGGCCAGTCGTTTATGGTCTATAATAAATAGCCATTAGAATTGTTCCCTCAAAAAACACTTGAAAATCCTTACTGCTGGCCTCAATGATTTGGCAAAAATGATGATCCAGAACTGGAAAAAAATTAACCAGTAATTAGACATTTGTGCTTGTGTTTTGCATTTTTAAATGTCTGTTAAACTGCTTTATGAGGATTGTGGTTCTAGACTATAAAGAGCAAATGTCAACAATTAGGTTCAAACACAGTTGTTTAGCAACCTGTAAATTTCACTTCTAACTCAGAAGAATCTCTAGAAAATGCTCAGTGATACAGCCATGGGACACAGCTTGCTTGAGCAGAGGCCCTTCTTCCCTAAATTGGTACTTGGTCCACCCTCTACCCACATACAGATGAAATTCAGTGATTCAGATGAAGTTGTTTAAAACATATCACATAATCACAATTAATATCTCATTTTGTTTGATTAATTGGGCTAAATTTATCCAAAAAGAGGAACAAATGTCATTTTAACGTTGCTTACATTCTTAGAAGTGTTGTTTTCCCTCCAGATGTCTCTATTGTCTACATGCCATTTTATTCAGTTAAGATTTTACGGCATCTTATCCTTTCACCTTCTGTTTTCCTGGTCACTTAATCCTGTTGACCAAATTCTTCTGTTCCCTGAGTTCTCCACCTGTTTAAGTTACCTTGCTGTGGCCTCTAATTTCAAACCGTAGGACCAGCTACCTCAGTCAGTCATGAGACAAAGTGGAGACAGCTCCAGCAGCTGGACAGCTCCCCAAGCTGTGCAGGCTAGGAAGAGGCTCCAAGAGCAGGAAGGATTCTGAGAACTAAAATGAGGACTCCAAAGGTTTCTCCAGCTGTCTCAAAGACTTAGGAACAATTGGAGAGAATTGAGGCAAAAAGTTCTATTAACAGTGGTCAAGTAGCTATTTGTAGATATATATGCCCAACATATAGGAAGCATCTAAGAAATACTTCATTATTATTATTGTTGTTTAGTCATTTTCAAGGTATATAGTCTTAAGTTAGAGACTAGCAATAAATTCTTGTTCTGCTACCAGCCTCTGTAGGTGCTTATAAAGGTACTTGAGTTTTATCACAATGTACATTCATTTCATTTTTTAATTTTTTTAAGTATAATTAATTTATAATATTTAAAAATTTTATCTATTTTATTTATTTTCGGCTGCGTTGGGTCTTCGTTGCTGCGCATGGGCTTTCTCTAGTTGCAGCAAGCAGGGGCTACTCTTCGTTGCGGTGCGCGGGCTTCTCATTGCAGTGGTTTCTCTTGTTGCAGAGCACGGGCTCTAGGCGCGTGGGCTTCAATAGTTGTGGCTCGCGGGCTCTAGAGCGCAGGCTCAGTGGTTGTGGCGCATGGGCATAGTTCTCCGCAACGTGTGGGATCTTCCTGGACCAGAGCTTGAACCCGTGTCCCCTGCAGTGGCAGGCAGATTCTTAACCACTGCACCACCAGGGAAGCCCTATAATATTATATTAGTTTCAGGTGTACAGCATAGTGATTCAGTATTTTTACAGGTTATAAAAAATGAAGTAAAGTTGAAGATGAGGATTAAATAGGAAATTGGGTTGAGTCAAGAATTAAACTCAAATATTAATTTAAGTATGCCTCCAGTACATTTTCCTTGTGTAGGGAAAGGTGAAAGGAGGTAAATTGATTTTAAGCATCTGTGATCTTTCAGACATTGCTAGGTCCTTAACAAACCTATTTCATTTAGTTCAATTTGATATAAAGCATCTCCTCTCTTAGACTTCTTCGTATAAGGTATTAAACTATACTAACTTGATTCGAGATGTTGTGAATCCAAATTTTATTTTCATATAAGCAGTTTTTCAAACGACAGAAACCATTGTATCCTGCAGACTTTCCACACGTTTACACAGCACAGAGGGTACTAGTCAATTGTTAGTTATTTTTATTTGTGACATTACTATTACCTCTGGCTCTGCAAAGCGGAACTTTTATTCATGAAAGGCAGCTAACCTAATATTGATAGCAATGAGCATCTCAAGCTTTCAGATTTTGGTCTCTATAAATCATTTGCCATTTAAAGAACAGAGTTGCTCTTGTGGAAATGGCTAGCTCCAAATCTGTGATAGGAAATGTTCAGAATGAGCCTAGAGTATCTTGTGCTGACGGTGAGGCCAAAGACTACTGGGGTCATGTCACAATGACTTGGATTCAACGTGAACGGACTTCTGTTAGTTAGAGATGGGACAATTTGAAAATCAAAAAGTGTATTCACAAATAATTGAAATATATTAGATGTGTTACAATTCTATGGATTTGTGATAATAATGCCAAAAAATTGGTAATTTTCAAGGAATGCTAGGTACTCGACTTAATATTCTGAAAGCTGGTTTAAAAAAAAAAAGGAAAGAATTTTTTCTGCCTTTCCTTTGCAAACTGTATCTTGGGCTGTACCACGTAATTGATGAGAGAAATGTTGTCTTTTTAGAACTCCAGTTAACCTATGAAGAATGGCAAACTTAGAATCACTACTTTTTAACCTGTAAATGAAATAATGAATTTGAGCAATGATCACCAATCACTGTCAAAACCATTAGTAGAAAAAGCTGATGAGAAATTTACACATGATAAATAAATCAGGATCTTCAACAAAGGGGGAAAAAGGGAGGGCCCATATATTAAAAGAGAACTAAGGCCAGACAATTGCAGTGTGTGGATCCTGATTTGAACAAACCAACCATAAAATAACATTTATGATACAATCAGGGAAATGTCATTAGTGAACATCAGGGAATCTTTGTGAACTGTTTAGGTGTGATACCAGTATAATGGTTATGTATAAGTGGTTATATAAGCAAATCTGGGATTTGCTTCAAAATAATCCAAGATAGAGAGAAGTAGGTGGAGATTTAGATGAAATAAGATTGCCATATGTTGGCAGTTGTTGAAGCTGGGTAATGGAGTTCATTACAGTATCTCTACACTTGTGTACGTTGGAAATTTTCCATCATTTAAGATAAAAATAAATATTTTTTATTCTGTAGGGTAGAGTCATTTGAAATACAGTGCATTTGTGTTTGCTCCAAAATGGTGGTTATGTCAGAATGGGAAAAGTATTATTATACTTTTAATTTACCTATCTTTTTAGGGGAGAAAACAGACTGAACATATGTCCTCTGACCCAGAAACGTAAAACTTTACTATAAAGTCAATGTAGCATGAGTTTATCATCTCTGATGTCACCCTGGCTGAGATCACTGTGACTGATCTCAAACTCCAGTGGCTCCACACGGGTCTTCTTTCAAAGCAAAAGTCAAGTCGTTTCTGCCACCACATTATAGATGATGCCAATTTGCTTGATCCATAAATTGGGTATCCAGAGCACATTGCACATGCCTGTTCCCTGTACTGCCAAATAGTCGTATTCAGCAGTGTCTGCTGCAACAACATGTTTCCTGTAGCCGACAAGTTATAAATGAAAGACAATTTTTCCCTGCTTTTATTATTTTTAAAAAATGATAAGCCAATTTAAAAATCATGGAAGAGTTTTGATCAAAACAAGTTACTGTCATATTTTTTCCCAGACATGGATTCATTACTTTTGAATAAACTAAAAGCAGTGACTAAAAATAATAAATGAAAGGGCATTTGGGCTTGAGGCGTAAGTTGCTGTCACATTTCTTTTTTCTGACCATCTATAGTACTTCGTTTGATTGATCATTACCTCTGGAGGACTGAATTTTGTTCAATTACTGCTTTTTTTTTGTCCTTGGAATGTGCCACCCAGAGAAAACTGCCTCCCCTAAGATGAATGCTGACAAATGAACATTGTGATATATTTTACACGAACAAAATACATCAGAAAAGCAGTTACGCTGAAATCATTTAGCTGCTCAGGCCACACAGGAGGATTTCATTGGAGATGCGTGGATATGCCATAAGTTTTGCTGGTCACACCCTTCAGCAATAAGGAGTCCTGTAAACACTGTGGACAAATAAATTAATGACCTCCCGATCCCCATTTCTACTACCTCTCCCCTTGAGATTTGAGCCTAGAGGACAAGGAGGACTAAACCAACATAATGTTATGATGTTCTCCACTAAATGACAGCAGCTAACAGAAACTGCTCTCTCTCCATGTGCCATATGTAGCTCTAGTGCTTTTTATATATCAAGACCTTTAATCTTCACAGGAGTCCCATAAGGAGGGTATTCTTTTTTTTTTTTTATTTGGGGTACGCGGGCCTCTCACTGTTGTGGCCTCTCCCGTTGCGGAGCACAGGGCCCAGACGCGCAGGCTCAGCGGCCATGGCTCACGGGCCCAGCCGCTCCGCGGCATGTGGGATCTTCCCGGACCGGGGCACGAACCTGTGTCCCCTGCATCGGCAGGCGGACTCTCAACCACTGCACCACCAGGGAAGCCCGGGTATTCTTTATTATTGTAAGTATGTATGTCATATGAGGAACTGGTGGTCTAGGAAATAAGCTGTGCCGAAGCCAACAGGCTAGGCAACAGGTTATAGAACAAGGATTTGAACTCTGCATTCTGCTCTGAACCCTGCGCTTTTAATCTCTACTCAACACAGCTGCTTTGAGAATGAATAGGTTAAAATATCTGCTTAAAAATAATATGCAGTTAAAGACATAACCAGTCACCAAGGAATATAACAAGAAGAAAGAGGAGGAGGAAGGGAAGGGGAGGAAGAAGAATTTAAAACTTGTTGATAAATCTTTGTGTAACTCCATCTCCACTTTAATACTGTCCTGAAGACGAATGACACCAGCTTCAACTGCATTATATGCAGGGACATGGGTGTGCCACAGTTATTGCTATGGGAATAAAGGATTTATTTTAGGGTATCGTACCAGATGTTGAACCTAATGACTGTAAGATTAATATAGGATGCTACAAATTTTGCTTTCTGTCATAGATTTGAAACTCCATGTCAGTTTATTGTTTTTGAAATGTTTCCAAGATTAATTGCTGATCTCGCTGATGTTAGCTCCATAACAGATGATGCCAACAAAATTCACATCCCCAGCGTTGAATTGGCAACATTGAGTCGTTAATGTTTTGTTTCTTTAAACATAATAAAGTGTAATAAAGTAACTTGTAAAGAAATTGCCTTCTAAAATGGCTGCAACTTGGCATCTACTTAAAATATTCCATTGAGTAATCACAGAAACTGATTTTCTGCTCTTAATATAATTTAGCATGAAAGTTTAGTCTGGCTAAAAAATGTGTGAATACACTTATATAACACATTTATATTCGTATGGAATTACTGCTACTGCAGAAATATTTTTAAATAGTTTATTGTTGGGGTTTATTTCAAGGATTTTCCCCAAAAAACACTAACTTCTGGGCAATTAAGTATATATTTGAGTTAATATCTATGTTTCCCATGTACAAATCACACTGCAATATAGCATTCTAAAGTATACATATTGAGAATGATGTACCTGAGTCTATTTACAATCATTAGTCATCCGGGGCATATTTATTTTATTTACCAGAATTTTTAGCCACGTTTTCATAAAATGACAAAGTAACTTTTGTTGTCCTCTATCACCATAGGTAATGGGTACAACCACTTTGTAATGATCTCTTTGGAAAAAAGGAATTTTCCACAAAAAATTAAAAACTTAAATCTAACCCCTAGATCCAAGATCCCTCAAGGAAAGTGTGATACTGTTACTTTTGGGGTAACAAGTTTATTTAAAGAGAAAACAAAACACCACTAACCATAGGTACAGGTGTTTAAATGCTTCAAATGCCATTTACCAAAGTCCCAAACACATAATTCAAAGCTGGAGCTCTGCCAGGCAGCTCTGACCTTGCTTCCTTTTTTCAGATACCCTCTACTCCTCGCCCTGGAGATATAACCACTTTCTTCTTGCATATTTGTATCACTCCTTTTTGCAGCTTAGACCTGGCACTGTGGGTTGACCTAGAGCAGAGAAATGTTTTCCGGAGTTGAACTGCCTCTGTTCATAACACGATGCTTCTGTCTGTGCCACTCAGATTTGTTTGAAGTAATAGATAATTCAGAAATTCTTCCTAAAATACCCTGCCTAGGAGAGAATCGTGATGGATTACAAAAATGCCTGTCCAGGTATCTTTGAGATCACACCTTTGAGAGTCCACAAATGGAAGTAAACTGATCAGAACACATGTGAAAACTGTATTTATTTCTCACGGTCAATTAAAAATAATAGTAGTTACTCATGGATGTAGCTTCCTTCGTTTGCCTATTTCTTTAATTGCCCGCAGAAATTAAGAGAACTTCTTACAATAATGAATTGGGGTGAGGGTTGCGAGTTTCATTCCATGACAGTTTTGCAGGAAAGCATCGACGTGACTGGACTTTTTCTTTAATCGTACTCTATACCTGCATTTTGGAAATCAGCTTTTGGTCCCTTCTCTCAGACCCATCCTCATCCCTGATAACCTTGTGCTTTTCATTTCTCACTCTGATGCCATCAATAGTTGTAGGATCCACCTCTGTGGATCAGGGTAAGCCTCCGTATAAATATTAGGGTGGGGCTTCCCTGGTGGCGCAGTGGTTGAGAGTCCACCTGCCGATGCAGGGGACACGGGTTCGTGCCCCGGTCCGGGAAGATCCCACATGCCGCGGAGCGGCTGGGCCCGTGAGCCATGGCCGCTGAGCCTGCGCGTCCGGAGCCTGTGCTCCGCAACAGGAGAGGCCACAACAGTGAGAGGCCTGCGTACTGGTAAAAAAAAAAAAAAAGTTCCTCCACAGGGAAAGTTTTCAGTCTTTCGACACTGCTCTTGGATGGCTGGACGTGGTCAGTTTGGTATTAGAAACCTGTTAAATAGATGTTTGGACATGAGGAATAAAATGAGAGAGAGAAAGCCAAAGCCTAGCCTAAACTTTCTTTTCCCAGTTCTTGTGCACTGGGAACAGAGACTGAAAATCAACCACTTGGGCAGTCTTTCTGCTCTCAGGAGGTTTGCAGAGTGTCCTCAGTGCACTGTGTACAAAATAGATATTATTCAGAAAATTGTGTATTATTAGGAAAGAATTGAAAATGACCATCCATGTAGGGCCCCGGAAAGGATAGGTTTCACGTAACACTTGTTTTTCAGGTAGAAGCCTCGTCTCAGTCACTACTGAAGCGGGGAACGTGTCATGTCTTTTCTGAGGTTGCTCCTGAGGGATTCTGTACGCCCGCTGCCGCATTCCCCTCTCACTATCCCTACCTGTTTCCATAGATTTCAATAGTTTTGTTAATGTTCACTACTGGAAGAACCTAAGAATTGACTCGCTACCCTGAGCAGGTTCTATCTTGGGACATGATGGGTGGAGAACAGCCAAGAACATTGTAGCAAATAGGTGTCCAGTTGGGCTTTTCAATATTATGTATTTGACAGAGCGCAGCAGCACCAACATGCATCGACATTGAAAAAACGCAGTGCCCAGTGCTGTTTGAAAGCTCCCTGTCATTTCAGAAGCACTTGGAAACAGGCGTGCACTGGGCTTTGCTGCTGTGCTTGCAGGGACTATTAATAGGAGTTCAAGACTTGTACTTGTATTGCCCTTCTTATCTGAGAAAAAAAAGTCCAAAAGCTTTACTTTTCCAAAACAGTACCAATCAAGCCAACTGTGGCCATCTTCCCACATTACATCACGTAGCTCTTAAAACTTGTCGGGTGAGCTGAATCACATTCACTTTTAGGCAAGATATTTCCTTTGTGCAGAAGATATTATAGGATTCACATTGAATGAAGGTGGTGAATGCTGGGCTTCCCTACCCAGCCTGGGAACTAGCCAACTCAAGGGATAATGCCAGGGCACTGGGTGATTCTGAAGGGCTCAGCTGCATATTACATACCCCGATAGCCACAGTCACGTGCCAGAGGAGAGTTAGGTATAGGTATAGATGCTTTTTTTGGCTTGTTTTAAATACTATAGTGTAAAAAAAGGGAGTGTGCTCCAATCATCTCAGGGAAAATAGTGGAAGTGATGTCAAAAAACTTAATGTCTTTGTTTTCAGTAAGCTAATATTTTTATTTTTTACATGAATTTTCATAGCATTTTTATTTATTACATCCAAAACCTGGATTGAGCGAAGGAGTGTCCATCAACTGGTGAATCGATAAACAAATTGTGCCATATCCCAAAAAGGAATACTACTCAGCCACAAAAAGGAACAAACTATTGATGCATGCAACAACATGGATGAATCCCCAAAGCACCATGCCGAGTGAAAGATGGCAGACACCAGAGAGTACAGGATAAATAATTCCATTTATATGAAATTCTAGAACTGAAATGATGGAAAACAGGTCGGCGATTGCCAGGGGTTAAGATAAAAGAAAGGAATTAACTACAGATTGGCAAAAAGGGAACTTTCTGGGATGATAGAAATATTCTCTACAATGATTACAGTAATGATTCAGGAACCTAATATTTTTAAAGGCATCGATTTGTCTTACACACTGCTAGCTGGCGGGTGCTTGGCATCTGGAGGCCAGTTGACTTTGCTTTTTGTCCTGTTACTTAACGGGAGAGCGTGAGCTGCTTTACGTAGGAGAGCTGTCCAGGGAGATGTCTTTTTGTATGGGACTTCACTCTATGGTCATTAATGGAGTAAATGTGCTAGTTTCTGAGTCAGAAGAGCAAAAAATGGAAGGGAAATATTCCACAAAGGACAGAGCACAGTGATTCAGTAGTGGAGCAGAGTCAGCCTGCTGGGAGGAGTATGGGTGCCTCTTGCAAGGTCACTTTCCATCATACAACCGTCTTCTTCCTGTCAGGGAAAAGGATGTTCTCTAGGTGAGGAATTTTAGAGGTTGAAACTGAAGTTAAGAAAACTATTCTCCTTTAAAACAACAACTGGAAATCTCTTGAAAATAATACCACGAAGTGCTTTGCCTAGGATTTGAGGGAAAAAAATATTTCTTTTTTCCTTACTATTGTTTACCAGTTTTCAAAGCTGGAAGTTTGGAATTTTGACAAGATGTTCTAGGCTCCATCAGAGCTGCTCAAGCAGCAACATGAGTTCTGGTCGCTCTGAGGTGCCGCTGGCTTCCAAGCAAGCTGACGTTGAGGATGTTTTTACAGACGTGCACTGAGGTGAGGGTGAAGGTTAAATTTAGTTAAATGAATCGTTATTGTTTTTAAAAATGATTCCCCCAGCCTAATCTTACTATCACTCCCTGTTCTTATTTTTTCTTGATGTATTCATATATTTTCTTCCCACCTCTGTGTGTGTGTGTTCTGTAAGCCATCTCATATCCTTTTAGTAAAACATCTGGGCTTGAACCAATAAAAGAATTCCATCACTGAAACCAATGGAATATTGGCTGAATTCAATGAATTAAAGCCTTCTGAGGTGTTTGCAGTTAAATAAGTCACCACACCCACTCACATATACTTACATTCACACACACACACACACACAATCTTATATTTGTATGTAAACATAGTCAAAGCTATGTTTCGCTCTACAAGGATAGAGTCACGGCAGATTAGGAGAAGAAAGTAAGACTTCTTTCTAAACAATAAATCTCATTTCCTTTTGCCCGTCAGCCTCCTTTCCGCCTACCCATCTAACAGCCTCTGCATGGGGCGGAGTCTGCACCACATATCATGGCAGTTGTGGCTTCTACTCATCCCTTAAGCCCTTCACCTTGTCACCATCTTCTCCAACCATCTTTGCCCTGTCCAAAGCCTTCTCACACTCCTCCAAATCCCAGGCCTCTCTCATTCTTTCGAAGATCTGTTCCATTTCAATGATGACCTATAGGCCCTAGCAGTTAACATTATTTATCCCTTAAATAATTCGACATTTTTGCCTCCTAATAATGTAGTGTGTAAAAGTATGTATGAATTCTGCGTCTCATGAGTCACAGAGTACAACATGAGGCACCTAAAAGTACTTCATGATTTCGGTTAGTCGAGAAGTAATGTAGAAGTTGGTTTCATAATACACTTTTGGAGAAATGTCTCTCAACTTTTAAATTTCTTCCAAGATATGATGAATCCAACTTTTTTCTGGGGTAAAAAAAAAAAGATAAGTGAAAACAATTGCCATGTGTATTTGCTTGAACAGAATGTTGCAATTTTCGCCATATCACTGCAGCATGCATACGTATTTTGGTCCTTCTCTGTTTATGTGGCTTTGGCTAAACTTGATACAAGAGAAATTGTATATTAAAATGACCTATTTTAGGAAATATTTTTGTGATTTGAGTTATTTTAAGAACTGCTGTCTCCGTTATCAGCTGCTGTGCAACCACCCCAAATTTTAGTGACTTAAAGCAACAGCAGTCTATTGATGACGTTTCTGTACTTTGGATTGGTCCCTCCTGGGATCACTGATGAATCTGGAGGTTCAGCAGAGGCCACATGGCCCCACATTGTCTCACTAGTCTGGGTGGCAGCTGGTGGGGCTGTCTGCAGGTGATTCAGCCCTCCTTCACTTGGCTGATCTGGCAGGATAGCCTGGTTTCTTATGACACTCTAGCCAGTCCAAGAGGGGAAGAGCAGAAGCAACAAACTGGGCAGTTACACATGTTAGGACCTTCACATCCTCTTGGTCAAGGCAAGCCACAAGGCCAGCCTAGATTCAAGGGAAGAGAGGAGATACACTCCCACAATGGGAAGAGCAGGAAATTATTTGTGACCATGTTTAATCTATCATCGTCTTAATTTTTATCAAATTCATTTAATTAGTAGTAGATATGCAAATAAGAGAAATAAGATTTTCATGTTGCAAGACTGAATATTAGGCAAGCCACAGGCCAGGCTGGATTCAAGGGAGGAGAGAAAATACACTCCCATGAGGGAAAGAGCGGGAAATAATTTGTGACCATGTTTAATCTATCATGGTCTTAATTTTTATCAAATTCACTTAATTAGCTGTAGATATGCAAATAAGAGAAATAAGATTTTTACGTTGCAAGACTCAATATTAATGAAACAAGTATCTGGTGTCATTTTTAAACCTCTAACAAAGTTCATTCAGAAACTATGGCCCTGTGATAGTTGAAAGAAAACCAAAAGGCTGTATTGCTGTTTTCCATTTTATTTGTACTTGCCACCATCTAGCTCTACCTAAACCTCAACTGAATATAGATGTTTTAAAAAGCTACCAATTTCTATAATTTATTGTAAGAGGGAACAGTTTCAGGATATGTTTAACATCTAGTCATATTTAATGAAGCCATGCCTTGGAACCTAAAGTAAAACAAGTCAGACGAAGAAATGACTTCTATTTAAGTAGAAGCTAACAATTGTTTAGGAAGTGAGGATGCCTTCATTTTGGTACCTACTTAATTTATAATTTAAACTAAAAATTGAAATTGGTTTTCTTTTTTTTCTAAATTAGCTACACATTAATTTGTTTCAGTGTTTTAAAATCTAAGCTTTATGTCTTTTCTGAACACTCAAAATAATTGAGTTGAAATGATTTAATGATATAACAGCTCAATTAAGTAAACTCTCAGGATATCTTCCATCTTATGAGTCTATTAATAATAGCCCTCTATCCTGTAATAAACCATAATAGAAAAGAATACGAAAAAGTACATATATATATATATATCCGAATCACTTTGCTGTACATCAGAACCTAACACAATATTGTATATCAACTATACTTAAATTAAAACAAAATAGCTCTCTTGGTGTACCTAGTACCCAGATCTTGGTCTTTAATACCATTTTGCACTAAAAGGAATCCTTGGAGAAATGGTTGAGTCCAGAGCTGGCACAGGAAATACACAAGATGAGCCTAGAACATCTTGTTAGGCCACAAGTAAGGAAGTGCTCAAAATAAATAAATAATGGAGTATGTTACAAAGACTAGGGAGATAGCTTGAAGGTTTTCCACTGGTCAAATCAAAAACAATTTGAACACATAATTAAGTACACTAATGAATTATAAGCAATTGCAAAAAATCAGAAATCATGATTCATATTAAATAAGTAGGGGTGAAGGGAGTACTCTGGAGGAATCAGGCTCCCTGACTTCAGACTATACTACAAAGCTGTAGTCATCAAAACAGTATAGTACTGGCACAAAAATTGAAATTGGTTTTCAAAGGAAAGAATTTTTTTTTTACATTAGCAACAAGTTTCTTTCTTAGAGGATTGTAGGCTTGAGTTATTTAAGGAGGGATCCCCTAATCACATGCTACTATAAAATTAGCTAATGATGCAAACAATAATAACAGCTGCCATTGCACTAAGGTTTCTTGAGTGTCTATTGCAGTTTTAAACAATTATCCCTTTTAATCCTAGTTTGTGGAAGGTGGATCTTGAGGGTCTTAAAGATTATGAAATTTGCTGAGGGTTACACAGCGGAGATTGGAAGCTGGTATGCCTGACTGCTACTCACCTCTACAAATAAGGGCAGGCATCACACCTTCTAACAAGCTTCCTCTGTCAGCCTCACTGAATTGAAATTTGGTGCCGAGCTCGCCCATCATGCCTGTAATAAAATATATAGCATATAAGTAAGTGATAAAAACTGTAGGGAAAATAGGAAAAAGGAAGGTGTGTGGAGCAGGGGTGGTGATGGGGGAGTCATCAAATCAGTTTTAGATGGAGTTCAAGGAAAGCCTCACTGAGCAAGGGGCCAGGTAGCTAGGGAAGAAGGATGTTCTGAGCAGAAGGAAAGAAAACTGCAGATGTCCTGAGGCAGGAGTATGAACGGCTTGTTCAGGAAAGAACAAGGAGGCCAGCATGGCTGGAGGGCAGCCAGGAAGAAGGGCAGGTTGGCAGGGGAGGGTTTGTTTTAGATATTTTAATTTTCATATGCTTATGAAACATCCATGGGGAGATGTAGAAGAGACACATAAATAGATAGATGTAAGAATCCAGACTGCCAGGAGGACATCAGGGCTGGTACCTACCTGTAGAAGTCGTCGGTTCATAGACTGTTTCAATCGGTGGCAACTCAGATTGGGAAGAGAATAACAAATTTGTGGTGACTTGTCCAGGGAGAGATGATATCAGGGCAGGATCCTGAGGAAGTTGCCTGAGATCAAGGAGCAGAAATTGGGGAAGAGGACATGGTAGGTGAAGGGATCGGCTTTATGCAAGGACACCGGACGTGGGGAGGTTTGGAGTGTGGGGAGCAACATCAGATGTGGCCGCTTGCAGGACACAACACTGAGGGAGAAGAAAGGGTGTAGGAGAGGGGCTGGTAATAAGGTTAGAGAAATAGATTGGAGAGCCAGATCGCTAACATCTTTATATGACACACTAAGAAATATAGTATTTGTTCTGCAACCAGATGGGAGCCATTGAAGGCTTTTAAGCAGGAATGTGACACGATCAGATGCATCCTTTAGGAAAATAACTAGCAGACCAGTGAAGGTTAAATTGGAGATGAGAAAGATTTAATTCATGTACATAATAACTGTCGACAATGTTGAAAGTGATGGTCACACGATGTACAGGTTAAGTGCTATGGAAAGATTTATATGTACCTCTTTAATGTTGAAAAATATCTCTGAAAAGACAAATAGTGATCTGTGTGTGATGTTACTCATTTTTTTCTTTCTTTCTACATAAGTCCAGTTTATATTTCTTAACCTTATGGTCTGTAATTTAAGAAGAAATTACAGACTTTAGGAAGCAGGTTCCAAACCCAAGTTAAAAGGACCCCTGTTTGTAACAGCTACAGCATCATTGTTTTTCATTTCATTTTAGTTTGTTTTGCCTTCCAGTTAAAATCTCTAAATATATTTATTTCAGTTTATATAGCGCCCATCAGGAAGACATCTACCTGGGTGCCTTACAGTTTTTTATTTAATTTTTATTTTATATTGGAGTATAGTTGATTTACAATATTGTGTTTGTTTCAGGTGTACAGCAAAGGGATGTTACTCTTTATTATAATTTTTGTTAGAGAATAATATGCTATGATTGACTTCTTTTTCCTAAAGGCCTTTCTTATCTTGAAAGGTCTAAAATTATCATCTATTTTGAAATGTGAATACACTGTAAATGTTCACATCTCTGTCCACAGGGCTGAACCCTCAGGTGCCACAGTTAGCTCACCATTTTACTTGGTTCCTAAAGAAACCTATCCAACTCACTTGTACTTAAATCCCATTTCAATGGGATATGAGAAAAAAAGAAAGATGGCAGTTCAGAAATGCCCTCGTGTTTTCTATCCCAGAATACCATCAGCCATGTAATACTGGTCAAATTGTAGTATTTCATTTTGGAAAAACAATGGAGCATTTAGCCCAAACACAAGGTATAGGAGCCAGAAATATGCATCCCTTAAAGCTTGCTTAAAGGAATTCCCCTTAATCAGACGGGAGCCTATTCTTCCTGTTGATGGAGATTGAGAGCAAAGCCACATTTCTTGCATGTCTGTTCTGTGCCAGGCAACTTTCACATGAATTTTCATTTAACTTTTAAAACGCTGTGGTATAGGTGTAATTTTACAAGTGACAAAATTGAGGCTCAGAGATTTAAATAACTTGGCTAAGGATAACAGCTCTTATCTGAAGTGATTGTTACTTCCATTTCACCTCTGCTTACCTTATTAAGAGAAAACATACTTGATGTCTAAAGCAAAATCTCCACAGACAGGTAGCAGAAAGGTCCTATGAATATTGTTTCTCATAGAAGGGTTTGAGTGCTGTTTGAAGATTCATCCATCTCAATAAATATCCAGTCTCTTTCTTTCTAAGTATTTCTTTCTGCATGCCTGGTCATGATGCAAGTGTTGACTGAAAAAATGCACAACCCAGAGGTTGAGAGTTATGTTTTATTTGGCCGACTTTCTGAGGACTTCAAGCCTGGGAGACAAGACTCTCAGATCACTCTGAGGGACTGCTCCAAAGAGGCAAGATGGGGAGCCAGGATATATAGTTTTTGTAGCAAAGACCAGGTAGTCGGAACATCAAAAGGTTACTGTTAATTAAAGAAAACCAGACCTCTCAAGTTAAAGAAATTAGCGTTTTTCTGTATATGGGAAGATGCAAAGTCTGGGCTCATTGAAATCATTCCTTTGATATGCACCTCAGCTACCTGGGGCCAGTATGCTGTGTTTTCTCATCGTGAGTCTCCCCAGGGTGCACTGTTGTGATGGGAGAAGCTACAGCAGTGGGCATTCTGTTTCCATCCTGAGTTCCCTCAGGGCTCACCTTTGGGGCAGCTGTAATGTGCTGGCTTGATGGCTGCAACATTCTTTGTTTATTGATATGGCAAGTGGCATTCTTAGTTCACACAGGTATAGGTATGAAGGGTTGAAAAAAATTGGGAGGGTTTTTTTTTCCCCTCCAGGACTTAAAAGTCTTATTAAAGATGAGCATTTATTACTTTAAGTATGTCATTCCATTAAGAAGATATTTGGCTAATTTGGGTGAATAATTGATGAAATTAAGAGAAAAATCTAAATTTGTTCTTGTATCATGAAAAAAAAGATTAAAAATCATTTGCATTTTCCTGCATTCGAATGGACTGGTTTCTACTATCATTTTCTCATCAAGGGACTCAATAAATATCATTCATAGTGTAAATATTTATTGAGCACCTATTCCCTCCCTACTAGGCATTGTTCTGGAAGCTAAATAGAGAACAGTAAACAGAATAAACAAAACTCCCTGCCTTTTGGAAGCAGACATCCAGTATAAGTTTGTGGTATGTTCAGTGAAAGATGTACATCCGAATCACCCACAGAGCAGTTTAAAGATGCAGAGTTCTTCCCATCAGAATGTGACGACATTTGCATGTTTTATCAGTTTCACAGAGGATTGTGATTACAAAGCTCAGACTGAGAAACTTTTGTAGAAAGAAGTGGTGACGCTCACATGTTTCCTCCATTGAAACCGGTCTTGCTCCACTTTTCTTATCAAATCCCCACCCTTTGTCAGACATGGAGGGAATATGAGAAAACACAAGGCACAGAGTTATTGCTTTGAAAAGTGTGGTTTGCTCAGTGTTTTAAATGTATTGATTAAATCAACTTTACAAGTAGAATAATGTTTTAACCCATGAGAAATATTGATGTATAAAGGGACACTATCAAAATAAGAATGAGGAAATGATCTTCTTCTAATTTGAATAGACACCTATAGATCTCACTGTTTCATAAAATTGTACTCAGTCATCAACTGTTGGGGTATCTTAAACCACCGCTCCAGAAGGTGTACACACCCTGACCCATTTTCTGCACTAATCTAAAATGTATTGGATATTAACTACTTTTATCGTTAATCCTCATTTTGAGAGACACATTTCTCATTTTTGTCTTATTTTGGTTTTCCAAACATCAGTGCTCTCTTGTTATGAGGACAGAGTTTTATTGGCACTTCTTTCTAATTCTCAGCCTGATCAGTCTCCCATTGTATACTGTGCTTTTGCTCAGCCATACTCTTAAAGGATAAATCATAATGCCCACCTGTCCTTGATGCTTTTTAATTCCATAAAACTTTAAAATATATGTTTTTCAGTTAATTAAATGTCTGGACAGCTAAGTAGTAAATTCTGTGCAGAAGTGGACTTCGAGGTCAGGAAAATTTCAACTATGAAGTTATTACCTAGAATCAGTTTGCATATATCTTGCTTCATTGTTACCTCAGTGTTAGGAAGAAAAGAAGGAACAGCCAGGGAATATGTGATTAGTCCAAGATGAATGAATTGAATTCATTTGATAAATATAATTAGCCATTACACACCAACTTCATAAACAAGGAACAGTTCGCAGAAAACAAAGGTGTATGCAAATTCCAGTGTGCCTTCTATTTTATGTTAGGCCTTCTCTAGATGTATGCAGGACTGAGATAACTTGACCTTCATGTTGAGTGGATGGCTTTCTTGAGGGAAAATTATTTGTGTGCCATACCAAGGCTGCACTGGTGGCTCTGTGATGGATGTTTAACTCTGAGAAAACAGGTGCTGAAATGAGCGTCGGTATTGAAATACACAGTAATGATGGCTCCTCATTAAGGTGCAGATAAGGAGAACCTAGGCAATGAGCAATACAGTTACCAAGGCCACAGGCTGTGTTTCTCACTAGTTCAGAAGGCCAAGGATACATTTATTTTTCACCCCTCCATGTTTGCTTTCTCTTTTAGTAAAATTTGGAGTAGGCACTATGTGGTAGAGAAAGGAATCATTACCAGTGGCGAAACTTTACCTTTTGACCCTTGACGACTTTTCAGTAGTGAACTTAAATAGGATCTTTTTTCCCGTTTCGGAGGCTGGTTTTGATCAGACCACTGTACATGGCTGCATAGGTCAGATAAACCCTAAAGCAGGAAAGCAGATGTCTTCTCGTTATCCCTCCAAACTCCGAGAGCTGGGCACGAAGTTTCAAGGGTGGCTTTGCGTATTGTGTAAGCTGAGTTTCAGGGTGCTGGAAGCCCATTTTAACAAGGACAGTTAAATCATTAACCAGAATGGTTGCATTTGGTTAAATCAGAATTTCTTTTGTAAGCAAATTAAAATTTAGGTAGGACATGCTGACCTCAGATTATAAAATAGCCCATTTAGGAAGAACTTACCCAAATGGTAAGAGGATACTTGAGTTATAACGATCTGTGTGAATGATACAAAATAACATAACACTATCACTTGGAGTCTCAGTTAAGGGTTAGGATACTCCATGACTGCCGTTGAAGAAATAGTTATTCATAGATTGAATTCTTACTAATCAGGATAATAATTACCGTATTACATCAAGTTTTATCTTAAATATCACCCGTTCTTACCACTCCTCCATTCATATCACCTCCTCTAACTGCTCTTTTCTGGAGCACTCCTTTTCGTAACTGTTCTGACCTGTACTTACCTGCATCTTTGCGCCTGTAACTCAGCATTAGAGTTTGCAACTTACTTGTTTGGTTGGCTGGCACAGGATTTAGTAAAATGTGCAGGATATGAATGGAAAAATATTAGATGAATAGATATAAAGTCACTTGGAAGAAAGTACATGAAAAGCTATAATAATGAAATTGTAAAAATCATACCTATGCTGAGTGAATACCCTAGGAAGTCTCCAATGACATGTATTTATTGTAGTCAAATGCACTTTGGCCATTTATCCAGAAATTTCTTTCTTTGATAACTTGTGCTGCTGCCGTCATTCAGTCAACTCTTCAAATTCCATTTTCCACGTGAGGACTTCTCATTCAAAGATTTTCTTATTGCCATCACCCCAAAATGTTCTTCTTACTGAATTTCTCCTGATGGATTCTTTCATCTTATCCTTAACAAAGGATGAAGGAACCCCTCTGGGATTTCTTGCTAACATCAAAATGTGTAAAATAATTATCCCTTGAAGGGATGTTCAATGAATAATTGTTGCTACCTCCTATTTGCATCTTTCGTGTTGCTCTAAGGCAGGGGTCCCCAACCCCCGGGCCTCGGACCGGTACCAGGCTGCACAGCAGGAGGTGAGCCGTGGACGAGTGAGCAAAGCTTCATCTGCCGCTCCCCGTCGCTCACTTTACTGCCTGAACCGTCGCTTACATTAGTGCTTGAACCATCCCCACCCCTCGTCCATGGAAATATTGTCTTCCACGAAACCGGTCCCTGGTGCCAAAAAGGTTGGGGACCGCTGCTCTAAGGGAAAACAAACGCAAGTTTTCTGTGCTGAAGGTGCCAGCCTCCCAGTCAATTTCTGCGATGTAAATCTGCATTTTACATCAGTCACCTTAAACTGACTTGTGCTGTTAAGATAAGAACAAGTAGACATTGGACGTCTAAATAAAGTTCATATTGTTGGGATTCTTATAAAGATTTTTATTAAAATGTTTTTTACTCATAACAACATTTCTTTTGTAAATGGACTTGTGGGTCACAGTTCATGTGCATAACTAGCTAGCATAATTCCAGAGAAGCAAAGAATCGTCAGGTCAGAAGAAAGAGCATAGGCACTCAGTCAGACGCACTGTGATTCTCATCTCAGAGCCACCAAGTTATTCAAGGAGCCTCAGTATTCTCATCTACAAAATGGGGACAACAGTAGAATCTACCTGAGAGAGTCTGTGGTAAATAAATAATATCCATGTAAAGTGTTTAACATTGGGTGAAACACAGACTAAGCATTGCAAAACTAGGAGCTATAATAATTTAAACACATTATTATTTTGAAGGTGTGCAAGAAGACACAAAACAGAATTAATTTTCTGAAGAGTCCATCAGGGCTATGTATTAGTTAGGGAATGCTACACTGCTCTATCAAAAGATTCCTTATAGTCCAGGGGCTCAAGGAATGCAGAAGTGTATGTACTGTTCACTTAATCCTCCTCAACAGGTATTCCAAGTCAGCGAGTTCTATTTTGTATGATCATTTTCAAGGTCTCTCTGGTTAGCATCATTTCAGCACGGAAAGGACAAAAGAACATGGCAAAGCAAATGTGGGAGATTTAGGGTCAGACGTGGAAATTGCATCTGTCAGGTCCACTCAGATTGCACTGGGAGAAAAAAATAGTCACAAAGCTTTTCACAACTGGAAGGAGGCAGGATGGTAAAGGAACATACGTAGCTGGGCAGCCATACGGTTCTATGGAAAAAGAGGAAGATGAATTTTGGTTAGCTGTTAGTCTTCTACGGAAGATTGAAGTTTTCAGAAGATTGGCAGAGCACACGTGGGTCTTAAGGAAATTGCCTACATTAGAGATTATAAGCCAGCCTGTCTAGAGTTTACAGTTTTGTGGTTTTCCTTGTATTAAATGAGTGAGTGGGAATAAACTTTACAAGATCGTTTCCAGTTCTTGGTATTACAGAATTAGAGAATTCTGACTTTCAGCAAAATACCACCTTGGTTATCTTTCCTAATTGGAAAATCACCAACAAAAATATAGGGTAAGTACTACGTGGATTTTGTTTTCCATTTTCAAAGGTGAATAACATTAAGTGTGAAGTTATGACAAACAATTGCCAAATGTATCCATTCAGACATTTTTAAAAACAAAATAGTTTAATTATGCTGGTTTTTCTAAGTTTTTCTGAACTGGAAAATCGTGAGATTTCTGTGATTGTCTATTTGATGTGATAGTTAGATTTTTAAGTGTATTTTCACTAGACTTCACCTGTTGTGGGATTCACATCATAACTCAGAGGAACAAAAGGGATTTGGGTCGGGGTTAACCTCTATCTCGGTAAAGAGAATGTGAAGCTTAAGATATACATCATTTTTATTGATATTTATGTAGAAGGAGATAGGTAATGTTTTTTAAATTCATTCTTTGTGGGCTTCCCTGGTGGCGCAGTGGTTGAGAAGATCCCACATAACACGGAGCGGCTGGGCCCGTGAGCCATGGCCGCTGAGCCTGCGCGTCCGGAGCCTGTGCTCCGCAATGGGAGGGGCCACAATAGTTAGAGGCCCGCGTATCGCAAAAAAAAAAAAAATTATTATTCCTTTAGGCAGCACAGTATTTGTTTGGAAGAAATACTTTGATAAGCTACCTAAGGTAGAGGGCAAGACTGCAAAGACATAAACTACTGTGTGTAAGATAAGAATCATTTATATTCTTTCTGAAATCTAGAGTGAGCATATGAACTTCTCCCAAGCTTATTAGCACGTAGAATGACTTTGGTTGAAAAACATAGAAGTTTCTTTATAGTTTCTTGAAGGCAAGAGTTATATCTGTCTTGTTTACCAAGGAGCAGCCCCAGGATCTGGAAGGATGCCTATATCTATATCTATAGACATAGATGATATAGGTATAGACCTAGATATAGATACAGATATAGGTGTAGATATAAATGATAGAGACAGTGCATCCTCATATTTTGTTGCATGAATGGATGATTGTAGAAGTCGGAGCTTCAGGGAGACCCCAGCTGACTCCTGGGTTGTATAGGTAACCTGCAGATTGGGAAGATGTCATTTAGCAAACGACTGCACTTGTTACAAAGACGACAGTGGATATTTCCCAAGAGATTTTTTTTTTAAGACGTTTTTCAACAGAGTAAAACATGTAACTCAATAGAAGTAGACAGTTTCCTCTGTTGACCTTTTGAACATCGAAAGTCATGTGTGACCGAGCTCATTCCTGCTTGAATTGTTAGTGTCTTGAATCATTGGTGGAGACTTTGCTGAGTTCATTCATTTACTAATTTATTGTTGGTTGTCAGTGTTTATTTATGCCAGACTCTGTGCTTATTAGCACTGTGATTACAGTGACAAGCAAGGGGAATAAGACACCCTACTCTAAATGAGCTTATAGCTCAGAAGCAAATGTAGCCAAGTCACCACCAGGCTATTAGGTATAGGCTGACTGTGGGGGGGAGGAGAGGGGAAGTGGGGGGGGATCCAAGCAAATGTCTTCCAATTGCAGTGGCTGGTACAGAGGAAATATGTCTGATAACCACATTTACAAGCTGTGAATATTTGTGTTCCATGTGAACAAATAATTTTGAACCTGAACAACTTCCGCATGTTGACTCGGCAACTATTTAATGGGAATATCACTGCTGGCTTAATTTTAAGCTGTGTTTGTTGAGACAGTGATGGTTTCTGTAGACGTTTCAGCACAGCACAATGACTACAGTGGTTCTCAATCGGGGCCAGTATGACCCCTCCAGGAGCCTTTTGGAAATATGTTGGAGCATTTCTGGTTCTCACAATGACTGGGGATACTGGGCAGAGGCCAAGATTCCTAGACACCCTACAGCTCAGTACCACAGAGGATTGTTTCACCCGAAATGTCACTGGCTCCCCACTGAGAAGCCCTGGGAGAGATAAGTCGTTCTTTCTCCCTTTCTGTGTCCTGAAGCTCCTGCTCTAGGTATCCATCCCGGGCTAAGCATGTAAAGAGGCAATCCGTTCCCACACTGGGGCACAAGACAAAAAGAGTCATACCAGAGTAAGGAGAGCGGTGATCCTGGAGTTAACCCCAACCAAAGGACAGTGAGGAAGAAAAACATCAAAGCCCATCAAAGCCATGAGTTATAGGCTGGTCCTCCAGAGGCTGAAAGAGGCAGAAGGAGGAAGGAGGATTTTCTTTCATGATTTGCCTGATTGTGGGGAAAAATGCCCAATCTAATTCTCAGCTTCAGATCATTAATGAATTTTAAATGTGCAGACCCAAGGCTGTCCTACCCAGTCTTAAAAGGATTATGGATCGTTTTAAGGGACTTTTCTGTTCCATCAAAACTTACGAGAACTTTCCTACTTTATTGAGGTAGAATTCTTTTTCATCTTAATGAGATTTATCCTTTCTTTGTTCTCTTAAAACTAAATCTAAAGCATGTCCTTATCAATGCTTCTATTACCCAGGTTAAATATTCCAGAGTCCTCTATCCTCCTGTTTTTTTAAAGGAAATCTGTTCAAAACCACTGGGGATGTGGTGATCAACATTCTAAAAGGTTTCATTTACCTTAAGTATGTCAGGCAGCCCCCAGATTTAATTTTGCAAACCATTGTGTTTTATTTCAGTAACACAATAAAACCTCACTTATCAGGAAGTGCCTTATCTGTGAACTTCAAATACCTAGGACATGGTAAGCTCAGGGAACAAAGTTCCTGATTTTTACGCCCAAAATGGAAAACTTTTGGCGTCTCCTGGGAGTCAATTTATTTTCAATTTACATAGAGTCCTAAGGAGCTTGGTTACCTGGTTCTCTAGCTTACAACAGATTGGAAAGTGAACAGCCAGGGTCTTGTTTAGTTCAGGCTGGGGACTGGAGAAGGAGCCTGCCTGTAGCCTTGCAAGGAAAAGGTAGAGAAAATGGTATCAAACATTTGAAAGCAATAGAAGAAGTCCAAAACCATGAGAGTCTGGAGCCATGCTCTTATGTTCAGAGGAAACATCCTAACCAGGTGGTTCCCGAAGCGTGGCTGGTGCCCAGCTAGGGGTAGTCATTGATGATCATGGTAACCGTATCGTAAGAAGTGAGAGAAGTTTGAAGTGTATTTTAAAAGGTTCCCCTCAAATTTGTAGTTTTTTTAAGTTGTGTTAATTATAAGACTAAGCTCTGGTGGTCTGGGGGAAAAAAAAAGTTTATTTAGACTGTCTTATTTCCTAATAAAATTGGATGGATGAGGCAGTTGTATGTGAAATTCAGTTGAGAAATCCACCATTGAAAGTTGGAATGATTCAAAGCTGATCACAGCAAGTTCTGTATTTTCTTATGCCCCTCAAAGGGTAGGTGTGTTTCTGAGCTACAGACTTCCTGATACTGTGTGTAGTTCACTTGGTTTCCTCATATGCACATTTGGGTCCGTCCTGGCTCAGATACACATGCTAATGTGTATCCTCAGGCTGGTTCATGCATGAGATCGTCAGTTCCCAGCATTTATTAAGGTGGAAAGAGAGAGCTGCTCCAACTCAGTTCGCACTAGTATGGATAAAAAGGATTGAGGAATTGGACTGAAATCAGATGCTATCAAAATAGAAGACAGCTGTTACATAATATTATTAAAGCTTACATATTACACTATTTCTATACCTTTGTTTATCACTCTTAGATTGATATAATTGCATTTGTATTTGTAGAGTATGATTTCAATGAAATCAATTTATTTCAGAGAAAGACTAATCAATGTTGATAGGGTAAAATGTATAGCCCTAAAATGTTCGTATGTACTGGGTCACTATTGTTCTAATACCCAATGTCTGATAAGGAAGAAAAATGTAATAGTTACTGAAATGATGATAAACAATGGGAGTGCTTTGAGACAATGAACTGGATGCTCTGAGAGAAAAAAAAAAATGGTGGGAGGAAGATTGACCTGTTTTCTATGCGAAGTTTTGAATTATAGAACCATCCAGTTACAGTTATATTTTGATGCCCAAAGTGGGCAGCATAGGTAAATGGTTGCTCTTAGCAAATATTGCCTCTTCTTGTCTTATTCTTTCCTGAGTTTTTAACATAATATTTCTGCCCTCTTACTACATAGAGCTAAATTTTTAGACTGTTTATATTATGAGGAAATTCTGAGATGTAGGTTGTCATTTGCATTTTTAATCATTATGCAAGTGACTTGTAATCATTGAAGAGTTGTATAATTATACATAATCTATTTAATGGAATCTAAAATAGAACATATGCCTTGCTGTAGCCTCATGTTTCTCATTTGAGAATAAAATAGCATTTCTTTTCCTCACATGACAATGTTGTGAATATTGTTTGTAAAGGACTTTGAGAATTTCAAGACAAAGGTGCTAAAGGTTTTTCAGTACAGAAATGAATATTGTTGCAGTTCTTAATTTATCTTCCCCATTCATGAAATAGTTTCAAATTCCTATTTATTCCAAACTTTGTCTAGTTATTAATTCAAGGAGTGAGATACTGAAAGATCAACTTCACATGTCTTATCTTTTCCTGTTTAGTTAATGGCTGTATGTTATGTCTCCGTTCAGTATATACAACCTATTTTAAAATAACTATAGGGAAGACTTCTTTATTAAGAATGTCTGAGTGGTAGATGTGGAAGTATTTTTTATGTACTTGCCTGTGGCTTTATAAAGTAGAAGTTCAGTATAAGCAATCCATTTTAATCCTTTGCTTTTCTGACTTTAAAGCTCAGTAAACATTTGGTAAATGAATGTTGAATGTTAATGTATTCTGTTTACCCAGCTCATGAAATAGACAAAAGGAAGCAGGTGCCTTAATAAAGGCAGCAGTGACTGAAGCACTTAATCCTGGTGATATGAAGATGTTTAAATGCAACTCACTCTTCCTGAGTGACTCTAGGTCAGAAGCAGTCAGTTCAACTGCAAACATCTTATGTGTGGTTAAGAAATCTAAGTTAATTTGTAGAATTTAATAATTCCCAGCACTGCCCACCAAAGTAGTATTAGATCGTAACTGTTTGTTGCATAAATAACAATTATCGATATTGGTTTATAACACTGAGTACCTTACACAGCTCTCCTGGACTTAGCAGGGATTCCTGAAACTGCCCAATCTCATTGGACATAATAGTCAAGAATAACACGTTTCAAAGGAATCCTTTCTCTTGCTTGTTACCAGAGTAAATTTTGGCTCTGACTATATCCCCAAAATATTTTAAAATGAATATAAAAATTTAGCAAATTATATATGTTTTAATGCAATTTTTTTATTGGAGTATAGTTGATTTACAATGTTGTGTTAGTTTCAGGTATACAGCAAAGTGAATCAGACATACACATATATCCACTCTTTTTTAGATTCTTTTCCCATATAGGCCATTATAGAGTATTGAATAGAGTTCCCTGCGCTATGCAGTAGAGTAGGTCCTTATAGAGAGTCAAATATCAGATTTAAGACTGCGGTTGGAAGATAAGGGATAAGAAACAGCTTGCATCGACCTAATATAATACGTTTCAAGGATTGTAGCTCTTGAAACTTTAAATAGTGTCTCAAAATTGTCATTAGGAAAGAGCCTTTTATAGCCAGTATTTTTCATAACTGTGTACTAGGTGGTAGGCAGGAGATATTTCCTGTTCCTCTGAGTTTTGCCCAAAGCATCCAGCTCTGCTCCTGCACGTAGTAGCTCTTGGTGAGTAAATGCTGAATGAGTCACTGAGTGGTACTTTCCACGGTGTCTCCCCTCCCCACCCCAGCACACAAGGTGGTGTGTAATGATTGTAATGACCCTGCAGAAGCAGCAGCACATTTCCATGAAAATGGTTGGCAATTGCCTACTGGGGTATGAATATATAAAAACATTTATGTAGGTGATTCCAAATTTATCCAACATTTTGGGAGTTGTCTTCATGCTTCATAATCTTTAGGTAACAGGAATTGTTAACTGTCTGAACTTTTTTTTAATTGCCTTGTCTATTAATAGCATTTCAAAGGAAAGAATATTTTCTCTACTTCTGTGATTTTTTTTTCTTAAGAAAACTCTTATCTCACATTGTTTTTTGGTAAATTATTGTGGTTATTGATTGATTTCAGAAGTGGGCAACTTTGTTTTGTAAATATTCATGTAATAGAGTTTGGGCTTGATCAATATGATTCCTCATTCTCATGCATCTATTTAAGCTGTCCTGCCAGGAAATTCTAAGCCTCAGGCATCTTTTCTAAGAAGTCAGGGAATCAAACTGTACAGATTGTCTCAGAGTCAGGTACCTGATGCTTAAATTTGTAGGTTTTTCCACAGTGTTTGTAGTCAAGCATTCAGATTTATTAAATGGCGCCATACCTAAATCATCAGAGCTGGAGTGAACGACCAATCAAAACTTGGACATTTTCCTCCTAACTCTTTGTTTAGTTTAAGCGGCTTATCCAGAATGTCTGTGGGCTTTAGCAGAGAGGAAACTCATATTTTAAAATAAATGCGTACACACTTTTGGCTGAATTTTAATGCAATAAAAAATACGTTATTTTGCAACAAGCTCTTTAATATATTATCTAAGTTTACCTGGTATTTCATTTCATATTAATTTATCAAAGAGAAAGGGAGAATGAATAGGGATACCATTCATACTTTAGAAAAGGAGCTGCAAGCAAAAAAAATAACAGGCTTTTTGGTATTCCGCATAAATCTTGGCCATGTAACCACAAAACGAAAGGGACTAGAGGATTTAACCTTCAGCATTTTCTAGCCTTTTTATCATTCAAAATGAAAGAAAACTGACTGTGGCTTCTTGTTTGTTTGTTCGTTGATATCTAAATTTGTTCTTCAGTCTGTGTATAAAAATAGCAAAAAATAATCATATTGCTACTTTAAACTTATTTTGAAAAAACTATACAATTAAGAGATTTTGAAACGGAAAAATGGGTGTGGTCATGCCATGTTTCCCCATTTTTACGCAGCCAGGAAGGAACAGAGGAAATGAGTGCAGACCCCTGCTCTTTCTCCTGTAACAAAATTTCGAGTGCTTAGTTGATTACAGTGTAATTTTACTCCTGAATAAAAGTAAATAGTAAATAGATAGTAAATAAGACATTATTTTTTAAAACACCTAGAAAGGTGTAGGCGAATAATTTTTAACCAGTTTCTAAGATGTGTCCTTTAATGTCTGTTTATCTTTCACAGTCATATTTAAAATAATCCTATACATCGTCTATAATATATAACATGTATAATATGTAGCTTTATGTATTTACATATACATATAATTTCTAAAAATTTTGCCTCACCAATTGGTTCTCCAGTCTTTATTCAGTCTTTACAAGGTCTCTAAAGTACCGTACAATGTATCATCCCATTTTAAAATTTTCACTGAAGTCTCCACTTTACTTGAAAAAAAAATAGTTTCTTTATTGTGGCTTGAAAGTCAAGGACCTCTTAGCTCTGTTGCTAATCTGTCTTTCCCTCCTCATGGCCACCCCTGTCGCTCCGTTTACACTGCTGGTGCTACCCCTTTCCTGTCTGTTCCCTGAATTCACACTACTTCCTCCTACCCACACACCTTTTCTTACACTATCCCCTTCTTCCCCTGTGAATTCCTCTCTTCTGTTTACCCCACCTTTCTGTCTGTGAAATAGTTTCTCTGATTCTGAACTCTAGGTTGGCAGGTGACGTTCTTCGTTGAGTCTAAAGGGGCTGCTCTGCTGACGCATTTTTGCAGTATCTCCGACCAGAAGTTGGCTGTCACTTGTATCTTTACTCCTCTATAGAATTTGTTTGTTTCTCTGAGCACTTTTAAGATTTTCTCTTTTATCACTGGTTTTAAGCAATGTGATTATAATGTCCCTTGGTGTGGTTTCTCTCCATATTTCTTTTGCTTGGCATTTTTTTTTTTTTTTTTTTTTGCGGTACGCGGGCCTCTCACTGTTGTGGCCTCTCCCGTTGCAGAGCACAGGCTCCGGACGCGCAGGCTCAGCGGCCATGGCTCACGGGCCTAGCCGCTCCGCGGCATGTGGGATCTTCCCGGACCGGGGCACGAACTCATGTCTCCTGCATCGGCAGGCGGACTCTTAACTACTGCGCCACCAGGGAAGCCCGCTTGGCATTTTTTTGAGCTTCTTGAATCGATGGGTTTATAGTTTTCATCAGATCAGGACATATTTCAGTCAATATTTCTTTAAGTAGTTTATCCATTTCCCTCTCTTCTCCCCTTTCATGAAACTCTAGTTACCCATTTATATGGTCATCTGATGTTGTTCCAATGTTCACTGATAACTCCATTCTTTGTTTTTATCCCAGCCACTGTATATTCGGTTTGATTGATGCTTTTTATATCTTGTATAATTCTCTTATCCTGTTCATGCTTTCCTTTACCTTCTTCAACACAGAGAGGGAGACGGAGAGAGAATGTGTGTGTGTGTGTGTGTGTGTGTGTGTTCTTTTAACATCCTGTCTACTAAATTATATCATCTTTGTCATGGTTGGGTCCATTTCTATTGATTCTCTCTTAATTATAGATGGTATGTTCCTGCTTGTTTGCATGTCTGAGGATTTTTTTACTTTGATGCCAGATATTGTGAATTGTGAATTTTACACCCTGGGGTACTGGTATTTTTGTACTCCTGTAAAATGTCTTATCTTTGTTTTGGGATGCATTTAAGTTGGAAACATTTCCATCTTTTTGAGACTTGCTTTTAAGATTTGTTAGGAAGGACCAAAAATTCCTTTAGTCTAAGGCTGCCAAGGCAGTGCCCTTCAGAGTGTTCTGCAGATGTCCCACGCATCACTCTGGCTGGAGGAGATGTGGACTCTTCCTGGCCTGTGTGCTCTGGAGGTTGCTCTTTTTATTTTTCCTTTTTTTTTTTTTTCAAAAATCCGTTATTTTTCTTTGTTTCTTTTAATTTATTTATTTTTCTTATTAGTCATCCATTTTATACGCATCACTGTAGACATGTCAATCCCAATCTCCCAATTCATCACACCATAAACCCCCCCACTGCCGCTTTCCCCCCTTGGTGACCATACGTTTTTAATTTTTTTTTTTTTTTTTTTTTGCGGTACGCGGGTCTCTCACTGTTGTGGCCTCTCCCGTTGCAGAGCACAGGCTCCGGACGCGCAGGCTCAGTGGCCATGGCTCACAGGCCCAGCCGCTCCGCGGCATGTGGGATCTTCCTGGACCGGGCCACGAACCCATGTCCCCTGCATTGGCAGGCAGATGCTCAATCACTGCACCACCAGAGAAGCCCCATCTGTACCATTTTCTAGGTTCCACATATATGCGTTAGTATACGATATTTATTTTTCTCTTTCTGACTTATTTCACTCTGTATGACAGCCTCTAGATGTATCCACGTCTCTACAAATGACCCAATTTCATTCCTTTTTATGGCTGAGTAATATTCGATTGTATATATGTGCCACATCTTCTTTATCCATTCGTCTGTCGATGGGCATTTAGGTTGCTTCCATGACCTGGCTATTGTAAATAGTGCTGCAATGAACACTGGGGTGCATGTGTCTCTTTGAATTATGGTTTTCTCAGGGTATATGCCCAGTAGTGGGATTGCTGGGTCATATGGTAGTTCTATTTTTAGTTCTTTAAGGAACCTCCATACTGTTCTCCATAGTGGCTGTATCAATTTACATTCCCACCAACAGTGCAAGAGGGTTCCCTTTTCTCCACACCCTCTCCAGCATTTGTTGTCTGTAGATTTTCTGATGATGCCCATTCTAACTGGTGTGAGGTGATACCTCATTGTAGTGTTGGTTTGCATTTCTCTAATAATGAGTGGTGTTGAGCAGCTTTTCGTGTGCTTCTTGGCCATCTATCTGTATGTCTTCTTTGGAGAAATGTCTATTTAGTTCTTCTGCCCATTTTTGGATTGGGTTGTTGGATCTTTAACATTGAGCTGCATGAGCTGTTTATATCTTTTGGAGATTAATCCTTTGTCCGTTGATTCATTTGCAAATATTTTCTCCCATTCTGAGGGTTGTCTTTTCGTCTTGTTTGTGGTTTCCTTTGCTGTGCAAAAGCTTTTAAGTTTTATTAAGTTCCATTTGTTTATTTTTGTTTTTATTTCCATTACTCAAGCAGGTGGATCAAAGAAGATCTTGCTGTGATTTCTGTCAAAGAGTGTTCTTCCTTTGTTTTCCTCTAAGAGTTTTATAGTGCCTGGTCTTACATTTATGTCTCTAATCCATTTTGAGTTTATTTTTGTGTATGGTGTTAGGGAGTGTTCTAATTTCATTCTTTTAAATGTAGCTATCCAGTTTTCCCAGCACCACTTATAGAAGAGGCTCTCTTTTCTCCATTGTATATCCTTGCCTCCTTTTTCATAGATTAGTTGACCATAGGTGCTTGGGTTTATCTCTGGGCTTTCTATCCTGTTCCATTGATCTATATTTCTGTTTTTGTGCCAGTACCATATTGTCTTGATTACTGCAGCTTTGTAGTATACTCTGAAGTCAGGGAGTCTGATTCCTCCAGCTCTGTTTTATTCCCTCAAAACTGCTTTGGTTATTCGGGGTCTTTTGTGTCTCCATACAAATTTTAAGATTTTTTGTTCTAGTTCTGTAAAAAAGCCATTGGTAGTTTGATAGGGATTGCATTGAATCTGTAGATTGCTTTGGGTAGTAGAGTCATTTTCACAATATTAATTCTTCCAATCCAAGAACATGGTATATCTCTGCATCTGTTGTTATCATCTTTAATTTCTTTCATCAGTGTCTTATAATTTTCTGCATACAGGTCTTTTGTCTCCCCAGGTAGGTTTATTCCTAGGTATTTTATTCTTTTTGATGCAATGGTAAATGGGAGTGTTTCCTTAATTTCTCTTTCTCATGTTTCATCATTAGTGTATAGGAATGCAAGAGATTTCTGTGCATTAATTTTGTATCCTGCAACTTTACCAAATTCATTGATTAGCTCTAGTAGTTTTCTGGTGGCATCTTTAGGATTCTTTATGTATAGTATCATGTCATCTGCAAACAGTGACAGTTTTACTTCTTCTTTTCCAATTTGTATTCCTTTTATTTCTTTTTCTTCTCTGATTGCCATGGCTAGGACTTCCAAAACTATGTTGAATAATAGTGTTGAGAGTGGACATCCTTGTCTTGTTCCTGATCTTGGAGGAAATGGTTTCAATTTTTCACCATTGAGAATGATGTTTGCTGTGGGTTCGTCATATATGACCTTTATTATGTTGAGGTAGGTTCCCTCTATGCCCACTTTCTGGAGAGTTTTTATCATTAAATGGGTGTTGAATAGATGCTTTTTCTGCATCTATTGAGATGATCATATGGTTTTTATTCTTCAATTGTTAATATGGTGTATCACATTGATTGATTTGTATATATTGAAGAATCCTTGCATCTCTGGGATAAATCCCACTTGGTCATGGTGTATGATCCTTTTAATGTGTTGTTGGATTCCATTCACTAGTATTTTGTTGAGGATTTTTGCATCTATATTCATCAGTGAAATTGGTCTGTAATTTTCTTTTTTTGTAGTATCTTTGTCTGGTTTTGGTATCAGGGTGATGGTGGCCTCATAGAATGGTTTGGGAGTTTTCCTTCCTCTGCAATTTTTGGAAGAGTTTGAGAAGGATGGGTGTTAGCTCTTCTCTAAATGCTTGATAGAAGTCACCTGTGAAGCCATCCGGTCCTGGACTTTTGTTTGTTGGAAGATTTTTAATCACAGTTTCAATTTCATTACTTGCGATTGGTCTTTCATATTTTCTGTTTCTTCCTGGTTCAGTCTTGAAGGTTATACCTTTCTAAGAATTTGTTCATTTCTTCCAGGTTGTCCATTTTATTGGCATAGAGTTCCTTGTAGTAGTCTTAGGATGCTTTGTATTTCTGTGGTGTCTTTTGTAACTTCTCCTTTTTCATTTCTAATTTTATTGATTTGAGTCCTCTCCCTCTTTTTCTTGATGAATCTGGCTAATGGTTTATCAATTTTGTTTATCTTCTCAAAGAACCAGCTTTTAATTTTATTGATCTTTGCTATTGTTTTCTTTGTTTCTACTTCATTTATTTCTGCTCTGATCTTTATGTTTTCTTTCCTTCTACTAACTTTGGGTTTTGTTTGTTCTTCTTTCTCTAGTTTCTTTAGGTGTAACGTTAGATTGTTTATTTGAGATTTTTCTTGTTTCTTGAGGTAAGCTTGTATAGCTATAAACTTCCCTCTTAGAACTGTTTTTGCTGCATCCCGTAGGTTTTGGATCATCGTGTTTTCGTTGTCATTTGTCTCTAGATATTTTTTGATTTCCTCTTTGATTTCTTCAGTGATCTCTTGGTTATTTAGTAATGTATTGTTCAGCCTCCATGTGTTTGGGTTTTGAGTTTTTTTCCCTGTAATTGATTTCTAATCTCATAGCGTTGTGGTCAGAAAAGATGCTTGATATGATTTCAGTTTTCTTAAATTTACTGGGGCTTGATTTGTGACCCAAGATGTGATCTATCCTGGAGAATGTTCTATGCACACTTGAGAAGAAAGTGTAATCTGCTGTTTTTGGATGGAATGTCCTATAAATATCAATTAAATCTATCTGGTCTGTTGTGTCATTTAAAGCTTGTGTTTCCTTATTAATTTTCTGTTTGGATGATCTGTGCATTGGTGTAAGTGAGCTGTTAAAGTCCCCCACTGTTATTGTGTTACTCTCGATTTCCTCTTTTAGAGCTGTTAGCAGTTGCCTTATATATTGAGGTGCTCCTATGTGGGTGCATATATATTTATAATTGTTTTATCTTCTTCTTGGATTGATCCCTTAATCATTATGTAGTGTCCTTCCTTGTCTCTTGTAACATTCTTTATTTTAAAGTCTATTTTATCTGATATGAGTATTGCTACTTCAGCTTTCTTTTGATTTTCATTTGCATGGAATATCTTTTTCCATCCCCTCACTTCCAGTCTGTATGTGTCCCTAGGTCTGAAGTGAGTCTCTTGTAGACAGCATATATATGGGTCTTGTTTTTGTATCCATTCAGGCAGTCTGTGTCTTTTGGTTGTAGCGTTTAATCCATTCACGTTTAAGGTAATTATCGATATGTATGTTCCTATGACCATATTCTTAATTGTTTTGGGTTTGATTTTGTAGGTCCTTTTCTTCTCTTGTGTTTCCCGCTTAAAGAAGTTCCTTTAGCATTTGTTGTAGAGCTGGTTTGGTGGTTTTGAATTCTCTTAGCTTTTCTTGTCTGTAAAGCTTTTGATTTCTTCATCATATCTGAATGAGATTCTTGCCGGGTGGAGTAATCTTGGTTGTAGGTTCTTCCCTTTCATCACTTTATCATGCCACTCCCTTTTGGCCTGTAGAGTTTCTTCTGAGAAATCAGCTGTTAACCTTATGGGAGTTCCTTTGTATGTTATTTGTTGTTTTTCCCTTGCTGCTTTCAGTAATTTTTCTTTGTCTTTAATTTTTGTCAATTTGATTACTATGTGTCTTAGTGTGTTTCTCCTTGGTTTTATCCTGTATGGGACTCTGTGCACTTCCTGGACTTGGGTGGCTATTTCCTTTCCCATGTTCAGGAGGTTTTCTACTATAATCTCTTCAAATATTTTCTCGGGTCCTTTCTCTTTCTCTTCTTCTAGGACCCCTATAATGTGAATGTTGTTGCGTTTAATGTTGTCCCAGAGGTCTCTTAGGCTGTCTTCATTTCCTTTCATTTGTTTTTCTTTAGTCTGTTTCACAGCAGTGAATTCCACCATTGTGTCTTCCAGGTCACTTATCCGTTCTTCTGCCTCAGTTATTCTGCTATTGATTCCTTCTAGTGTATTTTTCATTTCAGTTATTGTATTGTTCATCTCTGTTTGTTTGTTCTTTAATTCTTCCAGATCTTTATTAAACATTTCTTGCATCTTCTCGATCTTTGCCTCCATTCTTTTTCCAAGGTCCTGGATCATCTTCACTATCATTATTCTGAATTCTTTTTCTGGAAGATTGCCTATCTCCATTTCATTTAGTTGCTTTTCTGGGGTTTTATCTTGTTCCTTCATCTGGTACATAGCCCTCTGCCTTTTCATCTTGTCTGTCTTTCTGTGAATGTGGTTTTTGTTCCACAGGCTGCAGAGTTGTAGTTCTTCTTGCATCTTCTGTCTGGTGGATGAGGCTATCTAAGAAGCTTGTGGAAGTTTTCTCTTTTTATTTTTCTTAATTAATTTTTTTTAATGGAGCAGAGTTGATTTACAATGTTGTGTTAATTTCTGCTGTACAGCAAAGTGAATCAGTTATGCCTAGATCCACTCTTTTTTAGCTTCTGTTCCCATAGAGGGCAGGGAGGCAGGTCTGCTTTCTCAGTGAATTCTTTGGAGCAGATCAGCTGCCCAGATGTGTGTGTCGGGCGTGAGACTTGGGTATGGGAAAGGTGAGGAAGTGGAATAGGGGTTTGAATTGAAGGAGTTTTAAATAGCTCCGTGGAAACCCCACTTCTCAGAATCCTTTCATATCCTTTCTTTGTGCGTGTGGGTTTTCATAACAGAAAGCAATCTTGGTACCTTGCGAATGTCCAAACTTAGCATAATGGGTTAATAAATTAAGTGACATTAACTCAATGGAATAATTTTGGTAAAAGAGGCGATTCTCTGGCCACTTCTCATCAGGATTTATCTCTTGACTTGACAAATCCTGAACAGGTAAAGGCATGTCCACATAGTAACTGTTCAAGAGAGTCTTGTCCATTTGAGCCTGAGATTGCCTTTGGTTGGATAACAAGTGTGATCATATGAAGGAATTTAGTCATGCAGTTGACTGGCTACCACTGAGGTAACATTATATGACTCTAGAAAGTCTTCTCTGCCTTTTCCGTAGTCTACAACTCAGAATATTCTAGAAAAAAAATTATTTTCAAGGCCCTTCTGGAATCATAGACTTACAGCAGGCTAGAAATGAAAGGGACCTAGAGATGATCATTTTATTCCCTCATTTTAGAGATGAGGAGAGTCTACCAGTCACAGGGTGCCTTACTCAGTGGTCCAGAACGTACAAATGATACTGCAGTTCTGCTGCCCAGGCTTCTCCAGGGAAATGCTGATCTTTCACTGCGGGAACCAGCAAACATCTCTACAGCTCTCTCTCTATTCAGAGAGCCTGGGAATCTGTCTCTGTCCTCCTGTTGCTGTTCATTGCCTCCTAGGAAGCAAGGAGATCCCTTTGCCATTGGCCCTGGGCCTTGCTGGCTATTTAAGTCCTCATCGCTATGGCAATAAGTCCTGTTCAGAGTCAAGTCCAGTTAATGCTTTGTTATTTTCTAGTTATGATATTTGTGATGCTAATTGTTCATGGCAACAGAAAATAGGAACCTATGCAGACTTTATTTTGACAGTCTGTGACATTTGACAGAAATAAACTGAAAAAACATTTTTAGGACAGAGGATTAGTAGTTGACTCTCTTGATGTTGCTGGTATCAGATTGGTCATAAAAACTGAAGTCTACTTCTGTCCTTACTCAAAAAGTGGCATTGTAGGAAAAGAGCCCAACTTCTGACTTTTGTCTATTTTATTTGATGTAAGAATGTATGAAATATGTTGGAAAGGCCCTCAAGAGGTCAGTACATTCAGCATGCACCTACATGGTCAAACTGGGGAAAAAATCAAACTGGCAAGGAATGATGAAATGAATGAGTATCTTCTTAACAAAAATACATACTAGAAATGAGAGAGAGAAGTAAGAAGAGGTGGTATGTATAAATAACTGAAATTCTGAGAGCTTATCATCAAATGTGGGATTACCATAAATAGATGTGCTGTCATATAGAAGAAATAAAATGAAGGGAAAACAAGAGGAAAAACAGTTCACCTATCTCAGCACACTGCCCTGCCAAGGCTTGTTGAAATACAGGATGAATAACAAGGGTCCTTTAAGCATAATAAATAAATATTTATTTACCAATACTGCAAATAAAGAAGTTTAAAAGTGTTCCCCTTTAAAATGCAGTAAACTCTTAATGTCATTTCTGTTTTTACTTGATTTTAGTAAGCATGCATAGGGAGCTGTAGAGAGTTTATGAAACATCCAGCCCTTCCTCTTAGAGTGTTCTCTGTGTGATACCGGTTATAGCAAATCCAGAAGGAAGGACATCCATGCTCTGAAGGTCATGGATCTTACTCACCCTCCTGGCCAGGTGGATGGGGAAGTGATTTCTACATAAGAAACGCAGTCAAGCTCCCAGCCAGCTAAGCTACTTTAAGAACATGCAGACTCCTATGCTTTAGAACAAAACCTTCCAGAAGGCTTAATATTGACGCAATAAATAGTAGGTTTAGCAAAGAGATGGAATACAAAACAACAACAACAACAAATTCACAAAAACCCTGATTTCTTATTCTAGCTTTGCTCGTGAAACACCATACGTATCCCTTAAAAGTCCTTTAAAAGTCCCTTAAATCCCCCAGGCCTCTGAAGCGTCCTATTAAAAAACAATACTGTGTGTCTCTTCTACTTCTAGGAAAATATTGTGAGATTTAAAGATGGGTAATGGGAAGGGACTTTCTGAACATTTAAAAGTAGACATTGTGTGTGTGTGTGTTATATATGATATATGATACATATGTATAATAGAGAGAGAAGATTATAGAGAGACAAACACATAATTCCTAGGACTTCCTAGTCCTAAGAAAAAATGAAAAGTTTTGGCCAGTTAAAGCATGTGTGGGTACAAAATACAAATGGAGTTCATAGGATATATATTAAATAATGTAGCAAAAATAGAAAATGTGGGCAGAAAGGATTTGGCTTGTCGATCAGTTGTTTTTTGTTTTTTGTTTTCATTTAGCTTCACTTCTTTCCCACTGACTTTTGTACATTTTTCTTTCTGATAGTATCTCAGTAAATGTCTGCTACATGCAACATGGAAAGCAAGCTAATGCAGTTATTTAAAAAATGGATATTGTTTGTACATGCCTAAGATAAATAGAAGTTGAATTGCTAATTAAATATTAGTGTATTAAATTAATGGCATAAAATGTGTCCTCAGGAATCTAAACATTTCAGACGTGAGACTTAAATTCCAATTCTGTGTCCTCCATTTCTCCTTCAGGAAAAGGAGAGCCACCCAAAGAGAACCATCTCAGATTTATGTAAAACAGCTTCCGATTCCTCTGAAAGTGTAGGTCCGTGTAATGAAAACAATTCCTTTGGAGAAGAAGTGAAGGGGAACTTTTGAGGTTACAAAATTCCCCTTTCATTGCAATAAACATTAATTATACTAACCTTACAGAATCAAAACTATTAACAGATCACTTCTGATGGTCATTTGAAGTGAACAACTATAATTACATATTATATAATGAGTGGAGTATATATAAAGTATGAATAACAATCATACTATTAATAGCTATAATTTATTTAGTAATATTTATCATGTGCCAGGTGATTTATGTATATTACCTTATCTTCACAATGACCATGCAAGATATATATTGTCTTTGCAGGAGATAACATGGTAATCAGATAGATCCATCTGGTTCCAAAGCTAAAGCCTTTTCCAGTTACACCAGAATTTCAAGTGTGTCTTACAAACATTGATGTGTGTGTGAATCACTCTGGGTATCTTGTTAAAGTGCTGGCTCGGGTTCTTTAGGGCTGCGGTCAGAGACCTGAGATTCTGCATTTCCAGCAAGCTCCCAGGTGATGTCAGTCCTGCTGGTCCATGGACCACACTTTGAGTAGCAAAGTTCTAAAGCAGGATAATTCCAGAGTAGGTCAATAGAAATGATTAAAACAAGAAAGTACTCCTATTTAACATAATAGGTGAGACTGAGCTAAACGTGACTGAACTGACCATGTCAATGCAGGTCTTTTCAGAGCCTGTAATTTGCTGTGTGCCTGTGACTTCCGGAAGGAGAATAGTATATACCCCATTTTTCAAATCTATTTGGCAGTAGGAATTTTTTCTCATAAAGCATCATACAGGGTTAGTGTTCACTTCTGAAGCATTGCACTCCATCAAGCTGACTGTTTAAAGGTAATTTTTTTTTCTGGAAAACACTGTAATAAAGACTTGACAGTAGTCAGGACAGGGTGAAATTATAGAACCATTATTATGCCTAATTTATGCCTGGTAGGAACTGGAGTTGGGAAAGGATGGGGTGAGTAGGGAATACAAAGATGAAGAAAGCAGGACTCGTGCCTTCAAGGAGAGGTCAACCTGGTGAAAATAAATGTGTAAAATATTAACTTCAGGGCAGGATTAAATAAGTTCTAAGTTGCAGGCTGAAAAAAAAAAACATGCTGTAAGCAATAAAGGGAGGAATTGTTAATTTTAAACTTTTGTTAGTAGTTTGGAATTCTACTTTTTTCTTCCTTATCCAATGTTTCCTTTATTGACATCTTCAGACACTGTGGGAATTGCTTATGGAGAGATGTCGAGGGCTGAGTACATTTTTCAGATTTAACCTTTTACCATATCATAAGTTTCTTTTTTGCTTTACTTCTCCATGGGGCTGGGCTACAGCATGAGTGATTTTTTCTTTTTCTTCAGAATATGCCCTGCATGATTTTGCACATCTAGGTTTTGAATTTCTTCTTTAATGCATTTGCTTTATGTGGGGGGGGGTGGTAGGGCCTGTGTTCCATTTGCTTTTCCCTGCCGGCGTCAGGAGAACCTAGGCAGTTGGTAGAAAGGATGACTGTGTGTCACCACCTGTGCCCGTAGCACCCTCGGCTGGTCTAACAAGGCTCTGAGCAGTCTTGTCTGAACTTCCCTGGACCTGATCTGAAAAGTCTCAGGCAGAGGCATCTACGTTGTTGTTATGACACTCGGAGCTGCCAAAGAGCTTTAGTAGCAGAGTTGCTGGTTCTCATAGACAAGAAGCCCTAAGATCGTCTTTGCTTCACCACGTGAATTTTGGTAATAGAATTACTGACCTATTCAGCATGTAGAAAAGTTGTGTAAGCACCATGTTCCAAAAGAGATCATGGCATTTTGCTATCAGCTTTGTTTCTGTAACTTCTTTTTCTAGATCACTCAATAATTCCAGCCACGTTTTCTTCTCAGGGTCCAGAATCATGTAGGGTCCACCTCTTCCTTTCCAGTCAACACAGTTTCTTTTGGTCAAATTCTGTCCATTACTGGAGCTCCTTTCCTCCTAAAGATTGCAGAAACAAAACCACAAATGTTATCATATTACTACCTCATTTAAAAAATACTTACAGATTTTAGAACACTCTGGTTTAATACCCACCAAAGCTCTGTAATAAGTCATGTTAACAGCCCACTGTGGAAAATCCCACAGCTCTTGGAAAGCACAACTGACCTATGGCATTTTCAAATTTATTAGCTTTTCTTCAATTATGTGTTGTTGCTCTCAAATTCTATGGACGTGTGTTTGTGGAGGCCTAAATCTGCATGGGCTCTGTGACGAGGCAGGGGTCCCAGGGAGCATCTGCCTTTATGAGTTCATGTGACCTTATGGGCCTCTGGCAGCCTCAGCTTAATCAGTAATGCCTGTGACGTGGAAAGTGTATTTGTGAAAAATGGTCAACAAGTGAAAGAGATAATCCCAGTGAAACTTAAAAACATGTTTAACTTGTGGTGTGGGGATATTCACAGGAAATATGTGACTTCCTATGAAAATGTGATTCAGAAGAAAGCTAGACGCCTGGATAAACATTTCAGTGATCATGAATTTAAGGATGCAAGGGTGTTTGCCTTAGGTTTTTTGTCTGCTGTTTGGGGGGATGAGGGACAGGACTGCAGCGAAGGTGGCTGCGTAGATGACCAGGGGAAGGCTGGTGAAGGACAGTGGAAAGATAGCAGGGCGATGACCTCCACACCGGGAACTGTTGGATTTAAAATAACTAGTATTGGGGCTTCCCTGGTGGCGCAGTGGTTGAGAGTCCGCCTGCTGATGCAGGGGACGCGGGTTCATGCCCCGGTCTGGGAAGATCCCACATGCCGCGGAGCGGCTGGGCCCGTGAGCCATGGCCGCTGAGCCTGTGCGTCCAGAGCCTGTGCTCCGCAACGCGAGAGGCCGCAGCAGTGAGAGACCCGCGTACCGCAAAAAAAAACAAAAAACAAAAAAACTAGTGTCAGTTGTATACCTGAAACTAATGTAATAGTGTAAATCTGCTAGACTTCAAGAAAAACAAACTTACATGGGTAATAAAGAATCCAAACCTTTGTTGACGGTCACACTTACTTGTCCCAGAATGAAAGTACTCATGAGAGTTTTATATCAATTTGTCATAACAGTGATATTCAAGTAAAATACACTTCCTTAAATTCACATTTCTGATGGTGCTTATCTTTTCTTTCCAGTGGATGAGTTACCTAGCCTTTTGATTTCAGAAGCATTTCAACCCCAGAAGCATTCAACACCCACCTTCCTTCTTGACTTTATCCATTGTGAATAACTTGACTTTATCCAATGTGGCATTCTCAGCATTCCCTCCTGTATCTCTTCAATTCTAACACTTCTGCCCATTCCCACCTTCGGACTTGCCTAATCTCTAACCTGGATGATAAGAATCACCTTCTAATTGATCCATTTGCCCTAAGACTCCTAACTCCAGACTCTTCACACTGCCACCAGGATTCTCTCCAAAAAATGAAAAAAGAAGAAAATCTGTTAATATAGCAAATCTACTTCTAGAAAACTCTTCTACAGAAACATTCACTTAAACAGATAGAGATATACATATCAAAATGTTAGTTACAGTTTTATTTGTGACGAAACAGTTGGGTGACCTGTCTGTCAGTATGGAAATAATGAAATTTATTCTAGTACATATATATTATAGACTGGCAGTCAGCAAATGTTTTCTGTAAAGGACCAGATAGTAATATTGCAGGCTTTGCTGGCCATATGGTCTCTATCATAACTACTCAACTCTGCTCTTAAGAAAGTAGCTATAGACAATATGTAAACAAATGAGTGTGGCTGTCTTCCAATAAAACTTTATTTACATAAACAGAGCTGTGCTGATTTGACCTTCGACCCATGTGCTGCTGAGCCTGTTGTAGATTACTATGCAAATGTTAAGAACAATGAGATAAATCTGCATGTGCTGACAGGGAAGTATACTTTTAGGTGAACAGTAGACTATAGATATATCCTGTTTGTTATCCTGTCTTTGTTTGCGGTTCTATCTTTGTTGAAAAGATAGATACATACTCGGAGGGAGATAGATACAGATGCAGACAAATAGATAAAACAGATGACAGTATACGTGAAAAAGAAAAATCCAGAAGAATACATACCAGATCTTACTAGAAGATTATCCTGAGATAGAATATGTGTGAAGGCAAGAAAACTTTGCATTTGTATATATTTTACATTTTTATATATTCTGTAGTATTTGAACTTTTACATGATTATGTATTATATTTTTGTTATAGAAAAATATTGAAGTAAAGAATTCTCTCCCCAAATCTGATTCTGTCCCTCCAGTGTTTCAAGACCTTCTAGTATTCTGCATCATCTGTAGTATAAACCCTAAGCAGTTGATCAGAGCATCAAAGGAAGTTCACAATCTGCACAGCCTTCTACCCTGGTGTCACCTCCCATCATCCTGCCTCCTCTGCAAAGTCTCCCTACTCCCATGGCTGCCATGCCACTCCATGACTCCCTCCCTTTACAAAGACCGCTTCCCTTTCTCTAAATGGCTTTTGCCCTGCTTCTCCTCCAGACAAACTCTTACTTATATTTCACAGCCCCAGCTAGATGTCCCCTGCTTTCACAACTTTCCCATCCCCTTCAGGCAGAAGTTGCTCCCAACACTTTATTTTAATGCATTCTTAGTTCCATTTTCCATATCCACTCTTAGAATTCGTTTCTAACCATTTCTCAATCCTCACACTCAGCACAGAGCTTAGCACACAGTACATACTCATCAAATCTATGCAGGTGGAAACTTCTAGTTAAGGAAATATTTTGAGTATCTTCGTGATATGATAGGGAGATTTTTACACTGAAATTTAAAATATTCAGTAAAGTCTACAACATAGACCCGTATGGCGAAATTTTTTAAACATCCCCATCTAGAAAAGGGTTCTTCGTTAATGATCTGTAAGAGAAAAGTGCACATTCGGGTGTCCTTTAGGGCTTAACATACTTACGTGTTTTCAGCATCATCTAAGCAGCCAAAACAAGCAGGAGCTTGTTGCAGTGTAAGTCAAAACGCACATTTTATTCTAAAGTGGTGACTTTATAGCTATGTTTGTAGTGAAAGTATTCAGCTGCAAATGATAGAACACTCTATTAATGGCCTAGAATGTTAAGAGCTTACTTGTCTCAAATATGAGATCGTCTAGAGGAAGGCAGGTGTTGAACTTGAATTAACTGCTCAGTGGTAGCATCAGGGGCAAATGCCCTTTTCATCTTTACTTTTACTGTTTCTTAGCACATTGATTTTGACCCCCATCCTTGTTGACTTATGGTTGCAGGGTGACTACTGCACCACCAAGAATCACATCCACATTGAAGGCAGGAGTTAAAGTGTAAGAACTAAAGACCTTCTCTTCTTTGGCTTTAACTCTGAAAGAGAAGTCTTTACTAATGGTCTTTGCCTTACATTTCGTTGGCCCCTTACCCATGGCCACTCATATCAGTCTAGTTCAGGGAAGTGAGATGAATGATTAGTTTAAATCAATCATGGTTTAACCCTCAGACTTAGGAGAATGATCATAGCCTCTCTTAATTGAAGGAATCTCTACTGTTACCTCAATATGTAAGGATTTTGTTAGAATGGAAGACAGAGGGAGGTTGAGTGAGCAGCCTCCCTCTTAGTGAGCAAAGAACTTCTACGTCAGTGTCGCTTAGCCATTGTCAGATTGGTAGGTGATTGGACTCAGATATACTAGAAAAAAAATCATGGAATTTATAGTTACACAGAAGGATTCTAGTTCTGCTGTTAGCAACTATGGGAACCTGAGATAATTACTTAACTTCTGTGGACATTTTGCTTTATCTATAAAATAGGAGAAAATACTATATGTCTTACGGTATTATTGCGAGGACTCAACCAAGATGGCTTACCTCAAAGCCTAATGCAGTGCACCACGTGGCCGTCATGCCAGCAATCCAGGTCCCTTCTTTATTGGTCTTGGCACAGGGATTGAACTTGATCGATTCTTCCTTATCCTTGAGTTTCAGTCTCCATTTGAGTCCACTGATGTCACTTTTCTTTGTACAATCATGGCTGTGTCAGGCTAGATATAAATTAGGTTCTTTTAAAGCTCCAAGTGTGTATTTAAATACTCAAAGTAGGAATACCTTGGCAATGTGTTTATTTAAAGAGAGTGGCGAGGTGCTCACAACACAGAGCAGTTCCTGTGTTGCTTAATCACGAAAGCCAAATACGGTTTCAACATGGGGAGAAGAAAGATGTGTACAATCAGGATGTAAAAGAAGAAAATTTAATTTAGGAACCAACGCAAAATGAAATTTCGTTTGAATCTGAAGTCCTTGGATGACATAGCTTTGATTAAATAAAATATTTTGTTCATCAACAATGACAGGCGTTCCATTAAATAAAATAATGAGTCTAAGGGACTGTTTCGTGCTTCAGGATCGTCTTGACCTCCAGGGCCCTTCACCCATACTTTCCTTCTGGCAGCTTTCTGCAAACTCTGGGCTTCCATGTGAGCAAAGTCCCTCAATTTAGAAACAAGAACTATCTGATCCACACCTTGTCAGATATCCCTACTACTAAAAAGGACCAGGAAGGTTTTCCCTTCGCAGAAAACAAAGACACCATGTACCACTCAGTCATTTCCCAACAGCCGCTGTGGTGCAGGGTGCCGAGAGGGAAGGATTTGGGGAAGGGGGAATAACTTCCTTAAAACTTATTGTGCAATAGTTCTGGAGCTCTTCCTGTCATAAAAGAGGGAGTCAATCTCCATGGAAAAAAAGGATTTGGAAAAAAACCCCAGAATCAGAAAACCTCCCATGTAGTCTTTATATGTATTCTGTCTTCTGGGAGCCCTACTGACATGAACTTTGCAATAAGTGCTATTTGATATCATTCCCTTATCTGACAGCCTCCCATATCTTTTCTAATTTAGGATCATGGCTCCAAAAAAAGTTCATGTCTTCAGGTAAGTTAAAAAACAAAAATCAGATTAGTTTTGAGAATTACTAAAATATCAAACAATAACTTTATCTTTGACATCCACATTAATAATCCAGTAACACTTTTCTATGTATTATTAAAGAAATAGTTTGAAGCTTGAAAGTTTTCCTACTTACTTCTTCAGGAATATTTGAACTGCAGCCTTGCACAATTAAGTATTACTCTCCGAAAAGTACTTATTTGGGAAACTCCAGGTACTCTTTTTATATTTAATACGTCAGCTTTTTAAAAAGTGTAGGACTGTCAATGAAAATGTTCAAGATTTCTACCCAGATGGGAGAGATTTTTCAGTTTTCAAAATCTTACCGAAAAGAATTGTGCCACGAAAAAGGTTTAAAAACACATATTATCTTTTGTAATATGAACAGAGAAGTGTCCTCAGTCTCCTTGAATAGAAAATTCAGTTCGGCTTTAACTTGTACTTTGAGAACTCCCAACATCTCCCAAAGTAGCAGTTGCTGTTTTCCTCGGTTGGTTGTGTACTGCGGCAATGCCTGTAGTGTGTTTGATTTCAAGATTCCATTTTAGGCTGCTTAGTGAAAGAGAGCAGGAGGTATTGTACAAAATAAATTATAGAATACCGTCATGTGATGGGAGAAACAAACGTTCAGTATATTGCAACTTGTCGTTATATAATCAGTGGAGAGGTGCAACAGGCTATCACAGGGCAGAATTTGAGAAGCAGCCTGAGATTTAGGGCTGCTGCTAGTGATACAAAAAGGTTTTCAGTTCAGTACAGGTGAGTTTTTAAGAAGGGAGCTTTCTGGGAAAGATTGGTTTAGCTATAATGCCCTGGTGCATCTCAACCTTAAGAGACTTTTAACCTATATACTTTTGTGTACACCTCAAGTTCTAGCATGCTTTGTACACGTCCCAATAAGACAAGTCTGATAGGTTTTTTTGCATCCCTCCTTTCTTTTGCGCTTGTTATTTGTTTCTCCATTCATTTTCTTTGTATTATCTTCTCTGTTGAAAGGGGCATCGAATGATGATTTGGCATCTGGAGACGTTTTTCCTATTACTTCCGTAGCAGCATAGTGTAGAGGCTAAAAGCACAGACCACGGAGCCAGACTCCGTGGGTTCGAATCTGGACTCCACCTGTTACCAACCTTGTGCCTCAGTTTTCTCATCTGTAAAATGGGAATAATAATAGCTCCTATCTTATAAAGTTGTTATAAAGATTACATGAATTAATGATCATAAAGCCCTTACAACAATGTCTGAAACATAGTAAACACCTATATAAACATATCCTAAATTAATTTTTAAAACATAGTCTAACCTGTTATTAAATAGGATAATAACATAAAGGTTTGTTCAATATATTCTCATTTCTCTCAGTGCTGCTACTCAGAACTAGATGACATACTCCATATCTCCCTCACCCCTTGTCAGAGCATAAGTCCTTTACAAAATTTTATGAAAGGCAAGGAGGAAGAAGAAGAAAAGGAAGGAGAGGAAAGCAGGACTCTTCCCTTAGGAAAGGATCTACTAATTGAGGACCATGCCAGGCAACTGACTGTAGAGTGGAATATAAAGTAGTACATCCTTCATGCATGAGCTGGAACAATAATTCTCTCAACCAAAGTTTTTTGACTGTCTATGTAATACACTGTACTACCTGTATGCTAGAAAAGTTTATTAAGCAGATGACTGTGAATAATGGGAAGATAGAAGACATCCCTAGGAATAAACAAGAACTCACCAAAAGAAAGTCACGCCAAACCAACATCATCATCTATTTGATAGAAGAGATTAGTAGAGTCAAATGTTGTGCATCTTGATTTCAGATGAGGGCATCTTGACTTAAGAAAGACATTTGACAAAGTTTCTCAGGGTACAGTGCTTGAGAGGAATATGGATTGCTTAATAATGCAAGGAGATGGATGTTTAATTGGATCAACAACTGTGAAAAAGAAAACGAACATTATTTCATAAAACTTCTTTCTGGAAATTGTGCTATGTGTGAGGTGGGATAGTTATAATCAACGAAGACTTCACGTAGACAAAACATTGAATGTATCATGTTTAAGTCAGTAAACTTTAAGCCCCAAATTTGGGCAAGGTCCAAAGTTTTTGTTAAGGGAATTATGTAGGTGGGTGGTGCACAGAGGGGAGAAAACATAACCTTATACTATTCTTTGAGCAGCCAGGTTATAAGGCTAACTAATGATTTATGCTATTTAGACACAAATGCAGTGCGAATAAAAATGAAGGCTTGAAGAGAGCCGACTGTATTCCAGGTTTTTATGTAAGACACTAGCCACAAACTTAAATCCCTCAGATAGTTGAAGGGTGTGTTTCTGGATACTCGTGTATTGATAATATGCCTTTGGCCAGTTTCTTTTCTTCAGGTGAACATAAGAAACACAGAACTGGGTTTGACCTTTGATCATCTACCTCAGCATTCTGCCTAAGAGCAGCACAGCAAGCAAGGCCATATCCTTAAATTCAAGACATTACTGGGATATAGTCTCAAAGCATAAAATTGCACTGTTAGACTTGATATTATGCAAGTCTTTTGGAGTTCTGTCTACTTGTACCCTTTACCAATTCTTGAAGTAATGAGTGACAAAAGTTTACTATATACTGATTAAATGGTACTTTTATTTATCCTAAATTGACTTCTAAAATCTCCAAGGCATCACCTCTACCACCCTCTCTCCATCTCCGGGTTTTAACAGCATCGGGCTGTAAAAGTTCCATGTTTACCCTACCCGTGCCATTTTGATTCTGTAGACTTCCATCAGCTCCCTCTTCCACATTCATCTTGGCAGATGAGAATTTATACAAATTTAACGGCCCCCTCCTGACCGTGATCATTTCCACTCCCTTGCTCTGGCCCCCATCCAGTAACATTATAGGATTCTCACAGGACAGTAACGAATAATTCAAGTCCTTGCTGTGAGGTGGATGGTTGTGAATCATTGGTTTGCATACAGTTTTCCTGATAGCAGCTAGGGGATTTGGATTGGATTCAGAAATGACTTGGACGTTACCCACACGCAATCCTGTAATTCCTCTCCTTAGAGCCACAATTACAAGAGATGCCAGGTCCTATTCATTTTGGCCTTTTTTGTCCAACTTTTCCTTCTCTGATTATAAACACTTGCCATGACCATATAAAGTCCTATCCTTAAAGGACACTCACTTATAGGTTCAGAAAGGTGATGTCTTTGAGTGCAGCTCCGTTTGCATTCTTCTTCCTTCAAAAAGTGTGGTTTAACAGTATCTTCTAGTCGCTTGTCAGAAGGAGGAGTGGACAGTTTTTCCTTTCTTTATATTTACAGCGATCACTTACTAATCAGTCTTGACTTATGGGTTTGTTTGTTTTTATTTGTTTGTATTTTTTAGGGACATAATTAACTTACTAGTGACAATGCCTTACGTAAGTCATTTGAGCCTCCCTGTATAAATATTTGGGGGGGTGGTCAGGGAGAGAGGGGGCTAAGTTATTTCTAATGTCTCTTCCAGCTCTACTTTTCAGTGAATTCAGTTGTCTTTATCTTCTTTTATTGCTGACTAGATTTGCATACCAAATTGTTAGTTAAAACCGAACAGCGTTGTATCCCACAGTTGTCTAGCATTTCCATTGTCTCTTCAGCTCCCTTGCTCTCTTTCCAATTTGCCATCTGTCCGTTTGCTGACTTGGCAATATTTCCACCACCCTTGTGCCAGCTTTGCAACCTCTCAGCAAAGCTTGCAGCTCCTTACATGTGATTTGAGGGTCTCAGTATAAATAAAACCAGGGAGGCAGAGGGAAGCCTTCCAGCCCCTGCCATGTGATTGCTCCCCTGTAAACCACACAGGGCCCATCCAGCATCCTCTTGGCCCATGACTATAGATGAGCCCCCTGTAACCTCATTTGGAAGGATTTCCTTTATATAGACAAGGTGAACTTAATGAGTTGGGAAAAATAAAACCTAGTTATGTGACTTCTTAAAGTTAAATTCTGAGTTATGAAGCCTGCATGGTTTTAAATGGATTTTGGAATTTAGTTGAGATGAGCATTTGAGGATGTAAAAATAGAAAAATAAATCACTTAAGCCCCTGGCTTTCTGTCCGCCTGCATGGAGACCACATAGCTTATTTTCTTTGTTACAGTCTCACCCTGTCTCTATTATTCTGCCTTGAGATGTTTGCCCTACTCTTCTGTCTTCTTTCGGTGTGAGGTTTCTTTCTCTTTTCTTTTGGTTTTTTTTTTTTGATGTTTATGTAATTTCTTATTACCTTATTGATACTTTGTGGACTTCTTAGCTCATGTTTGCCTGGGATGATGATTTCTCCTGATCCCACATGTATTATCTGGGATTGACAAGGGTTAGTTCCTTCAGGAAAAAATGGGGACTAAACTGATTGTGGGAGCAGCTGTCACCAAGAGGCTATAGTTTTTATTTTAATCTTCATGGAAAGGTTTAATTTGTAGAACCTTCCTGCTTTGGCCCTTAGGAGCCTTTCCTATGCAAGGGAGTGGAAATATTTTCTTTAGGTAAAATTATGTATTAAAAAATATCGTGTGTGTGTGTGTGTGTGTGTGTGTGTGTGTGTATGTCCACGTGGGTATAAGTGATCTTATAGGTCCAAGTGCTTTCATTATATCAACTGATCTAATATTTTAAACATTATCTCAGGTTACTGACATACATTAAAGGGTTCATCAGATGCACTTTTAATCCATCTTGTTTCCCCAGTGGTAGCATTAGCCTGTACTTCTCCTGATGTCCATTTAATTTCAGGAGGACTTGGTATTGCTATAGCCAAGATGCAGTCTGATTTCATTTTATTTTTAAAATACATCCTAAGAGCAATCGCTCCCACAGTTATGTATAGTTCATTATATTAACATTTTCTGCCCACTGTGCTAGGCTGTGCTGAGGCAAAAGCAAATCGTAACTATTACCAATGCTTATAAAATACTATGTGCTGAGTATCATTCTAAGTGCATTATAAGTATTGCCTCATTTAATCCTCACAACATTCCTATCTCACAAAGACTGTTACTAGGCAAGAGAGACAGCAGTATAGCATCAACCAGTTTTAGGGCATCGTTTAGCACAGTGGAAGGCAGGGTAGGAACTGGGTAAACAGTGTAGAACAGGAGTTTGGAGAGCAACAGGATAGGTTGTGGAATATCTTGTAGCTAAATCAGTTTGAAGTTACATTGGGGGCCGGGGTGTGGGGTTGCTGTTAAAGGACATTATGGAAGCAAATTCAATGATAAGATTTCTTTTTCAGAAAGAGCACGCTGGCTTAAATGCCGAGGTGGTTGGCACAGGGGCCAGACAGAAGTCAGGATGACTAATTGGTGGGCTCTGTAATAAACCAGAGGGAAGGTGAAAAGGTTCAGATCTAGAGTATTGGCTTTTGTAAATAGATGAATGATACTAATTCATATAGAAAACGTAGGAAGACCAGGTGGGAAAGGAAAGATGGCAAGTTCGATGGCAGCTCAAGAGGCCTGTCTGGAAGTCGGAGGACATTTGCTTTGAAGAAATAGAGTTCCCCTTGAGGTAGCCGGTAAAGGCAGGGGACTCGGACAGTTAAGTAAAGCCATTCCCATATAGAGTGAGAAGTCCATGGGGCAGAGGATGCAGCAGAAGCTGCGTAGAAGCTTGAAAGAAGCCTGCAGGCGGAAAGAAAACCAGGAGAGAATTAAATCTTAGAATCTAAAACAGGAGTTTCCAGTGGGAGGAACGTTCGATAACCTGGATTCTGAGAGAAGTCAAATAAGGATAGAGAAAGGGTCAGTAGATTCGGCAGTTCAGAGGTCTTTGTGACCTGAAGATAGGTCAGTGGAGTGAAACAGGCAGAGGCAGACTTCACTGTGAGCCTGCTGGCCCATGCTCAGAGGATGTAGGGACAGCTCTCTCCAGCTTCTCTTCTAATGAGAAGGAACGTGATAACCAGCACAACTGAGTTCACACTACAGCCCTGTCATTTGCAAGTTTTCCGGTCTTAGGTGGGTGACAACACACCCTTCCAGCAGTTTTCTGGCACGTGAAGTTAATACTGTGTATCTCAAGGACTATTTGGGGGATTAAATGTGCCAATATAAAAAGATTTTACATATAAAAGATGTTATATGTGATATATGTAATATATCTATTGAATACATGTAACATTTTAAAACATTTTATAACATGTTTTATAACATGTTTTATTATGTATGTATATATATATTTAAAGTACATTGGTAATGTGAATAGTTATTTTTAAGTGTAATTCTTAGATTAAATAGATAAGTGTTTTTCTTCCCTTGAATCCCATTTTGGGCAAATATTTTAATATTGGGAAACCAGACAACCACTGAGCTGCAGCAACTAGGCATTTTTTTACATTTTTCATTTGGATGACCCCAAATGTAAGACTCTGTAGTCCCTGTTAAATCACCAAAGAAAGATGAAACTTCATTCAATTATAGAATAAGGTATATTTTATGCTATTTAAATTATTTGAAAGAATATTGAATATGTATGAAATATGACAACTCTAGCTGATATAACTGATAAACTCCAAAAACTCAGTGGATTAAAACAGTGTTAACTTATATTTCGCTTATGCAAGAGTCCACTTTGGATTTTTCTGGTCAGCTTTGTCTCCTCTAAGTGGTGATTTGAGGATCATTCCAACCGCTGGGTTTATCATGTCAGATACAGTTTCACAGTCACCCTAAGGTTCTCTCTGTTGCAGCCAGTGGGAAGAGGAAAAGAGCATGTAAGATTGGGCATGGGAGGGGATGCTGTGGGTGGGGCTTGAAGTGGTGCAGATTATCGGTACTTCTGCCCACGTCCCAATGATAGCACTCAGACCTCCCTAATTACAAAGGAGGCTGGAGAAAGTCATCTAGCTGTATGCTCAGAAGGAAGAGAAAATAAATTTCGTCAAAATTAGCCAGTGTATGCCCAGTATGTAAGCAATAAGAAATAAGGCGTATAGTTTTACTGTTTTAACTAGGATACCACTTTCCCAGCCACACTGAATAAATATACAGTTAGTTCCACTTTAGTCTTTTGAGGATTACCTGAGATAATTCCTCATTATTCTTCGGAGGATTACTTAAGATAAATATCCTTCCTCTAGCCTGGCGATTGTGCAAAAACCTAAACAGAGGCAACCACAAAACTGTTAGTAGCAGAACTAAAAGTGGGAAGATCAGTTCTCTGACCTCTTGCACAGAATATTAGTTCCTAAATCACACTAACCTCCTAGAGCATAGGCACGACAGAGCCAAGACCCGGCTTGTGCCTCAAAATACAGCTTTATTGACATCAGAGTCAGTTGGAAGGTAAAGCTTCATCTACTCTGCAGTCATACTAAATGTGTAACTTTGTGAAAAGAACAGTTAAAAAAGAAAATGTACAGTGAAGTTATTCACAGATAAACTAGTTTGTGTTTTTACTAGCAAAATTCCACATACACAAAAATAATAGACAAATAGCTGCAGGAGTCTCTCCTGAAGAAAAAAAGATAGCATGTATTACAGCTTATCAAGGTCAATAGTATTTCTTTAAAAGGGGCACATTGGGCAATTTTAGTAATATCATTAAAGATCTGCTGAGCAAGGAGAATTGAGTTGAGTGAACATGTCTGAGTATCTCTGCATCTTTAGCTGCCATAGAAATGCAACTGTTGGCATTTCAGTTTTTCTCATCAGTTACATTTTTTGATGTTTGATGTAATGATAGATTTTGCTGGCCATCCTAAGGCTTGCTTTGCCCTGGGAGGTCTTGAACCAAACCGAAAGCTCAGTGTAATCTCTGCCAGTTCTTAGAGCTTGAAGGGGAAAAAAAAGTATTCCATTAGAATACACAGGCACTAAGATGGTGTGGAAAAGAGGAAATGGGTCTTCGTGAAGTTGGGTGAGGAGACTGGATTGAAAGCCTATGGATTCAGCTGTGAAGATGAGAAAGTGATGGGGGCGTGGGGTTACCAGAACCACATTGGGTAAGTGGGCAGCTACAGGAAGGCCTTTAGTAATGTGTGTGTGTGTGTGTGTGTGTGTGTGTGTGTGTGTGTAAATATATGTATTTAGTCTTTTTTTTTAATCTTTATTGGAGTATAGTTGATTTACAATGTTGTGTCAGTTTCAGGTGTACAGCAAAGTAAACCTGCCATACCTATACATATATCCACTCTTTTTAAGATTCTTTTTCCCATACAGGCCATTACAGAGTATCGAGAAGAGTTCTCTGTGCTGTACAGTAGGTCCTTATTAGTTACCTATACTGTATATAGTAGTGTGTATATGTCAATGTATTTAGTCTTATAAGTCCTACTCAACATACTGATTTAACAAAGAGGAAGGGTCCAGTGTGGAGAAGAGGCACGTGGGTGGTCAGGATACAGAAGCGGTTTCTCACTTCCCCTTCCTTGTGTCTCACTGTCACCGCTGTCCACAGCTCTGGCTACCTTCCAGCCTCTCTCTCTCAGCTCCTTGGCTACTGGGGAATCAGGCTAGCAGAAAAAAAAAAACCTTTTTTTTTCCTGTTCCCTTTTTTCTCCCTGACTTTCACTGCCAGAATAATGGAGGAGAAAAAATCTGCTATTTGTGTGTTAGTTTATGTATTACTGAGTACCTACTATGAACCAGGCATTGTACTGGATACCAGGGAAACAGTGAACAGAAGGCTCTGCCCACTGAGAGCTTTCATTCTGTTCAGCAAAAAGCTTCTGAGATGGAGAATTAATGTTCAGACATCAGCCAAAGAAAGCCTACCTACCTGCCAGGCTCCTAGTGAAGCCTTAGAAAAGATAGAGACAAAAGTCACTTTCCTGCTAGTAACTAGTAACATGTCTTTTAATGTTCACATGTGGATGAGATCATTTTTAAGTTTTTCCTCTTATTCAACAAACTATAAATATGATGACTTCCAAATTCATTGTTTTCCCCTTGTTTATAGCAATTTGTTAAAATCAAAATGTGTTCGTATGAAACTACAGGATGTTAGGACTATGGATTTTAAAGATGGTAAAATTCAAGGCTCACAGAGGATACCTAGTTCTTTCCAAGGACATTCAAATCATGGGCCACAGAGTGTTGGGCCCTAGGCTTGAGGCTTGTTCATTAAATTATATCATTGCTAGTGTCTTCAGTAAATCATGACATGCTTGAATGACACAGCTATGATTGGCATCTTAGAGCAAGACCTAGCCTGTGTTTGTGAATGGCCAAGTTACAGATGCCATTAAATAGAAAATGATTATCCTTTATGATACAAGTATCAATAGGAAGCCGAATCCTGAACTTGCTGGCTGTTCTCAGCTAGAGAGCATTTGACTCGGCTTGCAATTATTTTTCAAGAAACACTCCCCATGTGCTTTAGTTATTTCTCATTCTGTGTCCCACACTTGGATATCTTCCCAATTTTAGAATATGAATTATTGAGCTTCCATAAAACACTGCTATGGATTTTAATTTCACCTTTTAAAATGAGTTATGGGACTTCCCCAGTGGTCCAGTGGTAAAGAATCCACCTTCCAGTGTAGGGGACGCAGGTTCAATTCCTGGTCGGGGAACTAAGATCCCACGTGCAGTGGGGCATCTAAGCCCTTGCGGCGCAACTACTGAGCTCCTGTGCCTCAATGAGAGAGGCCGCACACCACAACTAGAGAGAGAAAATTCACACGCCACAACTAGAGAGAAGCTCGCATGCCACAACGAAGAGCCCGCACCGCAATGAAAGATCCTGCATGCCTCAACTAAGACCTGATGCAACCAAAAAAAAGAGTCACCATTCTTAAAGGTATTATAATGCTGGTTTCTTAATTCTCTAGGGATTACTGCAGGATTGTTTGTTTTAATGTATTTTATCTTCTGTTACAAGAGATTAAGATTTTGTCTGCCCCTGGAAGAGGGAGAAATAAAGTCACGATGACCTCTTCATTTTTCACTGGGGTGGAGTCGTGGGGAGGATACTGGTGAGACCAGTGGGCTTCCCTTTGATGGGAATCACCTCTCGGATTCTCCACCAGGTTATCATAATTCCAGGAAAGAATGAGGGGGAGCTTGCCCACGTTAGGGACTTTTTGAAAACTGATGGTAAGCAATCAGACGTAAATCTGAAGAAAAATGACTCCTAGAAACATCCAAAATTTTACCTAACTGCTCAAGCAGATGCGTTAAACATATCAGATTGGAAGCATGAGTGAAAACTCCTGTAAATGCTCTTATCTTTTGAGATTTTAAGCATAAAAGCATTTCGTCTAGTAGGATTAGGCAAAGGAACCTGAATGACGGAACTGGCATATCTCCTTAGCTTTTTTGAGGAGTTTAGGGAATTCTCACTTTATCACCACCTTCCGAGTAAGGAGTAAGCCAATGTGTACCTTGCGAGAAATGAAATGTGTACTTTCTCCTCCGATTACCTGCTGTCAACTGTTCAGGTCAGAACATTTTTCTTTTCTGTACAGCCCATATTTCGGAATGGAAAATATAGAGATTGCAGTAAAATAAATGATATTCCAGCTATTAGCTGTAACATTTATGTTAGGAGACAATACGGAATGCACAGTAAAATAAATGGTAGGCTATTTGCTATAATGATGGTGTGCATGGCTGGGGGAACACCTCACAAGTGTAGCAAACACCTTCGCATGACCTTGAGTTTTGTCTCACCACTTATTAGCTTGTTGCTGTTTTGTCATTTTCCCCTGGGCTGACGTCTCATTTGTATTAGATTTATTGTGTGACCATCATATAAATCAAACAGATATATCTATAACACGCAAGATTTCAGACATTAGAGCCAAAGGGGTGGTAACCAAGAATCTGCTATATACAGTCTGTGCTTTGTTTTAATTAGTGTCACTTGGGCACTTGATACCTAATCTCTCTGTGTTTTTATTCTCTTAGCAGTAAAATATGGGAGTTGGTCTCTAAGAATTTGGAGGTTTGTTTCAGCTCTAACATGGTAGTTTTAATTACCACCCTCTGAACAATGGAGAGAGGCTTTCTCTCCATTGCTGAAAGGCGTGCTCCCATTGTCTCTTCTTGGCGTCCACCACGTCTACACCACCATGTAGAATATTTCATTTGCTATTGTTTGTGTTTCTGTTTATTAATTTGCACATTTTATAAGATATGAAGCCACTTCTAAGATGAAGCAAATATTTGATAATACATTGCTATGTGTCCATTTCATCATTTTTCTCTTTCATTCTATATTTTCAAGATGTTTCTGTTCATATCAATGAAATTAGTGGCTCTTTTAAACAGCAGAATGGCCCCTGTGTTGGCCAGATAACAGTACTTAACTTGTTCTCACATCTCTGTAAATATCTAGTACTGGACAATTTCCAAAGTTGTTTATATTATCCATACATGAGGACAGGTTATTCATCTATTCATTAACTCACATTTGCAAACTAATTCTTGATGTTCCAAATCCTTACAATATTATACTGGTTATTCTTAAGAGGGTACAATCATCTTTAATAATTATTTTGTACTCTTTGTATGAAAAACAAATCAGTATCAATATCTTTGCTGTGGCAACCAGGTTTTTATTAAACCTCAAATTAAGGAAATATTGGCTTCTCTGGTGTTAACTTATCCAAAGTCCTTTGATTTCATGAGTAGCATTTTGAAAATGAGCTGGCATAAAAAATAGGGGGAGAATAAGGAATATTTTTGTTTGTTTTTATTGATGATCTTTTTTTTTTTCTTTTTTTTGCTGTACGTGGGCCTCTCACTGTTGTGGCCTCTCCCGTTGCGGAGCACAGGCTCCGGACGCGCAGGCTCAGCGGCCATGGCTCACGGGCCCAGCCGCTCCGTGGCATGTGGGATCCTCCCGGACCGGGGCACGAACCCACGTCCCCTGCATCGGCAGGCGGACTCTCAACCACTGCGCCACCAGGGAAGCCCTATTGATGATCTTTTAAGAGTAATTTTACTGAAGTAGATGGGTTTAATGAATATTTTTATTGAGGAACCTGAAGAGTAATTTTCCTTGAGATCCTCCAAGAGAATGTATGCCTTTGACTAAAGTGGCTTTAATTTTTGTCCACCAGTGGAGCTGAATTGCATCACAAGTGACTGGTACAAGCACTGGTCAGTTCAGCCCCTTATACTGTGAGTTAGCGCATCATTGTCTCAGAGGGTGTGTTTTGATTAATCGTTTCTGAAGCTGATCTCCTGCCTGCTGTCTGAGTTGGCTCTCTTCCAGTCCTTGTTAATTGTCCAAGTACATGCTGATCGGAGTCAGGCAGGAGAATAAAGATAAAAGCCTTTCTCTTAATTTCTTCATTTGTTTCCACCTTCTGTAAAGTGCTTTATTAATCTGTGATAATAACGGACTCCTTGAATGGATTTACTATAGCCTCAGTAATTGGGAAAACATTGAAAGAGTCACCGTTTTTACTGAAAGTTGATCATCCTTGTGTTTTCAAGAACAGCTTTTTTTTTTTTTTTCAGATTTAGAAGGATCGCATTTTGAATAACTGAAAATTTTTGTTTGCTTAGGTGACAGCACATTAGATCCGACCAATTTGTCTTAGCTTATTTATACTCAGCTTAGACTATCATTTCCACACGATGAGGTATAAGGGGAGTTTATGCTGATATTTTTATGTTGACTGTGTTCAGTGACATTTACATTCTGGCCTGGGGAACACAAAAGAGATATTTCTTGGAGTCTTCTGGCAACGTGTATTTTTTAAGTTCATCAAAAAATGCAAATGCTGAAAATCCTATTGCTATTATAGTTAGTTTTACGACATCTGTTAATATTACTACTGCTTTGAACAAACGTATATTAAATATGCACCTGGATGGAACCTCATCTTTCTTGAAGAACATCTAAAGTTACACATATATGTGTTGGAGTTTTGATATTTTCCTCCTTTCTCTATACTGTATTCTATTTTTTCCATTAGAGTTGAAGAAATAAAAATAGAATAAGATGAAGTAAGAAGGAAGGCAGTCACAGGGGATTTAAAAAAAAAAAAAAGGAAGTGGAAAACAGTGAATTTTACCTGTATGTCACAGGGGAAAGAGGTATAGAGGTCTTTTTTTTTTTTTTTTAAGAGGTATAGCAGTCTCAAAATGAACAGACATCATAAGAGGTCCTTGCAGATAGGCAGAGTTTCAGTGTAACTTTCCAATTATTTCATAAATAATGAATGGAGACTAGAAATCAGTTGTGTGGGTTCCATGTACATTTTGGTGTAATTAGCTATTCACTTTAGGCTCTTGTGGCTACTGGCAGATGTCCGTGGGAGATCACTTGGATGACGCACCTCTCAGAGGCTTTCTCTCCATTGCTGAAAGGCGTGTTCCCATTGTCTCTTCTTGGCATCCACCACGTCTACACCACCACGTAGAATATTTCATTTGCTACTGTTTGTAAACAAAGTAAATGAATTCATCAACTATATGAACATTTCCTCTCAACATCACAGTAATAGTTTTTGCAATGAAAGTAAGACCAAAGGCCTGAATTGTTTCCAAAATAATTGGTTTAAAAATATGAAATGGTTAGGCCTGTTCGAAGGAATACCTCAACTGTATGATAGAAACCACTTTATTTAGCGGATGGCTGTTTTCAGTGTGTAGTGTGCAAAACAGCAGTAGCAGCTTGTGCGATATGCCTCATTTCTTCCCCTGTGGGATCTATTTCCTTTTGCTATACAGCATTTTAAAAGTTCTGTGTTCAGTGCAGTGGTCGTCTAAGAGTGTAGCAACTAGGGCACGTATAACAAATTGCTTCCTTGATTCTATGCCTGATGCACACTTTAAAACTAAAAGGTCCAAACCCAAATTCCGTATTCCCATAGCCCCAAACCTGCCCCTCTGTCTTTTGACACCTCTTTTTTTCCCATTTGCTCAGATCTACAACTTTGGGGTTATCCTTGCTTTTGTCTTTCTCCCCTATTGCTGCTGGCTCTATCTTTAAAAAAAAACAGACCAAAAAAAACCCCATAATATCCAGCCAGTTCTACCAGCCCCTCACTTTTTCCCAGTCCAGTTCACCCCCAACTCTCATCCGAGTTATTTTAATCATCTCTCACTACACTCCCTGCTTCCATCTTCGAATACACAAGTTTTTCCAGCATATTCTCAACGTGGCAGTCAGCACGATTCTTACACTTACATCCATTACATTCCCAACACTCTTATTCAAAACTCTATACTGGCTTCTTCTCTTATCCAGAGTAAAATCCAAAATCTTTGCTGACACCTGAGCCCCAGATGATCTGCTCCCCAGGGCTTCTCTAGTGTCACCTCCCACCACCACCCCCTTCCCTCTCTGCCTGGCCCACACCGGCTTCATCACTGTGTCGCCTGTATGGCACACATACTCTTTGCGGGGGCACCTGGAATACCTTTCCTGCAGTTATCGTCATGCCTTGCTGTCTCTTCCTTTAGACCTCTGTTCGATATCAGGCTGTCAGAGAGGCCCCCTTGAACAACCCTAAATAAATAGCCATCGTCTACAATCATGTCATTTCCTTCCTACTGACTTTTATTTATGTTCCTTCATGGTGCTTATTACCACATGAGATATATATATATATATATATATATATATATATATATATATTATTGGCCAGGTCCCCCTCCTATTCCAGAATAGAAGCTTCTTGATGGCAAACCTGTTTGTAGACTTCTCTGTTCCTAGCACATAGAACAGTGCCTGGTACACAGCAGATACTCCATAAATATTTGCTGAATGAGAGAGTGACACAAGGCAGAAATCTCACCCTGCACAATGTCAACTGTTGCTCAGTGCTGCGCTGTCTTGGGGAGACAGATAGCTCTGTGAAACACCAAAGAGCAAAGACTGCTTTGCAAATCTTAACTGGCACACATCAGTAGGAAGAGAGGGGTTGTTATAGGCTTAGAAGTCTTTGAAGGCTTCATGGCGCAGATAAGACCAGGGCTCAGCCTGGGATGATGGGTAGTGTTTAGAGTTAGATGCAAGTAAATGGAGAGATTGCCAATCCTATGCAAATGCCAGGGAGACAGTGGGAGATTCATTATTGGATTCTGGGGAATAAAAACCTCAGATGCTGATACCTATATTCTAGAGGTATTTTCAGTGAAGTATCATTTGAAGCTGTTGGAGTGGATGAGTATCTAAAAATGAGAGTATAGCTGGAAGAAGGCAGAGACTGGACCTCAGGAAGTGGCTGCGTTTAACAGATAGGGTGAGGGGTAAAGCCATTAAAGGCAAAACAGAAGAGAAGGCCAGATATGTTGAAAAGAAGCCGGAAAATGAGGTTCCAAAGGAAGATAAGACTTTGAAAGACAAAACTGTTTCAAATATTGAAGTAAAGTCTAGTAGAAGAAGAGCTTTTGAAAGGCCATTGGGCTTGAAACTTAAGAGGTCATGGGTAGACTTTGTGCCATTTAAGTGATGGGAAGGGATGCAGGCTGGATGGAATGAGCTTCCAAGTGAGCACGTGGGAAAGCAGGGCAGCTGGTACGGATAACAGGCTCAGGAAGTTAGGCAGAAAAAGGACCAAGACATAAACGTGATCCAGGAGTAGGGCCAGAGGAGAGGGATCTGCTCTTCTGATGCACACGAGATAAGCCCTCCTTTCCCTGCCTATGCCCAGGACAGAGGAACCACGTCACAGAATCCCTCAGCCCACCCTCTTAGATAACCCACTGGTTCTATTGTTATCTGCCCATGCCACAGAGGATACCTTGCCACCCTGTCCCTTTTGGTGACCCAGGTCCATTTGTAGACATTAGGAGGAACAGTCCTATTGGACTTGCATTGACTTTTCTGCCGTAGCTTTTTCTGCCTTGACCATCTTTTCTAACAGTGCACATCTTACTGTCTTCAGGTGAAAATGCCGCTCGGTGCAGCCCTGTCTTGGGGAGAAAATAAGAGCTCTATAAAATACAGAAAAGCATCCATTCCCTTGCAGCTTTCAACGAACCCATGAATTATTAGCAACAGAGTCAAATGAGCACATGTCAGAAGCTTAGACCGCAAACAAGTGTCTGCAATGCACACACAATTCGTTATGCACCCTAAGAGTTGCCTCAGGAAGACTGCTTATTGCTGGTCTTGTTAAAATGGATTTTTATTTCTCCTTCATACCAGGTCATTTATTTTTTTTTCAACACTAATGATATGTGTAGGAATGTAAGCATAATATATGAGAATGCTGAGGAAGGATATAGGTAGGGAGGTGGAGAAGGGAATAGATGGAAAGAGGATTATGGTCGTTTTTCTAAGATTTCCAGGTAAAGAGCACAAGTCTCCTTTATTTGCACTTCTCTTTTAGGTGGGCGGTCTCTAAAGAATAGCTGTGTAAATTTCTAATGGAGCAGATGGCAAGTTCCTGTGGGACCAGCTCATTGCTGCTTCCTGGTTTCCAGCTAGAAAACCCTCAAGAGAAGGGGGACATATCACTGTCATCTCTGTGTTCCTCACAGCTTTTAGCACAATGTCAGGCTCCCATTAGATGCTCAATGACTGTTTGCTGATTTCTCCATCTTAATCACAGTAGGTTAGAGCCTGTAGTTCCTTGGAGATCATCAAGTTCATTGCTTCTCAGTGTTAACACGCATACTAATCACCCAGGGATCTTTATAATATGCAGCTCTGCTCCTGTGGGTCTGCAGTGAGGCCTGATTGTGCATTTCCCACCAGCTCCTAGCGGTGCTTCAACCCCACTTTGCGTAGCAGGGATCTGGTGGAATGCATTTCCCAGCCGACACGCCCCCCCCACCGCCACCCGCCTACCTCTGTGGGTGGACTGAGGGGACCCAGAGCCAGAAGATGATCAAAGTTCTTCTTCATGAAATGTCAAATGTGGTTGAAGAGAATTTGAGCTCTGATATTTTTTTAAATATTTAGATAAAGTTTTAATATGAAGCAGAATACAAAATGTGATTAAGGAAATTTGTAAAAATAAAAATGTAAACTGTTATAAAAATGTAAGACAAATGGAAGGGATTTTTTTGCAGTTGAAAATTCCCTCTTCAGGTTATACTCCCGGTTGGCCTCCAGGGGATGCATTGTGATCAGATGCTCTTAAAGGTACTTTAGTGGAAAAGTTTCAGAAGCACTAACGTAGTATGGATGAGGAAATGGGGACCCAGGGAGGTTCAAATAGCTAGTTAGTCTAATAATAACTAACTTTTAAAATTTTATTTGTTTTTCTAAATTATAGTTGATTTACAATGTTGTGTTAATTCCTGCTGTACAGCAAAGTGATTATATATATATTCTTTTTTATATTCTTCTCTGTTATGGTTTATCCCAGGATATTGAATATAGTTCCCTGTGCTATACAGTAGGACCTTGTTGTTTATCCATTCTATATAATAATAACTAACTTTTACTGGGCTCTTACTATGAGCAAGTCGTCGTGCACAAAACATATATCATCACATTTAATATCAGGCTAATTTTCTCAAGTCCATATCACTGTTGTTTCCATTTGGATCTGAGGAAACTGAGGCTTCGAGAAGCTGGGTAGTTTGCCCCAGTTGTTACCTCAAAGTCCCTGCTGTCAAGTACGGAGTTTCAGATCCTCCTGAAGTAAGAAGGCCTGGGGCTAGAACCAGACCATATCACTTCTGTCCAGGACTCCACGGAGAAGCTGGGCTAAACCAGGCTGATGCACTTGGCAGCACTCAGTGTTTCCAAGGAGTGCCGTTGACAATTATGGAAATGTGTCTCATATGAATCGGGATATTTATTCCTTCCTTGTTTCTTTCATGATAACAATAAGAAGATTAGCTAGGTTTTCTGTTCAGTAACTGAGCCCCGGTTCTAGGCTTAGCGAAAATCAATAGTTTCTCACTAATATGTACTTTTCCTGCCAAGCAGCCATCAGAGTTAAAGGAAAAGAGTGTCTATAATGAGCTTTTATAAATTGCATTACTAGGTGACAGTTAATGGGTTTCATTCCTTACACAAATGGGATTAAAAAGAGTAGTACTCAGAGCTTCCCTGGTGGCGCAGTGGTTGAGAGTCCACCTGCCGATGCGGGGGACACGGGTTCGTGCCCCGGTCGGGGAGGATCCCACATGCCGCGGAGCGACTCGGCCCGTGAGCCTTGGCCACTGAGCCTGCGCGTCCGGAGCCTGTGCTCCACAACGGGAGAGGCCACAGCAGTGAGAGACCCGCATACCGCAAAAAACAAACAAAAAAAAGAGTAGTACCCGGAGTGCTGTAAAGAGTGACTGCTCCGCTTCTCTGCATTTCAACTCAGCATTCTGGAAGCTATCCAGACATCTTCTGGATTTTTCCATGCTTGTGACACTACACCTTCCATGTTTGTGATAGCAAATTTGCACTGAGCTCATCATGGGATGAGGCTAAACGTGCCTGCTGCCCCCAGATCTCCCTGGTGACCAAGGGCGGGTGAAGCAGGAACTTTAGCCCCAGTGGCAGGTCTGTTTTTCTTGTTCATTATGGCTCTCCGTCCTATAAAAATAGACCAAATTTTTCCTCTTCCCTCTAATGAATCCCTGACATTTCCAAACATGAGAAACAGTGGGTCATTTCTATGAAGTGAGATTTTTGTAGAGGTTTGGGTTTGGATAAAGCCAAGACGCTTTGAAATTATACAGTCTGACATTGCCGAGATCATCTGTAGGTCCAGGGTAAGTAGAAACCCTGAGGTTTTGTATCTCTCCCCTTAAACTAATAAACATTAAACATGTGCTAAAGAAAAAATATGACTCTGAACCACACGATATCATCATTTTTAAATTTATTTCATACTGACGGCTTAGAATATGTAAAAATTTAACACAGCTCATTAGGCAAGAAATACAACAGGAGCTGAAACGCCACACGGCAAGGCAGTTCAAAACACTTCTACGCCTGTGAATTACATGCTAAAGACCCCATCCAGTGGCTTAGCGGTGCCCTCTCTTTATCAGCGGCAGTAAGCAGTGCCTAGCCTTTGTGAGAGTAAGAAGCTGAAGGACCCAGGACTCACTCTACATGTAAATGGCATGCGTAGTCAGCTCTAAATCTTAATTTGAGGTTTGATTGAGAGGCACAGGGAAGCTGCTCCACAGGAAAGTATCTCTTCTAACGAAGCCTAAAATCCACCATATGCACACTATGATCCCCGCTAAATCTGGCCGTACTCTTCCCATTGTCTTTACAATACAAATATCCCTGAGAAAAATGATACATTAAGTTCCTCACTTCACAGTGTGAAGACATGTTTTTTAAGTTTTTTTTTTTGGTGTGGACCATTTTTAAAGTCTTTATTGCTTCTGTTTTATGTTTTGGTTTTTTGGTCCCGAGGCATGTGGGATCTTAGCTCCCCAGCCAGGGATCGAACCCACAACCCCCTGCATTGGAAGACAAAGTCTTAACCACTGGACCACCAGGGAAGCCCCTGGAGATATTTTTAGAGTCTTCCTTCAGAGCGTAGCAGGGGGGAAAGCTGTATTTTTTCCTAATGCACGGGGACACAAGGTCTTACCTTGTTGGAAGTTTGGGGTTGGGTAACTATCCTTTGTGCCGGTCCATTTTGATATAGTCTGTTATTACAACACAAAGCCTAACACATGGCAGCAAATTCAGACAACACTGTCCTTAAAGCATATCCTGCAGGTGAACTTTGGTACATATTTGCTTATCACTTATTCACTTGGCTATAGTGGGGAACACAGAAAGAATAACGTACTTAAAAAACAGAGGGCATGGGCTTCCCTGGTGGCGCAGTGGTTGAGAGTCCACCTGCCGATGCAGGGGACACGGGTTCATGCCCCGGTCCGGGAAGATACCACATGCCGCGGAGCGGCTGGGCTGGTGAGCCATGGCCACTGAGCCTGCGCGTCCGGAGCCTGTGCTCCGCAACGGGAGATGCCACGAGAGGCCCGCGTACCGCAAAAAAAAAAAACACAGGGATGCATTTTCATCATCACACTCCTTTCAAAACCGTGAGTCAGTTTACCAAATCCTTTTATTTTTTTTTAACATCTTTATTGGCGTATAATTGCTTTACAATGGTGTGTTAGTTTCTGCTGTATAACAAAGTGAATCAGTTATACATATACATATATCCCCATATCTCCTCCCTCTTGCATCTCCCTCCCGTCCTCCCTATCCCACCCCTCTAGGTGGTCACAAAGCACCGAACTGATCTCCCTGTGCTATGCGGCTGCTTCCCACTAGCTATCTATTTTATGTTTGGTAGTGTATATATGTCAGTGCCACTCTCTCACTTCGCCCCAGGTTACCCTTCCCCCTCCCCGTGTCCTCAGGTCCATCCTCTACATCTGCATCTTTATTCCTGTCCTGCCATACAGTACATTTCCCAGAGAGCATGGTGTATCACCACATTAGGCAGGACTCCTGGGAAATGTTTTCCTTTTTTATCAGCTGGAGCCGATTCAAAGAGCTTTGAATTTCAAGAGGTGACTGGTTTCTCTACCCATCCTCACTGATCATTTCACTGTCAGATTTAATTATGGATTAAATTCTTAAAGGTCAACTTTTTTTTCTTAATATGAATTTTCTAGTCTTAGCCGCTAAGATAAAGTCTGAAAGACATATGGCAGGTAATCATAGTTAACAAGTTAAATGATGCGGGCCAGCTAAGGGTATGCACCACGTTGCCAAGCAGAGCGGACCTCTCATCAAGTGACGCAGAAAAGCAGGGCACCAGCTCTTCCTTTCAGAACTGTCTATTGGAGCTCCCAGTAAGTGCCTTAAGTCACAATGGCATTTGTCTGAATTTAACTCTGCTGTGGTAGCCCTGGGTACAGCAGCAGACAGACTGGTACCTTGCCCTTGTCAGACTTGCCAGATTTGCCAACCAAACCAATTTACTTTTTAAACTATGATGATCAGAGGATTTATAGTCTCCAAGAGCAGTAGACATTATGCTAATGGGAGAGAGGCAGCCTTCCCCTTCTTGGGGAACATTTATCTCTCCTGGGTGATGACAGCTTTATGATTTTACTGAGAAAATCCATGGAAGGTGCTTTTACAAAATCGACTGTCTTTTGAGATATTTCCAAGGACAATGGCACAGGAAAGAGGAACCATATTATGAAGCAGAAGCTTAATAAAACTCGGGAGTGAAAAACGAGATGTCATAACCATGAGGGGAAATTGACTGTTTCACTTGATCCATCCCATCCCATTGCATCCTTACATGGTATCCATTGCATTTCTTTATTCATAATGGACCACAATGGGGAAGTTATTCTTCCTGTGGTAAAGCCCTGTGCATTTGCTGTTTGACATGCTCTGCTGGGAAATTCTCAAAGTTAGGGGCCTTTGAGTTGTATTGTTCCTACTTGGCACAGGTAGAAGGGCTACCCCACCACTTCGTACTGTTGGAAGTCTTATCCTCATTTCGATCAGAACTGCCTTTTGTTTTGAAGGGAGTTTGTTTTGCAGTCAGGTTTCTAAGGGAAACAGGCTGATGGTGACCCTGACTTCCACGGCATCTTTCCTGTACATCATGTGGTCCACAGGGCATGTGCAAGTTCATCCCCAAATCCTATGACTCAGCTTGAGTGAACTGCAGTCCTTTCCTCCTAACTGGGGCCGAGGAGGCAGCAGAAGATAGAGCTCTATCATTCTTCAAAATCTTCTTCCCTAGCTGCGCACACTGATGCTTTTTTTTTGCTGTGTCACTTTGCTCTCATATGTTTTCCTCTTGATTTCTCTCTGGCTGTGACTTGTGCAAACTCTTTTCTTCTCCTTTATCATATCCTTGTACTAATATTTCTACTCTTTCATTTCTTCTCATTCTTCCCAAAGGTGATTAAGTCACTTCCATCTCCTATTCCTCCAGTATCCTAAAGTCATCCTCTGCTCATTTCCATCCCTCTTGCATTATTTCCCTCCCTCTTGCATTATCTCCCTTCTAGACCTAAAGTAAGTCATAATGATGAGAGTAGTAATTATTGCATGTTGAAGCTGCTGTGTTTCAGGACACACTGGGCTACACACTTCTTATTTGGCATCTCAATTAATCCCTGCAAATGAGAGGGTGGTATCATGCCCTTTTAATTGACGAGAATCAATGAGGTTCATAACAGTGATTAGTTGGCAGAGCTGCTGGTCCAGCGCAGTTTATCTGACTCCTGGTGTACAAAAAAACCACCGTAGCTTGCTTAATGATGAGCTGTAACTCATAGGCCTCAGGTGAGTTTGAACAGATACTTACACCCCTTCGCTCATTGATGTATCCATTGATGCAGATAAATTCCTTTTCCTACAAACCTATCAATAATTATATATTGAATATTTAGCTTAAGAAATTCATAAGGGGCTTCCCTGGTGGCGCAGTGGTTGAGAGTCCGCCTGCCGATGCAGGGGACATGGGTTCGTGCCCCGGTCCGGGAAGATCCCACATGCCGCGGAGCAGCTGGGCCCGTGAGCCATGGCCGCTGAGCCTGTGCGTTCGGAGCCTGTGCGTTCGGAGCCTGTGCTCCGCAGCGGGAGTCCAATGTTTTTTTCCAGCGTCTTAATAAATGGTATTTCAGTACTACTTTTTTTTAAAAAACAGGCTCTCTCCTGAGTGAGTTTTGTATTTTGAAAGCTTTTGATTCCTTGCGCCAAGATATCAAGGAACCCAGCCTGCCCAGACACCTTTGACACATCTCCACATAAAGCCCCTACCCTGCTCCTGTCAGCAGGTTCCTGGGAGAGGTTCTGGGATGGAATGAGCCCTCGGCTGCCAGCCTCCAATTCAGTAGCAGCTTTTGCCCAGCTTCGAGCAGCCATCTAATGAATAAGAGGCCCGAAAGAAGATCTCAGATCTCAGAACTTCTGCTCTTCCAGTGTCCTGACTGCTTGCTTAAAATGGCCTTGGCCTCATTCACTTAAAAAAAGAAACAAAACACTTGTGCACAGGTGTTAAGCAGGACCCTGCAGTATGGGTTGGAGTTACACCCCACATACACATCTGTGGGCCTCCAGAGATTATAACTGTTGAGTTCATCAGGAGTAAGTGGGCATATGCTTAGCAAGAAAATAGGATTGACTGCAGGAATTAAGCTGACAGCAGGAAGTGAATTAGTGGGCCAGATGCATCAGGCCTACAGAGTAAGGGCATGTAGCGTTGCAGGTCACGTGACCTTCAGTGTGCCCACACACCATAGGGCCAGGCTTCGTCTGAGAAATGGGCCATTACTGTGTTCACGTATATCATAGAAAGCAAATACATACCTGCATGCTGTTTCCCCTTCTAAAAAAATTAGACAAATTTTAACTTTCTTTTCATGGTTCAGAATAGGCAGGGGTTCTCTTGGTTGGTTGGTTGGTTGGTTTTAACTTGAAGGATAGTTGATTTACAATTTTATGTTAGTTTCTGGTGTACAACATAATGATTCAGTATTTTTATAGCTTATGCTCCATTTAAAGTTATTATAAAATATTGGCGAGGTTCCCTGTGTTATATAATATATCCTTGTAGCCTATTTATTTTATACACAGTAGTTTGTACCTCTTTAATCCCCTACCCCTATCTTGCCTCTCTCCCCACTGGTAACCAACCACTCGTTTGTTCTCTGTATCTGTAAGCAGACTAGGCGATTTTGGCAAGGAAAGTTAATCGCTGAAAGAAAAGCTAGGTATACGAGGCATCTAGAAATATTAGATGTACTTCCGTTATCTTTCAAGATGGAAAGATAATAGTTCCAGGAAGAACCATAAAGAAGCATGTATTCTGTCATCTCTCCGTAGGCTGCTCCCTGGTCAAAGAATATTCCAAATGGCTGTGGCTGCATTGTGACTTTTGATGGTGATGATAATGAAAATTCCCATTAATGCAGTTTCTTTATTTGAGGTTAGTATTAGATGACTGTGTCTAACAAAGTCTCGGGATTTGACTAACACTCCATCTGCAGGTTTTAGTTGCTAACACAATGAAAATATAAGAAAAGAAGCAAAAGTCTTATTTCGGTAGAAGATCATGTGACCTTTTTAATCTTTAAAAATGTAGTTCCTTTTTGTTCTTTAGAGAAAGAAAAGTAGCTCCAACTCCCTAATACCTCGTTGTAAATAATTCTTCTTCTGGCCTTTTTATTAGTGGGTTTTAGTTTAGAGTTTTATGGCAAGAATAATGTTTATAGGTTGGCACAACGTAAAAAAAAAATCACCTTGTTTAAAATTGTCCTACCATTTAAATATCATCATTTTGGCAGTGAATACCTTCTAAACTTATCCTTCTCAATTGTGGGCATTAAGCTCATAAATAGGAATGCTAGAGGGGGAGAAAAGGGAGTCTCTTCCAGGAGAAGAAAAGCCTTGGAGAAGTGAATGGAAAATGTTGCCTCTGTTTAGCATGAATGAGCCTGGGATTTAAATAACATTCTTCAGGCCAGATAAATAGTTTTTCTTTGGCTTAGTAATCATGCATGGCATTCAGATATTTAAGTGAAATGTTTCCTGGCTTTCCTCACTTCCTCTTTGATCTTGACGTGCCCTGTTGTATTTTAACTCATCAGCTTCACCAAATAAAAACTCTAATTTATTCTTTTTAGTACATGTAACCAAGGCAAATTTGCTGTAAGACATGGGAAATACACATAATCAGGTTTTTTGCTTTATACACACATATCCCTGAATGCTGAAATACACCAGGATAATTAAAAGTAGTCGCTGCTTGATGGCTGCATCATGAGAGATTATGATCTCATTTATTCTTTTCTTTGCTCTCTTTTCAAGCTGTTCCACAACGACTATGCATTACACTTATTTTAAAATGCAGATTTTTAAAAGAGAACTATTGCAAAATTTATTTGAATTCTTTGTTAGTAAATGTCATTTTGAGACACTGGTTAGTTTGTAGTTTGGGGGGGTTTTTTTGTTTTGCTTTTAATTTTTATTGGAGTATAGTTGATTTACAGTATTGTGTGCGTTTCAGGTGTACAGCAAAGTGAATCACTTATACATATACGTATGTCCACTCTTTTTTAGATTCTTTTCTCATATAGGCCATTACACAGTATTGAGTAGAGTTCCCTGTGCTATACAGTAGGTCCTTATTAGTTATCTATTTTATATATAGTAATGTGTATATGTCAATCCCAATCTCCCAATGTATCCCCCCCCCATTACCCCCTGGTAGCCATAAGTTTGTTTTCTACATCTGTAGCTCTATTTCTTTTTTGTAGATAAGTTCACTTGTACCATTTTTTTAGATTCCACATATAAGCGGGATCATATGATATTTGTCTTTCTTAAGACACTGGTTATTTTGACCCAGATCTAAATAGCCCCAAAGTCCAGTTGCAGCCAAGCTCCTCTGAAGTATTTACTGCATGGGAGTTCGATAAAGACAGCCTTACAGAATGTATGCACACATCATGACAAGTCACAGCTGAAATCAGATGAGCAAAAAGGACTTGCAAGTCTATTTTGTGCCTCTCCCTTTTTGTGACCTTCAGGCAAGGTAAATCATTACAGCCCTGATCACTCAGTAGAATGCTAGCTTATTCTATGGGCAGGATTGATCTGCACCAGAGAAGGTGGGAATTCATGTTGGGCCTTCAAAACAAGGGAGGCAAATAGAGTTTGCCCTAGAATCGTGCTATGGGTAAGGAGACAACCTCACGCTGCCTTTATTACATGCTGTGTGAACTATTTTCACTCTTATACAGGTGATCCTTTCTAGGTCTAACGATATATCAGATCTGGAGGAATAAAGAAGTCTGTTACTTGTCACCTGGAAAGGGCCTGGTGATCATCTTTGCTGTGTCCATAGGGCTGATTAATCAAGTGTGACAAGACTGTCACCCCTTCTGTTTCCTAAAACTCAAAATGGATCATGAAGAAGGAATCAGGGCGAACCACTGATTTTCTTCATAACCTTTAACTGTACATAGACTCTGTATAAGCCTTTCAGACAATTGCTTAAAGTATTTGCATTCCCTAGAAACAGACTAAAAAGAATTAATCAGCTCTTCTATGAAACCCAGCACAGGTGACTGCTCGTGTTGATGCAGTTATTGAAAAGGCTTATTTATAATACTGTCTTTTCCTATCAGTAGTATCTTGACAAGCTACCAGTGAAGCATTGCATGTTAATCTTTACAAAAGGAGGAAATAAGGAAGTCAGAACCAGGGGTCTGTGACTCTAAAGTCTATTTTTTTTTTCTCCAAATGGCTCAGAAAGATCAGCCTTTGAACCCAAAAGATTTCAGCTCGGAAGCCAGTGTGAACCCCGCCTCTTTGTCCTGTCCCTCCCCCAACACTATCCCTTCCCAGGAGTACATCTTGGGCCCACTTGTTGTTTTTCCTTTTTGCTTCAGCAAAGCCTCCTTTTGCCCTTTCAGCTGAGCTGATTTGCCACATGAGAAGATAAGGAAGCCACACACTTCTCCACCTAGGTGGTAGACAGACTCAGGAAAGGCCAAGGCAGCGTCTGCTCAGCCAAGGAGGAGCGGGTATTTGTGGCCATTGCAGTTTTCAATCTCGGGACTCGCAAAGGTTCCTCCTCTGCCTTGAGATGCAGTGTATTCTCAGGAGGCCCACCTGTGGAATGTGGCCACCGTTAGCGTTGTGTTTATCAGCCTGGGCCAAGCTTAGGGGACCCGAGATGATCTGTGTGCTTCCGCTGTCAGAATGTAATGACTGTTCTTCCAAGTATCCTTTTGCAATCTCTGGGGCTGGGGTGAAATGCCAGCTGTGAGGTAATCCTCACCAAAAAGGGATCTGTGCAGCTTTGCATTCCCAGGCTATGAAAGGGATGCCGGAGACCTTGAAGGCCCACTTGGCTGTCCTGCTGAAGCTCTGATGAAGAGCCCACAGACACTTGGGGGCCAAGTCACAGCCCGCTTCCCCATGGCCCTGGGGACCGTGCTGCTGGTATTCCAGAGGAAAGCTAGGCTAGCCCTGGGAAGTGTTGACTTCCTCCTGTGAGATCAAAAAAAGGCCCTGCCAGGGGAACACATCCCAAGATCTTCAAGGGGAATGCACCTGAAGGACTGGGAAGGGGAAGGATTTCCAAATTATGTGCTTAGGATCCCAGAATTTAAACCTGTGCCACGTACTTCAAATGTTACTTTCCTGGAATTGATTGGAAGTTTTTTGTTTGTTTGTTTTTGGGGTTTTTTTGCGGTACACGGGCCTCTCACTGTTGTGGCCTCTCCCATTGTGGAGCACAGGTTCCAGATGCGCAGGCTCAGCGGCCACGGCTCACGGGCACAGCCGTTCCGCAGCATGTGGGATCCTCCCGGACCGGGGCACAAACCCGTGTCCCCTGCATCGGCAGGCGGACTCTCAGCCACTGCGCCACCAGGGAAGCCTTGATTGGAAGTTTTGTTTCCCAGTAGCCTATCATAGAGGGCCAAGTGATAAACGTTAAATTTCAGAGTACTTGCAATTATCAGTAGTGTGTCCTTGGCCAAGTCCAAAGACACGTTGATCATTTGCTACTAAGAGCTAACAAATGGGGCTGGACTACCAAGTTGTGATTAAACACTGCCACCTGCTTATCAGCCCTTTGAGGCTAAGGAAAATAGTTGTCCTCATTTCACCTTTCATACGTTGTAATATTGCCCTGGTAGCATTTCTGAAAATGGCCATCTGTAAGTGTAAAATTCACTGCTGAGTACCTGTACCTGTACATGTGTGTGGTTCTAACTGAGCCATGGTTTCCAAGATATCCTTAGAATCATCCTAAGTTTTGCTTCTAAGAGCATAGAGCAACCTTGCTACCTTACATATTCAGGGCATAAGCATACTCAATACGTATGTGTGAATTTTTAAAACGTCTCCTCTCTTTTAAAGCAAGACACAGTTTATGGATTTGCACTTGCCCATGATTTGACTTTGTTGGTAAAAGCCATCCTGATTGCCAAGTCTGGGTAACATTTCAGGGTATCACTGAGAATGCTCTGTCTGTGAACTGTGTGAGCAGACCGATGCTACAGTGAGGCTCTGCCTTTTGTGTTTCCCAGGTAGTCTGTGATTAGATTTATTTTAGCAATTGTGATGTGGCGCTCATCTGGCACGTGATAGCACACTGACCACAAGACCTGTTGTCTTGCACTCAGGCCATCCAAGACCATGTGAAAATTATCTTCTTTGCCAGCCACTTTGATCTTGTCACCCTGGCACTGGGAGCTTCTGGCTGTTTCCTAAAGCCCTTCACGTTAGCCTTAGCCTCCTCACTCTGGTTGCTGCAACTTGGCCCTCCCCTAACCACAGCTTTTCCCCTGATCTCCTGTCACCTCCTTTGCTTCAGCCAAAGAAAGCTATTCTCAGATTCTTTTGACACAATCTGACATTCTTGATACCTTCGTTTCACTAGCACAGTTTACCGAAATAGAACGAGGATACATAAACCAAAGTCTATAAGGCATGTGTTAGTTCCGTTGGCTTCCTAACCTTTAGAAGTTAGGAAAGGATACGAGAGAATGAGACCTGCATGTTGATTCATGCTTTGCATCTTTTACATGGCTATCAGGCATTTAATGTCAGAGTCACTTTAGGAGAAATTTCAAGAGGGAGAAGGAACTGTTCCGTGTTATTTTAATCACAGTTTAAGGATGTTTTAAACCCAAATAAAAAACATGATAAAAGAAACAGAATTTATAGCATCAAAAAGTATCACAGGTGGGGAGGCAACCAAAATGAATAGAAGGTAAAGCTATTCAGTGACCAACGGATAAATTTTGCAAGTGAGCAGCATGAAATGAAGTACAAGGCACAGAATGTGGATTAAATGACTTTTTTTTTTTTTTGCGGTACGCGGGCCTCTCACCGCTGCGGCCCCTCCCGCTGCGGAGCACAGGCTCCAGACGCGCAGGCTCAGCGGCCATGGCTCACGGGCCCAGCCGCTGTGCGGCATGTGGGATCTTCCCAGACCGGGGCACAAACCCGTGTCCCCTGCATCGGCAGGTGGACTCTCAACCACTGCGCCACCAGGGAAGCCCCTAAATGACTTTTTAAGCCACGTTTATTTATACATTCATTCACTCATTTGATAAAATATATCAAGAGCCTGATATGTGTCAGGTGGAATCCAAAAAATAAAAAATATTGTCTCTACCCTGCAAAACTAGCAACACAAGTTACAGTTATAGTAAAGTGAGACATATAAGATACAGTGGGGATAGAAATTATAGTGGGTTCCCCATGTAAGCCCTTTAAGTCTACTTATTTTAAATACTATTTTAAAACTCATGATTTATACTAAGAAAATTTATGGACAAGTTTTATAATAATACTAGTCTCTTTGCAGTTGTATCTATTTACTCTTTTTTCAGTCCATTTCTTAGACCTTTGGATATCAGTCGTGTAGAGAGTACACCTAGGATTCTTGTGTGAACCTGAAACCATGGCTACCAACTCAGCAGCAGAGATCCTGGGATCAACACCAGAAGCAAAGCTTGGTTTCATTTCAATCATGTATGAACTGGCTGATTGCCACCATCCTGGGGAAGGATTTTTGTCCCCTTGGAGTCTTTTGCTATAATCTAGTATCTGGTAGAAAACATCACTTCTCTTAGAGGAAAGATGATCTGGTCCCGCCATTATGATGACTCTCCAGCAGTGAGATGGGAGGTCCTATCCAGTGGTGTTGGTGGTTGCTGAGCAACAGAGCCTGGGTCTCATTGAGGCATTCCCAGAACTGATGGTGAAACTTGGGGGAATTCCCTTAACCACTTGTTTGAATCTCCCCTACCAAACGGAGAATATTCCCATAAACATGTATGTGTTTACTTATAAGATGTATGTGGTAGGGCTTCCCAGAAACTATAGAATATGTTGTTGAACATTTCACATGCATCAAGTCCTTTTGCATTTCCCACCTATGTGACCTTGGGGACTTAACTGCTATGCTGCGATTACTTCATTTGGTTGGGATTTCTCAGTGCCTTCCCCTCCATTTGGAATAAGACTGGGAAGTAGGAGATAAGCTGTTTGCTGAAGCAGTTGAGAAACTGAATATTTGCCAAAATTAGTTCATGGAGAAAAGTTTGTTTGATCAAACAAGTGTTTGAAATTCTGGTTAGTCTAAGTTAGATTTTTTTCTCACACCTTCCACCCCACCTTTTTAAGTGTAGGTTGTACTTCTTAGGACCGTTAGTATACTGATATGTATTGTGAATCTCTGAACTGGAGAATATAGTGGGCATCCTTTGCTAAATTCATTTTTTAATTGAAGTGTAGTTGATTTACAATGTCGTGTTTCAGGTGTACAGCACAGTGATTTGGATATATATATATATACACCCCTCTTTCCTCTTCGGTAACCATATGTTTGTTTTCTATGTCTGTGGGTCTGTTTCAGTTTTGTAAGTTCATTTGTATCATTTTTTTCAGATTCCATATGTAAGTGATATCATATGATATTTGTCTTTCTCTATCTGGCTTATTTCACTTAGTATGATAATCTCCAGGTCCAGCCATGTTGCTGCAAATGGCATTATTTCATTCGTTTTTATGGCTGCGTAATAATTTTTAAACTTGTATGGAAACACAAAAGACCTCGAATAGCCAAAGCAGTCTTGAGAAAGAAAAAAATGGAGCTGGAGGAATCAGGCTCCCTGGCTTCAGACTATACTACAAAGCTCAGTAATCAAGACAGTATGGTACTGGCACAGAAACAGACATATAGATCAATGGAACAGGATGGAAAGCCCAGAGATACACCCACGCACCCATGGTCAATTAATCCATGACAAAGGAGTCAAGAATGTACAATGGAGGAAAGACAGTCTGCAATAAATGGTGCTGGGAAAGCTAAATTCATTTTTTTAAAGAAAATTTCATGGAACTAGTTTTCTGCAAAAGCTTCTTTAGGAAGTAGTGGAGTAACAGACCAATGTATCTCCTTCTAAAACCTGCCCTCTTTCTACTGTGAAGTAAAGGCAACTTTCACACATAGAGTTGTAGGAAGGCCTTCCCAGTGACAGAGTTCTTTGCTTTTATTCACACCCAACTTCACAATAATCCTGTGAAAGTTATTAACTTGCCTTAGGAAAAAAAACAGATGAAATAATCTCAAAAGGCCAATCTGAGATTTTTTTTTGGTTGTTTAAATCCAAATTTAGATAAAAGATTATAATCACTTTAGGTGCTCATGGTCTAGAAGTCAAATGGTAAATATCAAAGTGAGGATGAAGTTCAGGATGTGGTTTCTTTCTCTCTCTCGCTCTCTCTCACTCTTTTTCTCTCTTTCTCTTTCTGATTCCCTTTCTCTCATTCTTTCATTCTCTCTCCCTTTCTCTTTCTCTCTCTCTCCCTCTCAGTGTCACAAAATGCATATGGATTATCTAAATCTTGCTCATGGGATTTAAACAAGGCACCGTAGAGTTTATCTGATGTTATTTCTCAGCAAACTCAGCCTTCCCTGCTTTACAGTGTTGGCTGCTTCTCCTCTTAGTCACTCATAGGAGAAATAGTCTTGAGTCACATGGAGACAAATATAATGTGAACTTCAGAAGCACACAAAGCTTCCTTTCCCTCCCCCAACCCCACCCACGGGGGAATGCACCGGTTTTCCTTTCACCTGCGGTAACCACCACGTGTACCTGCTGGCACCTTCAGCATTATGGATGTCAGTGAAATTGCCTGTAATGTTGATTTGTCTGTCATCCCAGGGATGAGGCACGCTGATGAGTGGCTGAGCTCGGGAGAGAGAGGGTCGACAGAAGGCAGCACGCAGAAGTGCTGTAAATGAGGCATTGTGTTTCAGCACAGCAAGTGGTTTCTGAGTGTGACTGAGTCGGCCTCAGAGATGGGAACAGGATTTTGGCTCCTCCTGATTCTTTTCTTTTTATTATTATTTTATTTTATTGAAGTATAGTTGATTTACAATGTTGTGTTCATTTCTGCTGTACAGAAACAGTGATTCAGTTACACATATATATGTATGCTTTTCCATATTCTTTTCCATTATGGTTTATCACAGGATATTAAATGTAGTTCCCTGTGCTATACAGTAGGATCTTGTTGTTTATCCATTCTATATATAACAGTTTGTATCTGCTAATCCCAACCTCCCAATCCATCCTCCCCCCAACCCCCTCCCCCTTGGCAACCACAAGTCTGTTCTCTATGTCTGTGAGTTTGTTTCTGTTTCACAGATAAGTTCATTTGTCATATTTTAGATTCCACATATAAGTGATATCGTATGGTATTTGTCTCTCTCTTTCTGACTTATTGATAGTTCACTCAGTATGATCATGTCTAGGTCCATCCATGTTGCTACAAATGGTATGACTTCATTCTTTTTTATGGCTGAGTAGTATTCCATTGTATGTATTTACCACATCTTCTTTTTTTTAATTTTATTTATTTTTGGCTGCATTGGGTCTTTGTTGCTGCACGTGGGCTTTCTCTAGTTGCGGCAAGCAGGGGCTACTCTTTGTTGCTGTGTGCGGGCTTCTCATTGCGGTGGCTTCTCCCATTGCGGATCACAGACTCTAGGCGTGGGACTTCAGTAGTTGTGGCTCATGGGCTTAGTTGCTCTGTGGCATGTGGGATCTTCCCAGACCAGGGCTCGAACCCGTGTCCCCAGTATTGGCAGTTGGATTCTTAACCACTGTGCCACCAGGGAAGTCCCTACCACATCTTCTTTATCTCTTCATCTGTCGAACATTTAGGTTGTTTCCATGTCTTGGCTATTGTAAATAGTGCTGCTGTGAACATAGGGGTTCATGTATCTTTTCAAATTATAATTTTGTCCAGATCTATGCCCAGAAGTGGGATTGCTGGATCATATGGCAACTCTGTTTTTAGTTTTTTGAACCTCCTGATCCTACATGTTACTGTATACTTGCTTTTCTTTCTCTTTCCTCTGGCAAACCACCCATCGATCCCTTTTATACATTTTAGCACCTCATCATGTTATCAGAAGGCAGAGATAAAGTCAGTTTTGCCAATCGAAGGCCACAGAAAAGGGTTCATGAATCAAATTGAAAGTAGCTGTGTTGATTTATATATACCCTCCTCTGTACTGTCATCGCAAATCAGAGCATACTCATTTTCAGGACTCTCCCAGGCAAGGGAATATGTGACTTTGAACTACATTTCAACTCTCTTCACTTTGTTTTGTGGAAATTTTTTCTCCCATTTCTTTTTTTTTAATTAATTAATTAATTTTTATTTTTGGCTGCATTGGGTCTTCGTTGCTGCACGCAGGCTTTCTCTAGTTGTGGCGAACAGGGGCTACTCTTAGTTGCAGTGTGCAGGCTTCTCACTGCGGTGGCTTCTCTTGTTGGGGAGCACGGGCTCTAGGCATGGGGGCTTCAGTATTTGTGGCACGTGGGCTCAGTAGTTGTGGCTCAGGGGCTCTAGAGCGCAGGCTCAGTAGTTGTGTTGCACGGGCTTAGTTGCTCCACGACATGTGGGATCTTCCCAGACCAGGGCTTGAACCCATGTCCCCTGTATTGGCAGGCAGATTCTTAACCTCTGTGCCAGCAGGGAAGTCCCTTTTCTTCCATTTTTAAGCAACTTTCTTTATTTGTAAAATGAAGAGGTTTGTCTAAAACATTCTAAGAGCCCTCCTGCCTTGTCGTCTGATTCCATATACTATGCATAAATCCATATCTTCATTGAAATGGTACTTATTTCAGAACTTACAGTAATTAAACCCAATAATATAGTACAGTCTTTCTGAAAGCTTAAATCTTTTAGAAGAAGTAATTTGAAAAGTGGGAGGAAGTGAGTTCATAGACCCAAGTATAAAGAAAATGCCAGAATATTTGCCACCAGGTAGGTCTAGCTCAACCTACAGGCAATTAAATCAAATGTGAAACAAAATGCTATTTGAACATTGAACAGAGGTAAGTTGACTTCAGGAGGAGGAGGGAGACATTTTCATCTTGAAACCTGTATTTGATCTTGAGGCACACGTTGCCTGGGTCTCCTGCTACACCTTTGGTCCAGATTTTATGTATCCCTGAATTGCACTCTTAATTGACTCTTCTCCAGATGAATGATGTGTAGTGACAGCACTTCAGCAAAATCAATGTGGCACTTTTATCTCAATGACAAATTGGACAGTAGGTCATTACAGTTCATCAGACATCAATACATTTCATTCTGGTTGGCCTTTTTTTTTTTTCTTTTTGGCTAAGAGTCATTTAGGAAGCCAAAAGAAAGAAAGAAACAAGCAAAAACAACAAAAAAGGGGCTTCCCTGTGGCGCAGTGGTTGAGAATCCGCCTGCCAGTGCAGGGGACATGGGTTCGAGCCCTGGTCCCGGAAGATCCCACATGCTGCAGAGCAGCTAAGCCTGTGCGCCACAACTACTGAGCCTGGCACTCTAGAGCCCACGAGCCACAACTACTGAGCCTCCGTGCCCCAACTACTGAAGCCCATGCACCTAGAGCCCGTGCTCCGCAACAAGAGAAGCCACCGCAGTGAGAAGCCTGCGCACCACAGCGAAGAGTAGTCCCCACTCGCCGCAACTAGAGAAAGCCCGTGCACAGCAACGAAGACCCAATGCAGCCGAAAATAAACCAATAAATTAATTATTAAAAAAAAAAGAAAAGAGAAACGACAACAACAGCAACAAAAAAAACAAAACCAGGCTTCTAGTCAGCTTTGTCCCCTCAGACTCTCCTCCCAGTGTTGTATATCCAGAGGATTCACCCACCTGTTAATGCCATCTGGATGCTCTCATAGCTGGCAGAGCCACAGGGCTGCAGAGAAGCTTCTAGAAGGCAGAAAAGGCTGCACTTCAGTATGATTGATGTCTGCTGCTACCCATTCCCATGAGGCTGATTCAGGCTAAGGGAATGTGTTTGCCTTGCTTCAAAGAGATGGTCTTTCCTAATACAGTCTTGCTTTACTACTCCAGCAGGAATGCTCCTTTTTTTTTTTTTTTAAATCCACATAATCCTGTTTTCCTGAGCAGAATTATTAATAACTTCCAAGAACTCCCTCACTAATCCCACGGAGTGTCTATAAGTAAGATCTATAGTGAATGACACTGTTTGAAGGAAGGCAAACTGAGACACAGGTGGAGGAAGAAAAAGAGTCAATGTCAGCCTTTCGGATACCAGGCTCAGAACTTTGCTGGCCGTGCCTGCCTGCCCCTCTCCTGGTCCAGGAAGTACAGAGCAAGGTGGATTTCTTCAGGAAGTCACCGGGAGGTGGAATTTAGTGGTTAGGAACAGGGGAGTGAGTCCACCTGGGCTCAAACCTTGGCCCCTTTATTGGCTGTGTGACCTGAGAAACTACATCCAGCCTCTCTGTGCCTCACTTTCTTTATCTATAAACTTAGGGATATTAGTACTGGTTTCAAAAAGCACTTGTGAGGATAGATGAGCTGATTATGCCAAAAGCTTTGCAGAATACTTGGACACAGAAAGTGCCACCTAAGAGTTCGCTGCACTCGTGACCCTCTCTAGGGAGCCAGGAATGCCCATCGCGGAAGCTCCCTGTTCAATCCTGAAGACCTACTTAAATCCAGGCTAGCTCTTCGTTCAAGGTCTCCTTCCCTGAGTCTTTGCACAACAGCCTTTATCTCCTTACCTTCCCCTTCCTAACAGGGGTTTCTCAGTCAGTTTGATGTGAGTCATATTCTCTAATGGTCCCCTCCCCAGAACTGCTGAAATTTTCAAGATAGGACACAGCCCCACTGAAATCGTCATGGGCCAGAGCTCCCCCTGGGTCCTTGGGACCACCTAGAGTCTTTCAAACTTTCCCCCAGCTCTTCCCAGCTGATGCCTCCCCCTAACACATAAGCACTCACATGCACAACCTCCACCCTCACCCCCGACAAACCCACTACTCCACCCGCTGGCTTCCACAAGCTCGCACCAATTTCTCAGCTCAGATCTTTAAATCATAAAGAGATTCCCCCCTCTCCGGACTCAGGGAACTGCAATTCAGTCAAAAAACAAGCTCCGCTGTTACCGTGCCCCTTCCCTGTTCAAATGTCAAGAGACACTTACTTGCCATGGAGCATTAGAGACACGGCTTTCTTTTTCTCAGCCTGTTTCTGCACGCATAAAATGGAGATAATAAAGCCTGTTTCACACAGAGGTTTTGAGAATTAAATGAATTAATAGTGCCTGTGGTATCTGCCACACTGCCTCTGTCCACTCTGATGGCCACCACAGACTGGGTGGCTTAGGCTACAGCCATGTATTCTCTCACACGTCTCAGGAGGACAAGTTCAAAATCAAGATGCCAACAGAGTTGCTCTCGGGTGAGATCTCTCTTCCTGGTTTGCAGGTGGCTACCTGCTCATTCTACCCTCACTGCCCTTTCCTCTGCGCATGCCTAGAGAGAGATCCCTGGTGTCCCTTCTGTATTAGGGGCCTACACTTATGACCTTATCTAACTTTAATTATCTCTTTAAATGTACCGTCTCCAAATATGGTCACTTTGGGGGTTAGGGCTTCAATGTAAGAATGGGGGCAGGGGGCAGCGTGGATACACATTTCAGCTTACAGCACACATCATAGTAAATGATATTCACTCTCGCCCTTCCTGTGCTCCTCCCACCCCCTGGCAACGCCTTGGTTTCCAGTTATTAAATCAAATGTATGTGTCCCTCTTGTCCTAGAGTCCTGCCTCACGTGTAATCGGTTGACTGAGAGCCACAGTCCTGCGTCATGCATGTGGCCAGACTCCCAAGGGCCAGGGTCCTCTGTGCTCCTGAGAGCACCTCATGTTGTAGGGATGTCAGTCATCCTCTCTGCCACCCACCACTTAGCGCACCTGCCTGACCGGAGCCCACAGCCAAGCTGAGTAGCAGTACCCCTCTGGGACATCTGCCCTCCCTGCCCTCCAACCAGTGTCACCTGGAATAACGGAGGCTGGTGGGCACGGATCCCACAGTTGTAGGTGTGCATCTTAGGACCCCTCTGAGAGGCACGTGGTCAGTTACTTCATCATACGCATAGGAAGGGTTTGGGTCAACACTTTCCACAGTTACATTTCTAATATTTCTAGAGATCAGCTATCATCTTGGGACCTGTGGTTCCTTCGGAGGGAGAAGAGTAGCAAACAGATAGATCTACAATCCCTTCCTAGCTCAGCCTGCATTTGACCTCAATTTTCTACTGTTTTCTGGCCATGTTGAGAAAGATAGTTAAAGGCATTGAGCTGCATATATACGCATTTAAAGGATCAGGGAAAGTTGATTGGAAAGTTAAATGCATGTACAAAAGCCTGTAGAAAAGTTAAGTGTGAAGATTAAAGTCATTAAGATGACTGTGGCAAGTATTTGCTATGTGGAAATGTTCATTGAAGAAACGTGTATGGAAAAAATCTCACTGAAGCCCTGTTACCGTGAGCTCTGACATATGTCAGGCTGCTAAATCAGATACCATCATCCTGTTAATGTGTTGTTTACAGTAAAGCTTGAAGTGCAGAGCAGGCTAGAGGTGTCTAAGAGCTGTTTTGCCCTGCCAGTCATCCTTGGTTCTCATAAATGAAGAGGCTGTGTGACTGATCTGGGTTCCCCTACTCCCCTCTGACCCTGGTCCACACCCTTTTCACAGTTCATTTCTAGACACAGTCTCAGGGGCTTCCCCAGAGACAGCTACCTGCCCCTGTGCTCATAGGGCATCCAGGACACGGGCGAGGCCGCACCCCATGTTCATCAGGTGGGCAAGACCTCCAGGGTGTTCAGATAATCCATTTTTGAATCCCCAAGCCCAGAAGAACCAGTAGTTCTACAGCACAGTAAATAGGAAGATACCTCACAGATCTTCAAGAGAGACAGCAAAACAAGTGGCCAAAAATTGTGCTTTTTCTTCTTTACATTTCAGGGGCAATTTTGTATTTTTTTAAACTATCTCACACTAAAGCTATAGCCGGGCTTCCCTGGTGGTGCAATGGTTGAGAGTCCACCTGCCGATGCAGGGGACACGGGTTCGTGCCCCGGTCTGGGAAGACCCCACATGCCGCGGAGCGGCTGGGCCCGTGAGCCATGGCCGCTGAGCCTGCGCGTCCGGAGCCTGTGCTTCGCAACGGGAGAGGCCACAACAGTGAGAGGCCCGCGTACCGCCAAAAAAAAGCTATAGCCATTTTAAAATGGCCACAGCTAGATGTGTATATTGTTCATTAGGGACTCACACAACAGAGGCATTGAATGAGATTTCTTCTCGTCTCTCCTTACATTCTCTTGCATCGTTAAACTGAAGGCAAACTAGAAACGTCATGGCCCATGGTGATTTTTGTGGGCTTATTTCTATCTTCTGATGTGCCTCCGGACCATCCAAGGAGGTGAACAGCAGAAAGAGCTGCATGTTCTGATGTAATAGGTTAGGTGGTCCTCCCAAATCAGAAGAAAGCACCTGTAGTTCAGCTGTTGTTAAAATTCAAGCCGCCTTATTTACTTTACGGTGTGTCCATCGTGTAGGATAAAGTCGGCCAACTCTTTCAGTGATACTGTGGTTAGGGTCTGCAATCAGTCACATACACACTGATCTCTGCTTGATCCAAGGAGCAACAGCAAGTCCCATCCTCTACCCCAGTTAATCTACTTTAGTATGTGGAGCGATCTGATCTGTCTCCAAGAAAACAGGGCAGTGGAGGCCCTCTGATTCCTTTACTTGGAGTCCTTGCTGGTCTTGAAGCGACTCTCCACTCACATCAGTTGTCAAGATATTCCCAGATTCTGGTGCACATTTTGAAGACACTCACTTCCATTCCGCACTACCTGGTGCTGCATGGGAAGTAGAAACCAAGAGCCAGGAGCCAAGGGAGTGTCAGTGATGAAGGGCAGTGGGGTGCAGATGGGCCCTGGGCCTTATGCGTGCTGTCTCCCAGACATGTCGAGGGCACATGTCGATGTGCCCTTGACATGCACACCAAGGCTCACTTCCTTGTGGAATGCAAAAGGGGCAGATTTGAAACTGCTTTATTGAAGGTTAAGAACAGAATCTTTAAATTCCAAAATCAGAATACAGTTTTCTAAAACTGCACTTTGAACATTCGCAAAGTAATAGAGGAGAAACATTAATGGGAGTATTTCTGGATGGAAATCTAACCCACTACATTATAATGCTGTTCAAAAATTATGGCACCGTCACCAACACAATTAAGTATTAATAATTTCTCTTTGTCCCAGCAAAGATTATAAAGCAGAAACTAACACACCATTGTAAAGCAATTCTACTCCAATAAAGAAGTTAAAAAAATGATAATAATAATAATTGCTCTTTTATAACCAACTAACAATACATATGACTTAATTCTGATGCTGGGATTCCCAAACAGTGTCTTATAACTTGTATTTGTGTTTGTAAAACAGGATAGAAAACTAACACAAGGCTAACTAAGAGGAGTACCAGGAACTGCAGGAGAAAAGCTTTTGGCTGCTTTCCAGGGACTGTGCATTTGTTTAACCAGAATCTGTTTCAACACATGTAAAGGTGGGTGTACAGTGATGATAATTTACCCAGCATGAAATGTGAGTGTATTGAAGAATCGTTATTCTCCAGAAACACAGTGAGTACTTCTTCAAATAACTTTTGCAACTAGAAAAATTGCCAACACAGAAGAAAAAGTTTAGACTGAGACCCAGATCTTGCTTTTCAATATCAATCCAGGAAGGTAACTTTATAGTTATACTTAAGTTAATTATTATATAACCTTAGTAAACAAAGATTCCTATTATCTATCCCTACGTTTACCCAAACGTGCGAGGCAAAAAAATATGTATAAATAATCAATAGGAGTGAAACTTGTGTTCTGAACGCTAAGACCATTGCTGAAAAATGAGACGTGGAAATGTTTTTCATTCAGTTGTGTCTTTGAGGAGCCTAGGAAATTTGCACTGTTTGCATCATTACCTGAGTAACATAGGTACCCAGAGTAGCAATGAAACAGTAAAAAAAAAAAAAAATCAATGAAAAAGAAAAAAAGGACATGCATGGAGAACCAAACCCAACAACTGTAGTTTCCCCACAGTTATAAAGTGGCAAAGAAATAGACTAGAACTCTGGTCTCAAAAAAATAATAATTAAAATAACAATAATAATAAGGAGGAGGGTGAGAAGTTAATATCAGAAAGATTGGTTTAGTCAGGTACTCAGAAGTTTGAGAGTGAAATGTTACAAACCAATGGTGGAAAGTTTATCACAGATTTATGCCAAAGTGGGATCATTGTCATTATACATAATCTAATTTCAAAGCACTGTGTCCTACATTATGTTTAATAATTTTTAAGAAAACCTGATGAAGGAGGCAGATAAGGTGATACCCCTCCAGAAACTGAGGCTTGGAATCAGTGACATAATGACATTCAAGCTAGGAATGTAAAAACCAACAGCCTTATGGAATAATAGAGCCAGAAAAGGCCTCCAGGTACCACGTGGTCATGCCTGATCCCTTTAAGCAGGATGATAGCTAATGCTCCCAAGAAAGTTGACAAGCAGATGGTGACAAATTCCCCTAGCCTTGTTCCAGGAAGGCCACTTACGTGATGCCCAAGGCAGAGCCTGGCTTTCGCTCACTTCTGTGCATTTTGTGTATCCAGCAAGTGGACCATTATGCCTTTGTCCCTGCTCCCTTCCCTCTCAGCCTCAAGTCAGTATCGTCAAGAGAATATCATTGATTGCTCAGAACATTCCCCATGAAATAACTTACTAATGAGTCCAGGTCATCTTTAAGAAACCGTTCAAAAAATAGGTATCACTTTATGATGCTGATAAAATGAATTATTTTTCTCATAAGTAAGCAGTTTATGGGAGGTGTTTCAAATAGGAAAGACAGAAAAAGCAGACAACTCCAGAACACATTTTTTAAGTAAAATGACAAACTAGGGAAAAAATAGTTTTCCAAAAGGAATTAAAGAGAAAACTGCCAAGCAGAGAGAATGTCAAATGATACTAAACGAGGGCAAATGCAGTGAAGAAAACTATAACTGTGCAGCTGTGGGCGGAACCAGATTAGACGCTGACCTTCCACAAACACCTAAAGAACACAGCTCCCGAATAATAAATGTTGAGAGTAGCTGGAGGGGCCCCTGTGTGCCTGGGCCGGTGCCTCCTCGGCATGTGCGTGGCTGTCTGCTACCCGGACACGGAAGGCCAGACCAGGGTTGGTGCCTCCAGCCCACACTGGCAATGTCTCATTTCACTGCAGTTTCTCATGGCATATTTATTAACTATCTTTGATCTTTATCGTCTAAAACAGCTGTTTTTTTTGTATTTTGGGGTTTTTTTACATCTTTATTGGAGTATAATTGCTCTACAACGGTGTGTTAGTTTCTGCTTCATGACAAAGTGAATCAGTTATACATATACATATGTTCCCATATCTCTTCCCTCTTGCGTCTCCCTCCCTCCCACCCTCCCTATCCCACCCCTCCAGGCGGTCACAAAGCACCCAGCTGATCTCCCTGTGCCATGCGGCTGCTTCCCACTAGCTATCTACCTTACGTTTGGTAGTGTTTTTTTAAAATATATTTTACTGAAGTATAGTTGATTTACCATGTTGTATTAATTTCTTCTGTACAGCAAAGTGATTCAGTTATACATGTATATATTCCTCTTCATATTCTTTTCCATTATAGTTTATTACAAGATATTGAATATAGTTCCCTGTGCTATACAGTAGGGCCTTGTTGTTTATCCATTTCATATATCCTAGTTTGCATCTGCTAATCCCAAACTTCCAGTCCGTCCCTCCCCTACCCCTCTTCCCCTTGGCAACCTCGAGTCTGTAAAACATTTGTGTTATATCCTGAGTCTAGGATTGGAAAACCTTATAATTTCATTACCAGTAACACCATGTTGAGGATGATATGTGCTAGAAATAGTCAGCAAACATATTTATCATGTTCCATTTAGGACCCGAGAATACACAAGGTGGACTCAGTCCCTTCAGCCAGGGCGTTTCCAACATGGAAGTGTAGACTAAATTTTCTTCCCTGGCTTAACACGTAAAACCATCAAATCCCAGTATTCAATTCTAGTGCAGTGCCAGTCACATCCATTTATTGCTGGCACGTAATCACATTTAGGGGAAAAAACTAAAACCTCTACTGTTTGTGTATAAACAGAAGATAATTAATGAATGCATTGTTTCTTTTTTTTCCACCCTGGAAGAAGTAAAGATAGACTAGTCTAATATAACAAAATAAGCATATCCATTAATTAGAATCATGTTTGTGTTCCTTTTTTGTTTTAACTGAAGTATAGGTGATTTACAATGTTGTGTTAGTTTCAGGTGTACAGCAAAGTGATTCATATATATATATATATATATATATATATATTTAAAATTCTTTTTTCATATTCTTTTCCATTATGGTTATTACAGGATATTGAATATAGTTCCCTGTGCTATACAGTAGGACCTTGTTTTTTATCTTATCTATTTCATACAGAGTAGTTTGTATCTGTTAATCCCAAGCTCCTAATTTATCCCTCCCCAACCCCTTTCCCTTTTGGTAACCATAAGTTTGTTTTCTATGTCTGTGAGTCTGTTTCTGCTTCTGTATCCTTTAGGATGGCAAGTATCTTCATAAGAAAATATTGACTACAGGCAAGCCTTGCAAAAGAAAGGTAGTGATTGAGAACACACTCAGGGCAGAGGGAAAGAAATTAACACCTTGTTAAAATACCCATTGGTTATAGAAAGTTAAAGTAACTTAGAACAAACTAACACATTTGGGTATTGACAATAGATCTAAACAAAATCCTAGCCAATGAGTTCTAGCATTTTTGTCTCACAGATTCTTCCTTTTTAATATGTTTCAGATCCAATACCTTTGTTATTTCTTAGAGCTATGCCAGCCAGCCCTAATTCCTCCAGATAAAACCAGCAACAACAGCATTCTCTTTTAGCCCATCTTCATCAGCAATAAGCATCTCTTGCAGTTGTATGAGCATGAGGTGCCTAGAGGAGATCACTTACACATGTATTTGACAGATGTTTACTGAGTGCCCCTGGGTGCCAGTGCAAGTACTGTTTGCTGGGCATTGGGTCACAGTTGTGGGCTAGGCCTGCCCTCAAGGGACGTACAGTCCAATGCATAGCTCTTCAGTTCTAAGAAACTCACTTTCTCATTGTCATGATTTCTTTGCAGAAACATGAAAATCATGATGTTTAATGTTTTATATCAATTGCATAGCATTTTCCTCATTTATTCTGGCCAGTACTGTATGTTCTAGCCTAGACACTGTCCCACCCGCATTTTACCCCCGCCCCCGCGTCACTCATTTCTCAACGTGTATGATTATTCTGTGCACGATACTAATAGGCCAAGTGCCCTCCCTGAGTACTGCTTCCAAACTCTTGCTACCTTGAAAGTGCCACTCAACAGTGCCCTCTTCTGCAGAGCTCCCATCTGACGTTAAGTGCTTTCCACGGTAAACTTAAGCACTTGTGCACCGTTCTCATCCTATATCTGTGTTTCTCTGTGACTTTAAGCCTTTTAAAATTGCACACACTCTGAAGAGATACTTTCACACCCACGTCCATGGCAGCCTTGGTCACAGTACTCAAAGGGAAGAAGCAACCTAAGTGTCCATGGACAGATGAATGGAAAAACAAAATGTGGTGTATCCATACAGTGGATATTACTCAGCCTTAAAAAGGAAGGGAATTCTGATGCATGCTGCATTGTGGATGAACTTTGAGGACATTATGCTGTGTGAAATAAGTCAGTCACCAAAGGGCAAATACTTTATGATTCCACTAATATAAGGGACCTAGAGGAGTCAAACTCATAGACAGAGGAAGTAAAATGGTAGTTGGTTGTCAGGTGCCAGGGAGAGTGGGAACAGAGAGCTATTGTTTCATGGGTACAGAGTTTAGTTTCGCAAGATGGAAAGAGTTCTTGAGATGGATGATGGTTGCCCAACAGTGTGAAGGTACTTAATACCACCGAACTACATGTACACTTAAAAATTGCTGAGGATGTATTTTATCATAATTTTAAAATGTGTTTTTAAAAGTTACTCATGCTCATTCCCCCACCCCACTCATTTGTGAATGGGACTCTTTTGCTATCTTATAATGCTGATGTCATTTGTAATGTTCTCTAGACACTGAAAGCATAAGATAAACAAATATGCTCGATAGACGTAATAAATATGATTGCAGAATGACACCGCCTGAGACGGAGAGAAACTTCTTCAACATCAAAGCATGTCAGCCCTTCCTCTGGTTTCAGTGTCATGCAACAGTCATAGTCTGATTAAACCAAGGTCAGTGGAGCAGGTATTTAGGGAGAGGAGTGTGGCAAAGAACCAAACAAGAAAAAAAAAAAATTACGTTAATCCACAGCATTGGAAAAATGAAAAGAATCGGGTAAAGTAATCAGTCGAAAAGCTTTGCGATAAATACAGAAGCAGGACACTTTATTAAATAGATTTTTGAAACAGGGCGGAAGCAGGCACCGTCATCAATAAAAGAAACCTGTGAGACATATAAGATACACAAGTGAAGGGACTTCCCTGGAGGTCCAGTGGTTAAGACTGTGCCTTCCAGTGCAGGGGGTGCAGGTTCAATCCATGGTCAGGGAGCTAAGATCCCACATGCCTCACGGCCAAAAACCAAAACATAAAACAGAAGCACTATTGTAGCAAATTCAATGAAGACTTTAAAAACAGTCTACATTAAAAAAAAAAAAGAAAAAAAAAAAAAAGATGAGTGAAATCAGATGAGAGAAAGTGCATCAATATATTGAGGGGAAAATGCAAGAAAATCGCATTTCCACAATAGAGGGAAAGACATGAACCAATGGAAATAATAATAATATATTTCTTCCGGGCCAACACTAAACGCAAGTTGCAGAGCTGGCCTGTGGTGGAACTCGCAAGTTTTATTGGCAATATATGTGAGGAGACAAAAAGCAGCATATGGAGGAATACAAAAATATACTCTCTAGAGACACTGCCTCTTCAGATGTCAAGAAAAACCTGGCTGAAGTGCAGCGAGAGTGGCACACTGCAAAGTTACAGATTCAAGGCCACCCACAGAACCAAACAGCAAGGCTTAGGCAACTTATTACTGAAATAGCCCCTTTCTTCTCTGCGTTCAGTAGAAGACTCTAGGGGACGAAGAGGGAGAAGCTGAATCACTCCAAGGTGCTTAATGACCCCACCATTAATATGGAAATTACAATGGAGAAGGGACTAACTCTGTGCCCAGTGAAGCATCCCTGTTCCCATCACCCCAGGTCGGCTTGGCGTCTCGGGCAGCCTGGCGTCCTGTCCGCTCCCCTGTTCCGTGTGACAGTAGGGGTTACATCATTGTGTTGCATCCTTGCTACTTGACTCGATGCCTCATACACTGTAGCTAAATAAAAGGTGTTTTTTAAATTAAAAATGATGACTAAATAGAAGCGTGAAGACATTGTCATTTGTACCCTGGCTCCACTGCTCATGAGCCCTGTGGCCTCCATTAGGATGCTTTAACTCTTTGTATTTCAGGGTCTCATTGGTAAATTGGAGGTAGTAATAGTTCCTACCTCAGAGATTTTTTTTAAGGATTAAATGAATTAGAACAGGTAAAAGGTTTAGACCAGAGCCTATAATAGCGTACCTCAATAAATATTAGCTGTTTCTCATATTATTTTCCCTAAGTGATTGCATAAACCTAGTAGCCATCATAAATTTTGCTATACAAAGAGAATAAGAAAAATCTTTAAGTACAAATTTAACCCACTAAAAAATTCAACATAATTTCCACCTAACAGTAAAACCTCAATTGTCCATAAATTTTCGGCAGTATATCACATTGAACTGCAAAGATTTTTATGGTACCTAAGTAGTAAATGCTAAGATAATTTTAATGTGCTTTAAATAAGAAAACATTATAAAGTGCACCATATAATTCTTTTAGAATATGTGGGAGATAATTTAATTTTCTCTTTGCATTTCAGATTTACTTTTATGATCATAAATTATTCATTCCTCATCAAACACATTTTTATTAAGCATCTATTATGTTTCAGGCATTGTTCTAGACACAAAGGATGCAGTGATGAATTAAAGTCCCTGCTCTCATGGAGCTTGTGTTTCCATTAGAAAAAACAAACACACACACATACACACACATAATGTTATGGGGCAACAATTGTCGTGAAGGAAAATGGTTCCAGAGGGCATAGCATGAAGAAGATGGCTTATTTAGTGTAGCCAGGAGTGGGCTCTGATGCAATGACATTTGAGTAAAGAACTGAATGACGTGATGCTGCTCTCTGGGAATCGACTAGTTCAGGAAAGAGGACAGGTGATGCAAAGGCCCTGAGGTGGGAGCATGTTTGGAGTGTTCATGGAGCAGCGTGGAGGCTGTATGGCAGTGGGTAAGAGAAATTCAAGAAGGTAAACTGGGAGCTGTAACATGGGTTTGGATTTTGCTCTAAGTAATAGGAAAAGATTGGAGGGATTTTATGCTGAGGAGTGAGATGTTTTATGTTTTACAAGTGCCCCTCTGGCTACTGTCAATATAATGGATGGTAGGAGGCCCAAGATGGAAGAAGCAGACAACTCAGGAGGCTGTTGTGTGAGTTGATCATGGCTTGGACTAAGATTCTGGACATATTTGAAGTGGAGCTACAGGGACCTGCTGATGGGCTGGAGGTACTAAGGGTAATAGATGCTGGTGTAGATTCCATGGGGCAAGATAAGTGTGATTTCCCACGACAGGTATGCAGAGACTTGCTTTCTTGAAATGTCCTTTATGTCAGCTTGCTTTTGTTTTTGTTGTTGTCTGTTTAGGTTTGAACTTATTTCTATCCTTTTGTGAAAGAAATGAATCTGTGTGGTGAATTGGATTGTTTAACTGTAGTTGTGTGTGGAACTAGCAGTTCTAAATCTAATTTCAGCAGTGGGAATCTTGGCCTCTCTGAGCCTCAACTTCTTTAATTATAAGGTAAGAAAATTTGTTGCCTCTGAGAACCTGTGTGACTCTCCTACCAGAAGGTATGGCAACTGTTGCTCTAAAGCCTAGTTTAAGTTCTTTTTTCTTTCTTTCTTTCTTCCTTCCTTCCTTCCTTCCTTCCTTCCTTCCTTCCTTCCTTCCCTCCCTCCCTCCCTCCCTCCCTCCCTCCTTCCTTTCTCTCCCTCTCTCTTTCTTTCTCTCTTCCTTTTTCTGCTCACCAAGGAATTCTAGAACTTTCAAACTTGATTAGCTTAGTTTCCATTGAGGTCAAGAGTTATTCCAGCGATGCTGAGGTTTGAAAATACCTGCTATCTAGTATAGTGTTTTACTTTCCATATTTAAGAAGCATTTATTTTCAAATCAATTTCAGTATATCAGTCATTGGTGTTTCTTCTCATACCAGCCTTCCTTAAAACTCTCCAACCTGCCTTGTCTGCATGCAGGTTGGGGAGGACTGGGAATGGCAGCCAACAGAATGGTTAAAGCAGGATCCGTAGAGCCTGACCTCATGGATTTCAAACCCAGCTCTGCCGCTTACTAGCTGTGTGATCTTGAGCAAATTACTCAACCTCTCTGTGTTCAGTTTGCTCATCTCTAAAAAGAAGATAACAACAGTACTTCCCTCACAGGATTGAGGATCAAATGAATTCATGTCTGATAGGCACTCGGGGCATTACCTGACACATGGACAAGCTGAATAGGACTTGATAATTATCATTCCTTCACCCTGCTCAAATACTGTACCCTTCCTTTTAAGGAATTTGAAAAAGTCTTAATATTTAAAATCTCTGTGTCTCCTTCCAAGAATTCTTTTTAATGGTAAAATGATACCCATGCCCTGGAACTGTGACTTAAGACAGACTGTGAAATGTGCCTTTTAAAATACCATGAATTTTCAAATCAGAAAGAACTCAGTTAATCCCATCTTGCTTATTTATGGGCTCCATGTATTTGGGGAGATTCTGAGTTTCTAGTCCTACATCTGTCACATAAACATTAAAATATGTACTTCTTGAGGTGGTTGTAAGGTTTAAAAGAGATAATGTATGTAAAGTGCTGGAAAATACATTACATTCTTTATCCTTCACTCAGTCAAAACGTGCTTAATGTAAAGCAGCGTATGTAATATTTAACATGATGCCCACAAGAGTCAGAAATGAAATGTGTCAGTGGACCACGCTTGGATGAGAGTTGCTTCTAAGAAAATGAGGCCATATATGGTGACTCATGTGGGCAATGGGGGACAGATGACGTCCCTGAGGGGTGGGCACTGCCAGCACATGATCTCCACAGGACCACTCTGTAGCCTCTCACCACCCAGAAACTACTGTGTTTTCGTTTGGTGTCTCCTCTGTCTCCATTTGAGAACATCTAGTACCAGTTGACTGGGGAGACAGAAAATTCCCCTATTCATTTCATGAGGAGTTTTTCTCAATTGTCTTTCTTTGTGTTTGGTGTTGTTTTTTTAATGCGGGCTTTGTATTCTAAAAGCACATTTAAGAAAGTCAGAGCTATACAGTGTTGCCTTATTTCCTTTTCCATCACCTGTCACCCAGAGAGGTGGGTAAAAGCAGCATAGCTCCTGGACCAGGAGTCGGAATAAGCGGCTTGGTCCCAAAACACTACGTAGTGGCCAGAGACTGTTGGAGGACTTGGTTAATCTCTGCATTTTCTCAACTCTAAATGGAAGATACTGAATCAGATGCTTTCTAAGCCTTCCTTCCATCTGTAATCCTTGGATTCCCCGTGAGCGATTTATTTGAAGGGTGCAGCTCAGACGTGGCTACACCCCAGGTCCTGGATGCACCAGGAAAGGGTGCAGGCGGCTGCTGGTCTCTGAGGTTCACTCCTTCAACAAAGCCTTTTGGCATCAAGCGCTGTATAAATACCCTCTTGACCGACTTGAGGGAACAGATACACTATCAGAATACCTGAAGGAACTGTTTTTCTTTGTATATGAATTTTTTTTTTTTTTTTTTTTTTTTTTTGTGGTATGCGGGCCTCTCACTGTTGTGGCCTCTCCCGTTGCGGAGCGCAGGCTCAGCAGCCATGGCTCACGGGCCCAGCCGCTCCGCGGCATGTGGGATCTTCCCGGACCGGGACACGAACCCGCGTGCCCTGCATTGGCAGGCGGACTCTCAACCACTGCGCCACCAGGGAAGCCTGTATATGAATTTTTAAAATATGTTGCTATTCCTGACTATGGTGGTAAGCGTTCTGGCAATTTTAACAGATTTGAGCAGAAAAATGAGAACTCATCCTCCACAATTTTGTCTCCAATATAGAAGGAGTATCACAGAGATTATAGAACTGTTGAGAGTTCCAAGGAAGGGGATAATTTATCATTACAAAGTTAGCCTGGCAATTATCCATTCTCTGAAAATTAAGTCAGAAGTCCAGAAGCAAAGGTGAGGTCTGGAGGTGCCCTGACCTGGAGCAAAAGCCCACCTGTGGGATGGGGAACGCTCTTTGCCAGCAGCATTCCGGGGACATAATTTACTAAGTACCATGTGATGAAATCAGCAATACAGATTGAAAGCAATATTTTTATATTTTATCAGGAATAAGCAGTAAGACTTTTTAAGTAGCTAGACTTTTCTTTTCGTCTTAGAAGCATCCTTCCCCCAAAGCAAATGGGCGTTAGCATTCTTTATGTGATATGCTTTCTCTGTGTATTTACGGCATTATGTTTTTGCCTCAGCTGTCATGCTCATTTTTTTGCTCATGACTTTTGTGGAAATGAGGGAAAAAATTCACTCTACCTGCTTGTGGTCTAGGACAGAATGTTTCGCTTAACATTTTGTGGTAAAATCACTTAGAGAAAACTGCTGCATGTGAATCTGTGTGGTCCCTCTGTTGTAGTGCCAGCCTCCTGATTTCTGGAGGAAACTGCTTTTCCACGGGCTAGTTGCCAGCCAATTACCTTTTGTCCTATTCTTGTTATTCAATTATAATTTTGTCAAACGGAGACAAAAGCTGCCACATCATGTGAAAAGCAAATGATTATTGGTGTCTGTGCTGCCTGTGAGGACATCTGGATTTCCGTGGCTCCTTGTTCATCTTTGAATTACTTTTTTCCTTTGCAAAAATCCCTAGCATTTGTCTTCATTCTGGGACATTTAGAAACCCTCCATTGGATCTATTCCTTATTAGAGCATATGCTAAGAGGGCACCCTGGCCTTCTTGAGCAACAGGGACACTGCCACTGGGTCCGCTGTGCAGCGCACAATTGCATAAGCTACAAAGCCTTGTGGCTTAATTCTCCCGGAGAGTTAGTGCACTCTGCTTTCATATTGACCTGATTTGGGGTCCACCTTCCTTGTGCAACGGGGCTGGGACTGAGCCAGAATGAAACGACTCAGTCCCTCCCCTTGAAAGTGAAGCTTTTTCCTTGGATTGAGCTAATTACCTTGACTCTGTCCTCCTTTGGGACGAGATCTTTCTCAGCAGGCTTTGATTGCTCATACAAAGACACCCAGGCCTGTCCTGTCACTAGGATGAATATGGCCTGTGCTTAAGATGGGGCCCCACAAGCCAGAATTTAATGTCCATGGAAATCGAGAACTAGCCCCTGAGAGGAGAGCTTTCTCAAAATCCTTCAGGCATTGACTTCTCAGAGCCTCTTCTGGGGTCACAGTATCTTATGATCTACATCCCAGAGGAGGTTGAGACAAGACCCATCAAAGGAGGCCGATGCACTTAGACTCAGGGTATTATTCATGGAGCGGCCTCTACCCCCAAATTTCTTGTTACCAACCGAGGAATTCCTGTTCACTAACTAGGGAGAATTTTCTTTTAAATCCCGAAGGAGGGGAAGACCTTCTATGTGTGCTGTTCGTAACTGAATTAAAAGACACCCTGGTGGGGTCCAGAGGCTCTGCCTTGTGATTGCTTTCGGCATAAAACTGCCTCATTACCGAGTCCTCCTGGTACTTCTGTAGCTCAGTTCCCTTGGAAGGTGTCCAAATTCAAAGCTACCTTTACACTAAATTCCTCTGTGCCCTGAATAGTGAGATTATCGGGTCCACCCACCTGCTCCTGCACTTCCTTCCTGCTCAATTTAAATAAACAGTGAGCTGTTTTTCTTTTTGACTAAGTGCCAGTCTATACAACAGCAACAGGAAGATTGTTTTCTATCTATATGCAAATGGGCTGAATTTTCTCCAGTCCTTGGGAAAAGACCCTTTTAACCAAATGACTTATATTGCTGTTTCTTCATGTATAAAATTAGTGGTTTGGGGATAAATAACGTGAGTTTCCTTCCAGCTATATAATTCCACATCACAAACACTGAGGAGGACAAGCTTTGCACACACTCAGCAATTAAAGAATAAACACAGTGGTACATGTTTAAATGCCCGGTAAATACCCATCTGCCTAGCATGATACTCTAGTTTTTTTCTCAACTGGACATCAGCTTCTTCCTGTTCAACTTGCACCATAAACCTTTAAGCAACAAAAACACCCAGCCACTTAGCAAACCCTAAAGCATCCTAGACCTACCTGCTCCTGGCAGCCAAGTTCATATAGTCCCCACTAACCTGAATGCCCCTTACCCTTCGACTTCTGGAAATTCCCATTCTGTCTTTAAGGACCTGCTCAAACGTCACCTCCTCTATTAAGTCCTCCCCCTGGACTCTACCTCTCACTCTCGCCGTAACAGGAGACTTTCTTTCTGTGTATACACAGCTCTTTACTCAGATCTATGGTCTGATGCTTGAAATACCATAGCAAAGCTTACTGTGTACATGGCTGCCTGCACCAAGTAGGCTGAGATCTGGTCAGGTTTCACTTACCTTTCATGCTGTCTAGCACTATGCCTGATATGGAGCAAGTTCTCAATGACACTCGTTGCGTATAGCTTGAATACGATCCATTAGGGAAAGGTTCTTAAAATATTCTATTTAGGCTAAAGTTTAACGTGTACACACGATTGTGTATTTAAAGTCAATGCTATAGGAAAAGCAAATGAAGATATGGGCAAGCTTTGGTTCCTGGCAAATTTAGTTTGCTTTCATTACTTGGAGATGTTAGAGGCCATATCTGGTGAAGATTCAGGTGGTAGGGCTGGGGATCAAGGGAGAATTACCCTTTCACCTTAAATTGCCATTTTGATTTAACGTGTTTCCCTGCTAGCAATGTTTTGTCTAGCAATGATAAAATATAAATCACATGGAGCTCTCATGGGCCAACATGAAACTCGGCAGATCTTCAGTCTTCCTGGATTCTCCATGCCAGCTCATTCCTATGCCTTTTGTTTGAAAATGAACAGAGATAGCTCTGCCTTTCTTCTCTTTTTTTTTTCCTATTCCTTCCTTCAATGAAGACATTGAAGCGTGAATCTTTTCTACATTTCTGTGGCCATTCAGCAAGCGACTGTCCAGCTCCCACTGTGTCCTCTGCACCACACAAAGCACAGGGAGAGAAATCGAAAGATGGTTTTTGGGCAGTGCTGTCCAAGAGAGTATTCTTTTTACTCAGGAAAAAATATTTATGTAACAACATTTCTTGACTTTCTTCTATGTGTGAAGGCACCGTACGAGACAGAGATGAATAAAGACTGGTCCTCAAAGTCCTTAGAGTTTCAAACAGTGGTTTTCACATTTCAAGTCATGAAATCAACTTAGTAGATTCAGAAGAGCATTTTTACTTATTTAGGATAGCATAGAATAGAACACATCAGAACACCTCCCACAAAGTGAGGATATTGTCACACGAAATTCATTCTCAGTAGAATGCATATGTGTGTGCATTGAATCACAAGGTAGAATGTTTTTATTTCTGTAAAACGCAGTCAAAAAAGTTAGAAGCCCACTGATTCAGAAGAATCAATGAACATGTATACAAGTCACTGCAATTCAGGTTTTAAGAAATTGAAGATGAGAAGAGAAGTGGGAGTGAAAGGATTCCATGTCAAATTTATAAGCTTCAAGGATCTCAACTGCCAAAACTGTGTCACGTTTGTGCCACTTTATAACTTCCTTCCTAGGACCAGTCAATTCTGTATTAAAGTGTTATCTCTAAGCATCCCATCATGCTTAGAGTATTGGAATTAGATGAACTAATTCTTTGAATGTCCTGCTTCAATTGTTAGTATTCATAACAAGTAGAAGGAGACTGATGGGAAGACCTCATATCTGTCTTCTGACTACTATTTATCATCTTTATTATATCAATAATACATATTCACCATATTACATTGCAGTATTTAGAAAACTGACCTATAACCTCATCTCCCAGAGATAATAACTTTTAGTATTTTCCTCGAGGTCATTTTCTGTACATATCATGTACTATACATTTATGTAAGATCACTTTCTTGGATGTCTAAATGTTTTTGAGGAAAGCTCGTGTATTCAGTCTTCTTAAAGAAATAACCAACCATATCCCTAACACATCTTTTGCATCAACTGAAGAAAAACCTTAAAGATTTTTAAGATAATCTTTAGAGTTTTATTTTCAAATTAATTGTAACAAATATGAGTGAACCCCCTATGTGCCAGTCGCTAGGAACACAGGTAGGTAAGCATGTTCCTTCCCTTTAAAGGGTTTGTAATCTAGTAGGGGATAAGAAAAAGGTAAATCACCAGAAAACAAAACAAAACAATGCGATAAGGCTCATTTGAAAAGTAAGTATTACGTGCAGAGGAGAAAATGAAGCAGGTTTTCTGGGGGGCATCACAGGGAGCTTTCCAGAGGAGGTGACCTCGGTAGAAAGAGTGGTGCTGCCAAGCTGGCAGGGAACCTACCCGATAAAAAGCCAATTCAAGAACCATTTCCAGGCATGATTCAAACACAGAACCAACTAAGAGGTAGCAAAACCTGGAACGGGTAGTACATAAGGGGATTCATCTGACCACAAACCTGGGGACCTTCTCTTTCTAGTGGCACAGGGATCAGTCATGACTGGAGAGAAAGAAATGCAATTCTAGTTCACTCTAGCTCACTTCTTGGCCGTGCATTAGAGTCATAATAAAGGAAATGTTCGTTGTTGGCTTTCAACTTTTAGAGTCAACCTAAAAACAAAATAAAGAAAATGACGATAATGTAACGGATGTAGATAACAGTTTTGGCAACAGAAATACTAAAGATGTGGTTAGCAGAAGATGGAAAAGGGGCAGAAAGAGGCAAGTTGGGCATAGCAATAATACCTCATCTTGCAAAGCCAGGAAAACAGATCAGAGTTGATGTTATAAGAATGCAGGGGTTAACTATTTAAACTGTAAAGGCCACACCATTATTGCTTTGAGTAAAAAATAAATAAAAGCATTTACAACAGGTATCATTGAAGGGGAAAGCCTACCATAAATATAATACCTTTAGTCGGAGCTATTTCAAAGATTCTCTAACCGTAGTACTTATTCTCTTTAAGCTTTTATTCCTGGAACACTGAACTCATAGCATGATTTTATTTAGGAAACAGTAGTCTAATAGGAAATATATTAGCTTAAGTAAAAAGGTAATTCTTACCATTGATGTCATAAATTTGTTTTGTTTTGTTTTGTTTGCGGTACGCGGACCTCTCACTGTTGTGGCCTCTCCCGTTGCGGAGCACAGGCTCCGGACGCGCAGGCTCAGCGGCCATGGCTCACAGGCCCAGCCGCTCCGCGGCATGTGGGATCTTCCCGGACCGGGGCATGAACCTGTGTCCCCTGCATCGACAGGCGGACTCTCAACCACTGCGCCACCAGGGAAGCCCATAAATTTGTTTTTTTAATGTAGCCACATCTTTTTGACTAATGTGTTTTGATTGTTCTTCTAGCTGAAAGAGCAAATAGAAGTTGCAAAGTCAAAAAAAAAAAGAATCCTTTCCAATTCTAGGGGCAAAGGTTGAAACTAGGTAAGAAGAGCCAGCTAGGATGAGGGGAATAAATCAGTCTCCTTTATCTCGCATTTGAATTCATGGAACTCTGCGTATGTCCCCAGAAACCCATTTGTTTTCCCTGTGAAAATTGTATCAAAATACCCAGGAAATAATACCATGCGTAGCCCATAAAGTCAGTGCAAAAGGACAGGTGCATATGTATACAATAATATATTCAGTGCAGAAAGAATGTACTCAGGCAGGGTTACTTAGAGGTCGGCTTCTTTTGAGTTGATGGAGGTACATTGATAGAGGAGAAGGAATTCAGTGCCATGTGTACACAGGCATGGATGGCATTTCGTGGATAGAACTGGCCACAGATTCCAGCCAATCACCTGGTATCACCTCTTGTTTTCACCAAGGGGAATATTAGCTTCATCCTGATGAAGCTAAGGTGACCAGTTCCCCAACCAACAAATCCACAAGTGAGAAATAAGAAGACCTAACAAAACATCAGGAAATGCAAGTTATTTTAGCCCTGTCTCTCTCAGCTATTTCAGAACCAAAATCTTATCCTCAGACCAAGAAAGGGTGCAGCTTTAGAGGAAGTATGCTTTCTGTTGCCTAGCCAAGCATTCTGTTGGCTAGCCAAGCATCTGAGCCTGGCCCAGTGTTTGCTGAATGAAGCCATATCAAATCTTTCACTCTCTATTTTTTTTTAAACACGCAGAATATAAATATATTCCAATTGATAAAAATATAAGAAACCCTGTGATTATGTGATTCCTATTCCATTATTTTTCTTGCCTGGGGAGCTGAGATAAGAACCAGTCTGTCCTTAACACCCTCCTGTGCTAAAAGTGTGGGATCCAGATTTATTCCCACTATCCCCAGACAGAGCCCTCAGAGCTCCTTTTCACCTGAGAGCAGACCCTCTTAGGATTCCAGGAAGGAGCGCTGTGGATGTGTATGGAAATCAGTAACAAAAAGAAAGTTTCTTAAAGTGTAAGATGGTTGGAGGGGTAGGGAATCTTTTTGAGCACATAGCATCATTTCCTGCTGTCAGAGATGCGTAATAAATAGGGTTGTAGGAGAAGATATGGAACGCTTTTGCCTGGTGCTTCGTGGATCACCCAGTGAAATGCTAGCTAAACCACGGATTGAGAATCTGTCATGCCTCAGGGTGTGTGAAGCACCGGGGACGCCTCTTGCTTTTCTTTCATTTCCATGCTTACCCTTTGAAGAGCCTGTTTAGAGCCAATAAATGATACCTTTGACACATCCTTAATGATAGCTCAGGAGAGCCAGAAAAATATCCAGGGGTCTAGATTAGGATGAAGTTGTCGAGGTCATCCAACCCAGCCTCTTGTCTCCAGGTGGTCCTGTCCCTGACATTGCCAATTATAGTTTTGAGATGGGAGGGACCCTGGAGAGGGAATCAGGTACAAGTCGTCACTGTTCCCCTCTCTTAGCCCAGCTCTCCTTAGAAAGTGGCAAACCCTGACAGACATTTGCAACCAATTAATTCCACAGATTTAATGGCTCCATTATGTTATATGTTTTAGGTTATACTCCACAGAACACTACTGTGAGACAGAGCAGTAAAAACTGTATGACTGTAGCGAATTTGAATTCCTGCAAAATATTTTTGCACTTAAGCACTTAACTACACAATTACATAACGATTACTAGACATTTCTCCTTTGCAGTTCCATCGGTTTGCTGATTTGACTTGTTTACCTCAAGTCCCCAGCCTCCTAAAGACGGAATCGGGGTCTCCTTTTGATAGTCTCTTATCTGTATCCACTCAGTGCAGCCTTCTCTCTCTCTCTCTCTCCTCGAGTTTCAAGTGTCACGGAGAAGATACATTGCGTGCAGAGATAACAATACTAAAAGGCAGAAATGATAAAATGGCAACATTCTGTGGAATTTTAAAGAACAGAGAGAATACTTCAGAATGCAGGACTCAAAGAAGGATCGTTAGGCAAGTGGCACTTGGATTGAGTCCTAAAGACCAGGACATGTAAAATGACATGTAAAAATGGGACGGAGTGTGCTAAGAGGTGGATAAACAATGAGGTAGGAGATTTCAAGGAGTATTAGGTACGCGAGAAGCTGTTTCTTTTGACTACAAAATGGGGTCTATTAATGGAAGGGTAGCTTAAAGTCAGACAACAGTAGGCAACAGAGCTTCAGCTTGATTCTAGATTGTGGGAACCAGGGAAGGTGTTTAGGCAGAAGGAATAGATTTGATCAGAAACAGATGTTTGTGGTTAAAGATTCCAAGCTACACAAATACCATCTGTTTTCATGCAGTGTGGGATAACACTGCAACATACAGGGATCGTGTTGGCTGTCACTGGAACAGAACACATGGTAGACACATTCCTTTTTTCACTGCTCCTCTTAAAATTTGTAAACTCTTTAAAATTGCCACGCCCATTCTGTACGAAACTGATCTCATTTGTTCCTTACCATGAGCCTATGAAGTTTTATCCCATTGTATAGGTGAAGAGAAGCACACTCAAGGAGGTTGGGTGATTTGTCATCTGGGCACATAGCTAGTTAGTAACTAAGTGAACACTGGAATCTTCTTCCTCCAGATCCAGGGAACTTCTCATTGTGTGACAGGCTGCCCCCTACATAGTTCTCATGTACTGTTAACCACAAGCCCTGTAAAATACTATGGGTCCTTTTATGTGTAAAACATTGTAATAAATAAAGAGAGCTCTTATTGCAGACATTTGAAAGGATTTTCTGGGAAACTGACATTTCTAAAAGACGCAGCTAGTTTTTTTTTATATATTCAGAGAAGAATCAAGAAGATTCAAATTAGACTAAGGAAGATGTCAAGCAAAGTGTCATATCTAGAAAATTAAAGCTTGGATGATGACCTATTTTCTAAGAGGAGGAGTAAAAAGAAGGGAGCATTCTATTCATCCTTGAAAATATAGGATGCAAAATAAATATCCCTTCCCTCTGATCACCCTTCAGGCCATTTGCAAACACCTGATCCTCCAAATAACCCCGTAAGAAAGGCATGGTGGATGTTATTATGCCCCGTTTGGTAAATAAGAACATCAAGGCTAATTAATTTGCCCCAGATCATGCTAGTAAATAATTGTTCTTGTAGATCGTGTGGCTCTTAATTCAAAGCCACTTTCACTGCCCTTAGATCTGACACACGAGTGAAGATTTGTTTGTTTTTTTGTGTTTGTTTTTTTTATTTATTTTTGGCTGCATCGGGTCTTCATTGCTGCACGCGGGCTTTCTCTAGTTGCAGCGAGCGGGGGCTGCTCTTCGTTGCAAAGGGCAGGCTTCTCATTGCGGTGGTTTCTCTTGTTGTGGAGCACAGGCTGTAGGCACGCAGGCTTCAGTAGTTGCAGCACACGGGCCCTAGAGTGCACAGGCTTCAGTAGTTGCGGCGCGTGGGCTCGGTAGCTGCGGCGTGCAGGCTAAGTAGTTGTGGGTCGCGTGCCCTAGAGTGCAGGCTCAGTAGTTGTGGTGCACAGGCTCAGCTGCTCTGCGGTATGTGGGATCTTCCCGGACCAGGGATCGAACTCATGTCCCCTGCACTGGCAGGCGGATTCTTAACCACTGCACCACCAGAGAAGTCTTAAAGATGTTTTGAGATGATTAAATAATAAAGTGCTATCAGCTGTATGTTGTTTGGGAAATATCATTTATTCCAGTGGTTCCACATGCTGATCAACCACATCTTTTAGGTTTTTCTGGGACAGTTCTTTGTTTGGCCTTTGGGAAGTGCTGTCCAAGTCAGAACAGGATGCTTGGGAGCAACATTACCATTTTTTTCCTTAGCTATTTAAATGCTTTAAAACATTCAGGGACTGGTGGCGCAGTGGTTGAGAATCTGCCTGCCAATGCAGGGGACATGGGATCGAGCCCTTGTCTGGGAAGATCCCACATGCCGCGGAGCAACTAGCCCCGTGAGCCACAACTACTGAGCCTGCGTGTCTGGAGCTTGTGCTCCACAACAAGATAGGCCGCGACAGTGAAAGGCCCGTGCGCCACGATGAAGAGTGGCCCCCGCTCGCCGCAACTAGAGAAAGCCCTCGCACAGAAACGAAGACCCAACACAGCCAAAAATAATTAATTAATTAATTTTTAAAAAAAACATTCAGGGTCAGTAATCAGAACCTCCTGAGGGTCCAGTTATTGATATGTGTCCTCTGAACAGAGAGGCATGGGTGAAGTGGCTCACAAGGGGGTTAGCAAGTGCCATGAATGCCTTGAGAGGTTCGATATTAAATTCAGTGGGAGGTGTGAGCAGTCCTTCCGCACAGCGCACCAGAACTGGAAGAGGAGAAGTAAAAAGAGACAGAAGGAGGTGACATGGGCTCTCCTCCCAGCACTCAAGGACGAATGTCAGTTCCTGGTGCAGAGTGCAATCCAGCTTTGGCCTCAGTTTTTAAGTGATTAATGAAATTGTTACATGTTTTATTTATTTTTAATTTTGACAATAGTGCAGGAATACATTCTTACTCCAAAAACGTCAAAAACGTCACACAGGAAAGAGGGAACTAATATCTCCCTTGACCAGCACTCAGTCTCACCCTCCTCCCCAGATGTAACCACACTCTTCAATTTTGGTTGTATCCATCCAATTGTCTATAAATTTACCTTAGTGTGTGCATTCAGAAATACATGGGTTTGTTTTGGTTGTGGTCTTTTTTTTTTTCTTTTTGGCATCCCGTTAAAGATATTAAGAAGTCAGTTACCTTAGGACACTGTGTAAATTAAAGAGTTCACCCCATTAACCTGTTCTCTATGCCTCATAACTCATTCGAGAGACCGTCACTGTCTGGCAGCCCTTGGACACTTGACAGGGTGTTGATTTCCTATTCTTAATCATGTCCAAAGAAACAATCTGGTCTGCAGTTCCAGCTGAACTCCTGACAAACTGATATTTGGAGGAAAGTGACAGATAATACACAAAAGAATATTCTGTAAAGAAGCAAATAGCAGTATCAAAATGTAGTCTTCTGGCCTGAAGAAAAAGGCGTGGGCAGCAGAAGCGGACACCGTTCATCTATGGCAGGATGTTAGAATTTGAATGATTACTCATCAAGTACAGACCGTTATCCTGGTGTAAAGAGAAAACATTTTAAAGATCCGATTTTAGGGCTTCCCTGGTGGCGCAGTGGTTGAGAGTCCGCCTGCCGATGCAGGGGACACGGGTTCGTGCCCCAGTCCGGGAAGATCCCACATGCCGCAGAGCGGCTGGGCCCGTGAGCCATGGCCGCTGAGCCTGCGCGTCCGGAGCCGGTGCTCCGCAACGGGAGAGGCTACAGCAGTGAGAGGCCCGCGTACCGCAAAAAAAATAAATAAAGATCCGATTTTAAAAGTCACACCAAACAAAATCTATTCGGACAATAGAAATCTCATTTTTGCATTTGTATGTTCCTTCCATAATTCAAATAACATCAGTTAGAATAAGAAAAAGAGTTACCATGGTGTTTTCTCTTCAAAACTTTCAGGATTATTTCCATTTGTAGTATGCTGTTCAGAAATTGAGCACAGTCACTGTTTGTTCCATTTCTTTGTGATTAATATTCCTTGCTGTCACTCTGGCATATGAAGTGATTGTCCCTTGATTCATGGTGCACGTGTGGGCAGCAGCAGACACGGAGAAAGCATCATAATTTTAGGCCATTTACCGAGGCCCAGCTATCAGAACAGATTGCTCAGAGGTCATCCACTTACATTGTACTTCAAGACACCCTGCCTCTCTGTCTGCTGTGAAACTGACCCGAGGCATCTTGTTCAGTAATGAGCAAAGATTAAGTGAGAACATCTAGTATTGCCTTTCACTGATCCTTAAAGATTGAGAAATGACTTCAGATATGATAAAGCTCTGTACACTTAACTCTGAATTTTCTTGTGGAATCAGCCTCTTGTTGAATGATAACAGTGTTAGTATGTGTTAGATATTGGCCCTTGGGAGGCAATTTGCTTGAACTTTCAACATGAGCCTTGAGCTACTATGCTCTAGAGATGAATTGAGAAGAAATGTGGGATTTGGTGGGACATGTCTGAACCTGATGTTGCATTTTGGTAAAACAGAATTAGGTTCATTTCCGATCTTCTGTTGGGATTCACTGTAGAATTTTATTGTGTGCAGATTCACAAGCTTCCAGCTGTCTCAAAGGGGGAAAATAGGAAGTAAAACTCTATTATTTGTTGAATTGCTATTTTTCATTAGGGCCCACAGGGCCCCATATTTTTCCACCACAAGAGATTTTCCATGTGGTTAGAAACGTGAAAGGCTATGGGACTTGGTATTCTGAATCCATTGACAATTAAGGTAGAAAATGAATCCCAAGAGTCAGACGGCCAAGGCCCCGGGAGCTGACTAGACTTACTTCGTTTTCCAGTTGGAGTCATGAGTAGTGTGTGACTCCTGGCATAACTGGCTTTTTATTTTTGTCTCCAATGGGAAGATGGCCCCAAAGGATAGCCTCAAAAGCCACAGAAAGCTGGCTCTATCTCCAGTGGCTGAAAACTGGAAGTAAACGGGGTATGATGAGGAGAGAAATTGTGCAAAATAGAATTATAGAATTGTGCAAAATAGAATTATAGAACAATAATACTTTGCATCTGGAAGGAAACTTGGAGTTCATTTATTCCAGAGAATTCTTAGCTGTTGGTCCTGTGTAGTTTGAAAATCTCCTTCAGGTGAGGGCGAGATGGGCTGCCCCTAATTTTACCTAGTGAGACTCAAAGATATTGAAAGATTTATTTAAGGCTATCCAACTTATAACAAAACTAAAATTTGAATCCATGCCATCCATCTCCAAGCCCTATGATTATTGCATATCATAGAATTATAATATTTTACCTTTAAATCCCATTTTCTTCTTCCTTATTGATGATGGGTGGGGAGAGCTGGAAGGAGAAAGGAAGGGAAGGGGAGGGAGGAATGATAAACACAGGAGAAAAGTACAGAACTATATAGGCATCTTTTTTGCCCCAGATGTTTTATCACTTTGAGGTATTAGGAATCCAGGCGTCTTCATAAAATCCCAAAGTTAGATGGATCGTCTAGGCTACCCCAGCACACACACACACTTTAAACATCGAGTATAGCAGAAGATTTGAAAGATGTTAGAATATTATCACCATATCTCAAAACTCTTGGGTTTCCATTCCCATGGCCACCATGAGGGATTCAGATCTTTGTCATCCCTCACCCAGACTATCTCATCAGACTCCTAGATGGTCTTCCTGCCTCTAGAACCTCCATTGTTTTGACCATCCTTTAAATCAGAGCCTAAAGTTTTGTGGTGATCATCTCATTCCTCTCTTCCAGAAACTTCAGTAGATAAGATCCCACCACTTACTGAATAAGGACAAAACCTCTTACGTGGCTTTCTTGTCCCAAGTTGCTTTTGTTGCCTTTTACCCTTTTTACTTCTTACTTTCCAGGTAATATAAATTTGTGGCCCCAAACGAGGACTGTGCTTTGATGACTTGGTGGCTTTGCTCATATTAATCCTTCTGCCCATAAACACATCATCATTGTACTCTTTACCTCCATTTACCAAACTTTTGCCCATCCTTCAAAACTTAGCACAACTGTGGACCGTGATATTCACTTCCTTTAATCATTCTATAACAGTGCCTTTGTAGCACCCGGGGACCCATGCTGACTTATGTTACAGTTATTGATAGATATTTCTTACCTACTCTATTAGAAATTCTGTTGCATTCTCATTTTTCTTGGCATTCCTCTGAGGCCTTATCATTTGCCTTGATATAGCGGATTAGCTGGAGGCATGAATGATTCAGCAATGGTTGTATATAGACAAAGGCAGAAATCCAGCAGAAGATATAGTTATCAATAAAAGAGCAAGAGTTTCCCGTGCTAAAATTTAGGTTAACCCAGTACCCTTAGCATTTTCACCTGTTACCAGCTAAGAAAACCAATTTTCTACATAAAAGTACTGGGTCCCTTTCCCCCTTCCAAAAAAAAAAAGGAAAGAAATGGATAAATTTTTAAAAACAAGGACCTAAAGATGCTAGTTTTAGTTTCCCTTTCAACCAATAATGGACAGGTAATTTATGTCTAGAGGACATTATTTGCCTACTTTTTTTCTGAAATTATATTTTTTTCACTAAGCCTTCAGGAAGAAAAAATGTTAAGTTTCTACACTTAGAATCAAAACTCAAAGTTTAGGAGATTTGATGTATCAGTGAGCTCAGTATGAGTCATTGATGTCAGGCACTATTATTTTCTATGGCAAACGTGATCCCAGACTATAGGAAAAGAAATGCAGTCAGTATCTAGAATAAAGGAGGTGATAGTCAATCCCCTCTCCAGATGGATCCAACCACATCTGTTCACTTTGAAATTACGTTTAAGATGAAACATGATTGCTTCAACCCTAGGAAGTAGCACTGGGGCCAGTAGATGGCATTTTAACTCAAATTCAGGGAAAATTCCCTGGGAATAAGAACCATATGATGATGAAATGAATAGCTCTTGCTAATATTTGCGGTTAAGGATAGAGCAGACTCTGATTTGTTATTCCATTCAGTCCTTCCCACCAGTAGATTCTATTATTATCAAGCCCATTTTACCAATAAGAATATTTAGATACGAAGAGACTAAGTAATTTATCCTGGGTTACTTGATGAGTAAGTGGCAGAGCAGGTAGTTTACCCCCATGCATTTGACTTTAAAGCCCAGGTTCTTAACCAAGACACTGATACCCTTTTGGTAATTGAAGGTGGAGGAGGGAGAGGGGTGGGATAAAGATGGCCTGAGAAAGTTGTAGATGGAATGCAATTCAAACAAAGGGAAGGGGCTTGTAGTAGATGTCATAAAAATTGTTACCAACCCCCAGATTCAGGGGAGATTTAATCTGCCTCCAAAGGATATGCTCTTTGAAAGGTAGAAGGTCACAGATGGGCTAAATGGCATGGTATTAGCAGAAAAGAGCTTATAGCCAGTTCACAATGAGTTTTCCCTTAAGCTCCACTTAGTCACAGTATAAAGAAGCTACATAATGCCTATGAAAGAGCCAATGAATAAGGAGATACTAGAAAACTGTAGGAAGTGCTTCCTCAATGAGGGGATGGATGAGTGAGGAAAAGAGATGGTATAAACAAGATGTAGCAAAGTGGCAGCCCCTGGGCCAAATCAGGAATTAGACCTACAGATATATATATATATATATATATATATATATATATATATTTTTTTTTTTTTAGTTGATTTTTACTCTGCTAATTTGGGGGAGGAAAGGGTGTGTTTTAGGTCTGTTTGTGTTTGCTTTTCAAATAGTTAGTTGCCAATATTTTTAAATCAGAATGTTTACATACATGCTTTTCTTGAAAAGTCAAATCTGGCATTGCTGGACCTGAGTCCTTGCTTCCAGAAGGTTCCTACCATACACTATGGTCTTAGACCTTGTCTGCTTCACTCCGTATATGGTCTGCTCAGCTCTTGTAGTCATTTCAGCATGGTCCCACCATTTATTCCAACTTTAAGAATACTTTTTAAGTTGCTGGAGTTCACTAAGTGACTAAAGCATCATTTTGTTTCTGAAACAGTTTTGCATAAAGAGGCATTAAAGAAAAAAAAAACCTTCAGTAAATCTAAAGAACAACAACAACAAAACAGTTCAAAGCTTAGGCCTTTCATGTCAAATTATAGCTTCTGACCTATGTTACAGATACATGCTAAACACATGTCAAGAGTGGACACATATATCACTGTAAACCGTATACAGTCAAATAGGCCCTTGCTTACTCTGGTTAATCTTCCTTTATTTTTGCTTTTCCAAAGAAGGGTCACTTTTAAGCGTTGCCTTTATGAAAATGGATTTGAAATTTGCATTGATTTTACAGAATGAAGGTTTGGTAGAGAGTGATTTGTCAACAGAGGGATAGGTGGAAATATTTTTTAAATGCATACTAATAAAATTTTAACTGCTAAAAAAGAAAATGTATCAACACACTTATCTCAGGTTCAGCGATTTTGAAATTAATCTTACAATATTTTTTAAAAAGCTGTGATTTAATAGATGTTTTCAAGGACAGGGCTCCTGCTGTTGTAATAAATCTGTGCTTTGTTTCCTTGTAAATTTTCTTTCTGACAGAGACAGCAGTGTCAATGTCATTTTTAAAGTAAATTTCAGAAAATGCTTTCTCTTGAAAGGCCTATAAAAAATATTATATTCCTGGGACTTCTATAGTTATTGGCTATTTGAGACTTGAACATTTATCTAGACATAAAGGAAAAATTATTACTCCTAGTAGATATCTAGTGATTTTTTTTGTTATAACGCAAGAAAAATCCAACAGACTGTATCTAAATTCAGTAAAACTAATTGCCTCCATTTCACATAAGGAAAGGAGTCTCAGTCTAGTGCACCAATGGACAACACAATGAAATATACTCCAAACGTGCCAGCTTGGCCAAAGGCTGAGAGAAAACTGAGAGGCAGGTCTTCCCAAGCAGCAAGTTAGCAAAAGGCTGAGTGATATGGACAATTCATGACGAATACTAATTCAGAGGAACAGCAATGCCGAACAGCATTTCCCACAGTGTGCTGTGTGGAAGGGATACTAATAACCCAGGATATTAATAGGTATTATTCCAACAATTAAAAAAGCTGTGGTCATATAAGTTTGGGAAACAGTGAGTTAATGAAGTCAAGCGTTTTCTTTTATTACAGAATTCTCTGAGTTCTTATAGTTATTGTGTTAATATGAATGGTGAATTCCCAGGAAAGATGTGGCATGCAGTAATTCTTAAAAGAAATGCAGTTTGGATAGAACATCTCTTTGGATGAGTACTCCATATACTATACCTTTTATATTGATTAGGAATAAGTCCAGCTGCAGGAGACAGGATACTAAGCTTCAGTAATAGTGACTTGTTTCTCTTACACGTAAAAAGAAGTTTAGGAGCCAGGACAGGACTCACAGGGCTCCATGTTTATAGAGTCCTCAAACTCCCTCCAGTGTTCTGTTCTATCTGTATTTTTATGATCAAAGGTGGCTGCTGTAGCTCCACCCATCACATCCATATTTCAAAAATAAGATGAAAGTGAGGGTGATATCCCTCCTCTCTTTTAAGGAGATTTTCTGGAAGTTCAGCCAACATTTTCTTTTATTTCTCAATGAACAAGACTTAGTCCGGACTGCCAGGGAGATTGGAAATGTAGTCTTTTAGCTAAGTGGTTATATGCATGACTAAAAGTAGAGAATCTGTTTAGTTCAGAGAGAAAAGGAGGATGGGTATAGCATAGGCTATTAGAATATGCCATGCCTCAGAAATCACCAAAATAGATAAAATAATATATAACATAAATATTTATCTTTGATTTAGATACATTTAAGGATTAATTTACAAAGGCTTTAATGTTTTTACCAGTATGAATTTTTAAGCCCATAACCAAAAAGAAATAAAGAAAACGAAATAGATGTAATGTTGAACTACATGGGAAAAATAAGTAAATGAAAAATAACTACATGGATTCATGATAGTGGGAAGCTGATCTCATTATTTGAAATATATAGGAGATAACCACCATTTAACCCAGTCTTCACCCTCATATTAAAATATCTTTTTGTTAAGATTTTTATGCATAAGTTTGCCTAATTGTAATATATATATCCACCCATCCATAGCAAGGGAGACATTGTCTAAATTCAGAATTTTTTCATACCGTCCAATAAAATTAGCTCTGACTCAGCTCAGCAATAAATCACTATTACAAATGCTTTAAAAAGGAGTAGGAAGAGTTGTGGTCAATGTTTCTGTCATTCAAAGTTATTCTCAAAATTATCCTAGTTGGCTCAGTCATTTGTTCTGCTAGGTTCAAACCCATATCAAATCACACTATGCTTTATTTATCAGTAGTTTCCAAACATCCTGTTGTTGCAGTTGATTTTATATGATTTTAATGATTCTCTCAAAACATTAGAGAAAACTGTTACAGTTTACTGACTGCTAGGTATTGTGTTAAGTGGTCTGTATACATTGTCACATTATCCTCATAATATCTTATCTCCATTTTTCAAATGGAAACTGAGGCGCGTGGAGATTAAATAACCTAATGTCCACATTTAGGAAGCAGCAGGTGCAAGCTTTTTGGTCTTAGTTTCTAAACTCTATGCTGTATTTCTCCAATTTGGAAAGCTTTCAGAAGTGTTTATTATATCTATTTGAATGTATTTCTGCAAGGGCATCTCAATATACCATGTTCATGTATAATAGAACAACACATGCCTATTGTTTATTATCAAGAATAATAAACGTTAACTCATTAAACTGTGGTATTAATGTGCCATGGTGTTTACACAGCATGCACAGGAATACAGCTCTGAACATTCTTGGTCCTATTAGATGGAAAATAATTTGATCATCTGCAAATAAATGTCACCAAACCGTCATTAACAGGGTAGAGTTTTCAAAATAAATGATTCCCTTTTCACCACGGAGTCTTTGAGACTTATTCCTTATGGATAAACTTCAAAGCATTTTAAGAAAAGGGACAGAATGCTAGTTTCAGCTGATTATATAAAAAAGTGATGATGGATAAGTAGTCTTTTAAAAATCAACATCTGTTCCCTATGTATCTTCTAGTCATATTTGCTTAGTTTACACTTCAGGCAAAATCTGGGCTGTTTTTAGCAAAGCCAACACATCAATGGAGGAAGGCGCTGAATACCATTCTGATTTTGCATATTTACTTCCCTGTCCCAGGAGTCTTTATTACTGATGATGATTCAAGTATCATTGCAGCACAAAGATAAGACCAACAGCTACCTTCTTCCATCTACAGACATTTCCTATTATAGGTGCAGTGCATGCCTGGCGGTTGAGTTTAAAACAGACCTAAAATCCTGTTTATATAGGAGTTGTTGACTTAATCTCTTTAAATACTAGAAAAACTGTCATATGAAATGATAAAATTTACAAGAAACAAAACACAGATATTTATTGTGCAGCAAAGTACAAAGAGACCCTAATAAAATAGTTTTACATTCTTCCCGTATTCTAAGGTAGTAGTTAAAAGCAGAAACTTTTTTTTAATTAATTTTTATTGGAGTATAGTTGATTTGCAATGTTGTATTAGTTTCTGCTGTACAGAAGAGTGAATCAGTTATACCTATATATACAGCCACTCTTTTTTAGATTCTATTCCCATATAGGTCATTACAGAGTATTGAATAGAGTTCCTGTGCTATACAGTAGGTTCTTATTAGTTATTTTATATATAGTAGGATGTATGTGTCAATCACAATCTCCCAATTTATCCCTCCCCCCACCTTTCCCCCTTGGTAACCATAAGTTTGTTTTCTACATCTGTGACTCTATTTCTATTTTGTAAATAGGTTCATTTGTACCAATTTTTTTAGATTCTGCATATAAGCGATATCATATTTGTCTTTCTCTGTCTGACTTAATTCACTTAGTATGATAATCTCTAGGTCCATCCATGTCGCTGCAAATGGCATTATTTCATTCTTTTTTATGGCTGAGTAATATGCCATTGTATGTATGTACCACATCTTCTTTATCCATTCCTCTGTCAATGGACATTTAGGTTGCTTCCATGTCCTGACTATTGTAAATAGAAAACACAAACTTTCGATGTAGGTTGATCTTGATTTGTTGAAAGAAGTACCATTCTTTCACTAGCTGTGTGACTTTGTTGATTAACCTCTTGTTTCCTCAGTTTCTTCATCTATAAAATGAGATGATAATGATACTTGCCTCATGGGGTTTTTCTAAGAAATAAGAGAGTTAACATGGGTAAAGTTCTTTGAAAGTGACCAGTAAATGTTAGCTGTTCTTGTTAATATTAGTAATGGGTGTAATTGGTATCTTCAGCTCATGAATCCTGGTTTTCTTACTGAAATGTATCTGCTCCCTTTTTGACACTTGACATACACTTTTAATATAAATATGTCCAAATTCCTAGGAAAATACTTAAGAAATATATAATCTTTTCAAAACTTTGACATCATTTGCTGAGAAATACGTTATAACCAGCCATCTATGGACAGTAAGTTTTTAATTATGGGACATACCGGCTTCTTTTTGCTGTATGTTCTCATTGGTAAGAGATAAAATGGTATCTACCCAATATAGGAGAGTAAGTGGTCCTATCATCCCACATATTTATGTCAAGCAGAAGAAAAATGACTTCTCCCTTTCCCAAACTATGGGCTTCCATGACACATGTGGCATTCTTGGATCTGTTACAGACCCTAAGATTTAGCTCCTGTATCCCAAAGAAAATAGTTAAGTTCTGGGAAAAGTGAGTAAAACCAAGGCTGGTCTGGCTCAGGAAAAAACAATATTGATGAGGAAAGCTCACTGTTATTACTTTCTAGTGAAAAACATAAAATGAACTGAATGAATGAAAAAGTGTAATTCATTTTGAAGAGTAATGGTTACCTAGCAAATTTAATCATTGATTTCAGAAATTAAGTAAAATTTGAAGAACACAATCTAGAGCCTTTAATCCTTCATTAAGAAACTATTTGCTACTTTAGTTGGAATGTGTATCACTCTGAAATACCAAGGAAATTCGAAGAAAAAATAATTTCCATCTTTTTTATTTCAGAAGAACCATATATCTTTGCTAAATTATTGCAAATACAAGCAAAGCATTTTTATCTTCCAATATTATGTAGCAAGATCAGGCAGAACCACAGAAAGGCACGTTTTTAAGCCTCTCACTTACCCCTCACTTGTTGAGAAGAAGCTACTTCATATAATGCAATTGTCTAACAAATGAAATTTAGGTATAAAAGACTCCAAATTTGATTTCAACCATGTTTGATTAAAAAAAAAACTTTCCTGAAACATATTAAAGACCCACAGCCCTTTTCAGATAGGAAATAAATAGCAAAATTTGACACCTTCTTCGGAAGCCAGGATTGTCATAATGTAGATATGGAAAAAGCATGTGCTGCTCTCAGCAGTGGCCTAGGACTTAATTTATAGGAACTCTTGCTGTCATCTGCTTACCTATTGACTATTTGCTTGTTTCCATAAAGCTAGCCTAGTAAAGGTACAGCTGCCTTACCTCTAGGGATGAGTCTATATAAAATCAGTTGCGAAATGAAAGGCTTTCTCCAAATGACTTTGCTACCATCTAGTAGACATTGGCTTCTCAAAGTGACCAGCAACATCAGCATCACTTGGGAACTTGGTAGAACTGAGGAATCTCAAGTTCAGCCCCAACCTCATGGAAGCGGTCTGCATTTGACAAAATCCCTGTAGGCACACTAAAGTTTTGAGAAGTCCTAATTTAGATAATCTGGTTTATTATCACCCTTAACTTAGCACAAATGTAAGACAACAACTCTAATTCAACTCCAATTAACTGGCTCCATTCTTATTTACAGTGAGCTTGTTGAAGGTCTGTGAAGGAAGTTTCTCCCTCACCAAGTCAAGGAATCATGCTAGGGTATTTTGGAAAAGGCTTTTTTTTTTTTTTGGCTGCATTGGGTATTCGTTGCCGTGCGTGGGCTTTCTCTAGTTGGGGTGAGCAGGCTTACTCTTCCTTGCGGTGCGCGGGCTTCTGATTGTGGTGGCTTCTCTTGTTGCGGAACACGGGCTCTAGGCACGCAGGCTTCAGTAGTTGCAGTGTGCAGGCTCAGTAGTTGTGGCTCACAGGCTCTAGAACGCAGGCTCAGTAGTTGTGACACATGGGCATGTGGGATCTTCCCGGACCGGGGCACGAACCCGTGTCCCCTGCATTGGCAGGTGGATTCTCAACCACTGCGCCACCAGGGAAGCCGTGGAAAAGGCTTATTTTTAAAAGCTACGTTTGTTTCATAAAAGAGACATGGAGGAAAATGGGACAGTCTGACAAAACTGAAAAAGCAATTAATTAGACACTTCCCATCATACATTAACTGTAATGTGAGCTTGGTCTAGTCATTATAACTCTGAGCCCGTTTCTGCCTCTGAAAATTTCTCAAGTCCCTTTCAATATAATGCTCGTGCACTTGTGCAAGTATAACAACAGGCATATTTTTCAAGTCTTCAATTATATTCTTTGTATAAGATTTCAGATACAAGCACTAATATGTCCTTCCAGAGAGGGAGTTTTTCATTTGTAACAAAGATCATGAAGTCATGGATAGTGGCTAAGACTAAAATCCAGGTCTCTTGATTCAGCATTCAGACCTACATTATCAATAAATTCTTCAGGAAATTATGTGTAAATGAAAAAGGTGCCCATACTCTTGGATTAGGAGCAACCAATATGAAAGGTTTCAGTTGCCCATATTTTATCAATTTTTCATATACTCTAGAATTAGTCAGCAAATACTTTGAATTCATGACATGAGGTATTTTCAAGAAATTACCAGTACTGCTATATAGTATATTTTAAAGTTCATAAGAAAGTAGATCCTAAGAGTTCTCATCATAAGGAAAATTTTTCCTTTTTTTTTTTTTTTAATCTATATGAGGTGATGGATGTTAACTAAACTTATTGTGGTATGGTAATCATTTCTCAATGGATGTAAGTCAAATCATTATGCTGGACACCTTAAATTTATACAGTACGGTGTAATGATTACACCTCAATAAAACTGGAGAAAATGAACAGTGATGGATAAACAAGAGATTAAAAAAACAACATACTCAAAAATATTTTGAAGAAATTAAATGAAAATGAAAAAAGTTTGTACATGGTAGTTTTACTAAAAAATTTCATGCGTCATTGTGAACATTCTAATTTATGTATTGACAAGAATTACATGGTAATTTTTACTTTGTTTTCTCTTTATAAGAAATTAACATGCTCTGTTGTTTTTTTTAACATATTTATTGGAGTATAATTGCTTTACAATGGTGTGTTAGCTTCTGCTTTGTAACAAAGTGAATCAGCTATATACATACATATATCCCCATATCTCCTCCCTCTTGCGTCTCCCTCCCTCCCCCCCATCCCACCCCTCTAGGTGGTCACAAAGCACTGAGCTGATCCCCCTGTGCTATGTGGCTGCTTCCCACTAGCTATCTATTTTACATTTGGTAGTGTATATATGTCAGTGCTACTCTCTCACTTCGTCCCAGCTTACCCTTCCCCCTCCCCGTGTCCTCACGTCCATTCTCTATGTCTGCGTCTTTATTCCTGTCCTGCCCCTAGATTCTTCAGACCTTTTTTTCTTTTAGATTCCATATGTATGTGTTAATATACAGTATTTGTTTTTCTCTTTCTGACTTACTTCACTCTGTATGACAGACTCTAGGTCCACCCACCTCACTACAAATAACTCAATTTCGTTTCTTTTTATGGCTGAGTAATATTCCATTGTATATACGTGCCACATCTTCTTTATCCATTCATCTGTTGATGGACACTTAGGTTGCTTCCATGTCCTGGCTATTGTAAATAGAGCTGCAGTGAACATTGTGGTACATGAATCTTTTTGAATTATGGTTTTCTCAGGGTCTATGGCCAGTAGTGGGATTGCTGGGTCATATGGTAGTTTTACTTTTAGTTTTTTAAGGACCCTCCATACTGTTCTCCATAGTGGCTGTATCAATTTACATTCCCACCAACAGTGCAAGAGGGTTCCCTTTTCTCCACACCCCCTCTAGCATTTATTATTTGTACATTTTTGATGATGGCCATTCTGACTGGTGTGAGGTGATACCTCATTGTAGCTTTGATTTGCATTTCTCTAATGATTAGTGATGTTGAGCATCCTTTTATGTGTTTGTTGGCAATCTGTATGTCTTCTTTGGAGAAATGTCTGTTTAGATCTTCTGTCCATTTTTGGATTGGGTTGTTTGTTTTTTTGATATTGAGCTGCATGAGCTGCTTGTGTATTTTGGAGAATAATCCTTTGTCAGTTGCTTCATTTGCAAATATTTTCTCCCATTCTGAGGGTTGTCTTTTCGTCTTGTTTATGGATTCCTTTGCTGTGCAAAAGCTTTTAAGTTTCATTAGGTCCCATTTGTTTACTTTTGTTGTATTTCCCTTTCTCTAGGAGGTGGGTCAAAAAGGATCTTGCTGTGATTTATGTCAAAGAGTGTTCTTCCCATGTTTTCTGCTAAGAGTTTTATATTGTCTGGCCATACATTTAGGTCTTTAATCCATTTTGAGTTTATTTTTGTGTATGGTGTTAGGGGGTGTTCTAATTTCATTCTTTTACATGTAGCTGTCCAGTTTTCCCAGCACCACTTATTGAAGAGGCTGTCTTTTCTCCTTTGTATATTCTTGCCTCCTTTATCAAAAATAAGGTGACCATATGTGTGTGGGTTTATCTCTGGGCTTTCTATCCTGTTCCATTGATCTATCTTTCTGTTTTTGTGCCAGTACCGTACTGTCTTAATTACTGTAGCTTTGTAGTATAGTCTGAAGTCTGGGAGACTGATTCCTCCAGCTCAGTTTTTCTTTCTCAAGATTGCTTTGGCTATTCAGGGTCTTTTGTGTTTCCATAAAGATTGTGAAATTTTTTGTTCTACTTCTGAGAAAAATGCCATTGGTAGTTTGATAGGGATTGCATTGAATCTGTATATTACTTTGGGTAGCATAATCATTTTCACAATGTTGATTCTTCCAATCCAAGAACATGGTATATCTCTCCATCTGTTTGTATCATCTTTAATTTCTTTCATCAGTGTCTTATAGTTTTCTGCATACAGGTCTTTTGTCTCCTTAGGTAGGTTTATTCTTAGGTATTTTATTCTGTTTGTTGCATTGGTAAGTGGGAATGTTTCCTTAATTTCTCTTTCAGATATTTCATCATTAGCGTATAGGAATGCCAGAGATTTCTGTGCATTATTTCTGTGTCCTGCTACTTTACCAAATTCATTGATTAGCCCTAGTAGTTTTCTGGTAGCATCCTTAGGATTCTCTATGTATAGTATCATGTCATCTGCAAACTGACAGCTTTATTTTTTTTCTGATTTGGATTACTTTTATTTCTTTTTCTTCTCTGATTGCTGTGGCTAAAACTTCCAAAACTATGTTGAATAATAGTGGTGAGAGTAGGCTGCCTTGTCTTGTTCCTGATCTTAGAGGAAATAGTTTCAGTTTTTCACCATTGAGAACAGTGTTGGCTGTGTGTTTGTCATATATGGCCTTTATTATGTTGAGGTAAGTTCCCTCTATGCCTACTTTCTGGAGGCTTTTTATCTTAAATGGGTGTTGAATGTTGTCAAAAGCTTTTTCTGCATCTATTGAGATGATCATATGGTTTTTCTCCTTCAGTCTGTTAATATGGTTTATCACATTGATTGATTTGCATATATTCAAGAATCCTTGCATTCCTGGGATAAACCCCACTTGATCATAGTGTATGATCCTTTTAATGTGCTGTTGGATTCCGTTGCTAGTATTTTGTTGAGGATTTTTATATCTATGTTCATCAGTGATATTGGCCTGTAGTTTTCTTTCTTAGTGACATCTTTGTCTGGTTTTGGTATCAGGGTGATAGTGGCCTCATAGAATGAGTTTGGGAGTGTTCCTTTGCTGTTTTTGAAGAGTTTGAGAAGGATAGGTGTTAGCTCTTCTCTAAATGTTTGATATAATTTGCGTGTGAAGCCATCTGGTACTGGGCTTTAGTTTGTTGGAAAATTTTTAATCACAGTTTCAATTTCAGTGCTTGTGATTGGTCTGTTTATATTTTCTATTTCTTCCTGGTTCAGTCTCGGAAAGTTGTGCATTTCTAAGAATTTGTCCATTTCTTCCAGGTTGTCCATTGTATTGGCATATAGTTTCTTGTAGTAATCTCTCATGATCCTTTGTATTTCTGCAGTGTCAGTTGTTACTTCTCCTTTTTCATTTCTAATTCTATTGATTTGAGTCTTCTCCCTTTTTTTCTTTATGAGTCTGGCTAATGGTTTATCAATTTTGTTTATCTTCTCAGAGAACCAGCTTTTAGTTTTATTGACCTTTGCTATTATTTCCTTCATTTCTCTTTCATTTATTTCTGACCTGATCTTTGTCATTTCTTTCCTTCTGCTAACTTTGGGGGGTTTTTGTTCTTCTTTCTGTAATTGCTTTAGGTCTAAGTTTAGGTTGTTTATTTCAGATGTTTCTTGCTTCTTGAGGTAGGCTTGTATTGCTATAAACTTTCCTCTTAGAACTGCTTTTGCTGCATCCCATAAGTTTTGGGTTGTCGTGTTTTCATTGTCATTTGTTTCTAGGTATTTTTTTATTTCCTCTTTGATTTATTCAATGATCTCTTGGTTATTTAGTAGTGTATTGTTTAGCCTCCATGTGTTTGTATTTTTTACAGCTATTTTCCTGTAATTGGTATCTAGTCTCATAGCAGTGGGGTGGGAAAGGATACTTGATATGATTTCAGTTTTCTTAAGTTTACCAAGGCTTGATTTGTGACCCAAGATATGATCTATCCTGGAGAATGTTCCCTGATCACTTAAGAAGAAAGTGTAATTCTGTTGTTTTTGGATGGAATGTCCTATAAATAACAATTAAGTTCATCTTGTTGAATGTATCATTTAAAACTTGTGTTTCCTTATTTATTTTCATTTGGATCGTCTGTCCATTGGTGAAAGTGGGTGTTAAAGTCCCCTACTATGATTGTGTTACTGTCGATTTCCCCTTTTATGGCTGTTGGCATTTGCCTTATGTATTGAGGTGCTCCTATGTTGGGTGCATAAATATTTACAGTTGTTATATCTTCTTCCTGGATTGATCCCTTGATCATTATGTAGTGTCCTTCTTTGTCTCTTCTAATAGTCTTTATTTTAAAGTTTATTTTGTCTGATATGAGAATTGCTTCTCCAGCTTTCTTTTGATTTCCATTTGCATGGGATATCTTTTTCTGTCCCCTCACTTTCAGTCTGTATATGTCCCTAGGTCTGAAGTGGGTCTCTTGTACACAGCATATGTATGGGTCTTGTTTTTGTAACCATTCAGCCAGTCTGTGTCTTTTGGTTGGAGCATTTAATCCATTTACATTTAAGGTAGTTATCGATATGTATGTTCCTATTACCATTTTCTTAATTGTTTTGGGTTTGTTATTGTAGGTCTTTTCCTTCTCTTGTGTTTCCTGCCTAGCGAAGTTCCTTTAGCATTTGTTGTAAAGCTGGTTTTGTGATTCTGAATTCTCTTAGCTTTTGCTTCTCTGTAAAGGTTTTAATTTCTCCGTGGAATCTGAATGAGATCCTTGCTGGGTAATCTTGGTTTTAGGTTTTTCCCTTTCATCACTTTAAATATGTCCTGCCACTCCCTTCTGGCTTGCAGAGTTTCTGCTGAAAGATCAGCTGTTAACCTTATGGGGGTTCCCTTTTATGTTATTTGTTGTTTTTCCCTTGCTGCTTTTGATATTTTTTCTTTGTATTTACTTTGTGATAGTTTAATTAATATGTGTCTTGACGTGTTTCTCCTGGGATTTACCCTGTATGGGACTCTCTGCGCTTCCTGGACTTGATTGACTATTTCCTTTCCCATATTAGAGAAATTTTCTACTATAATCTCTTCAAATATTTTCTCAGGCCCTTTCTTTTTCTCTTCTTCTTCTGGGACCCCTATAATTCAAATGTTGGTGTGTTTAATGTTGTCCCAGAGGTCTCTGAGACTGTCCTCAGTTCTTTTCATTCTTTTTTCTTTATTCTGCTCCCTGGCAGTTATTCACACCATTTTATCTTCCAGGTTACTTATCCGTTCTTCTGCCTCAGTTATTCTGCTATTGCTTCCTTGTAGAGAATTTTTAATTTCATTTATTGTGTTGTTCATCATTGTTTGTTTGCTCTTTAGTTCTTCTAGGTTCTTGTTAAATGTATCTTGTATTTTCTCCATTCAATTTCCAAGATTTTGGATCATCTTTACTATCATTACTCTGAATTCTTTTTCAGGTAGACTGCCTAGTCCCTCTTCATTTGTTTCGTTGGGTAGGTTTTTACCTTGCTCCTTCATCTGCTGTGTGTTTCTCTGTCTTCTCATTTTCTTAACTTACTGTGTTTGGGGTCTCCTTTTCACAGGCTGCAGGCTTGTAGTTCCCATTGTTGTTGGTGTATGCCCCCAGTGGGTAAGGTTGGTTCAGTGGGTTGTGTAGGCTTCCTGGTGGAGGGGACTAGTGCCTGTGTTCTGGTGGATGAGGCTGGATCTTGTCTTTCTGGTGAGCAGGACCACGTCTGGTGGTGTGTTTTGGGGTGTCTCTGAACTTATTATGATTTTAGGCAGCCTCTCTGCTAATGGGTGGGGTGTGTTCCTGTCTTGCTAGTTGTTTGGTATACGGTGCCTAGCAGTGTAGCTTGGTGATCATTGAGTGGAGCTGGGTCTTAGCATTGAGATGGAGATCTCTGGGAGAGCTTTTGCTGTTTGATATTACATGGAGCTGTGAGACCTCTGATGGACCAGTGTCCTACACTCGGCTCTCCTACCTCAGAGGCATAGGCCTGACACCCAGCCGGAGCACCAAGACCCTGTCAGCCACACGGCTCAGAAGAAAAGGGAGAGAAAAAGAAAGAAAGAAAGAGAGAAAGAAAAAATTAAATTAAAAAGTTATTAAAATAAAATATAAGAAAAAAATTATTAAAAATTAGAAAGTAATTATAAAAAAAGAAAAAAAAGAAGAGAGCAACCAAACCAAAAAACAAATCCACCAGTGATAAGAACTGCTAAAAAGTATACTAAAAAACAAAAACAAAAAACGGACAGCCAGAAGCCTGGGACAGATGGTAAAGCAAAGCCATACAGACAAAATCACACAAAGAAGCATACACATACACACTCACAAAAAGAGAAAAAGGAAAAAAAAAAAGGTATCTTTTGGGAAGTCTGAGGTCTTCTGCCAGCGTTCAGTAGGTGTTCTGTAGGAGTTGTTCCACATGTAGATGTATTTCTGATGTATTTGTGGGGAAGAAGGTGATCTCCATGTCTTACTCCTCCGCCATCTTGAAGGTCTCTGTTTCTTACAACAGATATAACTCAGGGACAGCCAGATGGGAGAGACACACAAGGCAAGGCACATGGGGAAGGGGCTGGAAGCTTCTATCTCTCTCTACAGGCATCACTCTTGCAGCACCTGCCTATGTTCACTCTCCTGGAAGTTCTCTGAACGCTCCTGTTGTTGGTTTTTTTAGGCCATTATTTTACTTGGATTTTTCTTTTGTGTGTTCTGCTAAATTTATCAATTTATTTTCTTTTTTTTTTCTTCTTACTCCTTGAGTTTTTTGTCTTTGTTCTTTCTATAACTTCTTAAATGGAATGCTAGGGTGTTTATTTTCTTTGCTTCTATTAATATAGTGAAATCATTTATGACTAAAAAGTAATCTCATAAAGGTTTGGTCTCATCCTCTTTTTACTTTTATTTTTAAATCTCAGCATCTCCTTCACAACCAAATAAATGTTGGGGGAAGTGGTTTTAAATATCTAAAGAGTTGGAAATATTAAGTTCTTTTTATTGTAAAGTTCTAGTTTTATTAGACTAAATTTAAAGGCAGATTCTGTTGTGAAATGTAATTTGACACTTCTAAATTGTAGAAAGTAAAAGTAAATGTAGCATTTTGAAACATTTTTTAAAGTTCAATGCCAAAAAATATGTGACTTGGAAAATGAAATATATTTCTAAGTTCCAACATTATAAAGAATTGCCTTTTCTGTAGAATTTAATTGCTTTTTTAATTTGAAAAAGTGAATACTCTTTGTACCCCCACTGTTTATTTGTGTAAAAACTTCATCAGTGTGTGTCTCCCTGTTGACATAGCATATTCTTTATCTTCAGAGAACATGTGTGATTCACCTGTGTGTTCTTTTTCCTCTCCTTTATGCAAAGCTCAATAGAAAATCGGTATTTTTGAAATTAGATTAAGTTGAAAGGAGAAGAGATAATGGATGAAACCACATCACCTCCAAACACATAAAAAAACTTAAGTGTAAAAGTGATCTTATTTATCTTTCCATCATTTTCATATTATAAAGGACTAGAACTAAATGGAAAGAAAGAGTTGAAAAAAAAATGCAAAGGAAAGGATCTGGTCTGATTTTCTCAAAGTTTTGATAAAGGCCCACCTTGGTGGAGAAATTAAGAAATACATTACTCTCTGTTTTCAAGAATTTTAAAGATTTTTGTGTATGTAGCTTCTAGGGGGAGAAGGATATATGTGATATTTTATTTAAGATATGAGTCATGTGAAATCTAAAAAAATACCTGATTAAGGTAAATTCATTCTTCTTTAGAATTTTGAAATTTACATGAAGACATCAGCTGCAATAGGCAACATAGATGAAGAGACTGTCCAGGATTCTATCAGAAGCAGTATCCATGGTTTTAGAATTGATTTTACTCTTCAGTCCCTCTGAAAATGGAATCATTCAGAATTTACTTTAAATATTCATTCATTCATTTAGTCATTCATTCATTAAATACTTGCTGAGCTCCTACTATGTGCCAGGCGCTCTTCTCAGTAGGGGATGCAGCACTGATCAACTACAACAAAATCCCTTCCCTCATGAGGCTTACAGGTGGTATCCTGAGCTGAAAGGAATGACAAGGAGCATGAAAGCACAGCATCGTGTGTTTCACCCATGAAAGTACAGGTAAGAAAAAACAGTATGAGAGCAAGAAGAAATGCCAGTCACTAGCAACAGTATGATAAGCTAGTAATAAATGTTTCCCAGAAAACAGAGTTCTGAGAAGAGAAGATCAGTAGGGTCAGAGTACAGCAAAGAAGGAAACAGTTGGAAATGTAAGAAAATGAAAATGATTTGTTTCTTATTTTCATAGGCTTTCATTCAGTGTCGGTTTTGGAAGCTCTTAATATCAACGTAAATTATTGTTTTTCCCTAAATCCTAAAATGGATAAAGTCGAGAGTATTTAACTGAATGCTGGAGAACAAGATGTGAGCTGTTGAAATATGGTATAGAAGACAAACTAAGGATGTTCTTCATATGTTTTGAAGAGAAGGATGTTTCAGGTGAAAGGTTGAAAATATTCAATAAAATGACCAATATAGAGATACAGATAAAGATACACATATACATATATAGATATACACATCTGGTGAGAAAGAATCATTTAAAATATCAATGCAGTTTATTTTTTTTTTTACTTTTTTTTTTTTCGGTATGCGGGCCTCTCACCATTGTGGCCTCTCCCATTGTGGAGCACAGGCTCCGGACGCGCAGGCTCAGCGGCCATGGCTCACGGGCCCAGCCGCTTCCCGGCCCGAGGCGCGAACCTGTGTCCCCTGCATCTATTTTATCAGGGAAGCCCAAATGCAGTTTATGATAAAGGGCAATTTAAAACATTTGAGACACGAATAGATTTACTTCTATATAAAATAGATAACTGGGCTTCCCTGGTGGCACGGTGGTTGAGAGTCCGCCTGCCGATGCAGGGGACACAGGTTCGCGCCTCGGGCAGGGAAGATCCCACATGCCGCGGAGCGGCTGGGCCCGTGAGCCGTGGCCGCTGAGCCTGCGCGTCCGGAGCCTGTGCTCCACAACGGGAGAGGCCACAATGGTGAGAGGCCCGCGTACCGAAAAAAATTTTTTGAAAAATAGAATACTTTCAAGATGATTCTTTAATGAATAAATATTAGGTCAAGACATAAATAAATTCAGTGAATATATAGCTTTGTGTTTTTAGGCTGGTAAATTCATACCATGATACATGAAACAATATACACATAGAATGAGTAAGGAAAGGATGTGGGAAAGGAGTTGAATTATTTATTTTTTAATTGAGGTTTTTTACAATTTTTTTAGATATAATTGACATATAACATTATATTAGTTTCAGGTGTACAACATAATGATTCAGTATTTGTATATGTTGCAAAATGATCACCACAATAAGTCTGGTTAACATTCATCACCACACATAGTTAGAATATTTTTTTCCTATGATGAGAACTTTTAAAATGTACTCTCTTAGCAACTTCCAAATATTCGATAATGTTATTAACTATAGTCACCATGCTGTACTTAACATCCCCAGGACTTATTTATTGTATAACTGGAAGTTTATACCTTTTGACCCCCTTCACCCGTTTCACCCACCCCTCACCCCCTAGCTCTGACGACCACCAACCTCTTCTCTGATTCTGTAAGCTCATTTTTTGTTGCTTTTTTAAAATTCCACAGGTAAGTGAAAGCATAAAGCATTTGTCTTTCTCTGTACGACTTATTTCATTTAACATAATGCCCTCGAGGTCCAAGGTTCATCCATGTTGCCACAAATGACAAGATTTCCTTCTTTTTTGTGGCTGAATAATGTTCCATTTTATACATATTCTATTATGTGTATGTGTGTGTATTCTTTATATATTCATCCATTGATGGACACTTAGGTAGTTTCTATGTCTTTGCTATTGTAAATAATGCTGCAATGAACATGGGAGTGCATAAATCTGGTCCAGTTACTGTTGTTGTTTCCGTTGGATAAATACCTAGAAGTGGAATTGCTCGACTGTATGGTAGCTCTATTTTTAGTTTTTTGAAGAACCTCCATACGGTTTTCCAGATTGGATGCACCAATTTACATTCCCACCAACAGTGTGTAAGCATTCCCTTTTATTCACATCCTCGCAAACGCTTGTTATTTGTTGTCTTTTTGATAATAGCCATTCTAACATGTGTGAGGTGATATCTCATTGTGGTTTTGATTTGCATTTCCCTGATGATTAGTGATGTTGAACATATTTTCATGTACCTGTTGGCCATTGGTGTGTCTTCTTTGGAAAAATGTCTATTCAGATCCTTAGCCCATTTTTTAATTGGATTGCTTGGTTTTTTGCTATTTTATTTTTTAATAAGGATCTAATGAAAGAGTGAACTCTTTAAAATATAGTTCAAAGATTTTATAATGGAAGTTACTTCATGTCATGATGTGATACTTTAGAAGTCATTTTATAAGGTTATCAGATTTGCAGGTAATTATTAGAAGGACTATAGGACAGATATGCATTGAGAGCTAGCTATGTATTGTGAATATTTTGAAATGTAGTTAAATAGGAGTAAATTAGCAAATATAAAATCATCCATGTGCCATTCCTTTCCAATTAACCCCAAGGGTAAAGCCAAAACAATGACAGATCTACAAAGATGATTTGAAAATTAAGTCCCATGATTCCTGCTTTTACTGTCATTTATGTAAGACTAGAGATATTCCTCAAAAGGGAAACATGACAATGCAATTCCTGGGTAGGATTTTTAATAAGTATATTGAATTTAATTGGCCCAGTTGAATCTCCTTCTTCCATGAGCTTTCAAACTCTCCCAATACTGTAAACATCTAACTTTACAAAGGCCAGCAATGCCCTGATAACTGTTAGGAGAGTTTAAAGCAAATATATCACTTCTTTATACTTTCTGTGTCTCACCAATAATAAACTTCTGTAACCTATGCTACCCTCATTAAGACTCCTTCGTATTCGATCTTTTGTCATTCACGAATGGTTTCCAACCACATTGCAAGCTCTTGCAGTTTCACCATAGGGAACAGAGTTGGCCCTAATGCCCACTTGATTGACCGTTTGAAATGCATGCGGTGTGGGAACTGAGCAGTCAGTGATTTATGAAAGCTTAAGTGGATTGTTTCTGGGTTATCCTTGAGAACACATTTTATTCTACGTATGAACCTCTTTGTTGATAACACTTGGAAAATTCTTGGTCATAACTTATAGGTCCAAATATAAAGAAGCTAAAAAAATAGTAATTTCATTTGAAGATGTCTGTTAAAAGCATCTGGTCTCTTATTAAACAATTGTTTACGTCTCTACGGTTTAGGAGCATTAAACAACACTGTCATGGTGGCCGTGTCCCTAGAATGAAGGAATTTAGCAAGATATATTGAATCCATAGGCGTTTAAGCTTGCATTCATTCTTTGTCCAATGTGCAAAAAAAATGGGCATGTTTTAAAAAGAGAAAAATGCCAAAGTACTCAACTTTTATGGGCTCTTTTTAGCCTGAAGGTGATTGACAGAAGACATGACTCATATGCCACCTGGGTTCATAATGAAAAAAAAAGAAATCCTTTCCAAACTGCCTGTCGCCTTGCCTTTGTACCTAAGGAATCACATCCACCATGAAACATGGGCTCTCTGTCGTTACTGTTTGCAGGGAAGAAATGATAAGTCCAAAGGTTTTACCAATCTGTTCATTCTAAATCACTGTGGCTGTTAGGGATTTCAGAAATATTTTACTGTGTGGAAAATATGAAAAATTTAAGCTCTAGCATGTTCTCTTCACTCTTTTAAAGCTTAATACTGAATGACTCAAAAGAATTCAGATAAGGGGAAGGCATTTTAAAGTTAATTGCTCCATTTTACAAATTGCGTTGCTCAGATTCAAGAATAAAAGCCATTTCCTAGTTTTTGTCAGGTACTTCTTTCACTGTGTATCAGTTGTCAACTTCATTCATAAAGTCTGCAAAGATTGAACAGCCTTATTATGCAGTTGTTTCTGGTAATGCCCTTCACTCTTGACTTTGCAAATTGAAATATGTTTTATTGATCCAGATGTATTAAGTGTTTCAGACACTCTTCAGCATATTCCACCTTGCTCGCAGCTACTTTAGGAATGCCTACTTGAACGTAAACGATGACTGTCCCTTGATTAAACCCTTGCCTTCCAATAATGGCTTTAAAATGGTCAAAATGATCATGAGTCATCATACATTCCCAAAATATTTTTTAGCACTTGAGGAAAAATAATACAGAGGGAAGTTTAGGTTTGAAGTGGACCTTTTTTGATGTGCAGCTTCATTGTGAAATGCACTCAGAAATTACATAACTCAGTTTTACATCAAATATTTTTATTTAAGCTTCAGATGAATTACTATTGTCAAAACACGTTAGACAAGAATTTCCTTCACTACATGTGGACAAAGCAGACTATAAGCGAGATAAACGCACATTAGTCTAATATATCAATGTGTCCTATGAAACCTAGTCAACATTAGTGGGTTTTTGGTAGCAAATGAACCTTTTTTCTGATTCACAATACACACGTGCGCGCGTGCGTGCACACACACACACACACACAGGCTTTATTCACAGATAAACTTATCTGTTTATAGATTGACCAGTGGGTAAAATCAGAGAACATCTCTTTATATTGCCTTTTTACCTTTTAACTAGCTTTCTCTCCCAGCATTGATTATATAAATTTTCAAACATACTGAAAAGCTGTAAGAAATTTTACAGTGAATATCCCTAAACCCACCTCTTAAGAGTCGATAATTAGGGTTGTGCTGTATTTGCTATGGCACATATCTGCCCACGTGTCCATCCAACAATTTGTCATGTGTGTTTGGTAGATTTCAAAGTTAGCTGCAGACATCGGTACTTGTTCCCCTAAATATTTCAGCAAACATATCATTGTAACTCATTTTTATGTTGTTGTGGTTTTCTTTTTTAATAGTTTCCAAGAGGGGATCATTTCAGGAGATCTTAAGTATTATAAACTACTGAAAATTTTAGTCTAGCTGTTCTAGCTGCCGCAAAGATCTAATATTCTCCATTCTCTTTCTGGCTACATCCATCCACTGCTCCCTTGAGACTGATGCTAACTGTCCTAACCCTGTGTTTCCATCTCTGTTCCTTCTGCTTCACCACACTGATTTTTTTAGGCAGCCATGAATCAGTTAGAGTTCTTGAACCAAGGTGCTCGTATCTGCGTAGGTTGTATGAGATCACTACCAGCAAGACAATTGGCAGCCATAGAATATTGCAGACCATGAAAGGCAGGGATGGTTGACAAAGTGTCTAACGCAGTGTCTGTGACACCTAGATGGTGCTTGATCAACGTTTATGGGTGGGAGGTTGGAAGCAGAGAGGAAAGGAGAGAGGGAGGAAGGGAAACCACAAGCTAAGACAGTAAGTGAAGGCTTCTTGGAAGAGCTGACATTTATTTGAATGAGATTTCATAAAGAGAGTAGGCAAGGCTCATCTCAGTAGAAAATGTTAAGCAAACCCTCAGCTGAACATAATCTCTACAGCCCATTAAAAGAAATGAGGGCTTCCCTGGTGGCGCAGTGGTTGAGAGTCTGCCTGCCGATGCAGGGGACACGGGTTCGTGCCCCGGTCCGGGAGGATCCCACATGCCACGGAGCGGCTGGGCCCGTGAGCCGTGGCCGCTGAGCCTGCGCGTCCAGAGCCTGTGCCCCGCAACGGGAGAGGCCACAACAGTGAGAGGCCCGCGTACCGCAAAAAAAAAAAAAAAAAAAGAAAGAAAAAGAAATGAATCCCTTGCTAAATTAAAAGTAGAGCTGGCCAGTGTGTCCTTTGTGGCAGCAAGTTGATTGGAGAAATCTTCCTGAAGACAAGTAGCATTCAGGGGTGTTTTTAAAACTTAGATGATTTTGTAGGCGTCTGCTTAAAGGACTTGAAAATCAGATAGAAGCCACAGGGTAGAAATGAATGAGTGGCGAGTTTGGGGCAAACAGAAAGTTGCTAAAGCAAGATGGATAACTTTCAGCCACTGATCGCAGTGTTTATTTTTTTTTAAATGGTAGTATCTCAACACACTTCCCAAAGGGAAAGAACCATTTTTATTTGGAACAAGAATCTCCTTACATTTAGTATACGAAAACTAAGGCGCCTTTCCCAAATTGATTTACAATGATACTCTGACAAACAGGCAAAAATACTAGTCTGTTGCCTAAAGATGAGAAGATGAGATTTATTGCTTTCAAGATGAAAAATATTAAATAATCCAAAAAATTACATGTGTATATAATTTAAAATTATATATATAAAATATCAAGATAAAAATAAAACATCCTTCTAAAATTTATCATATAATTCCAAAAGGTTTTGAAGTTACAAGCTAGGTCTAAGGAAACTGAACTAATATGTACCATTTGTTTTTATTTATTTATATCATTTAAAAATTACTCTTATTAGTTAGTGATGCCAGAGGCTCTCTATGAATAATTTGGGCTATCACTTGAAGTGCCTTTTTTTTAACTTTGTCCAGGTGCATGAAGAGACCTTGAGGGAAGCTGGATAAGCATAATGAATGACAGTACAGTCAGACTTTCTAGTTCAATTGAACACAAAAATTAAAATAATTTATAAGATGACAAAGAGTTTAATTATCCATAAGTCTTTATGTTTTACCACTATTACTATCTATCTGAAATCTTAGATGTTTTAACATGATCTGAACTTGCTTTGGACATTACCTAGTGTGGTCCCTAGTCAGTTAAATGATCTAGGTGTTAAAATGTTTATGTTTAAACAATTTATATGCTATAGAAATATGGCTATAAATATGTGTACAAGGTAGAGGTTATATAGTTCTCACCGTATCCATCTCTCTTATTGGTTGCCTTAGAGCAAGATGACTTCAAATTAATTCACTCAGTGATGCACTGGTCATTTTATTAGACAGCAAGAAAGCATCAACAGTGAAATTCATTGACTGGTTTTCAAGAGCTCTCACAAACTGGCATCCTTGTGATTTCACAATATTGCACAGCCAAATGGTGGTGTTCTTTAATCATACATATGAATGCATTCACCCTAAGTATATATTAGATCATCCCTTTCCTTCTCCACACATCCTGTTTTAGAGCTGGCTCTTACTTTTTATTGTCACTTGAATCAAATCAAAGAACATCCAAAAGGAGTAGTAAGAGGAACGTTCGTAAGAAGTTGAGTATGTGCTCTAGAATCAGACTGCCTAGACTCCTGTTTTTGTTCTTCCACTAACTAGCTATGCAACTTGCAGCAAGTTACTTAACCTTTCTGTGCCTGAGTATTTTCATTTGGAAAAAAAGAGATAATTGTACTTGCTTCATACAGTTTGCGGGATTTTGTTTTAATCAAGGTAAAATTTATATAGCATAAAATTAACCACTAACCCTCTTAAAGTGTACAGTTCAGTGACATTTAGTATGTTCACAGTGTTAGTAATGATCACCTCTGTCTACTTTCAAGTTCTTTTCATCACCCCATAAAGAAACCTTGTACAAATTAAGCAGTCACTCCCGATTCCCCTACCCCCAGCCACTGGCAACCACCAGTCTGCTTTCTGTCTCTATGGATTTATTCTGGATATTTCATATAAATGAAATTACACAATAAGTGACCTTTTTTGTCATGCTTCTTTCACTTAGCATATTTTCGAGGTTTGTCCGCATGGTACCATGTATCAGTACTTCATTACTTTTTATGGCTGAATAATAATCCATTGTATGGAAATACCACATTTGTTTATCCATTCAACAGTTGCTGGACATTTGGGTTGGTTCTCTCTTTTGACTGTTATAAATAATGTTGCTGAGAACATTTGTGTACAAATTTTTGTGTGGACATATGTTTTCATTTCTCTTGGAGTAGAGTTACTGGATCATATGGCAACTCTATGTTTAACCATTTGAAAAACTGAAGGACTGTTTTCCAAAGTGGCTGCACCATTTTACACTCCCACCAGCAATGTATGAAGATTCTAATTTCTTCATATCCTTGCTAACACTTGTTATTTCCATTTTATTTTGGTTTTTTTTTTTTTTTTTTTTTTTTTACTATAGCTATCCTAATGTCCAGGAAGTAGTACTTCATCGTGGTTTTAATTTTCATTTCCCTAATGATGAATGAGGTTGAGCATGCTTTTCACATGCTTGTTGATCTTGTACCATTTTTATATAAGAATTGAATGAGCAAATAATACTTATATAGTGCATACTACATGTCATACTACATTGTACTAAGTTATATATATAACTAAGTTCTATATATATAAAAGTGTGTGTATATATATAATACATACATATAACCACTGAATCTCAAAATAGGTATAGTATTTTTATATATAAGGTATTTAGAACAGTACTTTGCGGATAGTAAATGTGAGTTAGAAAGGAAAGCCAGAGAGAACAAGCATAGGAAAGAAGACCATATCTTCCTTCCCTTACTACGCCATTGATTAACGTTTATGACTGACTACCCAAAGCTATCAAAATTGTTTCTCCTCTTCTCTCTGTCATACAGCAATTCACCAGAAGTAGGACAACTACTTCATTGCTTTTGGTTCATCAGCGGTGAGGATTTTGTTCTTAGGGTGGAGCAGGATGTTTTTAAGGTTCTGTATTCTAGTGGCATTGATATTTTTAGCCAGTCGGGATCCAGAGGTGAACTTCACTCACTTTCAATTAAACTCTTGTAAACTGTTATGGGGAAAATGTGCACCTTTATTTCTCATACCCAATCGTAATTTTGAGAAGGAGTGAGAACATGACTATTATATTCTTACTTTAGCATTTGCATATGACTCGAAGGTTTGGTGGCTCCATCTATCACAGTCCATTGATAGTTGCTAGAAATATAAGCTTTGCCATTAGCAGGGACATTTCAACAAACCAACACAACCTAATTTTTCAGAAATGTCTGATTCAGCTATGAGCAAACAATAAGGTGCCAAGTATGTACCTAACGTCAAAGGTTAGTCTAAAAGTATTTAGCAACAGACATGGCTTGGTTATTACTAACCAATCCAAAAAGATTCTGGCCTTGAACAGTGGCGTGGCCATGACAGTGTGTGTCAGCCAGATGCCTGCTTATGTAAGATCACTCTTCCTCTTCCATACTTAGATCCTCTTTTATGAATTAAAGAGGCAGGGGTATATTGGGGAGTACTAGAGCCAGACAGACTTGGTTTTGATTCATACTTCGGGCATCAAGCAGTCTGGCCTGTGGCAAGGCCATTTGTTTAATGTAAAATGGATATAATAACAACTATTTTGCAAGATCGTTATAAAAACTACATGGAGTAGATAAAAAGAATCCAGGAGGGCATCTGAAACAGAGTAGGTACTCAATATATCACAACGGTAGTAATTGTCCTTGTGGTTACTGTGATTCGTATCTGGCCAAAATCACTTTGACCTCAAGTGGGCATTAAAAGAGCTTCAGAAAGACTCTCAAACCCAGCCTCAAACAATGCAAAGGCTGAAATGTGCAGCCCAAAGAATTTGACAGCAGTTGGAAACGAAATCTATCTCTAACTCATATGTGGCCACAATGAGGAGAAAGCTGCTAAGGAATTGGTCGGTGGTGGAAATTGCTCAGGGTGTTGGAGCTGAGCACTAAACTTAAATCAGAGAATCTCTGGCCAAGTTTCAGCTCTTCATTCACTAGGTCTGTGACTTCGGCAACTCAATCACTTAACATAAACAGAAGCCTGTTCTTTCATTTATGAAATGGAACCATAATAATGCCTATGAAAGTTCATTGTAAACTACAGGGTGTTATACAAAAACATTATTGTTATTAAATGTATGAATACCTACACTTCTGCCTTTAACAATAAGCACAGTATCAAAAGAATACAGAGATTCCTTTAAAAATTAAAAATAGAACTACCATACAATCCAGCAACTCCACCCTGGGTATTTATCCAAAGAAAATGAAACCACTAATTTTAAAAGATACATTTACCCCTATGTTCATAACAGCATTATTTATAATAGCCAAGATATTGAAGCAATCTAAGTGCCCATCAGTAGATCAGTAGATGAATGGATAAAGTAGATATGTATAGAGAGAGGAATATTACTCACTTATAAGAAAGAATGCAATCTTGCCATTTGCAACAACATGGGTGGACCTAGAGGGTATTATGCCTAGTGAAATAAGTCAGACAGAGAAAGACAAATACTGTATGATTTCACTTATATGTGGAACCTAAAAAACAAAACAAATGAACAAACATAACAAAACAGAAACAGAGTTAATAGATTCAGAGAACAGAAAGATGGTTGCCAGAGGGTAAGGGGGCGGGGAGAGGAAAGAAATAGGTGAGGGACATTGAGGTATAAACTTCCAGATGCAAAATAAATGGGTCACGGTGTGAAATGTACAGTGAGGAATGTAGTCAGTAATTATGTAATATCTTTGTATGGTGACATTGTAACTAGACTTACCTTGGTAATCATTTTGAAATGTATAGAAATATAAAATCACTTCGTTGCGTAACAGGAACTAACATAGTGTTGTAGGTCAGTTATGCCTCAAAAACAAAAAACTCGTAGAAAATGAGATCAGATTTGTGGTTACCAGAAGTGGGAGGGCCGTGGGGGGAGGAGGAATTGGAGGAAGGTGGTCAAAACATACAAGTTTCCAGTTATAAGATAAATAAGTACTAGGGATGTAATGTACAACATGATAAATATAATTAACATTTTGTATGTTATATATGAAAGTTAAGAGTAATTCCTGAGTTCTCATCACAAGGAAAAGTATTTTTCTATTTCTTTAATTTTGTATGTATATGAGATGATAGATGTTCACTAAACTTACTGTGATAATAATTTCATGATGTATATAAGTCAAATCATTATGTTGTAAACCCTAAACTTATACAGAGCTGTATGTCAATTATATCTCAATAAAAGAGGAAGAAAAAATAATTTTAAGAATGTAAGCCTTCTAAAACTGTAAATTATTATAAATATGCTTGTCCATCAATTATTCCTAAATATACAGATAGCAACTGATAGGGTGGAATTGAGAAATTAGTCTGTGCAGCTCAAATTCTTTTTTTTTAATTATTGAAGTATAGTTGATGTACAATGTTGTGTTAGTTTCTGTTGTACAGCAGAATGATTCAGATTAAATATATATGTGTGTGTGTGTATATATGCATGTGTGTATATCTATGTATATAAGTATATATATATATATATATATACACACACATACATATATATATTCTTTTTCACATTCTTTTCCATTATAGTTTATCACAGGATATTGAATATAGTTCTCCGTGCTATACAATAGAACCATGTCATTTATCCATACTATATATAGTAGTTTCCATTTGCTAATCCCAAACTCCCAATCCAACCCTCCCCCGCCCCTCCTCCCCCTTGGCAACCACAAGTCTGTTCTCTATGAGTCTGTTTCTATTTTGTAAATAAGTTCATTTCTGTCATATTTCAGATTCCACATATAAGTGTTATCACATGTTTGTCTTTCTGACTTACTTCGCTTAGTATGATAATCTCTAGGTCCACCCATGTTGCTGCAAACGGCATTATTTCATTCTTTTTATGGCTGAGGAGTATTCCATTGTATATGTATGTACCACATCTTCTGTATCCATCCATCAGTGGACATTTAGGTTGTTTCCATGTCTTGCCTATTGTAAATAGTGTGCAGCTCAAATTCTTAGCATCAAATATGTAGGTGGTAGCATTTATCTAAGAAATTTGAAGCATTTCAAATATCTTTTAAATTAATCCCTAGAAGTTTCACTCACATCTATTATTTTGTTCTTATCATATCCTTTGAGCACTGTTGTTATTATTCATATTCAGAGGTTAAGAAAATTAAAGACCAAAAAAGTATAGTCTCCAGTATCTCACAGGTCACTTAGTGGAGTAATTATGACTAAAATTTAAAGGGTTTTTTCTTTCTATAATTAATATCTATTGTAAGTAACATTCAGTTCATGTCCATTAGTATATTTTATGAGTCAGGCCCTCTGCTAGACCGGAGGAATTCAACATGAAGAAAAAGAAGCTGTGGAGCTTAGGAAGGAGAAGGAACTGTTAGTCCAGTAACCACACAATTAAACATAAAATCACAATGGGAGAGGTGTCTTTGAAAGCAAGTGTTTTGGTATTTTGAGAGCCTGCAGTGGGAGATTGATGTAGATGGGGAATCAGGAAAGATTTCCCAAGGAAGTGATGATGGAGTTGAGATCTAAAGGATAAATTTATATTGATTCAGCAAGACCACAGAAAGCTAATTCCAGGCAGAAGAAACAGTATGAACAGCATGTGTTGAAAAGAAACAAGGCCAGTGTCAGGGACTGAAAGAGAACTGAGGCACTGGAGTGCAAGAATGGTGCAGAGAAAGGTCCAAGATGAGGCTGGAGAGGTACAAGGGTCAGCTTGCCCAGGGTCACACAGGGCTTGTAATTGTTCATGTGACCAAGTGGGACAAGGCAGGGGTAAGACAATGTTGAGTGATGTGTCTAAGGTCACATGAACTTCTTTGTCCCCTCTGCATAAAGACGTAGCAGAGCTCCTGAGAGCCGAAAGCACATCTCTAAAGCCCTTGGAAATGTCCCTGAGAAATTCAGATCTTCCAATCTAGCGTTTGATATTGTTTTCTTCTTCTGGGCCTTCTTAGTTCACGTAATTTTAGTAAGGATTAAGCTGATCAAATCATTAAAAAGTGGATAAATGTTTTAGTGGAAAGAACAAAAATGTTTTTAGGAGAGATGAACAATTTTGTAGATAGCACATTGAATTCTCTGAAATAGGCCTCTCTTTTGAGACTGTGGAGCCCAGAGCCATCAGGAAAATCCAATAGAACAGCTTAAACAGTAAATCAGCCTTTCTCTCTGGTTTTCTGGTTTGCAATAGGGGAATGGCATGACGCTATCCAGACCCCAGCCTCTCAGTTTAGACAGGAGTGCTTGTTTCAATGAAGGCTGCAAAATTAAGGAGAAGATTGCAAAGCCTTCTGAAGTCTGTGGAATTCTCTCATGATTTTGTGAATGTTACCTACTATGTAAACCCTAGAGGAAGTTTGCTAAGTTTCTCAATAACTATGCAGACTTTTAGAAAAAAAACAACTTTTATGCTGGTTTATTTTCCTCTTATCTGAGAAATCTAGGGTATTAAAAAGGAAGCTGTATCAGAAAATTGAAATGTCCCTGCAGCATAACTGCTTGGACAGTCATCATCCCTTTGACTTTATTTACCCATAAATCGAAGAAAAACATTCATAATTAAAAGTTTATCAAAATAATCAGTGTAGTGGTGACTGTACTTTGGAAGTCATTAAGTGACAATTCCATTGACATGGTTATTTTTACTTTTTTTCTTTGCTAAGTCCCAAGAGGATGCTAGAACACACAAAAAATAAGAATTGAAATGTAAACATAGCACTTGGAGGTAGAGATTTTCAGGAAGAGTGTGTTTGAACATGTAGGCAAATAATTAAATTTAATGTTTTCATAGTTATTCATTTGATTTCTATAAGTGGCCTATTACTTAGTAACATGTTGTGAAAATAAATATAACAAAGATACACACTGTTTCATAAAGCAGAAAGAAAAACGAGGAGCTCATAGGCTCTGAATCACGTAAGCGCAGCCCACACTCACAGAACCTTCTTTCCATTAGGCTGTATACATCACAGCATAGATTCCCATGAAATTAAGGGACACTTTTAGGAAAATTATCACAACAGTTTTCTAATTTATTTTCACCCCTATAATTCTAAATGAAATGCTTGTGGAAAAAAAAAAAAGATTCACAGAAAAATGTCCCTAACGTTTGGATCATTAAGGTGGATGTTAGGTTACAGAATCCATATTTACATAAATGTTTTTGAGCCTCAGGATGGATGTCAGGAGGTGTTTTTACCTGGAGGGAACATGCAGTCAGTTGATGAGTCTTGGAGTGGGTGGTAGGAGGCTGGAAGAGGATAGAGCGAAACCTGGGCTTGTTCGGCTCCAAACGGTGTACTCCTAATGGCTAAACCACAGCATCTCATATTATGTAGGTTCATAAATTGCAAGGCAGAGACACTTTGTATATAAGCTTGGACCCTGTTGCTCTGAAAGCAGAATGACATGCTCGCCATCCTCTGAGAGTATGGAGACAGTGGCTGGTCTTTATTCTGGCTATCATTGCAGTGACCCAGCCATCATCTTTTGAGACCCTCAGAAGCCAGGGCCACTTTCTGTCTGTTCCTTCCGTGTGGGCAGCTCAGACTCAGAATCCCCAAGAGCAGAACACATCAGGTCCTGAGTCACTTTGCAGTATGAATGACCTCACTGGCCAGAACCTTGCAGTATGAATGATCTCACTGGCCAGAACCTTAGCCCAGCCAGTTGACATCACCCAGTAGAAGCATTCTTGTCTAATCAGTAATAAACAGGGTAGCAAATAGAACCACTGATGGCTGATTCCTAAAAATGGGAACATGGAAAGCATGGAGTCACTATCCCCATTACTACTAACATTGTTCTAAAGTTACTGCAATCAAAAAAGAAACTAGATCTGAAAGGTTTTTTACTTGATTCTCTTGGATTCTCTAAGTATAGAATGATATGCAAATCGAACTATCCAAGATCTCATTTTTTATCTATCGGACTGGAGAAGATTAACAAGCATGGTGACACATTATGTTGTCAAGAGTGAGAAGAATCTGGCACTCTCATGTGTTGCTGATGGGAGTGTAAATTGATACATCTCCTAAGATGGAGAATGTGACAACATCTATCACAATTACAAGTTCATTTCTAGGAATACTTATGCATGTTACATAAGTACAGAATGAAGAATGTACACTGCAGCATTGTGTGTAATAGTAAAAACACAGAAAACACCTAAATGGCCACTAATTGATTAAATCATGACCCACCCATGAAGTGGAGTCAGTGCAGTCATAAAGAGAATGAGGAATCTCCTTGTGAAAGGACATGGAATTATTCTCCTCTGTGGTATTCTAAATGAGAAAAAGCAAGATGGAGAACAATATCTCTAGTAGAAACGCTTATATGTGTACAGCATGCCCCCATTTGGATGAAAAGAAGAAAACAGAATCTATAAACTTACATATGCATAAAATATCTCTAAAAGAATCACTAGACGCTGAAAACATTGGTTGCCTGTGGTGTAGAACACTGGGTGTCTGGGAGTTAAGGATGTCAGGGAAACATTTCCATTTGGAGTTCTTAAATTGTGAACCATACGAATATATTACCTTCTCAAAAATAAATGAATAAAATGTAAATTAAAGAAGGAAGGGGAAGGCAGAGGAAGAGTGGGGGAGTATGGCAGGAATTTAGAGATGAGTGGCTGGTCTGGTCCAAGTAGCTGGAAGGACACATCACCTGGAGAAGGAGTAAGGGCAGAGAGGAACAGTGTGGGCGTTCCATGTGGTGGGAAGGCTGGAGCAGAGGGGTAGGGCTGGGAAAGTGCAGGAGGGAGAATGTTCAAAGGGCAACAGCGACTCAAGTTCGACCAGAAAGAACAGAGCAAGAATCAAAGGTAGAGGACTTCCCCGGTGGCGCAGTGGAGAAGACTCCGCACTCCCAATGCAGGGGGCCCAGGTTCGATCCCTGGTCAGGGAACTAGATCCCACGTGCATGTCGCAACTAAGAGTTTGCATGCCACAACTAAGGAGCCCGCCTGCCGCAGCTAAGACCCGGTGCAAGCAAATAAATAAATATTAAAAGAATAAAAAGAATCAAAGGTAGAAATATTGGGGCAGCATTGCGTAGGGCATTTGGCAGCAGGCTTGAAGGGGCTGCCTTTTACTTGGGAGACAATGGGAAACCATCAGAGGCTTTTCATTAGAGGCCACGTGATTAAAACTGTTCTGTTAAAAGCTTAACCTGTTACCAATGGAGGTGATAAATTTAAAAGAAAAGACATTGCATGTCAGCTCCTTGAGCACAGAAACTCATGCTGGTTCAGCCCTGCAGCCCCTGTGCCCAGAGCAGTGCCTGGTGCAGAGTAGGGAGACATTCAGGCAGGACTAGCTAAGGCATTACCATGTGCTAGGCACTGTTCTAGAATGTTCCATGAAGGGCCTGGTTTAATTCTGGCAACAAACGTATGAGGGGGCTTCTGCTGTTGTCCTCATTTTATAGATGGAAGAAATTGAGGTTGGGAGGGTTTTAAAATACTTGCCCAAAGTCACAGCCGGGAAGGGTGGAGCCTGGATTCACCAAGCATTCTGGCTGTAGAGTCTGTGCTCTTGAAGTACATTGAACTCTGTTTGAAATATCTTTGTAAACTAGGATGGTCACAGTGTACCTGAAGAGGAAGGCACGGATTCAGAAAAAAAGAAATACAACAGCACACACTGAGCCCAGCAAAATTAGGGTGACATCCTTACACTTGCCATTAAATTAGGTAATGAATGTGGAAGTTGTTTAAGGAAAAAGAAATGATAATACAGCATATTCCTTCCTTCATTCAACAAATAGTATTAGTCATTTTATGCAAGGAAATTCATTTGACTGGATATAGGATGAATAATAAATACTAACCCCACTTTTAAGAATTGTCTATGAAAAATAATAAATATCATTTATTATTATGCACCTAGGATTAATAAACCTTTACCTGGGATTTTGCCTGCATCATGCTATTGGATCCAGTGATCACGGGGTACAATAGATAGCACTGCCCCCATTTTACATAGGAAGGATGGGTACTCGTCCATGAAAACTGCTCTGCCGGGGGTCCTGCAGCTAGTGTGTTGTAGAACCGCAGGGAAATCTGTGTGTCTGACTCTGGACCCCTTGGCTGAAGCCCCAGGCCGGCCCCTGCAGCCTCCCCTTCCCTGCCAAACTCAGAGTAGGACGGCTTGCACAGAGCTCCTTTCTAGCCCAGAGCTCCAACCCAAAAACCTCAGTGAGGCACCCGCAGAATGAGGGGACATTGCTCAAATCGAAATAAAATTAGAAAACAAATAAATATAACAAAATACCTTTTCCCTGACACCAACCCAGGAGAGGACTTTTTTTTTTCCTGTTTTATACTGATACAGAAAGTTTATTTAAGTTGTACTTCGTGGTTTCCTTATCTGATATTCAGATATATTGTAATTTTTTAAATACCTTTATTGGAGTATAATTGCTTTACAATGGTGTGTTAGTTGCTGCTGTATAACAAATTGAATCAGCTATACGTATACATATATCCCCATCTCCCCTCCCTCTTGCGCCTCCCTCCCACCCTCCCTATCCCACCCCTCTAGGTGGTCACAAAGCACCGAGCTGATCTCCCTGTGCGATGCGGCTGCTTCCCACTAGCCATCTGTTTTACGTTTGGCAGTGTGTGTATGTCCATGCCACTCTCTCCCTTCGTCCCAGCGTGCCCTGCCCCCTCCCCGTGTCCTCAAGGCCATGCTCTACGTCTGCGTCTTTATTCCTGGAGAGGACTGTTTTCAAATGAGGATTGTGCTGAGGACAGCAAAGCCTGAACATACAAAATCAACGGTTATATGATCATGTTCCGCATATTTGAAAAGTGGATCAGATCGTAAGAAATGGGAATATACCCACTAGGAGTAGGGCATTTTCTGTGACACTGAAAGTCACATACAGTATACGACTGTCTTTCTTTCATGATAAAAGAACTTAAGAGCGTACCCAGAGAAATATGGCGTATTTTTATAGCTGTGTCTGTAGCCACGCCCACTGGGGCCCCGAACAACACACGACCTCCTATGTTATCTTCCATCTCCCCTCCAAAGGTAGCCTTAGATGCACTGTGGAACTGGCAAAACCTCCGGGCCCCAGAAGTGATGGGGGTGCCGGGTCGCTCCTGGTAATCAGTGTCATTTCATGAGCACTTTGGAGGCACCTGCCGTCACCTGTCTTGTATTCAGCTAGACATGGGTGAGCCAAGGAGGAAAATGAGGCAGAAGCCCCCCGATGATGTGCCCATGGCACCCCTCCTCCAAGCGCTTCCTTATCTTTCCCTCTCCCGTCCTCCATGCACTGTAAACAAATATGGAACATGGGCCTCTGAAGGAGTTTGCAGGAAAGTACTACTGTGTGGGCAAGAAATTAAACTGCTCGGCAATAGCCTTGGATGCTTTCAGAGAAGAATATTAGGGAACTACTACAGCATGTTGCTGTAAGTGGTCTCTGGTGACCTTAAATGATAATGCTGCATCAGGGTACCCTAGTACAAACTTCCACTGGGCATGTTTATTTTACATCTGTCGCCAAATACCACGTGTATTTACTCATGTGGTGTAGCTGGACTGCCACCCAGAGCCCGTGTGGAGGGGCTGTTCTCCTCATTTTCTCTGTCTCTGTCTCTGTCTCTCTCTCTCTGTAAGTGGCAGCTCCTGACCTTAAATGATAAATTAGGTAAAAGATATTTCAACAGAAACACCCAAACAAAGCTCACTTTACTGTGAATGCTACCCTGCTGCTTTGCCTCACCCACACCTTCAAGCCAAGTCTGTGACCCCATCCTAGGAAGTCTTCAAGTTCATTCTCAACCACCATCCAATACTCAAAATCCTCCTTTACCACCCTCCTCCCTGCCTCCCTGCTCAACTGAATGAAAGAAGATCCAATACTTCCAGCCATGCACCAGGGGAAAGACCCCAGAGCCTGGAGCCCCATCTCAGCCTTGGGGGAAGGGTAGGTGAATTAATGAAAGTATGGTGCTGAGACAGGAGCCTTTACTGCTTAATAAGCCCTGTTGTTATCACTGATGCTACAACTTCATGTCTTTGAGCTTCAATTTCAAGATTGAGAAAATGTGGACAATAGCCTGCTTCTCATGAAATAAAAATACCTGTGAAATCGCTTTGTAAACCTTAGGTCAGGTGCCCGGGAAACAGAGCCTGTGGTGAGAATTCCTGTGCCTGGAATGGTTGGGGCAGTGTTCTCAGGAGCTGAGCAGGGATGCTTCTTGGCTGGAGCCTGTTTCCACCCAGTCCCAGGAGAGCCCTGGAGCCCACCTGCACTGCAGAGTTGGCCCCACCCCGAGGCAGGGCCCCAGGTGAACCACTGTGAGTTATCAGCCCTAACACAGCAGGGCAGTAGGGAGGGACGCTGTGTAGCACTGGAACATGAAGAGGGTGTGTGCAAGTGGGGTCTGCGCGCCGCCCCAGCACCGTGCACCAAGAGGAGCCATGGCACGTGATACTACAGATTGTCAGCCACATGCAAGGCAGTGTGATGCAGACTGAAAGCTGGGCTGGGAGGAAGATGAAGGAGTTGAGAATTGGTCCTGAAACAATGGTGGGAGGCAAGTCAGAGGGATGCTTTTTCAAGCCCCAGGAATGAGCCAACAGTTCTTCCCCACTTCCGGCTCTAACCTCTCCGTCTGAAAAGAACACGCAGTCAAAAACAGCCTTGCAGCCTGGAACATGATAATTAGCCAATTAGGTGGAACAGAGAATCCACCTGACCCCGAGGCCTGCAGCTTCCTTTGTGGAGGCCTGGCTCATCCCATCCACACCCGAGGGCTGCTTCCTCCCTCTGACCCCCAGAGCCCTAAATTTATACTTATTACAGTATTTATGGCCTCTTGGTAGGTATTCTCTCTCCCTGTGCGTATGTCATCATTTGCCCCAATTGTGAATTCCTGTAGGAAGGGGCTGTGTCTAAAATTTTTATATGCCCTGTTCTACCTGTATGTTTGGTAACTATTCATTAATGGGACATAAATTCCTTAATTACTGGAGTGCCAGAGGTTTCAGGCATCTGGAAAGGAGGGGAGAGTCTGTGAAGGGGAGAAGCCCTTGCAGTCACGTTCAACTCGTTTCTTGGTTTCAGGTGCATTGTCTACTATTCAGAATGGGCTGTTTGGGCTTATTGTTTCCACTGCCATGTATCCTTTACATTTGAGAGCCATTCTGGCATTCTTCTTGGCCAGTTACTCCTTGGTTCTCAAAGCCGAATAGGATAAGGGAACATTCTATGAGGCTCTCCTGGGAAGATTCTCAATGTGTAAATCGCACAATCTTTGCACACGAGGAGTTTATTATCTAAAGAAGGAAAGAAAAGGTGTTTGCGTACAAGGCTGACAGAAGGAAGTAGACCTACAAGTCACATAGGCTGTACAGTCGCAGGTTTAGACCTAGGGACATTAGGAGAGGTGAGAAGCAAAGAGCTGAGCGTTTCCATTTCCCAGGCACCTTACACTTGTCCAAATAAGTGGAATTACCCCTTCCGGGCAGGGAGGACAGATGAAACCTCGTCTGTTAGTTTCCTGTGCAGGGATAAGGATGAATATTGTTTGTTGAGTGTCAGCAAGGTGCCAGACATCTGACACCATCCCTTCCTGCGAGTGCTAGGACAGACGAACAATTCAAACACAACATGGATCAGCTGACGAGATGAGCTGACCATCTCAGAGGTGAGCTGTTTCAGGGTTCCAGGGACTGGTTTTGTTGTTTGCTCTTTAGATATTTTTCCGCAGATTTTCACCTGGCGTTCTGGAAAGAAGTAAAGTGCCTCCTGTGTGTTTTGTGTTGGGCAATCACTCTGCGGTTATGCTTCCAGAAGGGCTGTCAACCTCGTTAGCCACCTTCCTTCATATTAAAACCTGTCTAAAGCAGAATTGCTCTAAGGAGACCCTGCTTTCCATCCATTCTCACTGGTGCATTAAATAGGTGACTGATCACAGGTGCCGGGTACGTTTATCCTCTTTTAGACTAAAATGACATTCATTCGTTTTCGCCTCTGGCATAGCTAAAAGCTAGCTTCACTTCAAGTGAGCAGGGATGAAAATGATAACAATTACAGAAGCAATTTTGTGCTTTCCTTCTCCTTGGGTCTCCCAGACTCGTAGCTAATGTGCTGCCCTTCTGATCTAAGGTACCATGTCTGACCTACCCCAGCAGTGAGATGTTCCCAGTGAGTTCTGCAAAGTGAGGATTGTGGAATTGCTCCCAAACTGCTAGTGAGAGAAGATGATCAAGAAAAGTGAAAAGTTAAAATTATGATGGCATTTATTTAAACACATATTATTACTTATACAGAGGATGTCTGGGAGGTACTACAGAGTAGCCTATGGTATTACTATTTTCTGTGTTTTATGTACAGTATGGGTGGAAATAAGTACTGTAGTAAACCTGAATCAGAATATATGATTAGTGGTCTGTTTCTTCTTCTCTTTGCTTTGTCTTGGTCTGTTAATTTGTAATATGTCCCTGTCGTTGTATTTTGAGTAGATACTTGCAGTTCCATGAGCTACCCAGCCTAAAAGGGATTCTGGGGCTCTCATGCTTACTGCCTTAGACTTAATATAAGTGCATTAACCTAGAATAGGTTCTCCTTTTCTCCTCAGTGAAAGGCAGCATTCCCAAAGATTGGCCAAATAGGAGGGGTACACTGAAAATTTTAATTGGGGCCAAGAGTAAAAAAAGTTCTTGGGCCACAAATATGCCCATGTTTATATGCAGACTTTTTACATCTTGCTAATTAATTTGGACAATTGTGTTGATTGAATTCTGAAAATAGAAACACAAAACAATTAGTCCCTGGTTGTTCTGATAACCTTGGTAAGGTGGCCAACATACCTCACCCCCACCCTAGCCCCTGGCCACTTTGGGAATTGCTGGTGTTTACTACATAGATGAGGCCTGGGTTTCCAGCCTACTCTGACCTGGAGCTACTGATTAAACACTGTACATAGTGTGGTCAAAATACAATTTCCTGTGAGTCAGAAGACCTGAACCTTTGTCATTACCACTTCTCAATTTTAGACTGAAACCCTAAAGGCCTCAGTTTTCATGTCTGTAAAATGGGGTAAGAAGCTGCCATGTCACTTGAGGTTGGTGAGCTGATGATACCTTCCAACTCCGACACTCTGTGACAAATCAAAGCTCCAGTTATACCCAACAGACCTTCAGGCATGGCTAGGCCAGGAAGAGGAGTACCTATGGAGAGACCCTTCCTGAAGAGGACTAGCTCACTACCTATGTGTGAGAGGGGCCCACACTCAAAATCATCTCCTCAACAAGCAACTGGGGCTAAATGATTTATCCGGAAGAACTGAGAAATGGCGGGCTATGACACTCATCCTTTCCTGAAGCAGCCCTTTAAGCCTGAGTCCACACGGTCTACTTTTATAAAGAAAAACCGGGGAAAAAAAGTAAACATAATACTTGTGAAAATGTCCAAATATCAGAAGGAAGTATCAAAATCAGAATATAACATTCTGACAGCCTGCAGTCAGGCTAAACTGTGGAGTATTTTTGGCATCACGAGTCTGTTTTTTCAAGTCGTATACATGCTGTGATCGATGTCATGAACAGACCTCAGGAATCAGCAGTCTCCGAATTCCTCAGAACATAAGCCACCTGCCCAAAACAGTGCTTTCGTCAAAGTTTCTCTTGTTCGGCTTGAGAGATTCGCAGAACAGCCCTTCAGTTCATATTTTTTTCCTCCTGGAACTACGTGCAGAATCGAGGACCAGAAGATTGTTGTCTCCAGAAAGTACTTTTGAAATGGCCCCAGTATATTGATGGCCCCAGGAATTGTTAGGGAAGCACGACTCTTCCTGGGATCCTCAAACGGTTTTAAAATCACGACTGGACTCAGCAAGGACACTGGGATGTGTGCATCCAAACACCTCTGGGGTCTTTGAGGCTAGAACTGTGAAAAAGCTGAAAGCCCACGCTGGTAACATGATCATGTGCAGAGGAATTTTCTGAAAACTGCTTTTTACAGCCATCACTTCCTGTAGCAGACCTCAATTCTTTTCACATAAGAGTCAGAACCCCGGAAGCAGGCCGTGCATAATTTGCTGTTTCTCTCCTTGTGTGTCTTTCTCACACTTCCCTGTACGTGCACCCTCCGGTACTGCCACCCTCGTTTCATTTTCCTCTGCGTGTGCCACATACTTCCTGATGCTGACCTGCCATCTTAGATCCAGGATCTGGTTCTTCACAGGCCAGCTAAAGAACACCCTCTCCTCCCAGTTGTGTTCATAACACTCAGGCTCTGTCTCCACGGTGTTCACTGAATTCTTAATACATGAGGACTGTCATTTATCTCATGCCCACCAGTTGACTAGGAATTTTACACACATCATTTTATTTTAGCTTCACAGGAACCCAGAGAGAGTATCCCCATTTTACAGATGAGGAAACCAGGCTCAGGAGGACAAATGACTTGCCAAAGGTGCCAGCATTCGTCTTTGGAACTGGTTTTGAACTCAGTGTGAACTCAATTTGAACTTCCCTGTGTGTAGGCTTCCTTCACATGGTTTCCTTGCAACTTTAGTTTTAAGATATATATATATTCTAAATAAATATACATGTAAATATGTGTATGTATGTGCACATACACACATATATGTATTCATTTAGAACATACACACATGTATATGTTCGATGTCCCTGGTTAAATTTAAACCTAAAGGCAGGGTCAGTATATTATATGTCTTTGTATTTGTCTGACTAGAAAAATGCCCAAGAAGTCATTGTTCATTGTTCAGTCATTTGGCAAATATACTGAAATGCCAACTACCTGGGAAGCCTGTGCCACTTGCTAGGTATACAGTAGTAATAAGACAGACAAGATCACTGCCCTTCAGGACCAACGGCTCGAGAGTAGATGCATGTTACAAAGAAGGCTAGGTGTGCTTCCATGGCAGGGGGCCACAGACTTTTTCTGTGAAGGGCCAGATAAATACTAGGTTTCACTGTCCTATGGTCTTGCTTGCAACTGTTCAGCTCTGTTGCATGAAAGCATAAACAAATGGGCCTGGCGTTTTCCAGTAAACTTTATTTATAGAGACTAAAGATGGAATTCCATATACTTTCCATGCATTGCAAAATGTTATTCTTTTGATTTTATTCTGAACCACTTAAAAATGTAAAAACGTTTCTTAGCTCAACAGACCTTACAAAATAAGAGGGCTTGTCAAATCTGGTCCACAGTCAGCCCCTGATCTATGGAACAGTGTGACAATTAGGATGTAACTGAGTCGTGTTTTTTATTGACAATAGTGATGTTAGGGGCTGTATCTTCAGACAGTGTTGTGTAGCCATTGCTGTTTTATGTTCAGTCTGCCTCAGATTGTTGATCTAATCTTGGTGTTCGATTTAACATGTTGGGGGAAATAAGTAGCAATTGGTCAAAATTAACTGGAAGTTAGTATTTTTCTATATAATGCTTCTTATAATCTCTCCTGTTGTTTCTTCCAAGACAATTTCAAAGGAATTAAAAGACAGAAATTTATATTTAATTGCTCCCTCCATCCTCCAATCAGGACACTTACTGCCACCCCAGCCTCTTTCCCAAACTGTCCTCCTCGAAGGTAGTTTTATAACATTGCTGTAGAAGTAAATAGCATCCCCTATACTTGACTGCATCTTCGTCCTTAATTTGCGAAGATGGGGGCTTCAAAAAGCTGATTTCCATACCTTTCCCACTGGTAACATGCTGGATAACTCCACTTTTGCAGATTATTCAAAATCAAAGAATGGCAGTCCAGCCTTTGTTCCCAGTTCCAGCTCTCCTTTGGCTGTTAGTGGTATTAGCCCAATGGATAGGAATTATTTGAATAACCAGCTTCAATTTACGGGGTCTTCGCACATAACTGATAGTTATACACAGAGGTAAAGAGCCCCACATCCTTAAAATTGATCTGATTTCTCAATGTTAAAATATCGGTAAGCATTTATGGTTGACACGCATTTATGGTTACGGCTCCTGTGGTTTATCAGCTTCAAAGCAGCTGGAGATAGTGTAAGCAAAACAGAGAGGTAGTGAGATGATAACAAGTATCACAGGGAACCTGAGGCCGGGGGTGGGGGGGGGGGGCGAGGCTTACGTTAGGCCCTAACTAGGACCTCGAAAGCCATTAGGACCCCAAGCAGAACTGTGTCTTCCGCTGTGCCCTAGTCTCATCGGCAGACCAACTCTCTCCAAACTTCTCTACACATCCATAGCCTGAGGGTACATCTCCACTGTACAGGAAACTAGCCTCCACTGACCCACCGCCTGCCATTCAGTCCCAAATGCACATTCTTGGGAGAAAGAATGTCATCCGACCTGCTCTGGTCAGCTCACCCTGGCCAACCATCTGTGCCAGCATGACAGGGTTAAATAGCAGAAACTAGGAAACCAGAGGGATTTCTGCTGAAGTTACTCTACATTTGGGTACACTATATATTCTTTTTTCTTTTTTTTTTAATTTTGGTTATGCCAACAATCAGTTTCTAGAGTGGTTATTGAACACTCCATAACCTTTTTTTTTAAATTTATTTTATTGAAGTATAGTTGATTTACACTGCTGTTTTAGTTTCTGGTGTTCAGCAAAGCGATTCAGTTATACATATATATACTCTTTTTCATATTCTTTTCCATTATGGTTTATTATAGGATATTGAATATAGTTCCCTGTGCTATACACTGGGACCTTGTTGTTTATCCATCCTATGTATACTAGTTTGCATCTGCTCATCCCAAACTCATCCCAAACTCATCCCAAACTCCCTCCCCCACCCCTCTCCCCGTTGGCAACCACAAGTCTCTTCTCTATGCTCGTGACCCTTTTTTAGCTTCACTCTGGGGTCACTAAAGTGTTTCAAACCAGGCAGATTTGCAAAAAGTCATTTGCCTATTGAACAGCTCTCAGGAAGAGACAAACATCATTTTGTTTTCACTTTCCACAAGTCATCATCATTGATATCTTCAACAGAGAGAGCAAGTACAAAATGTCTGGAAAATTGCTGCGCGAGAAGTGGCTTACAGAACACGAAGCAAGTTTATGTTAGAATTTCTCCCTCTCTCTCTCTCATAAACACAGGCCTACATAGAGTCTTTGTGTTCGCTTGCAATTTTAATCTATAAAAGGCACTCACAGGTAATTTAGGTTCCACTTAAGAGTCTATCATAATCATTCCTTCAGAACCTAACTGAAAGATGTGTATTTTGAAACGCACAGGCACTTTTCATTAAAATCCTATAGGAAGTTGGGGACTTTAGGGAAACCACAGTCCTATTTTTTTTTTTTTTTTAAGAATCAAATTTTCAACTACACGGTAAATAAATTCTACCTGGTGAATAATAACACCTGTTGTCATTTATTTAGTGACTTATGTGCTAGATACAGCTGTAGGTGATTTCTAACTTTCAAAACTGCCGCAGAAAGATAATCGCTCCATTTTACAGATGAAGAGACTGAGGCTCAGTTTTGTGAGAGGATTCAAACCCAGGGGTCAGTTGACATGCTTCTTCCCGTGCAAAGAAAATCCAGAATTTTTTTCTAACAGAAAATGTTATGTGATGACCATCTTCTCGGTGTTTTTAAATTGTTAAATTTTAAAAAAACAAAATCTACCCTTAGATGACCACAGGTGCTAAGGGAGGTGGGCAATCAGACGGACAGTTGAAGCGCAGTTGGTTTCATCATTGCCGTGTGAGAACACATACTGGGTGCTCTGTGACTGCCCAGCTGAGGCACCTAACCCAGCCTGAGGACGTGCGGGGTGGGGGGAGGATTTTCCATCAGCATCTTCTGGGCTTGACCAGGTGACCCTGGAAGGTGAAGCAAGACTTTCCAGGTCCAGAGAGTGGCAAGTGCAGAGACACAGCAGAAAGAAAAGAGGTAGTCCTTGAACTTGAATGAGCATCAGAATCCCCTGGAGAGCTGGTTAAAACAACCCTGATTGCTGGGTGTCGCCCCCAGAGCTTCTGACTCAGCGGGTCTGGCATGGGGTCCAAGAACTGTGCACTTCCAGCAAGCTCCCCAGTGACTCTGCTGCTACTGGACGCCCCCCGCCCCCGCTTGAGAAGCGCTGCTTTAAACATCCCAAGCCTCAGTAGGCCATTCAAACTGGGCTTTGCTTTCCAGGTTGTATCAATTTGGTGTTTATAGCCACATGTTACCTCAGAAACCAATTTTGTGTCACTAAACGTTTACTAAGGCATCTATAAATCTGTCAGGCTTTCTTCGTTCAATCTGAAAACTCCCCCAGCAAGGGAGCCATGAATCGTCAAATTGAAAATCGGGCTCCCCAGTGAACTGGTTGGTCCAGGCACCGGCTACATACTGGCAGTTGCTGGTGAGTAGAAGCCAGAGTGATGAAAGCCAGAGAGGAGAGAGAACTGCCCTCCTTCCTTCTCGCCCCTCCAACCCCCTTAGAGGAGTACTCGCTGGTCCAAAGGAGAACCAGTCAATCACACACCCCTCCAGGCTCACACACAGCTTCGTGTCTGGTCCCTCTGCCTCAATAAAAATCTCCCCTCCCCAGTCATGACAACAGCACTGAACATACTTCTATTATATCTGCTTCTGACGGCCATGAAGATGCAATGGAGAGTTTCAAACATCTCTTGTTGCTGTTAATTTGTATGATACTCGTCTGAGTTCAGAAGAGGAAACAGCAGCAATCCCAGTTTTCAGCTGAGGAAGCAGAGAGTAAGATACTCAGTAATGAAGGCAGCAAGCAGGTGCCCCATAAAAGAACTGTGAACCAGAAGGCAGTGCGGGTTGCTAAAGCTGCCACCAACTGGCCTAACAGGAAAGTGGGAGAAGGGGGTAAAAATGAAAGGGAAAAAAATGAAAGCAATAGAGAAGGAATAAATCAAGAGTGCAGATTGATCGGGGCCCCATCCACAAATATACCTGGGTTCTCATTTGGATAATTATCAGTTGCCTCACGCTGCCCGCAATCGCATTTTCCCCAAAGCGTCCCATGTCCTAAATCAAACAGAAAAATCCACATCTCCAGATTTTACCTTAATTTTCCCAGGGTTCTTTCCTAAGCTACTGAGTTGGAACTCACCCTCAACCATCTGCTTCCTGTGCCCTTTGAATAACTATTTAAAGGAAGTTGTGTGCGTGCCAGTTTCACCAATGGAAGAAAACCTTTTTATGGTTGTTTTCCCTGCAAGGCAGTAGGTCTCTCTCTTGATGGACCATTAGTGAAACAACAGAACCTACAGAAACAACAGAAGCACTGAGGGGGTTAGAAACACAAGAGTTCTACAAAGTTACAGCTGGAGAACAATGATTTCCTCCATTGTCCTCATTTTACCCAGGAGAAAATTGAAGCCTTCAGGGAAGAATGACTTGCCCCAAATCATCTGCTAATTAGCGCGGACCTGCTCCAAATGATGGTGATCATTAGTTGTTCCTTTGGCTTGTTTTTACTAATTAAGAGCTTTTGAATTAAGAGGGTTCCCAGTGATGGGGTTTCCCTTGTGATGCAGTGGATAAGAATCCGACTGCCAGTGCAGGGCACGCGGGTTCAAGCCCTGGTCCGGGAAGATCCCACATGCAGCGGAGCAGCTAAGCCCATATGGCACACTACTGAGCCTGCACTCTAGAGCCCGTGAGCAACAACTACGGAGCCCGCCTGCCACAACTACTGAAGCCCACGTGCCTAGAGCCCGTGCTCTGCAACAAGGGAAGCCACTGCAATGAGAAGCCCACACACCGCAACGAAGAGTAACCCCCACTCGCCGCAACTTGAGGAAAGCCCGTTGCGCAGCAACGAAGATCCAACACAGCCATAAATAAATAAATAAATAAATAAATAAATAAATAATCTTTAAAGAGGTTTCCCAGTGATACTAGTAAAGGATAACTGTAATCGTTCAACACTTATTGGGTCCTTACTATGTGCAGACACCGTTCAAACTACATAGAGTAATTTACTTAATTCCAGCACAATCCTAGGTTGGTGCTACTATCTCCACTTGACCACTTAGGAAACTGAGGTACAGAGAGCTATAGTAACCTCCTAAAGCCTTTCACATGTGTAGTCTTTCACATATTCATGCATATTTAGGAAACACTGAGAGTAGTCAGTTGTTAACTTGCATGGGAGCAATAAGACAAATTTGAAGGAAAATCTAATCTATGCTAAATTTTAACCTGAAATGTACATATCTTTATACTACCATGTATGTCTGCTACAACGAGGCCATATGGCCTAGCAGCCATAGCAGGGTCCCTTGCAGACCCTCATATAGAGCGAACTGGCTGCACCACGTGTATCAGATAAACCTATAGTGAATTGAAATTTACCGATGGGTGGGATTTCTATTCCAGGGTACTCCAGAGTTTTGAGGCTACTTTTTACGATAGGGAGGATTCTCTCCAAGGTGATTTGAGGATCATCTTGCTGTAGTAGCTTAGGAAATACATATCCATGCATTCCCTCTGCATGGGATGTTTTCTTCGTGGCTCTGGAGAATTTCCTGCCTGTGTCCGCCCCCTGTGGTCTAGGTTCTGTTGAAACATCAAATGACATTTAACCAATTACTCAATAGAATAAGTGCCCCCCCCTTTGGCTCATCATTGTAAAATATAAAAGTTTGTCTTATCAAGAACCAACATCTCTCAGCCCATAATGCTCCCCCACCCACACTTTGCATGGCTTCACTTTTTTATGCTTTAGTTCTCAGGTTAAATGGCACCTCATTAAAGAGCTGACCCCTCCCCTCATTTTCTAAAATTGGGTCCCCAGATACCCTTTAACTTCAGCTCAGAGCTTTATTTCTTTGCAGCACCACAATTGTGTCCATTTTTTGAAGGATTGTCCTTTCTGTTAGAATGTAGCCTTTCATTTGTCTTGTTCATCCCAAAAGCACAGAATCGGGCACTTTTATGTCTTTAGCAAACACGACGTATTCTATATGTGCTCTGCATTTGAAGTGCTTAATTTATTTTTTTGGCTGTGTTGGGTCTTTGTTGCTGTGCGCGGGCTTTCTCTAGTTGCGGTGAGCGGGGGCTACTCTTCATTGCGGCGTGCGGGATTTTCATTGCGGTGGCTTCTCGTTGCAGAGCACAGACTCTAGGCACGTGGGCTTCAGTAGTTGTGGCATGCAGGCTCAGTAGTTGTGGCTCACGGGCTTTAGAGCGCAGGCTCAGTAGTCGTGGCGCACGGGCTTAGTTGCTCCGTGGCATGTGGGATCTTCCCGGACCAGGGCTCGAACCCGTGTCCCCTGCATTGGCAGGCAGATTCTTAACCACTGCGCCACCAGGGAAGCCCTGAATTCTTATTTGTTGAACATATGAGCATGTTACTGAATGCAAGTTTGTGTGCCCAATGCACAGTAAAGCCAAACAAACCAAAACATCATAGTTTGGATCAGAGAAAGGTTTATCGCAGGGCCATGCAAGGAGACGGGTGGCTCGTCCCCAAAAATCCCCAACCCCCCAAAGGATTTCAACAAGGCTTTTTAAAGGCCAGGTGAGGGAGGAGCGTGATTATTTGTTGCACACTTCTTGGTGTCTGACATCCTTTGTTCCTGCAGCTGTGCAGGTAGGTCAGGTCACAATGTTCCTTTAAACCTCCAACAAGACAAATGTTATTTATGTAACTTTTTATTTCTATATGAATGCACTCTTAAAGGTCAGAACCCTGAGAATGGGCTATCCTGTATATTTCAGGCTATCCCAACCTTTCACAAAAGGTACAGAGCCAGCATGACTAAGCACAGGCAACAAAGCATAAAGGTTAAAGAAACAGATCTAATATGGAGTCAGATGTGTTCTTCCCCGTTACAAACATATGAATAAATGAAATTGAAATGTAAGTAAAGCAGCTGAGGATGAAACGTCCCCCCACCTACTGTGTCTGCTTTCCTACCACTTCACTTCCGACATCTGTATGTACCTTTATCCACATCTCTAATTTGGAGGTCTTTTTTTTTTTTTTTTGAAGTATTATTGAAAGTGTTTCTCTCCTCTTAAAATTTTTCTAATGCAAATAAAAAACACACTGATGAAGCTAGCACTCCAAAGGAACTATATTCATCATATGAAAAGAGAACCCCATCAACAAACACAAACATCAGCCTCTGTTTGATAAAAGTTCTATTCTCAAGAGGAGAGCTAAATTCGCCTGCTTTATCCTATGCTAACTTTAGCCCCCAAAAGATATGCCCACATCCTAACCTCGTGGAACTTATGAATGTTACCTTATTTGGAAAAAGGGTCATTAGAGATGAAATTAAGGGCCTGAGATAAGAAGATCATCCTGATTATCTATGAGGGCCCCAAATCCAATGACAAGTGTCCTTATAGAAGACATCCAGAGGAGAAGACAAAGAGGAGTTGGCAAAGTGACCATAGAGGCAGATTACTGCCACAAACCAAGGGATGCCTGGAGCCCCTAGCAGCTGGAAGAAGCCTGGAAGGGATTCTGGAGGAACTGCAGCCCTGCAACACCTTGTTGGACTTCTAACCACTAGGACTGCGAGAGAATAAATTTCTCTTGTTTTAAGCCACCTAAATTGGGGTAATTTGTTATGGCAGCCACGGGAAGCTAATACGCTGATACGTGATGATTATAGTAAGGCTTCTTAGTTTCCTTAATGAAGCTTTTTGAGGCTGATATGGTTCATCTGTTTTGTGTAAATGGCTAAGGGGTAAGAAAAATAGCTCACCACAGGCATCTTGAAATATCTTTTTTCTTTTAGTAACTCTGGCTTTACTGAGCGCGCCTGTGCATGCAGATTCAATCCAGCAGTCCTACGGTGCTTACTAGTAAGTTTTAAATATTACTCTTCCTAGGTAGTCACTCAGCAGGTCTTTAAGTTCTGCCCATCACTTTATTTGGCGTTGTGGAGGGAACAGCAAAAGAGAAGCCTGTTTTTAACTTCAGTGGTTCTGTTTCATTCTCTTCGGCTGCACTATAATCCCCTGAGTTAAAAACACATGCCTTGAACTTCGTTAAGTATCTTTCAAGGCCTTAGGAGGCTGAATCTGTAGGAAAGGTGCAGAATGAATTCTTGTTCAGTGGCTGGTAGAAAACAAGTAAAGTATGCTTAGCCCCCAACAGCAGATGTCTTAGAGATAGAGGACATGGATCAGGCCACTGGTCTTGATTCCTTCTTACTGTCAAAGAGTTTACAATCTAACTGCCTGTTTAGAATCTGATAAGAATTGGGGTTGGGGAGGCGACCAGGAGGAATGCCTGAAGAGAAATTTTTAGAGATCATTGGAAAAATTGTAACAGGCAGGTGCCTTAGAAGGAATGAAAAATAATTGATATCCCTGAAATGCCCCCATGGTACACAGTATGTGAGGGTGTCTTGATTCTGTAAACCCGTGAGATAGAAGACACATGCCAATCATCTAGGACAATGGCTCTCCACCTTGAACATGCATTAGAAATACCTGGAAGACTTGTTAAAACACAGATTGCTTGTCCCCACCTCCAGAACTTCTGATACAGGAGATCTGGAGTAGGCCCCCAAGATGTGCATGTCTAACAAGTAACCGGTTGATGTGATGCTCAAAGTGTGACAGGGACCACACTCTGAGAACCAGTGGTTGAGGAAACTCATATGAGTGAAGCCCATACTCATCTAATTAAAACTGGTTGGCTTGTTGACAGTTATTGGCGATCATTTCCTGCACCCTGAAAGAAATATCACTACGTTGCTTTTGTGCTAAAGCCCTCAGTATATTTTTAGCAGCAGATAAGTTTATTTGGTGACAACTTTGGTACCATCTTTCTGCGGTGGGTACTCCAGCAATCACATCGTGCCTTAATCAAGTAAAGGGCACACCTGCTCGGTGCTTCCCATGTCCATACAGCGACTAAGCCATTAATCCTCTGTAAACATGACACCTGCCGTGGTTTTTCCCTTAAAGGTCCCATAGGGAACCTTTAGCTCCCTAGCAGGCCCATTCCCATACGGTGGAAGGCGACTAAGCTAAATAGCTAACTGATCCAAGTGCGCCAGATTAAAGTGGGTCCTACATCTTGCTCATTCTCTGATCTTGTCCAATGGAAACTAACCTCTCTCTGGTTCCTCACTAGATTATTGAGGGGAAGGCTAATTAAAATCTCCTGAAGCGGTTTCTAAATGATCTTGTGACTATTCCTAAGAGTTTTGCTAAGAAATTTAGTACCATGTAGGCTGCTCCCCTAATTTCTCCTTAGGTGTGTTTTGTTATTTCAAGCCAGAGTGAATCATGTGGCAGTGATTGTTTAAGTAAGCAAGGAGGGTAAGAATGGTTCTTCTTCAATCCTTGTTGAAGTAGAGTCTAAGCCTTGAATTGAATCTTCTCTCATACCCAAACTTTGGTGAGAGAAGGAAGTCTTGGGTTGCAGTTGTAAGCATTCCAAAACTGATCTTGAGCGCTGGATGGCCAGCAGAGGAGTCTCCCACAGGAAGGGAGATGTGCTAAAGACCAATGATAATCCTTTGGGTATGTGCAATGAGGGTTTCCAACACTGATGGATATGTATTCTAATTTAAAATATCACAGGGAGGAGAAAATAGACGTTCCCATGGAAACATTTTTTCAGGGCCAGCTCTTCTGTCTCATTATCATATCTTATTTAAATATTTCCTGGAAACAGTTCTAACTTAATCCTTCTGTATGTCTTCTATCTTCAGTGGCCTTGAATAGCCTAACATCTGGTCAGAGTTTTTCTTTAAATAAATTGCATAATAGTGGGCAGTTCCTTCGATTTCCATAGGTCTTCTTACAATAGTTGCAAATCTAATATCATGTGAAAATTGCATTAGCGTTCATTTCCAGATCTGTAATTAAGAATTTTAAGTTGGCTGAACCTCACGTTCCTTCAGGAACTACAGTAGACACCGGCCTGCAGCTGGATATAGTACCATTTGTCACAGATATGCTGTTTATTCCAGCTGGGCTCCAGTGAGCCTTACTGGGCCTCTGTGCATGACATTGTACCACATACATGGAGAAAATTGTCCCATAAATGTTGCTTTGGCATGTGGTATTATAAAAGTGACCTCCTATTTATTATTCTTTATTATTCTCAGAAACACTAAATCCCCCAACTATGATGTTTGCATGTCCCGATTTGTCCCTTTGTCCTTCTTGAAGAACTTGCTTATGTGACTCACAATGCCTTGTGTTCCCTGTGCTCAGGGATGGGTCCCCTTACTTCTGGCTCTGCATTGACACCAGCTCACCAGCAGAGGGAATTTTCTCTTCCTTTCTTCCCCATTTCCCCCTTTTTTTGATGGGATCATTTGATAGTGTACAGTGGGAACTTGTGGGTTCTTAAACAATTTTCAAAGCTTATTACACCTTCAGTCATCTAATTCCCTGAAATGCATTATACCTGGGCAAGTTGAATTTCCTTCCTTACAGCATCAGGATTTCCAGCCATTCTATTTGTATACATTTGTTGAGATGCTTTTGGAGAGACTTTCATTACCTCTAAATATATGAATACACATGTTGAGTTACTTAGCTATGTGCAGAGATTTTAAAACTTTCAGTATCTCAGTCATAACCAGATCATCTCAATTTTTCTTGGAATCAGGAGAAAATTTACTGTGAATCTAATAAATCAAAACCTTCAAGTTCTACCACTTACATAGGACCCCTGAGGGAGAGAGGAGTGGTGGCATTTTGTAGTCATAATTTTGTGTTCATTTTGTTAAAGGAGGACGATAGATTTAGAGAAGCTCCAGTCTCCACAAAATCTGTATATCTGCCCCTGGTTGGAATATATTGAAATATGAATTTTATAAAAAGCCTTTTCTTTTGCAGTCTCTTTTTAGAGTGGAAAGCTTTTCTTGTTGAAGTTGTGGTGTTGATGGTCATTGTGGTGTTTTTCTCTGGAGACAGATGCATTCTGACACCAACACTCATATGTCATTAAGAATGGCAATGAAAAATAAACTGGATAAAGCTGTCTATTCGGATGCATGTCCGTGCCTTCATGGAGAAACCAAGCAGTGTGTTAGTCAGCTTCCCCAAACAATTAATTTTCATCAGTAACTTCCCACATCCAGGCTTCCTAATGTGCCAGGGCCAGAGGAGGAAGGCAGTGATCTTAGTGCTGCTTCCTCTGGAGTGTGACACCTGCCCAGAAGTCTCAGGTCACCTCAGTGTATTACTGAGTCCAAGCTCGTACTACTCCCTGAACGACAGGGAGACATGAGGTATTGGGGCAAGGAACAGAGACTTTATTTGGGAAGCCAGCAGACCAAGATGATGGTGGACTAGTTTCCCAAAGAACGATCTTTCTAAATTAAAATTCAGGCATTTTTTATACCAAAAGGGGACTGGGTGTGGTTGGTTGTTTCAACTTCTTGGTGCAGGAATCTTTTGTTCTTGCAGCTGTCCTTGTAGGTCAAGCTAGGATGTTTCTATAAACCTCCAACAAGGCAATGGTTGTTTTCTGTTCTGCAACTTTTTATCTCTGTATGAATGGAAAAGTGTTACACTTTTAAAGGTCAGAGCCAGAATGGGCTCTCCTGTATGTTTCAGGCTATAGGCAACATTCTTTTACAAAAGGTGCAGAGACTGCATGACAAAGCACAGGCAACAGAGCACAAGGGTTAGAGCTAAAGGGATAAAGTGTACAGACCGGCCCTGACTTATGATGGTTCGACTTAGGATTTTTCAACTTTACGATGGTGTGAAAAACAACACACGGTAGAAACCGTACTTCAAATTTTGATCTTTTCCTTGGCTAGTGATATATGGTCAAAATACTCTCCTGTGATGCTGGGCAGTGGCAGCTGCATCTCCCAGCCAGCCACGTGATCACAAGGGTCAACACCTCATACATTTACAACCATTCTGCACCCAGACAACCATTCTGTTGTTCACTTTCAGTACAACATTCAGTAAATTGCATGAGATATTCAACACTTTATCATAAAATAGCCTTTGTGTTCGATGATTTTGGCCAACTGTAGGCTAATGTAAGTGTTCTGAGCACGTTTTAAGGCTAGGCTAAGCTATGATGTTTGCTAGGTTAGGTGTATTAAATGCATTTTTGTTTTAGGATATTTTAAATTTACAATGGGTTTATCAGGGCTTAATCCCATCATAAGTCGAGGAAGATCTGTACATCTCCATCACTTTTGGCTTATGCAGGCTGGTTCAACCAGGCTACACCAGTGATGGAGAACAGCAAAGTACCTCATCATCTCCACGGCAGCTGGTGACCAGGAACCAGTCCATCACTTTAGCAGGTGTTCATGGGGCAGTGTTTCAGCCTTCAGTCCTGGGCTGAGATACGCTGAGACTGTGTCAAAAATTTAACCAATTCTAGGGCTTCCCTGGTGGCGCAGTGGTTGAGAGTCCGTCTGCCGATGCAGGGGACGCGGGTTCGTGCCCCGGTCCGGGAGGATCCCACGTGCCGCGGAGCGGCTGGGCCTGTGAGCCATGGCCGCTGAGCCTGCGCGTCCGGAGCCTGTGCTCTGCAGCGGGAGAGGCCGCGGCGGTCGGGCCCGCGTACCACAAAAAAAAAAAAAAAATTTAACCAATTCTAAATGACAGGCCCTCCGGAGGACATCAAGCATAATGAGGGAGGTTAAGTATGAAAAAGACAATCATTGGGACTTAGGGATTGACATGTACACACTGCTATATTTAAAATAGATAACCAACAAGGACCTACTGTATAGCACAGGGAACTCTGCTCAATGTTCTGTAATAACCTACATTAGAGAAGAATTTGAAAAAAAAGATAACATGTATAATTGAATCACTTTGCTGTACACCTGAAACTAATACAACATTGTTAATCAACTATACTCCAATATAAAATAAAAATTAAAAAAAAGAAAAAGACAATCAAAGAGTATAACTTTAAATTCTGGAAGACCCTCACCCTATTTAGTCTTGCACCCTCTTACGAACCATTTCCAGGTTCATCTGTCACAGAGAAAGATGAATCAAATGTGTTGATTCTTAAACTAGCAATGTATGAACACAACAATAATCACGTGATTAATGCCAATTACAAGAGGAGCCCACTGTAGGGTAAGCTAAACAGAGTGTGTTTCAGTGTCAAATACACACAGTAATCACAGCACCGGTATTTAACTAGTCCAGTGTCCCCTGGGGCAGGTTCTTAACTCCTCTGAGCCTCAGTTTCCTCAAACATAAAATACTAAGAATATCCACCTTATAGAGTTATGATAAGGATTTACCCTAATGAATATGTATATATATTTTTTGAATATATATAATTAATATATGTATGCCATATACAGAGTGGCACATTACATATATATATGTGGCACTTACGGAGGCATATTATGTACACGTGTGTGTGTGTGTGTATATATATATATATATATATATATATATATACACACCTTATATGGAGTGGCACATTATATGGCATTTATGAAGGCATATTCCATATATGCCATATATGGAACATATATATGGACATAGTAAGCACTCAATGGATGACAGGTATTATCAGTTATTATAGAATTAGTTGTGTCATAAACCATGTTGTAGACCCTGAAATATATCAGTTCAGCAATTTGCACAGCACTTTGCAACACGCAGTGCAGTCTCCACTGCGAATGTTGTGTTTCATGCTGCATCACTTAGATCCTGAAGACTTTAAAATCATTTGATAGATAAAGAAGATGTGGCACGTATATACAATGGAATATTACTCAGCCATAAAAAGAGATGAAACTGAGTTATTTGTAGTGAGGTGGATGGACCTAGAGTCTGTCATACAGAGTGAAGTAAGTCAGAAAGAGAAAAACAAATACCGTATGCTAACACATATATATGGAATCTTAAAAAAAAAGAAAAAAAGTGGTTCTGAAGAACCTAGGGGCAGGACAGGAATAAAGACGCAGACATAGAGAATGGACTTGAGGACACAGGGAGAGGGAGGGGTAAGCTGGGATGAAGTGAGAGAGTGGCATGGACATACATACACTACCAAATGTAAAATAGCTAGCTAGTGGGAAGCAGCCGCATAGCACAGGGAGATCAGCTCTGTGCTTTGTGACCACCTAGAGGGGTGGGGTAGGGAGGATGGGAGGGAGGCACAAGAGGGAAGAGATAAGGGGATATACGTATGCATATAGCTGATTCACTTTGTTATACAGCAGAAACTAACACATTACTATAGAGCAATTATACTGCAATAAAGATGTTAAAAAAATTAAAATAAAATAAAATCATTTGAATCTGGGGGTTGGCAATTGCTAAAAGAATTCCTTTGGTGAATTATGGCTGCCCCCATTGTGGTATATTAATTCTATGAAGTGTTTCATGCATGTAATCAACAGTAAGATACAGCTAATAATAATATTTACTGCAGACAGAGACTTCATATCTCAGCCACTGAATTATATGTTTTCAAATATTATCCCAGGGAAGATAAACACAAGCCTCACCACAGAGGGTGAAGTCATCTACCCAGATAACTTAGGTGTACATGGAGAGTTTGCTGTCAGGTGTGTCTGGCTCCAAATCATCCACTGGCTGGGTTGTATATACGTATGAGCCCAGTTCCTTGACTTCGGGAAGCTTAGGGGCACGTGATAAGACATGATACTTCTGAACTCATCAGCGCAAACTACTCTCATGCCAAGATGCCCAGGCAAGGCCCAGGCAGCCAGTATATCGCTCAGAGGAAGTGCAGATTCCTTTTAAAAGTAATTCCAGGCACCAAACCACAACAGTCAACCTGAAGTTATTTTTTGTTTGTTTTTATTCATAAACCCCAGTATAATTTCTTCTTTTCTGCCTGGATAAATCTTTTCATTTTATTGATTTCACACTTTCAGGGTTTAATTTTTAATTCACATTCCTCTCGCATTTTACAATGAGGATTCGCACTGTTTCTTTGGACCAGCTCAACTTTCTTCCTTGGCCTCTTTGTTTTTCATCCCATGGAGCCAGAATTAATAGTGATGTGAGTTTTACTTTCCATTTGGGTTCAGGAAATTTAAAACAAGAGATCATTGTTTTCCAATATTTAATTATACAGGCTGTGCCAAAATATACATTTTATTATTATTTTATTTCAATTCTCACAGTTTCTGTTCTCATTGTTTCATTTTAAGAGATAGGTAGTACTTTCAATAAAATAGTCTCTTTTTTTATACTGGTATATCATATTTAAAGAATTTAATTTCCATTTTATTTTTTAATCAAAAACTGCAAATGCCTTTGGAGTTTAGTGTTTTAAGAGTTGTTTAAGCTCCTGATCCATCTTATACTTCATCAGAGTGCTTTTATATCTATTCATTTGTTTGGTTTTCTACACAATTTTGTGATGTGAGCGAGGTAGTCAATGGATAGCTCTTTTAAACACTGATAAACTGAGGCTGGCCTTTAACTCCTTCTGAAATTACAGTAGAACTTGTGGGGGAAAATGAGTTTGGATACCCGCCAGACTCATTTTTGGAGTGTCTTAGGCATTTGTATTGGCTGCATTCATGCTCTTCACTCTTTCACTTCAAAGAAAGAATCCTCAGCAAACACAGCAACATGCCCTTACCTGCCCTGAAAATTCTATTTGAGTCAAGAACACAATCTGCCAATAGATGAATCCTCAACAGTGCCTCTCTATGTTTTTGAGTTCATTTTAAAGTATGTGTGACATAGGTTTATCTGCACTGAATGAGAAAGATGCCCATGATACACTGTGAAGTGAAAAACAGAAAACTAGGGAACATAATATACCATTGTTTGTTTGGGAGCAAAATTTTGGGTCAGATTGCCTTGCTTCACATCTTAACTCTGCAACTGAGGAGCTGTGTGATCTGGCTCAGTCACTTAACCTCTCTGTGCCTCCATTTTCTCATCTGGACATTAAGTAAAAGACTTAACTCACAGGGTTGTTAGGCAGATTAAAAGATTTAATGTGTGTAAACAAAGAGAACAGTGCCTGGCACATAGTGAGTGCTTAAAAAAGCACATATGTATTTTGTAATTACAAGAACACGTTTGGGAAGGACATATCCATTCATCTAACAAATATTTACTAAGTGAACTGTTGCTAGTGGTTACCTCTAGGGCATGGGAATGAGAGAGGCAAGGGCAAGAGGACTGAATTTCTGCTTTATACACTTACGCATTGTTTGGAAATTTTGCTTGTTCATGACAAATCCACTACTAGGGTAGAGGTTAGGAATAGACTCGGAGCCAGCACACCTGTTTCTTACAATTAGTTGTATGTGGACTCCGGGCAGGTCTTTTAACCACTTGCTATACCAGTTTCTTTAGCTTCAAGTAGAAAGCCTACTTTCACATGATTATGATGAGGATTAAATGAGTTAACACATGCACATCACTTAGAAAAGCACCTGGCTCCCTGAAGAACAGATGCTATCACGATAGCAGAAAGGAAACACCGAGAGCAAAACCTGCAGTGTCCTGAGGTCATCATAATGTTTGTCCTCAAAGTCATATAAAAAGAACTTAGAAAGCATGTCCGTGGAAGGACAAAAGAAATCAAAATATAATTGTGGTGTCTTGTTTTCATTTACCTAGTTTCCTATCCTTCCCACAATGCTTGTTTTTAATTTGAAGTATAGTTGATTTACAATGTTGTGTCAGTTTCCCACAATGCTTTTAAATCTCTTAGCCATGCCTAAAATTCTTTGCTGAGTATTTAAAGCCATCTTGCTAGGTTTTTTTTTTTTTTCCCCATGACTGGTGGGGTTTTTTCATTTTGTATTCTGTCTCCTTCTCCCCATCCTTCAATGCTTCTTCTTCTTCAGTAGAATTCATTTTGATCTTCAGGACGTTTTACTTTCAACGTTGAGAGAAACGATGATTACTATGTCTTTTTCTTGCCTAATTTGCTTTTATTAAAAAAGATGAATATTTATTAATTATATTAAATAAATATTAAAATATTATAATTAATATTTATGAATATTTATTAATCATATGTATCAAATATCTATACATTAAACATGTTACCTATGAGGAAACCACTTTATTTTATCACAAAAAAAGACTTGGAAACTTAAAGAAAGGGAGGAAGAAAAGAAAAGAAAAAGTAAGCCTTTGTTACTGTCCCCAGAGGTTTTTAACCTAATAGTAAAATGAAAATTCATATATACACAAAGTAATATTTCAAACATTTAAAAACAAGGAATGGCACAGGTGGCTGCAAGTGCAAGTGGTCATCTCACCATGGCCACCTTGGCATATCCCAGTAAAACAGGAGGGAAGGGGGCAGGGCACAACCTTTAAAAGAATGAAATAGCCCTAGGACATGACAAAAACTGGTTAGAACCAACTAGGTCCAAGATGGCAGAATATTCGACTTCCAGTGGACCTTGAGCCTCATCACACGCTCCTTGTAATACATTAGCTAAATGACACACCCACCAGCGTCATGACAGTTCTGAGGCTAATCACAAAAGGCCATAAAGTGGGCGGTGGCCCAATTCCTGGAAATCTCCACCCCTTCCCCAAAATAACTGGAATAATCCTCCCACTCATTAGCCTATGAAATTACCCAGCCCATAGAAACTAACCACACCATGTTTCTCCTAAGGCCTCTCACTTTCCAAGATGGCCCACACTCTGTCTGTGGAGTGTGTTTCTCTCTAAATAAATCCACTTCTTACCTATCACTTTGTCTCTCACTGAATTCTTTCTGCAATGAGACATCAAGAACATCAAATTCACCAGGACCATATTGGCGAGACAGCCAGGAGAATTCGGTAAGCCTCAGCCTCTTGCCTCCCTTGCGCTCGAGAGGTGCTGCCTTACTTCCAGCCATCTCCATCTCTCTCTCCCTCTCTTTCTTATAGTCTGTCTCATTTTCAGACCTGTTGCCACAAAAATGTGGGCGCAGGACAAGCAGTTAAAAGCCATCAGGGTGCTTGGCGTGGAAAAGAAGTCTCTGTGAGAGGATAAGTGGATTGTGGAACAGACTACAGAGACGCTAGGTCTGTCCACCCACCTCAAGGCAATTGCCACGCAATGATTTCAGGCTCATAGTTAAAAGCATAACACTGCCCCCTCCCCGCGGCTACTGTCATAGGCTTATTACTGGTCCACCTACACCTAATTATCCTTGTCTCAACTCTGCATCCCTACCTCACTCTTTCCACTCTTATCTCGTGCCTTACTCTGCCGCAAATGGGGAAAAAGAAATCTGCCAGGTACTCTCCAACCTTTCTGGTAGGTCTTTCACTTCCTAATGTTACATATGGGCAGGGCATGTCAGGGAAAGTTTCCAGCCATCGTCACAGGCAACCAGGGACCCGAGCCGTAGGATCTTTGCCGTCTGGGTTTGCCTTATCCACCATTTGATTAACTGTTAACAGGTCCAGTTGTGTAAAAATATGAAATACAGCCTTACTTAGTGTTTGTGCCATGGTTACAGCAGCTGTGATCCCTTTGGGAGCTCCCTCATGCGGTAGGCAGGCTGTGCTCATGACCCCCAGGTATCAGGAGGAGGATGGTCCTGAACCACATGGTTGGGACTCAGGGTAGTGGGACCATCTTTCACCTCCCCACCCCCCACCTCCTGGTGTTTGGCTGGCCCCTCCAGGGTCTGCCCTGACCCCACCCTGTTAGGGCAGGGCAGGCAACTCAAGCTTGGTGGGTCACACACATGACCGCGCCCGGGGATACATGCTTGGGAAATGACCCGAATTTGCTGTGCTTGCCTCCCCAGGGTCACGAGGTTTGGAGTGTCCTTCCAGGGTCATAGGGCCTTCCATCCCCCTAACTACAGTCACGGTGCCTCCACTTCAGCTGCCATATCCGCCCCTGCACTCAGCCCCACTGGTCACTGGCCAGAGCACATGTGGGAAGAGGGGAGGGCGAGGATGGCACCAAGGCCCCAGGGGTGCCGCCCACAAAAAGAAATGGAAAAGAGAGGGTTTTTTTCCTTTTTCACAAACCATCTCCCTAAATGGCCAGTGCCTGTTTTCCAAAACTTACCACCTTTGTAGAGAAAAAGGCTGGGACTTAAGTAGGTCCTAGAACCATGAGGATGTCCATTCCAGGGCAACATATCCCAGAATACAGCGATTAATCTATAGAATCTATAGAGAAACCTTCAGGAAGGTCACTTATCCTGGGTGCTGCAGATGCCAGGATAGGACACGTGTCCCAGAATGCTGGGGCCAAAAAGACTGCCACGTGGGGAAGTAGCTAACCCACATTGTGGATAAAGTCGACAGGACTAGGGGAATGGGGACACCTGGAACCAGTCCTGTCTTAGCCCCTATGGGACCTCTTAATGCTAGTGCTCCTCTCTGGTACAGGAGCATTCTCTCCCTGAAGGAACAATGGGGAACACCTCCTCCATCCCCAAGGACTCACCCCTCGGGTGCATTTTGAGTCACTGGGACAAATTTTCTCTAGATTCTTTAAAACAAAAAAAGCTCATTTTCTTTTGTGATGAAGGCTGGCCCCAATATAAACTTGAGGACGATGAGGCCTGGCCAGAAAATGGGAGCCTCAACTATAGTGCCATCCTACAGCTAGACATCTTTTTCAAAAGGCAGGGGAAATGGACAGAAGTTCCTTATGTACAGGCTTTTATGGCCCTAAGAGAAAACCTGGAGCTATGCACGTCCTACGTTAGGGAACCCCGCCAGCTGGGACCCATTCGGGCTACACAAAAGCCCTCTCTAGTGGCACCCAGAAGAACAGGAGCCCCAGACAGAGGACCCAAACCCCAATACTCTTCCACCATCTTCAGTCTCTCCGCTGCCCTACTGTCCTATAAGCCTCTTTATGCTTCCATACCAGAAATGTAGCCAGAGCCTCTTTGCCCCCTTCAGGAAGTAGTAGTGTTCCCAGTGAATTTGAGGTTCTTGATGTCTCACTGCAGACAGAATTCAATGAGAGGCAAAGTTATAGGTAAGAAGTGGATTTACCTAGAAAGAAACATACTCCACAGACAGAGTGTGTGACATCTCAGAAGGCAAGAGGCCTTGGGAGAAACATGGTGTGGTTAGTTTTTATGGGCTGGGTAATTTCATAGGCTAATGAGTGGGAGGATTATTCCAGTTATTTGGGGGAAGGGGTGGAGATTTCCAGGAATTGGGCCACCGCCCACTTTATGGCCTTTTGTGATTAGCCTCAGAACTGTCATGACGCTGGTGGGTGTGTCATTTAGCTAATGTATTACAAGGAGCATGTGATGAGGCTCAAGGTCCACTGGAAGTTAAATATTCTGCCATCTTGGACCTAGTTGGTTCTAACCAGTTTTTGTCATGTCCTATGGCTATGTCATTCTTTTAAAGGTTGTGCCCTGCCCCCTTCCCTCCTGTTTCATTCCCTCCCCCAGAGATTTTACTCCCATATTCTTACGGGAAGCAGAGGGGCGAAAGTCTGTCTTCTGTAACTGCTTCAGTGCTGAGTAGGGGCATCGACCCTGCCTGTCAGGGAGTAAAAAATCTCTGTATGCCTGATCTAGGGGCCCCAGGGGCAGGACAACTCCTTGTTTTAAGTCGGTATGGGCTGGAATCCTCACATAGCCACCTTCTTGATGTGGAACTGTTGTAACTGTTTCCATAGCCTTTCTGTGGATCTTCTTGACGATGAAGTATTTTTTGTAACAGCATCATAGTACGAAATATCTAAAAATGACAAAAGACTTAAGAGGCATGGTTAAACATCTGAGTACAGCGTTATTGATAAAGAACCTTGGTTACAGTAACCAGAATTACAAGTGATTACGTTTAACTTAACATACCAAATAACCCTAGTTAAATATTTTTCTTTGGGATACCGCAGGGCCCCCCTAAAGCATCCCAAAGTTAGCTGGAAATCAAAAGAACTTTAATTAAAATTTGATATTTGGGAAGTTTGTCAAGAAGTTTTAAAACACTTGGTCAAATAAGATCATAGGGCACTGTGAGACAACACATTTCTCAACCAAAGTTACAAGAGATCTCAAAAGCAAATACAAATCACTTAAAGGCAAAGAAACTCACACAATCTGTTGTCAAAGGCAGCGTTTCAAGAATACTTTGGAGGGAGAAACCAAATGCAGTCTTGTCCTAGCCCATTCCCAACAAAATCCATTTACCTGACTAGATGTAATTCAATCTTAGAAAATCCTGATCATGCACAACTCTTTTCTCAGGGTCCACTTTCCACCAACCTTTCATCACTTTCTGTATCCATCACTTTATTTTTCCATCCAGAAACAGCCAGCTCTAAGTCAGACCTACTTCCTTTTCGCTTAATAAAATGCAATTCCATTCCTCATACTTTCTTTACTGAAAACACACATCCTACTTTTCTTAAAAGTTTTTTTTTCCATTTTAAGTTATTTTTCTTGCTAACAAATTTGCCAGATATACGGTAATAAGGTTTTATTTGACCTCTAGTAAACCTAGGTACAATAGAAGTACTATACTTAACATTGATGACTGTAAAGACGTGTCTGTATTAATCAGACCAACAAGCTTAAGCCACCTTTAATACCAGATATCAGTTTAGTATTGAATATTTCCCAGATGACATGAACCTGAAATTCATTTTGGCCAGTTTTATATTTCTGAGTATTTATATAAGCACTTAATTAAGTCAATTAAGTAGAGCTCTTTTACTAATTAATTTTGGTAATACCATACATTTAAAACACATATAGAGGGCTTCCCTGGTGGCTCAGTGGTTGAGAGTCCGCCTGCCGATGCAGGGGACACAGGTTCGTGCCCCGGTCCGGGAAGATCCCACATGCCGTGAGCGGCTGGGCCCGTGAGCCATGACCGCTGAGCCTGCGCGTCCGGAGCCTGTGCTCCGCAACGGGAGAGGCCACAAAAGTGAGAGGCCCGCATACCGCAAAAAAAAAAACAAAAACAAAAAACACATATAGATACATATGAATACACAAACAAACAGAGAGACCTCATAGTTCTCATTTCAAAATTTCAGCCCTGAGTCAGGTACAACGTAAAACCCATCAATTACAAAAGGTTGGGTTCAAATTGGGCTTCTGGCAGATGGAACAAGTCAAGGTCACCTGTCTAGATGGCTAAACCCTTTTTACTAATGTTTACAGAAAAGACACTTAGGATTTCTACTTATACTTGACAAGTCTAGTTCTAAATTACTTTACTCCCTTTTGCAAAATTTGCATTTTATAAGGATGGCAGAGATGAGGGTTCCTGAGAAGACCAGGTAGGATTGGAATATTACAGAGAGATTGGCATGGCACCAAAAGCACATATTTAATGAGAGCTCATATTTAATTTGAGATTAGGGGTTGGAGGCCTTGTCAAACCTCTGGTTTTATGGGGTGTTGGTGCCTGGAAGGGAAGTTATTAGTTTCCTTTAAGGTGACTTTTATAGGAGTGACGAACTTTGTCTTCCCTGGGATTCCCTGATCCCAGGCCTGCGGATCTATAAGTTTTTCAATTTCTGGGGAAATATTTTGGGTTGGACTGTCTGTGTCTTGTATAATACATAGTCCAGCCAAAAACACTCCTTGGCTTTGGTCTTCAGAGAGAGTAAGAGTTGCCCCCAAGGCTGAGAGAAAATTCCTCCCCAATAATGGGCTGGGGCATTCAGGCATGACAAGAAACTTGTGAGTTATAAGAGTCTTTCCCCAGGTGCCAGGTAGAGGGGTGGCGAAATATTTTAGTTTTGGCTTTCATCTGTCCCCAGTGACAGAGCAGGTTTAGGGGCAAGGGACCTAGCATGAGACATCAGGACAGAGTAAGTGGCTCTCGTGTCCACTGGAAATTGGACAAGCTTATCTGCCACGTCAGTGGTCACCCGTGGTTCCTCCCATGTGATGATGACAGTCTCCTCAGGAGCCTTGGGAGGTCCCGGTCCCATCAGTCAACCACTGTCATGACTGGCGTGGGGGAATTTCCTCACTCCCTTCAGTGCTCGGGGCATTCCCTCTTCCAGTGGCCCATCTTGTTGCAGAGTGGGCATGGCATTTTGGGTGTAGGCTGGGACCTGTTTCCTGTGCATTCCTTGCTCCAGTGTTCAGGACTCCCACAGCTGAGAAAGGCTCCCTTCCTTGGCAGAGGTCTTCTGGGAGTACTTTTGGGGTGATCAGGTGGTGGGTTAGGTCTTGTCATGATGGCTGCCAAAAGCCTGGCTTCCTGTCATTCCTTCCTTAAGTCACGCTGTTCCTTCTTTTCCTCCTCAGCCTGGTCTGTTGCTAAAAATACTGAAGGCTATGTCAATAAGAAGGTTGAGAGGGGTTTGGGACGCCATGGCAAGCTTTTGAAGCTTCCAACGGATGTCAGGGGCTGATTGGCTAATGGAAGTGGGCTGCAAATACAGTTTGTCCCTCGAAAGTATTTGGGTCTACATTCGTATACTTTCTGAGGGCATCTACCAATCGGGCCTGTAATAGGGCTGGATTTTCATCTTGGCCTTGGGTGATCTCTTTAACCTTATCATAGTTAACAGGTTTAATTATGCGTAGTTTCATCCCTTCAGTGAGGCAAAGGATCATGTGATCCCTACTAGTGATACCAGGCTGGCCTGGTTGATAGTCCCAATTGGGATCCATTAGAGGTACTGCTGTCACAGGGTTTCTATGTGGTTGGGCAACATGTAGCCTGTGCCCAAATTTGGGCCTTTTCCTCACTGGTGCAGCAGTGGGAAAGGACAATATTTACATTCTTCCAGGTAAGTCCAAGGAAAGAGTCAGGGCCCGCAATTCTTCACTGAAGCGGTTAGGGTCCTCCGAGAACCTGCCTAAGCAGGTGCAGCACTGGTCAAGGTCAGACAAGGAAAAAGGGGTGTAGACTTTGGCAATTCCCTGAGGCCCACCTACTGAAACAGGAGGGAAGGGGGCAGGGCACAGCCTTTAAAAGAATAACATAGCCCTAGGACATGACAAAAACTGGGTAGAACCAACTAGGTCCAAGATGGCGGAATATTCGACTTCCAGTGGACCTTGAGCCTCATTATATGTTCATTGTAATACATTAGCTAAATGACACACCCACCAGCGTCATGACAGTTCTGAGGCTAACCACCAAAGACCAAAAAGTGGGCGGTGGCCCAATTCCTGGAAATCTCCCCCCCTTCCCCGAAATAATTGGAATAATCCTCCCACTCATTAGCCTATGAAATTACCCAGCCCATAAAAACTAACCACACCGTGTTTCTCCCAAGGCCTCTTGCCTTCTGAGATGGCCCACACTCTGTGTATTGTCTTTAAAAAAAATCCACTTCTTACCTCTCATTTTGTTTCTCACTGAATTCTTTCTGCGATGAGACATCAAGAACCTCAAATTCACCGGGAACACCAGGGACCCCAGTTCTGGGTGTGAGGATGAAGTGGGAGAGGAGGGGTCTCCCACTTATAAAACATCTATTGAGTGATGGCAATTGTATCAGATGCTTCACCTGTTACCTCACTGAATCTGCTTAACAACCACACGGTATTACTGCTATTACTATTCTGAATTTTCTGGTGTGTGTGGAGACTGAGAGTTTCCGAGCTTTCATAACTAACTGGAGATGCCACAGCTGGGTGAACAGTGAGCTAGGACTCAAACCCAGGGTACCACCTTGCAGGACTCCTAGTGCCATCAGGGTGCGTGACAAGTGTTAAGGGTACGAGGTCCAGAGTACATTCAAGGGCAACAAAGAGTGATTACAAAATTTGTGTATTATGTGATGCTTGTTTTTCCAGAAAACTCTTGTGTTTGTATTGTGACAACTACCAGATGAACCTTCAAAGAGAGGGTGTGGTTATTTGAGAACCCATCTCTCTTTCTCTTAGGTGGAAGAGGCTGAAGCCGCCCCTGGGCAATGGCCTGGTGATCAAGGGAAGACTCCTCTCTCAGGTTCTTCCAGTCCTGAAAGATGTATTCCACCTAACTCTTTCTTTTCTTGGGTCATTCCCAGCCAAATGCCACCATATCTGAGGTCGCTTTGAGAACCCTAGAGAAGTTTGTCAGCCTTCCCTACAGCTGGAGCCCCCAGCCTGTTGCAAATACAATGTGTTTCTTCCTTCCTGCCACCTTTACCTTCTCCAAGCTTATCTCCTTGAGCCCTTATGAGTTCTCCTGTCCAAAGTGTAACAGTGTTAATCTCCGTAATGCTGGGGTGGAGACAATCGTTCTGGGTCTACTCTGGGAAGGAAATTGCGCTAGATGTCGGAGGAAGGAGTTGAGTAGCAGAAGATGGAATCTTTGGTGTAGTGAGGGAGACAAGTTGAAATGCTGTGGGCTCGGATGGGAGGATGTGCAGGGCGTGCAGGACTGCTGGGCGGTGGACTTTGAATAGTCTGTGTACTCCCTTCAGAATGCTGTGTTCTCCTTTTACTGGCATGGCAGCCTGGAGTTATATTCCTCAAACTCACAAAATAGCCTCGCCTTTCTCCTTCTATTGCAGTGATTTTGTTCAGTTGATGGTGTCTCCAGGTGGTTCCTAGACAGCAAGAACTCTGTCTTCCACATAAGGCCTGCAGTAAGCACTCAGACACGTTGACTGTCTGAAATAATGATTGAAGAGCCAAATAAATGAATGTGAGATTCATCCTCAGGGGGAGTGGGGAGAGTGTGATTTCCAGAGAAATTAAATGTGAGCTGATTCTGGAAGAGACTTAGAGTATGCCAGGTATGTGAGTGCCAGGACGTTTTCCAGATCCTCCTGGCAAGTGGAATGTTGCAACATTTTCTGAATCTCTACTCTCTTTCTTTATAGTAGAGTTTCTCAACTTCAGCACTATTGACCTCTTGGGCTGGATAATTCTCTATTGTAGGGGCTTGTCTGGTGCATTGTAGGATGTTTATCAGCATCCCTGGCGTCTACACACCAGATGCCAGTAGCACGTTCTCCCCAAATTGTGACAAGAAATGTCCGCAGACATTGCCAGATGGAGACACAGTCACCTTGGGTTGAGACCTCAACCCAACAAGTGTTTTATACTCAACAAATGTCAGCTCTTGTTAGCCTTGAAAAGCGCCAATCTATAAAATCAAACAGTCATAGAAAATTATTCAATTAGTCTTACCATTTTTGAGAAACTGCCATGGACCCGTCAGACTATACTGAGTGTTTTCTACACATTCTATCCAATCCTCAAGTATGATAATCCTCATTTTATAGATGAGGAAGCAGGATCAGAGGACTCAGATAATGTGCCCACGTGGCAGAATCAGTATGTTTCTGACCCTAATGCATCGTGGCAGGGCTTGTTACACTGTTTTCTACGTGTCTCCCACTTACTTCTACTTTCTTTGCAAACAGACAGTCTTCTGTACATGTGTGAATTGGGCAGGACACATGTAGGCTGAAGTTTAAAAGGAAATCACATGTATGGACTATGTCCAGATACAAAAATAAATACTCTGATAAATATGGACCTTGAAAAATATCATAGCTACTCTAACTTAAAGTAATCACAAGAAGTCAAAATCAAGCCAGAAGAACTTTCTTCCCAGATGTCCTTACAGTATGTAAATGGAGATGTAAGAAATATTTAGCCCAAATGACTGTTTTCATTAAAAAGATTTCCAATCAGAATTATTTCTACAATTATGTTAGCTCTAATAACATTACAAAAGCACGGTCTTCAAAATATTAATAAATAACAATGAATTTGCAGAATGTTGAAACCATACTGAACGTACCTTAGGTCATAAAGGTTTGCAGTAGAACAGAATTCAGCTGCACTCTGTCCCCCTTTTTTCCTCAGAAAAGGACTGCAGGGGGAGTGCATGGACTCCTGTGGGCAAAGTGGGCTTACAGATATTTATTTTAAAATTTATTTATTTTTATTTTTGGCTGTGTTGGGTCTTCGTTGCTACGGCGGGCTTTCTCTAGTTGCGGCGAGCAGGGGCTACTCTTTGTTGCGGTGCACGGGCTTCTCATTGCGGTGGCTTCTCTTGTTGCCGGGCACGGGCTCTAGGCATGTGGGCTCAGTAGTTGTGGCACGTGGGCTCAGTAGCTGTGGCTCGCAGGCTCTAGAGCGCAAGCTCAGTAGCTGTAGCACCCATGCTTAGTTGCTCCGCGGCATGTGGGGTCTTCCCGGACCAGGGCTCGAGCTCATGTCCCCTGCATTGGCAGGCGGATTCTTAACCACTGCGCCACCAGGGAAGCCCCCAGATATTTTAAAAGAACTGCTTCACCTCTGTTTTTCATTTCTCTAGAAATTCTAATAACAAAGGCTTGAGAGTGCTGAAGCAGATAATCATTAGTCCCATTTAGGCTTTTGTTTTTAAGGTAAAAACCATGTTATTTCAGTAGCAACTGCTATGCCTAGGCAGTGCTGATGTAAGTGCTTTTCCAAGCAGCCTTCATTTTTGTTGTCAAACTGAATAAAACGTATGAAAGGCGGCAACCAAGGGAGGCAGCACGATGCATCCACTTTTTGAAAACAAGCTTTGTCCTTTTTAAATGGAATTCTGTTCCAGTTTTGGCTTCTGGGATGTTCTGTTTTGCACCAGGAGTGACTGCACCATATTAGGGCACATCTGTCCTCCCCGCGGCTTGAAATGAATAACACGAGCTGAGTTCACAAAGTTTGATTCTGCCTGTGCGCATCTGAAAAGGTTGGATGCCCTTTAAAGACATGTTTGATTGCCGAGCGTGTGTTGACCCTGTTTGATATCCTTCACGGACTGCATGACTGAACTAAGCTGAAGTTTCCCCATCACCAGCCTGGGGAAACGGGCGGCTCTTTGGCGCCTGCTGGAGAGGTTGTTCTCCGAGTCCGCTCTGCCACCTAGTGGTCGGCGGTGGCATTTCCTGTGCCCGACCAAGCTAGTTTCGGGAAAAGTCATTTTAGCTGTTGAATACTGTGATGAATTATGACAGAAAACAGAGACACTCTTAGCAAAGAACGCAGTCCAAGAGAGACCCGAAACAAGCCCTGCAACATGATGCATACCAGATTTCGAATATGGAAGAAGCACTAAATAATTGGTCTTAGAAAAAAGCATGATTGTGAATTGCAAGATATTTTTCCTTTTTTTCCCTGAGCCTTCATGATTAAAATAATAATAATGATAGAGGTAGAATTGATTTAGACAAAGGCTTCAGATTTATATTGGCCTTTTAGGACTCTCTAAGAACTTTCACATGTATTTTCATATCAGATATTTAAACATTTTTTTAAGTTATCGATATATTTTACAGATTTATAATCCCAGAAAAATTTTATTCCATAACTAGGGGGAAGGGAGTTAATTTCTCATGAGTGTCCTTCGCTTTCCTCTAAACTTAGTACTCTCAAATTGTTCTTTCGTATTTTCTCCTTCCCTTACTCCTTTTAAATTTTAAAAAGATGTCAAACTATCAACTGCAGTGGTTTTCAAACATTGTTGAATGTGACCCACAGTACAAAATACACTTTACATCATGACTATATATTGAATGTGTGGGTGTGTGTGTGCACATGCGCTAATCAGAACTTTTATGAAACAGTACTGTTATCATTATGTGGTTCGTGTTCTGCTATGTCCCATTCAATTCTGTTTATTTCCTTTTCTTTTTTATCCTCATGCTGGCCCACTAATTGGCTCCTGACTTACATTTTGAAAAACTAAGTGAATCAGTTCTGTTTGTGCTGCTAGATGGAATGAAGTGAAAACGGTCTGGAAATCTATATATACTCAGAGATGAAATCAAGAACCATCCTATATGTACAGAGTTGTAATTAACCCACATGGAAGGATGACCCTCCTCCCAGAATCCAGGAGGGCTCTGGAAGGTGCTTGTCTCGCCCACCGGCAGGATCATGTTCAGTTTTGAGCTCCTTGCCTGGAGGCTGGGCCTGTACCACTTCAGTAGCAACGCCCTGAATGTCCCAGGGACCCCACAGCCCCCAGCTCCCAGCCTGGACAGGAACCTGCTGTAAATCCCAGAGCGGATCTAGAGCCACCACCACCCCCCCCCCCCTTCTGCTCCTATGTGATAACCCCGTTTGCCCTTATGCAGGCTGCATTCCTAGAACTCCTGCCTGGGACCACTTGCAAAGTACTAAGGTCAGCAGGCTTACAGGCCTCTCTGTTCCCACCACCTGTTTCTTCCTGAGCATTAAAAAGCAATGTTTCCCTTAGCTCTCCTCACCAACATAAGTCAATTCAATGAGCACTAACCATGAACTCCCTTGACTCAAAATATACTAACTGTACAGCATAGAGGCTGTTGAGTCAGGATGAGGAAAAGAGCATGGAGCATAGACGTGACGTCCCTTTCTCGGAAAAAGCACCTTAAACAGAATACATTTAGTCCAGGTTTATCGTTGTTTCATCTCGGTCTCAACTAGAACCCCTGATTCTTAGGAAGTCACATATTAATTATGAAAGGATAGCTGTACAGGAAGAAAGGCGTTGAGTGACTATCATGTATAATAAGAACTTTTAGATATTCTGTGTTGAAGTCCTTATGAACTTTAGATCAGGTTCTAATGATGTCATACTGTGTACTAACAAGACATCAATTGTCAAGCCTCCAGAATGGGAAGATCCTTTTTATGAGATGAATATGGCACAGTGGCATGGAGCCCAGAGAAAAGGTGATGGAAAATGTCTCAGGTACAGGGACCTGAGTGAAGGTTGGGGGAGGGAGATCTTTCTTATTTGCCTAATGTTTAGGCCACTGCACCATCCCTTAATGCTCAAAGATCAACGTGTTTGCAGCTCAAAAGACTTTATCTCAAAGCTCTGTCTCTGCTAGAGTATTTAAAGACCAATTGACTGTATATACATGGATTTATTTCTGGTTACATTAGTCTCTATTTAGGCCAGGAAAGACATATCTTGTTTTATTGCACTTAGCTTTACTGCTCTTCACAGATAATTGCATTTTTAACAAATTGAAAGTTTGTAGCAACCCTGCATCAAGCAAGTCTATCAGTGCCATTTTTCTAACAGCATTATTTTTTAATTAAAGTATGTACATTGTTTTTTCAGGCATAGTGCTAATGCACACAGTATCTGAAACTTTTAAGTGATATTAGATAGTGAATTAGTGTTGAATTATAAAAAGAACAATGGCTACTGGTAAGTATGCCAAAGATTTCAGGTCAAAGATCACCTAACAATTTGTGGTTCACAGGTTTTCTGATGATGAGGCAAGATACCCCTAGACACCAGAAACACCAGGACAGGTATTTAATCAACCCATTATAGAAAGCTGGTCCTAAGTGTAGGTGTCTTTCCTCAATTCTGGTTTCTTTTATATTCTGTATTCCAACAAAGCATGATTTTACTGGAATATTGTATAACGTGCATTGCCCTCACGATTCACAGAAATGAACTGAAAGAGAGAATTGATCTCCGGCTTATTTCCAAAATTCCGACTTATATTCTTCACTATTATCGGTCAACTGGGCAAAATAAGTTGATATTAATTTGTACAAACATAATGTGTTATTTGCAGTGAACAATGTGACATTTCCTTAAAAACTACGTGCTTTTTAAAATTATGTTATCCATGTCCTGTATCTCATCTAAGGTGTAAGTCCTTGGAAGGCAGAGTCTTGACTTATGGAATTCAGCGGCACCAATCTTAATGCCCTAAAGCTAGTAGTGGTTCAGTGAGAAGTGCTGATGTAGCAGATGACAGTTATGTTAATAAGGACCCTTTCAGGTACAGATGACAGTAACCTTTCTCAGGTAGCCCAGGCAGCAAAGGAAATGGTTGGCTTACATAACTGGCAAGTTCAAAGAGGCAGTGTTGACTTCAGGAATGGCTAGATCTAGGTTTGAGAGGCCATGATGATCATACTGTCTCTATTCCCCCACATTCCCTCCCATCTCTCTCCTTCCCCCATATCTCTTGCTTGCTTGAAGCAAGCAAACACAGATTTTTCCATGTGGGTATAAATAGAGTCACCAGCACCCAGGCATCCCAAGGAACAGAGAGTTACCCATCTCTCCTCTGTGTTTGCTTGCTTCACAGATTTTTCCATGTGGGTATAAATAGAGTCACCAGCACCCAGGAATCCCAAGGAACAGAGAATTACCCTCTCTCTTTCCAACATCCATGTCAATTCCCCATATTTACTCTTACAGCTCCTCTTTTTTTTTTTTTTTTTGGCGGTACGCGGGCCTCTCACTGTTGTGGCCTCTCCCGTTGCGGAGCACAGGCTCCGGATGCGCAGGCTCAGTGGCCATGGCTCACGGGCCCAGCCGCTCCCCGGCATGTGGGATCTTCCCGGACCGGGACACGAACCCGCGTCCCCTGCATCGGCAGGCGGACTCTCAACCACTGCGCCACCAGGGGAGCCCAATACATTACTTTTTCTAACTGTGTGTTAAAGAGATAATATAATGGAAAGTGATTTATGCGTATTTCCCCCCTTGCTCCAGGTTGCTGTTGCTTATTCCAGTGAGGCTTACGGGGCTGGAATTGCCTTAAAGTTGCTTATGTTTGAAGCCTGGGTTAGGAAAATGCCCAGGTGGATAAAATGCAAATGAATAAGATCAATTTCTCACGTAGTGTGATGATAAAGCTATGCTGGATGAGTATCATATATGCAGCTACTATTTTTCCCCTACTTTTCAAAGAAAGAGAAGGAAGGAAGATCTTGTTTGATGACAACATCATGCGGAAATATATGTGGTCTGTATTTAGAAAGGTGGAAGTTGTGGAGAAAAAGCACAATGTTCAGTGCATGTCACCAGCCAATCGTGCTGCCTACCTTGAACAAATCGATCTCTGCCTGCCCTGTGCTGTTCACCTTTATTTAATTTATCTATTTTTATCGAAATAAAGTTGACAACTCCTCAGCTTTAAAATAAGGGGATGAACTGATGTGCTGGACTCTCCCAGGTTCGCCTCTAATATAGGTCCTATTATCCAGTAATAGGAGGAGTGCTACTTTTAAAGGATGCAATGCAAAGAACAAATCAAATGAAGGCAGAAATGGTCCTGACTCCATCTTTTCTCTTTTCTCCCCAGACTATGTCAGAGAGTCACCATGACCTTGCACAATAACAATACAACCTCACCTTTGTTTCCGAACATCAGCTCTTCCTGGATTCACGGCCCTTCCGATGCAGGGCTGCCCCCAGGAACGGTTACTCATTTTGGCAGCTACAACATTTCTCGGGCAGCTGGGAATTCCTCCTCTCCAAATGGCACCACCAGTGACCCTCTGGGAGGTCATACCATCTGGCAGGTGGTCTTCATTGCATTCTTAACGGGCGTCCTGGCCTTGGTGACCATCATCGGCAACATCCTGGTGATAGTGGCATTCAAGGTCAACAAGCAACTGAAGACCGTCAACAACTACTTCCTCTTAAGTCTGGCCTGTGCCGACCTGATTATTGGGGTCATTTCAATGAATCTGTTTACTACCTACATCATCATGAACCGATGGGCTTTAGGGAACTTGGCCTGTGACCTCTGGCTTTCCATTGACTACGTGGCTAGCAATGCCTCCGTCATGAATCTTCTAGTCATTAGCTTTGACAGGTACTTTTCCATCACGAGGCCGCTCACGTACCGAGCCAAACGAACAACAAAGCGAGCTGGTGTGATGATAGGTCTGGCTTGGGTCATCTCCTTCATCCTTTGGGCTCCTGCCATCTTGTTCTGGCAATACTTTGTTGGGAAGAGAACTGTGCCTCCAGGGGAGTGCTTCATCCAGTTCCTCAGTGAGCCCACCATCACCTTCGGCACGGCCATCGCCGCCTTTTATATGCCTGTCACCATCATGACTATTTTATACTGGAGGATCTATAAGGAAACTGAAAAACGTACCAAAGAGCTTGCTGGGCTGCAGGCCTCTGGGACAGAGGCAGAGGCAGAGACCTTTGTCCATCCCACAGGTAGTTCTCGAAGCTGCAGCAGCTATGAGCTTCAACAGCAAAGCATGAAACGCTCAGCCAGGAGGAAGTACGGACGCTGCCACTTCTGGTTCACAACGAAGAGCTGGAAGCCCAGTGCCGAGCAGATTGACCAAGACCACAGCAGCAGCGACAGCTGGAATAACAACGACGCTGCTGCCTCCCTGGAAAATTCTGCTTCCTCCGACGAGGAGGACATGGGCTCGGAGACAAGAGCCATCTACTCCATCGTGCTCAAGCTTCCGGGTCACAGCACCATCCTCAGCTCCACCAAGTTACCCTCGTCAGACAACCTGCAGGTGCCGGAGGAGGAGCTGGGGGCAGTGGACTTAGAGACGAAAGCCAGCAAACTCCAGGCCCAAAAGAGCATGGACGACGGAGGCAGTTTTCAGAAAAGCTTCTCCAAGCTTCCCATCCAGTTGGAGTCAGCCATGGACACGGCCAAGGCCTCTGATGTCAACTCCTCAGTGGGCAAGACCACGGCCACTCTGCCTCTGTCCTTTAAGGAAGCTACTCTGGCCAAGAGGTTTGCTCTGAAGACCAGAAGCCAGATCACTAAGCGGAAACGGATGTCCCTCATCAAGGAGAAGAAGGCGGCCCAGACCCTCAGCGCCATCTTGCTTGCCTTCATTATCACCTGGACCCCCTACAACATTATGGTTCTGGTGAACACCTTTTGTGACAGCTGCATCCCCAAAACCTATTGGAATCTGGGCTATTGGCTGTGCTACATCAACAGCACCGTGAACCCCGTGTGCTATGCCCTGTGCAACAAAACATTCAGAACCACTTTCAAGATGCTACTGTTGTGCCAGTGTGACAAAAGGAAGAGGCGCAAGCAGCAGTACCAGCAAAGACAGTCAGTCATTTTCCACAAACGGGCGCCCGAGCAGGCCTTGTAGGATGAGGTGTGTTGTCAGTAGCAGTCACCAAACGCACACATCAACCCGCAGACCTTAGGAGGGAGTGAGGTGAGGGGGGGGGGTGATTTCTGGCGCTGATAAAAAATGTCTTTATCACCCAGATGTGAAAGAAGCTGCCTGTTTACCGATCCATTAAATAAATCCATTTTCATATCAAAAGTCAAATACCAATTCAGCCAAAAATAAATAAATAAGCATATTACTGGATATGAAGAAATTTATTCTGAAATAGACTTTGTTTTTTCTTAAAGAGAAAGAAATAATTGTTTCATAGCAATTATATACCCAAATTGGTCTGCCTGGGCCTTTTCATTCCCATTAGCTCTGGAATCTCGGTGAGGATAACTAGCTGGCCCAGTTGCCCTGTCCTCCCCAAGGGTCCCCAAAGTGTCGATCCACATCCCACGTGGAACACGTCAGGCTAGTGAATCCGTGGTTCTGAAATTCTTTCGTACGTTGCAAAGCCTCACCTTCTCGTCCCTGTAGAGCTCCCCGTCTTCTCATTGGTGTGTCGTTGAACTCTATTTGTGGACTTGATTCTTGATTCTTGCAAAGTACTGTTTTGTGCAGTTCAAGTTTCGTACAAATAAAAGATGCATAAGTATATATGTATATATATGTGTGTGTGTGTGTGTGTGTGTGAATTACACGCACACACACACAGTGTATATAATACAGTGGGAATCACTGAACCGGCAAATTATTCCGGCAATATATTCTTTCAGTACTTTGGTGACTGACGTTTCTCTAGGATCCTAACACAACGTGAAAGTGAACTTAAACCCCGTGTAGTGTTTTGGAGACCAGGGCTGTTTTCCCGGAGACTATGCAGCAATGAACAACCAGGCCCTCTGGGCGGGTCTGTGTGGAGCGGTCAGCCTGGTGAGTCAGATGAGCACCAGGGTTCGACCAGACTCTGAGTAAGCTGTTACCCCTGTGGACACCCTCAACAGAGCTAAATCGAATGGGGGCCCCTCTGAGCTCTAAGAATGAACCACATCCACATGTCTGAATTTAATGGTCCAAATCTGAATGTTTCCAAACAAAACCTTTGCTATCTTACCTGCTTGAAGCTCAGTAATAGTGACACGTTTGAATGGCATACACAGCATTACACGGAGCAAAGCAGAAGAGACCTTCTGAGGGGCAAAGAAGAACAGGAGATCTGATTTCTTGCTACTTGACATATTTAAATGAAAAAGGGCTTACACCTTTTGTCACTTAGCTGGGGCCAGTGCTTTCTGCTGTTCATTGCGCAACCTTTACCCAGGAATGGGTGGGGTTCGTGAAGTCATAAGTCCTCTAAAGAAAGTATTACACTTTGAAAAGTATTGCTTCAAATTGATTTCCTTAGTACATTTCTAAAAAGTGATTTTGTATTCTCTTCTGAATTGGCCCAAACGCTAACTGTTCTATTTGGGGGAGGGGAGGGCTGCTGCTGTAGCCGTCGTCTGTGTTGCTGCTGTAGGTGTCAGGGTTCTTTTTTTTTTTTCCTTTTGTGGGCTGTGTGGGGAGTGGGAGGGGTGGGAGGTGGGGGGCTGAGGAGAAATCTTCCCTCTGTACAGGGTCTCCGCGGTGTGAACGCGGAGCCAGGGTAGAAGCTGCTTTTGTGTTCAGTGTGAGCTGGTGTTTACAGCAGGTGTTGACAACGGTGGAAGTGTACTCAGTGGTGTCTGTGCTTCTGAACTATTTAATTTTGTGTTCTGTTTATATGACGATGTATTTATGCATATTTCACCGAGTTCTATTTAATGTTGATAAATATTACTCTTTAGTCTTCAGCGGGTGGTGTCCCCTGAAAGTGATTCTTTGAGGTCCACTTGAGCAATGGGTAGGGTATATCGAGCTTTCTTGTGGCTAAGAAGAGGAAAAAGTCATCCTGTTGGTGCCAGGAGGTACCTAACTCTTTCTAGGTAATAAAAAGTCAACTTTAACTTGAACATAATGGTTTAATACCGTTCTAGTTAAACCTGATGGGAACCGGTCAAAGCAACCCTCCACCAGTGTATTTGAAATCACATGACGAGGGCAAAAAAAGGCAAATCGGCATAATTGAAAGAATTATTTTTTTGGCCCACATTCGACCAAAGAATAAGAAAAAACAGAGACTATTTTCTAACATGTATAGCAAACTACAGAATGTTATGTTATTAATCTGTGAAATGTCTAGTGAGCAAGTGCATCTATATTTTATTACTCACGTTGGCCTGGCACTAATAAATTTGTGAATGCTGATTCAAGTCTCCCTGTATATCAGTAATTCCCATTCTCTTTGAATCTCCTATCTTGCCTCCCTCTCAAAAGACTCTTTCCTGTATTTAAAAAGAAATAGAATTAAATTTAAGAAATGAAGAAACGTAAGCTTTAGCAGAACTGTGAAGGTTAATAACAACTCTACTTAAACATGATTATCTCCTCATCCTTGTCCTTTATATGATGCTGAGAATGGAAGAAAAGAAAGACGTCCAAGACGTCAGCTCTTCTGTTACTGGTTTAATTATCGAATTATTTTTAAATCTCTTGTGAATGAAAACTGCTTTTACATACTGTCTACTGACTCTGTTTATAGAAATGTATGTCCAACTCTTAGGTCATTTTCAGAAAAAGAAAATAAGAAAAACAGATTCTTTTGAGTTTGGAAAATTTAGGAGTGTAATCAAAGATGTAGTGAAGTGTTTAAAACCAGACATAGCCACACATGCATTTCTCAAAGGACTTGTCACTAGAAAAGGTATTCAGCATTTACATAAGATCATCCCCCCAGATGGGAATCAAATTGTTTTCAATCCATATGAATGAGGTTTGCAGAGCTTTCATGATTATCCACTTTAATTGAGAGTAAAATAATCAAGCCTAAATAAACTACACGTGAAGAAAGCACCCCCAACACACACACACACACACACACACGTGTGCACGCACGCACCCCCGACCCTGTTCTCCCATTCTCTGTTCTCCAGGGTCTACCAGATGGATAAGAGAAGTGAGCTTTCTGGTCCTGTATTCCCCTTGGCTCTGCTCTCTTTTATCCATCACCTACCTGTAGTCTTTCTGCTGGTTCACCATATTACCCTGAATCATCCTTGACTTCAAATCTAGCCTTGAGTCTCCAGATAAGTTCCATTTCTATTTACTCTTTCACATATAATAGTTCTAGACTCTCACAGGAAAAAAAAAAAAAAAGCATAAGAAGCTGCAGGGGCTAATGATCTAGAAGGCATAGCAGCTTTCTCTGTCCACCCCTCTGTGTGCAGATGGGCAAGTTCATTGCATCACTTGTGAGAAGGGGAGGGCACAGCTCTGATGCAGAGTTAGCTGCCTCAGGTCAATCTCAGGAAGGAAAAGGGTGCCAAGGCACAGGCACAGTGGAGAAGCCTGATGGAGACAACACAAGACAGAGGCAGAGCCTCCGGATCATTCTGGGTGCCCCATACTTATCCGAGTAGAGACGATTCCCAGATGGGGACGTATGGCTGAAAAACTGGACAGTACATCCCAGGAGCTTCAGAGGACAAGTGAAGGTATCACAAAGAAGCTCTAACTTAGCATAAGGAGCCCTGAGCTTTTGGCCCAGTTCTGTCACCAGGTAATTACATGGCCTCTGCCACGCGCGCCATTTACCCTTAAACTCAATGGGTTGTCCCCATACGCTCTTACTCATTAACAACATGAAAGCATCTCAATTTGCCTTCTAATAGCAAACAGGTGAAATAGAGTCAGGGCGGTAGGTAAATAACTACCATGATGAATGTAAATGCTCTAACTGAAGAACACTTGAAAAATTCTGATTTTATGTATCCCTCAGAGTTATTTACTTCTATTTCAGTACAATGATCTCTAAGGAACTCTCACAGTTTGTTGGTAAACCTGGAATTTTATTTCAAATACCGCTTTATTCCAGGATGATCACCTAAGGCCTGACAACCTTACAAGTAGAGCTGCTGGGCAGGGGGTGTTTGGTTTCTCAGTGGTATTTCTCGAAATGGACTGAAACTGTATAGAATACAGCACCCAAAATGCTGGTCCTTTCTTCAGCCTGACAGCCCTACTTGTACCACCTCCTCTAAAACCATATTTTTTCTCATATATGTCATGCGTGACAAACTTGGCACAGCAGTGCAAACGCCACCCCATAGTAGGATGCAGGTCAATTTTACTACTTGCCTTTATGGACCTAGGTTATGCTGTCTCTCCTGGTGTTTTCATGCCTCTGTTTTGTAGGAATTCCGCCTCTACTGGGACTCATGCTGTGAGAATAAATATTCCAGCCCCAAGAGGTTGACTCCAGGGACAGAAGCCCAGGGCTCTTGAGAACTAGGAATATTCCATTTTCTTTTTCTGGCTTTAGTGTCACTGCCTGAGAAAGGAGGCTCGTGTTGAGATAATAAAGATGAAAAAAGAAAAACAAGTTCCCAAAGTGACTGTGTTCAACATAAGTTTGGAACTGCATAATATTTTGTCACCAGGCTCCAAGATGGACAAGGGTTAGGCTTGTTGTTAACTGGACACACATTACATTCACAGCTTCACACACAGAGATAGACGGTGCACTCGGACATGTGGAAGCGGACACCCAAGCACTTTAGCACAATGTTAGGACTGTGGTCACTCTGGTAGAACCGGGAAGACTCAGCACAGAGTTCAGACCCTACAGTTCTTGGCCTGGGCTGGGAACTCCCCAAATAATCCCCCAGATCCAGGGCGGCTCTCATCTGAGTTACACAAGACGTTCTATACGAACGGGAAATGGAAAAGGAGGCTATACTCTCAGTTGCAAAGAAGTATTAATAACACTTCCCTCACCCAAATAATCTTATCTTAAGCTTAAAAGATTATCCTCAGAATATAAAGCTTTATTTTTGTTCTTTCTTGAAGTCCAAAATACTTATTCATTCTGCAATTTACATACCAAACCCCGAACTATTTTTATCCTAGATTCTGTGATTTCCTTAATGATAGAAAGCAGGTCTTCCTCATCCTGTGGCTGGCACATTATCTGTCAAACAGTAGATATTCAATAAATGCTGTTGAATGTTTAATAAACTCCTTATAATTAATATAGCAAATATTTATCAGAATTATGTGTACGTCAATGCCCCACACTTCGACTGTAGCCGGAGGGCATTGAGCTGGGAAAGTAAATTAAGGGAAAAATGGTTCATTGATATGACGGTTTCCTAATAAAGTATTACTAAGCAACAAGGAGAAATATTTTAATAGATTTGAAGTAGTAAATATAATTAAGAGGACAGGAAGGAAAGAAAATCAACTCTATCCCTAGAATTTGGAAACGTTTTACCAGGTTGGTCAACTCTACTTGATCCTAGTAAGGGAAATACTGAGAGAGCCTGGAGAGTCTATACATATAAGTCTTCTGTTTGTACAGGTGAAGTTCTGTAATTTGGCTTAAAACATCCTTGCATGTAGTTTTGCTTGGCATGAAGGTTAGGAGAGAATCCATACTGTTCTGCAAGCATTAAACAAAGCCCTCTCTTCATATCCTCTGTTCATTCCTCACGTAACACGTGGATATTTTCAGCCTCCTACGTACAACACTCCAGAGAAATTTCTTTGGGGCTTGTGCTTAGAGCTATGGCAAGGCAACGTTTTCAGGAATGCCCCCCCCCCACTTTTTCAAACACATGGAAACTGTCTCTAAGTTTGGTGCAGGTTCGAGGAATAATAATTAAAATAGGCTTCAAGTTGGTGAATCAGCACATTGATTTTTCTTGGCAGAAAGCTTTCTGGGAAATGTCTGTGAAATGTTCAGTGATACTCACATCCTTCTAATTTATGAGGGTGTAGAAATCACTGTCCAAAGAGATGGCTATATATTTGCTTTGTAAGCAAAAGGCATGTATCATAGTTGCATCTAAAATAGTGTCCCCATCTTTATCAAAGGCACTGAATTTTAACTGTTTTTATTTCCTAGTGTCCAGCACTTCCTCAGTAGTCATTTTAGGTATGTCATATGCCATTTTTATTCCTTCTTCTAAAAATAATTCTATTGTCTGTACTATAAAATGATGCCTGCAACTTTGTGGTGATATTATCCCCTAAGTTTAATAGTGAAATAAGGAAATAAAACTATAAATAAACAAAGAATGTGGTTGACTTTCTTTTTAATCCGAGGTCTATAATACAGCAACAGTTTTTTTATTGTATAAAAGGGTGGAGTACATTGAAGGGATAGTTCTGAAACAGACCTTTATTTGCATTGACTTCTCTGCTTTTAACATGTACTAGAACTTTCTTCAACAATGAACATTGCTGCTGCCATAACTCAAAATAATACTCTGTGTTTTGGGCTATGAGTTAAGCATGTATTAACTATATCTGCAGACATAATCCTAATTTTAAGACTGCAAGTAAAGAAAAAGATTTCTCTCTAGATATATACTATGGACCTAACACAAATAGATTACTAGTTACTTCTCCAGCAAAGATGGGTTTATTTGGGGTCTGCATCCTGGCAAGCCTCATGCAAGTCCCCAGACAGCAAGGGAAGAACACTTTTACAGCGGGCTGCGGGGATGGGGGAGTGGGATTTGGGAGGGCTCTAGTAAACAGAGTCCATAGCTTGTTATGGGCTGAGTCCTTGCCAGGAGAAGAGTTTTCCTTCTTCCTGTTGGGCTCTGCTGTCCTCACAGGACTTGAGAGCTCCCCCTTCTGGTTTTCCAACTCCCTTTGGGGTTTCTGTTTATTAATTTTTTATAATACTTTGAAGTGGGTTTTATTTTCCTCTTTTTAAAAGAAATGCTTATTATCGTCCTTTCCCCCTTTGCTGTGCAGAAGCTTTTTAGGTTGATGTGATCGCACTTGTTAATGTTTGCTTTCATTTCTTTTTTTAAATTTTTAAAAATTTTTATTTATTTTTAAAATATTCATTTATTTGGTTGCGGCAGGTGGGCTCCTTAGTTGCGGCATGTGCACTCTCAGATGCGGCATGCATGCGGGATCTAGTTCCCTAACCAGGGGTCGAACCCGGACCCCCTGCACTCGGAATGCAGAGTCTTATCCACTGCGCCACCAGGGAAGTCCCTGCTTTCATTTCTTTTGCTTTTGGTGTTAGATCCAAAAAATCATTGCCAAGACTGATGTTAAGGAGCTTACTACCTATTTTTTTTCTAGGAGTTTTATGGTTTCAGGTCTTCTATTCAAGACCCTAACCATTTTGAATTCATTTTTGTGTACGATGTAAGATAGTGGTCCAGTTTGATTCTTTTGCATGCAGCTGTCCACTTTTCCCAGGAGCATTGATTGCAGAGACTATCCTTTCCCCTGTTGTATATTCTTGGCTTGTTTGTTGTAAATTACTTGACCATAAATGTGTGGGTTTATTTCCAGGCTCTCTATTCTGTTGCACTGATCTGTGTGTCTGTTTTTATGCCAATACCATACTGCTTTGATTACTACAGCTTTGTAATAGAATTTGAAAGTAAGGAGTGTGATGCCTACAGCTTTGTTCTTCTTTCTCAAGATTGTTTAGGCTATTCAGGGTCTTTTTTGTTTCTATACAAATTTGAGGATTGTTGTTCCCTTTTTCTATGAAAAATGCATTAGAATTTTGATAGGAATTATACTGACTCCTGTAGATTCCTTTGGGTAGTATGGAGATATTAACAATATTAATTCTTCCAATCCATGAGGATGAACTATCTTTCCATTTATTTGTATCTTCTCCAATTTCTATCGCCTATGTGGTATTATGGATATTGTTATTCTGAATCAGCGTACATAAGTTGAGATAAAACAAGTGACTAATTAGATACTTGAATTCAATTAGAGAACCAGAATTGCCAGTGTGGAGGAAAGGAGATACAGATGTAACAGAAGAAATTGAGTAAAAACTATACAGTTCTCTGTATGAGTTGGATGTATCAATATAAACTCCCAGAGTGTTCTACCATATACGTAATTTCTAGCTCTTCCCACAGAAAAGAACTAGAGACAGTGATCAACTCAGTAGCAAGGAGGATTCCTAACATCCCAACGGTAGTCTTTAATAAAGGAAACCAAGCCTTCCTGAAGAAATAGCTGATTCTAGTCTTGGGCAGGCAATGTACAAGATGGGCTTGAAACATCTTGCCAAGGTAGATATCAAGGAAGCATTCAGACTACTAGAAAAGATACTTACATAAACAAACAGTTGATATCTAGCAGAAGTGGCACAGCAGGGCAGTGGGAAAATGACATTCTTCTTAATAAGTGGTACTTAAATATCTACATGGGAAAAAGACTTCTACTTCACTACATACTAAAGTAAATTACGGGTGGATTAAAAACCCAAATTAAGAAGTCAAAGTTAGAAAGCCTTTAGAAGATAAAAGTTGGAAAGTTTTTAAGAGAATGTTTTCATGACCCTGAAGGAGAGAAAAACTTCTTAAACAAGATTCAAAAAGCATTAGCCACAAAGGAGGACAAGACATAAAGTGAAAAGAAAGCCATGATGGAAGAGATCATTCCAAAACATATAACAACATTGAGCAAATACAGAATATATGAAGAATTTCTGTAAATCAGTAAGAAAAAAACTATGCAACTGCAGGAGATAAAAATTCCTTACTATTCCTCACATTGAAAGGTGGCATCTAATTTCCCTTCCCTTGAATCAGGCTGGACTTAGTGACTTGCTTGATTAATAGAACACATCTGGGACGTGCAAGACTAGATCAGAAGAAGCCTCGCACCTCCCACCCGGATGTCTTGCAGTGCTTGCACTGGGGGAAACCAGCTGCTATGTAAGAAGTCTAACAACACTGAGACCACCATGCTGTGAGGAAGCCCTTCTCCAGGAAGTCCAAACCCCAGCCTTAAATCATCCCAGCTGAGGCCAAGCGCCGCTCATATTGAAGATTCATGAGCAAAGTACATTATTGTTGATATTAAGCCACTAAGTTTTAGGGTGTTTTTTATGCAGCAATAAAGAACTGAAATAGCAACCCAATTAAAAAAAAAAAAAAGACAAAAGATTTGAACAGTGGTTTCCAGAGGCTTGGGTAGTAGAAATAGGGAGAAGTTGGTAAAAGGGTACAAACATTCAGTTATAAGATGAATAGAGCCTCAGGATCTAATGTATAACATGGTGACTATAGGTGATAGCACTGCATTATATAATTAAAGTTTGCTAAGAAGGTAGAAGTTATATGTTCTTACCCAAAGAAAAAAAAAGTAAATATGTGAGGTAATGGATATATTAATTAAAATGAGGAGAATTATTTCACTATGTATACTCATATCAAATATCACACTGTACACTTTTTTTAAATTTATTTATTTTTGGCTGCATTGGGTCTTTGTTGCTGCACGCGGGCTTTCTCTAGTTGCGGCGAGCGGGGGCTACTCTTCGTTGCGGTGCGCGAGCTTCTCATCGCAGTGGCTTCTCTTGTTGCGGGGCACGGGCTCTAGGTGGGCGGGCTTCAGTAGTTGTGGCACACGGGTTCAGTAGTTGTTGCTCACAGGCTTAGTTGCTCCGCGGCATGTGGGATCTTCCAAGACCAGGGCTCGAACCCGTGTCCCCTGCATTGGCAGGCAGATTCTTAATCACTGCATCACTAGTGAAGTCCCCACACTGTACACTTTAAATATCTTACATTTTATTCATCAATCATACCTCAAGAAAGCTGGCAAAAATAAAAATTAACTTAAAAAAAAAAAACAAATTAAGTCAAATAACAGCCAAGATGGTTCAAGAGTACATTTAGATGGCACAATTATTTTAAAAATAGCATCAGCGAAGGCAGAATGGTGGATACATCTAGGGCAGAAGGAAAAGACTTCCCACTGGGAAGATTTTTTTAAGGTGTTAATAATGTCTTTTTTTTATTTCCCCCAGGTGATGGTTACACAGGTATACCATAGTATATATGTGTTTTGTGTGCTTTTCGGTAAATATATTTCACAAGTTAAAAAAGAGAGAGAGGACTTTGACAAGCAACCCTCCCTCCAGCTGCATCTGTGCACATAGTCTGTTCTCTTGTTGCTGTGCATGAGGTGCTCTGGCTGTTGCAAAGTCAAGCTCTGCTCCCTAGGACATCGCTCCAGCCGCTCTCCCCTGTCCTGGATCAGTATGTTCACCTCTCTGTTAGGCCTGGTCACCTCCCTCCCTCCGGCTGCTGCCCCATCTCTCCTTCCCTTTAAAACACTGTCAGAGGCTCGTCTAAACTCCCCTGCGCTGCTCCTCCAGTTCTATCTAGAACCCACTACAATCAGGCTTCACCCCCACCATTCACCCAGCTGCTCGGTCAAGGTCACTCGTGGCCTCCATGGTGTTGAATCCAGGGACCCCCCCCCCCCCAAGTCCTCATCTTGTCCCATCAGCATTTGGTACAGCCGATCATCCCCTTCTCCATGAAACACTCCCTTCCCTTGGCTTTACCACCCTCCCACTTCCAGGTTTTCCTCTTACCTCCTAGCTTCTCTGGCTTGGGCTCCTCCCTACCTCAATCCCAACACACCCACATGTTTTGCTGTTTTCACCTTCACTCTCTGGATGGTCTCATCTAGTTCAAGGCTTTAAATGCCGTCTCTCCGTGACTCCCCGCCCTTGATTTCCAGCCTAGACCTCCTGTGAATTCTTGTCTCTTTTATCCTCAGCATCTAACCAGCAACACCACTAGAGGTCATCTGTTCAGCTCTAACTGGACATGTCCCAAGGTGAGCTCTTCATCTCCCCCTCCCCGAACGTGCTTCTCCAACAGCCTTCCCCAACCTGACAATTCCAACCTTTCTGATGGTCAGAAACTTGTGAGTTTCCCTCGAACCCCACATCCAATCGAACAGTAAGTCCTATCCGCTCTGGCTTCAACTTAGAACCAGAATCCAGCCTCTTCTCACCGCCAGCACCCTGGTCTCCTGATATCACAATAGCCCCTACCTGGTCCTGTGACTCCTCTCTTGTCCCCTGCTGTCTTTTCTCAGCTGCAGCAGCTAAAAAGATTCAGTTATTGGCTGTCCGTCCTGCCACTCCCAGGCCAGGAGCCCTCCTGCCTTCCCCTCCCTTGGAGGAAAAGCACACGTCCCACTACGGCTTCCTCCCAGGACTCATGCCACTCTGCCCTCCCCACCCATCCCAGCGCCCTGGCCTATTTGAATCCCTTGAACACACCTGTGCGCTTGCTGTTTGCTCCACCCAGGATGCTCTTCTCCCAGACAGATGTTTCCATCAGAGCAGTGGGAGTGGAGTCTAGACAAGCATCTGACAGTGCTTGCTTTAAGGAGAAGAAGAGATGGGGTAGTAGCTGGAGAGAGATGGGAGGGTCCATATCCAAGTGATGTAAACATGTTGACGATCGGTCACCCCACAATAGACTGTAAACTCCAAGCCGGCAGGCTTTTTGTAGGTTTTCTTCACTGCAGTATTCCCGAGCCTAGAATAGTCCCTAGCACGTTTAATAAAAAAAAAAAAAAAAAAAGGTGACTTGTACCAGCACATAGTGGAACAGCAGAAGTGAGGATTTGCACCCGGGTGTCCCTGACCACTGATCTTTAGACACCAACTAGGAAACTGAAAGGGGCGGGGCCTGTGAGGGGCGGGTCAGGATCTGGAAGCCCCGCCCCCGGCTCTGGCTTGCTTTCTTCTCTAAATTCCACCTGGGAAACCAAGCAGGTGGCAAGGCTTAGAGAGCACTGCGAGACCTTTCCTCCCCGGGTTGCCAGGTGACGACAGGGCCCCCTGGGCTCACCTGCCCACCAGTGGCTGAAGCAGTCCCAGGGCTGGCCACCTGAGGTTGCCTAGGGTCCCAGGCTCCTGCCATTTCCTCTGGCAAGTACTGGGGCCCAGCAGGCCAGAATGACAACTCCCAGGACCATGGAAAGAGCCCTGAGGGAGGAACGGAGGGCCCCGGGCAGAGCAACCTACAGCAAAACCTGAAGGAGGAGGCATCCACGTGAAGAGCTCAGTGGTATCCAAGCCTGGGGCCTTGGAAAGCTGGGGAGGGGGCACCCTTGGAAGAACAGACAGAGGCCAGTGTGGCTGGACTGAGGCGAGCAGGCCAGGTGGGCTGCTGGCAGGGCGAGGGGCTTGAGGTCTGGCTAAGGACTGGGGCTTTTCCACAAAATGCTGCTGGGTTCCTGTCTGTTAGCAGAGCGACAGGAGAAGGTCTGTCTTTTAAATATCCCTCCTTTGGATCAGAGGGAGTGAGAAACAGAAGCAAAGAGCACGAATCAGGGACAGTGTCCGTGGTGGCCTGAACTAAGAGAGGAGGGAGATGCAGAGAGGTGAGGGATGCATTTTGAAGTTGGGATCCAGGGAAGGGGACGAGTTGATTGCATGTGGGGGTGAGGAGGAAAGGGAACAGACAGAGTCCGAAGGTTCTGGCTTGAGCAGGTGGGGAAATGGAGCTACATGAATGTTGGGGGAGGGATGGGAAGACAGGTCCAGAAGGCAGTTTGGGGCCAATTAAAAGTTAGACACTTCTGGGGCTTCCCTGGTGGCGCAGTGGTTGAGAGTCCGCCTGCTGATGCAGGGGACGTGGGTTCGTGCCCCGGTCCGGGAAGATCCCACATGTCGCAGAGCAGCTGGGCCCGTGAGCCATGCCACAACAGTGAGAGGCCCGTGTACCGCAAAAAAAAAAAAAAAAAAAAAAAAAAGGTTAGACACTTCTGAGGTTAGATCAACTCTGATCTACTTTCCAATGAAGTCCGTGGGAGAAACTGCTTACCAGAGGGTTTCAAGTGAGGATGGGGATACCCTTACCCCAGCTGATTAAACATCATCTTGTTCCTGGTGAAGTTGACTCTGTTTATACTGGGGTTGGGCCTGTATAAAATGTTCCAGCCAGCCTCAGTCCTGGGGAGAGGTATTTAAGGACAGGAACATAAAGGCAGAAGCAAATGAGACTGTCATGTCTGTGTGCTGATGGCAGCCCGTCATCCGCCAGTCTGTCCCTGGGCCACTGTGAGTCCAGCCAGAGAAGCCAAGCTTGTCAGACTGTGAGCCCCGTGAAGGCAGCGGTCTCACTGCGGCCAGCACAGTGGACAGTGGAGCCAGACTGTGTGAGTCTGTCATCCCAGCTCCTGCTACCTGTATAGCTTGTGTCACTGTGTCCTAACCTCCTGGGTTAAGGCTGGAACACTTCTCATCAGATTTGCTTTGGAAATTAGAAGCCCTAAGATCTTAGGAAGCTCTTGCCTATCCCTCCCTATGGGGGCGGTTTTCTTCTGGGCTCCCAGAGTGAGCACTGGCGTCATACACACACACAAACACTCACAAACACATACATGTGCACAGTGACATTAAATAAGGACTACAGAACAGGATCAGAAGATGAACAGACATGGGGGAGGTAATGCGAGAAAGGAAAGAAAGGTTGGATGCAGGACCTACATGTGACACGACTCCCACACTTTTTAGATCTTATCCCAACTATGCCTGAGGACATCCCTCAAAATACATGCTAGAATAATTCCTACTGTGCAGGTGGGGAGACAGGCCTTGAGGGACACAGTGACTTATCCAGGATGGAAAACAGGTAAAACGGGGAATTGAGTCTGGAACCCAGGTGTGCCTCCTCAAAGCTGCGCACAGACCCTCCCTCCCCGGGAGCGGCGGAGAGGGCTGTGAGGTGTGACTGTGTGAGATATGGGGTTGCGTGGAGAAGGGGTGAGCCGTCGGCAGCCCAGAGGGTTGTGTGTAGCGGTGTTGTCTGAGGAGGGGATTCAAGTAAGGGGCCCCCAGGAAGTGAAGTCACCTCCTTGGCAACAGACCCCAACAGAACTCTGAGCCCCGGGAGCCAGGCACACACGTTCTAGCGACAGCCCCACAGCCGGCTCACTCGGCTGGAGACGCTTCACAGAGACGGATGTTCTCCTGCTGTGTCCTGACTTCCCAGGGTTTCTGCTTCAGGAAACCCCTGAGTGGGAGGTTTCTCAGGTGCGTTAGGCGGTTCAATACTTAACCTGGACGACTCTGGTCCTTTACCAGGAGGTCCCTAAGGGAACACGAGGTGGCCGAGAGCAGGCCAGTCCTGGTCCGGCCGCGTCTGGGAGCCCTCCCTGGGCAGCCTCACGTCCCCGCATCTCCATGTCGGGGGAAGGGGGACTTGAGGGGAGGTTTCCCTCTGGGCAGGAACGGGTGGATGGGAACTTGGTCATGATCACACTCAAGCACAAGGGTGAGGGAGGATTCCTGAGGTGCCTCTTATCAGTGCCAGCGTGGATCCAAGGCCGTCAGGTTGTCATCATTTTTCCCTCCTTGGAGGAGGTCTGTGCAGAGAGTGGTGTGCGTGTGTCTGCAGGGGAGACGGCTGGTGGGTCTGAGGGGCAGCGCAGGCGGCAGGCAGGGCTCCGAGGCTTCACAGGGCTCCACACAGGAGATCACACAGGAGCCGGTCCATGGCGCCCCCTGCTCCATCTCCCTGCAGGAGGGGCAGGAGCCCACACCAGCAACAGAGCCCAGGGCAGGCTCAGGGTGAGTGCCAGCGAGGAGGAGACTGCACACCCAGGAAGCCCCAGAGCCGCCCTGCCCCTCCCCTGGGTCCCTCCTGGCGTCCTGCTCCCAAAGGAACCTGGGCCCCCATCTCCTCTCCCGCCCGCCCTCACGGCCCAGGCCCTGCCCGGTCCAGATGCAAAGTCACTATCCACATATACGTGGGAATCTCAGAAAGAGACTTTCATAGGATTCCACTTCATTGTTTTTTAAATTTATTTATTTTTGGCTGCGGTGGGTCTTCGCTGCTGCGCGCGGGCTTTCTCTAGTTGCAGAGAGCAGGGGCTGCTCTTCGTTGCAGTGCTCGCGGGCTCTAGAGCACAGGCTCAGTAGCTGTGGCACACGGGCTTAGTTGCTCCGCGGCATGTGGGATCTTCCCAGACCAGGGCTTGAACCCGTGTCCCCTGCATTGGCAGGCGGATTCTTAACCACTGTGCCACCAGGGAAGCCCCCACTTAATGTTAAGTCAACTTTGTTTCTGCATTTTTGTACAGATTTTCCTCTTTTAACTCCATCCTCAGGTGTCCATGTTGGCCTGACTAACCTGATCCCTCCCCCCCCAGGGAGGCTCTGTGTTCTCATCCCCAGGATGGGATGTGTTGATAACAATCACGGGGATGATGCAGTTAATACAGGGGGAGCTGTCAATACTGTGCTACAAACTGCCCTGAGATAGTAACACGTGTAACCACTGCCCACCGCCAATTCACTTGTGAAGCCAGAACCTTTATTCTGCTGAGGGCACTCCCGTCCCAGCTCTTGCCTCAAGTCTCTGAGGCTTGGGGATTCGGTCTCAGCTCCAGCCCCAGCCCTCCTGGTGTCCTTGACGCTGCCTCTGACTCATGTCCCTGCTCTGTTCCACCCCAGGGGGAAAACGTGTCCACAGGGGACAGGAATGAGACCTGCATGGTGTGGAGCGTCCAGGCAGGCAGGCTGGAGAAGCTGGTGGGAAACCTGGTGCCTGCCTTCCTGGGCGGGGCCCCCTCCGACCTCCCCACATTCCTGGGCACCTACAGGGCTTTCCCTACCACCCAGCAGATGCTGGAGCTTCTTTTCACAAGGTGAGCACTCTGCTCCTTATGGGACATTGGTGACTCGGCCACCTTCTAGCTGTGACATGTGGGAATGTCACTCCACCTCTCTGAGCCTCAGCTGGCCCCTCTGCACACTAGGGTAAAGAGAGGACCAGCCCCCTACGGTGACTGTAGAGACCAGCGGGTCCTTCACGGAAAGTGCTTTCTGGGGACCTGGCCTGTGGAAAGGTCTGCTGGAGGGGCCGTGGTTGTGCTAATTCATCATGTCCCTCCTCCCCATGAGGAAGCCTCCGCCTCAGTTGTCACTGTGCCTCTCACCTTGGGATGAACTCTTTTCCCAGTTGAATGGTGATGGGTGATTCCATTAGGGGTGCCCTTTCCTGGATGGGTGATAGCAAGTGTTCCTGGGAGTGGGCAGTGGGGCCCCAGGCCACTCAGATGTGTGCGATGGGGCTGGTGGGGCTCATTCATTCTTCACATAGAGGAAGGCCACTAGGTGCAGGCGCTTTTTTAGGAACACCCATCATTTAATGCATCGAGCAGACAGCAGTCCTGCCCTCCAGGGCTTCTGTTCTACCGGGGGTCACACCGTCACACCAGCTATCACATCCAGGTGTGTCCTCAGGACAGTCCATGTGACGCCTTCCTGGCCTCCGCTAGATATGGATGCATCCTCCCTTACTCTGATGAGGACGGTGGACCCCTGCACCAGCTGAAAATGTGAGTGGGCTTTGATTCAAGAGGGAGGAACTCCCTTCTCCAAAGAAGATGCATGGAGATGTGGGGTCTGTAGATGGGCAGGGCTGGCAGAACCCTGGATCCCACTCATCTGATGGTTCGTGCTGAGGGCGGAGGTCTGAGGGCTTCTCCTGGAAAAGAGGAAAGGAGTCCAAGAGAGCTGCAGATGGGGCTGGGGTGCCGCGAGGAGCATCCGGGAGGTCAGAGGTCAGAGTCAGCCCCTAAGAGAGTCCACACCCGTCCCCTCTCCATCCCAGCCCTGCCTCCACCCCCCATTCTGAGACCCAGAACACAAGGTGTGGAGAGCATCCTGGTCACTGTCTGGTGGATCCTCACCAGTGGGTGCTCAGCTGGTGCTCGGGGACCCAGTGACACGCAGGGGGCAGCTGACCCCGCCCTGTGGGAGATGAGTGTCAGTAGCAGGAGGAGGGCCAGGCAGGGCTCCGAGAGGATGAGGCAGCATGTGGGTGCAGGAGGTAAATCTGAGGTGTTAGGAGGCCCGCAGGAAGCCTGGATGGGAAGATAGAGCCTGTGTGTTCCCTCCTGGGTCAGATATTCATGGAGCACCTACTGTGTTCCCGAGAGGGCAGGACCAGAGCAGACACCCTGCCTGTCCTCACAGAGGTGACATCCAGTGGGGAGGGGCCAGGAGAGGGACAGAGCAGTGTGTAAGGCTTCCCTGAAGAAGTGGAGAGGCGGACACACCGTGGATCAAGGGCTGTCACTTCAGCAGGCTCGTTGCCAGCCCCTCCTCTGTGTCCAGGTCCCCTCTGCCAAGTCTGCCAGGTTAGATGGTACATGGAGTAGAACTGGCCTCTGGATGGGCAGAAGCAGAAGGTGCAGAGGCTCAGGTCCCCGCAGGGCTGTCCTGGGGGCACAGTGGGGAAGGAAGGCCAGGCCTCTGACTCTGCTGCCCACCTGACTCTCCCCAGGGCCGTGTCCTCCATGCTGGGCACCTGGCTGCACCATTACCCTGAGCATTTCCACTAGCCCCCAGAATTTCCCCGCCTGAAGATGCTTCTGGCTTACACAGAGCTCAGCATGCCTGGCTCAGACCTGGAGCAGCAAGCCCACCTTCTCCTGGCACAGCTGGAGCACCTGGAGCCCCCTGAGGCAGAGGGTGTTGGTGAGGGGGACTCAGGGTGGCTGAAGGGGGGCAAGTGGGGAGGGGAAGGGGCGGAGCCACACGGAACAGAGCTTCCCGAGGCTGGAACTGGGCCAGGAGCACTGAGGAGACTCAGATCACTGTTCCCCTGGACTGCAGTCTGGGAAGCCTTCCTGGGGGTGGCATCTTGGACTGAGACTTCATAGATTGGCAGTGAGAAGTTTCCTGTCTTTGGGAGGCACATGGAAAAGCAGTCCTATTGATGATATTTTCTCGTCTTGGGTCTATAGCACCAGCTCCAGAAGAAGCTCTGGAAACTTCTGCAGAACTAGAGCCAGCTACACCTCTACTGCCTGCTACAGCTTCAGAGCCAGAGCAAGTCCATTTTTAATATATTTTTTAATGATATTTACTAAATTGTTTAATCTAGATATGAAGTTCACTCAAAATAAAATTTAATAGTTGGATTTTTTTAACTTGCACATGTAAATGGCAGTAAGTACATTCACAATGTTACATAACCCCCCTCTAACATCTCTTCCAGAACATTTGCATCCTTTTTGTCCCTGAATAATATTCCATTCTGGGAACACACCGCATTGGGTTCTCCTTTCATCTGTTGGTGGACATTATGAATGTTTTCACCTTTAGGCTCTTGTGAATAGTGGTGCTCTGAACACTTGTGTACCAGCATTTGAATGTCTGTATTCACTTCTTTGGGGTATTGATGTAAGAGTGGAATTTTGGGGTTGACTGAAAACTGTATGCTTGTCCTTTGAAGACCTGCTGAAGTGTTACATATGGTGATTGTACCATTTGACAATCCCCCAGAAATATTTAGGTGTACAATTTCCATGCTTCATCTATGTTGCAATTTCCTCTCTCTCTCTCTCTATCTTTCTCTCTCTCCCAGGTCCCTCACTCTGGGGAAGAAGCCTGTACATTATGAGTTGCTGACTGATGAGGCCCCCATGGCCTGGCACCGAGGGAGACCAGCAGACAGAGGAGCACCTGGGTCCTGACTCGAGTCCACAGCCCCAAACCCCTGGGAGACACTGGCAGAGGCCTCCAGCTGAGTCCTGTTCAATTCCCGGCCTACAGATAGTGTGAGATAATGTTTGTTGCTTAAGCCACTAAGAGTGGCTAATGCTGTCGCATACAGTGGATCACTCACACGGCCATCAAGCACCAGGCCCTGGCCCTGCCCTCCCTACTGTCCCCTACTGTCCTCCCAAGCTCCCACCAGCCACACTGGCCCCCTTCTGACTTCCTCTCTGGCCAAACACATTCAGCTTCTATGTTTCGTGCCTTCTTCTAGGCTAATTCTCCCCAGATGTGTGCAGGGCTTGCTCCTTCTCGTCTCACTGCTGGGAACAGACATGTCACCTCAATGCAGCTTTTCCAGATCCCCTCACCTAGTGGACTCCAGGACCCCGTTGTGGCACCCTGCTGTTTTTCGATATAGAACTTGCTGTTTCTTTCTTTTGTTTCTGTATTCTTGGTTTTGTCTATTTTCCCTTCCAGACTGTGAGCTGCTAGAGGGCAGGGACCCTGGTGGTTCTTTTCATCATGGCCCCCATTTGAGGGCTCAGGGCACAGCTGGTGAATGAATAGATAAGAGGCTCCATCCCACCACTGACAAGCTCAGATGTTAGAGATGGATGCTAATAAGAGGAGGTACAGGCCAGGTCAGGGGCAGGGGAATGTTCAGGAGTCCAGGGGACACTCTCCTGGCCCCAGTTGCTCCAGTAGAGCACACTGGACACATCATTCCCCCTGATGGGAACCACTCATACTACACACCAAGCAGGGAAGCCACAGCACAAAACATACCTTTGTTTGAGAGACTTCAGGGCATCAACTTTCCTCGGGCCCCAGGGGGGCAATGTGACAGGATCCATAGGAACCAGGGGCTTTGAGAGTGACCTTGGAAGCTTCCCTCAACCTTCTGTTGTCCACATTGGCCCTGGGGTGTCCAGTGCCCTTACAAGGACTCCTCAGCACAGCCAGTGCAATGGATCTGGCCCCAATTCCAAACGAGGCCCCTGATGGTCCAACATGATGGTCTTTGCTTCAGTCCAAGGAAGAATGATCCAGGTTTCTGTCATTGTCTTTCTGCTTTTACATTTGTCACCGCCTCAGTGTCCCCCCTTCCCCTGACCCCACGTCCTATTGTCCCTTTCTCTGATGTTAGTGTGAGTGTCAGTGTACACTTGTGTGGACTTCCACAGAAATCTACTCCACATGGGTGGGGGCGTACTGGAGTCCTAGGAGCTCTAATTCCAAAGCAAGCCCTGTGGGAGGGGGCAGCCCTAGCCTAGGAGGTCCAAACTCTCCCTTATTCTCAGGACTCTGCCCCTGCCCAGTGCCCTGGATTTTCCCTGCCCCTCTCTGGACCTCAGTTTTCCAATTGTACAATGATGGCTTAAACAAGGAGCTTCCAAACCCTGCACACAGTCTACCCAGCCTTCCACATCCCTGGATGTGGTATGTCTGGGAGACATGAGCACCCTCAGGCCTCCCTCACAGGTTTTAGGCACCCCAGTGGCTCTGTGGGCCCCTCTGCCCTGCAGCTAGGAAAGGGTTTCAGCCTCAACTAACCTTGTGCACTGAAGGACAAGGGACAGTTCCCCAAGAACTGATGAGGCCTTTTAAGTAATAGAAGATGACATGGATGTGGACCAGGCCAAAGAATGGGATCTTCAGAATATACGGGCCATCTTCACCCCTGCATCTTCCATGGTACATACGAGGAGGTTTCTCTGAGATGGGGACTGTGGTGTCAAAGTTCACACAGTGTTTCAGTGCAAAACCAGTAGTTCTCTTGATATTAGATTTCCATAATATAACAGAAAACCCGAACAATACAGGTTCAGACAAGAGGGAGACTTTTTCCTCTCTCATGTAAAAAGATTTATGAACTTGGACAGTCCTTCCTGACCCTCAACTGCACAGCACTGTAGTCAGCCATCATTTGTCTTTCTGTCCCATCATCTTTTAGCTAGTGTCAATCCTGAAGGCTGTCTCCTGGCCCAAAATGGCTGCTGGAGCACCAGCCTAGGCCAGACATCATATCTTCATTTTTGAGGCAGGAGGGAGCAAAGATGAAGGACCAAAGGGTCTACACAGCTATCTCTGCCTATCTAAGCAATCCCGTAAGTTCCACATAATCGTTCTGTTCACATGTGATTTGCTTAAAGTTTGCCTGGCCACTCTGTGCTGCAAGAGAGGTTAGGAATTAGAGCATTAAAATTGGTGAACTACTGGGGCTTCCCTGGCGGTCCAGTGGTTAAGACTTTGCCTTCCAATGCAGAGGGTGCGAGTTCGATCCCTGGTTGGGGAGCTAAGATCCCATAATGCCTTGCAGCCAAAAAACCAAAACATAAAACAGAAGCAATATTGTAACAAATTCAATGAAGACTTTTTAAAAATGGTCCACATCAAAAATATCTTTTAAAAAAATTGGTGAACTACTGTCCTCAATAAAACTGTGTTTGTCTTCTTAAGGAAAAAAAAAGAACGAAAACTGCATGGTGATGACCCGTGCTCTTTTCCTACACTAATCACCAGGATGAAGAGTTCAAGATTGAATGTTTGTCAAATGAATTGTTCGTTAATTTCCCCGACACAGTCTCTCCTTGGCGTTTTTTCATTCCTAGAGGAATTGGAGATGTGGTTTGTAACTAGGATATTCAAGTGGGAAAGGTTCTTTCAATTCCTAGGCAAGCAGCTGGGAACAGTTTGTTATCTTTCATCTGCCTGTACCTTGGAATCAGCTGAGAGAAAATCCTTTTCTATTCTCTAATGAAAAGGACAGACGAGGAGGGTGGGGTCTTTGGGGGAAGCAGCATGTTCAAAAAGCTGGATGAAAATTGAGTATCTGTCTTCAAAAAAAAGAAAAAGAATCTCTGTGATCAAGGTAGTAGACCTAATGGACCCTTACATTTTCACCCTAGGGACCATGGGCCTCATGGTGATTATTAGTAAACGTGATGCACGCTAAATAAGACTCCACGTGGCACCATGTATTATTGACTGAAAACTGATGGAAGGAAAGTAGAATTTTGAAAACATTTGATTCCTGTTAACTTGACTCAGGTCGGTTGACAGCGGATAAATTATGATCACTGAAGAAATCTTACAAAGGCAGCATCTATAGTCAGCAAATTATGATTTGAACAAGAAAACGTGTCATTTATTTTTTAAAAATTGATTTCAAGTAAAACACTTTCAGGAAATTAAAAATAGACACGGGTATGCAGACCGGGGGTCCTGAGGCCTGGAGGCGCCCGGCCCCGCCCCGCCCCGCCCGGCCCCGCCCCGCCCGGCCCCGCCCCGCCCCGCCCCGCCCGCCCCCTCCCTCCCGAGGAGAGTGCGCAGGCGTGAGCGGAGGAAGGTGAGAGGGCTGTGCCGCTGGGATGCTGGGGCTCCTGATGACCCGCGTCCTGAGGAAAGGGAAGTTGGAGACCGAGTCCGTCCCCACACTGTGACTCTCCCGGCGGCGGAGCCGCGCAGAGACGAGTAAGTACAGCTCTACCCGCAGCCCCTCACCGCGCGCCCCCCGGCCGCCGCCCCCCGCCTAACCAACAGCCAGGGGCCCGACCCCTCCAGCCCCGAGGAGCGCGAGCCTCCCTCGCTCCTCGGCTCCGGGACCGCCGCCAACGGCCGCAGGGTGAGGACGCCGGGCCAGGGCCACGAAGGCGGCCGTTGAGCGGTGGGCGCCTCGGGCGCTCGCAGCCCTCCCTCCTCGGCGCCCCTCGGGCCTCCTCGCGGCGGGGCTGTCCCCACGCGCCCGGCGGGGGGCTGACCTCTGGGTCTGCGGACGCCGGACTCGGCCCCGTCGCCGCGGGCTCGCGGGGCCTGGACGGGGAGGCGCCGCAGAGGAGCCCGAAGACGGGGCTGCGGGGCGGGCGTCTCGGGCACGGTGGGTCCGGAGGGGTGCAGGGGCCTCTGCTCTCGGGGTGCGCGCGGGTGATGGGCGCGCGCACAGCTCGGGGATCCTGGACCCCCGGCCGCCAGGAGCGGTGTTCAGACGGGGGCCTCTGTGCCCTTTCCTGAAGCCCTCAGGAGGGTCAGCTCCAAAAGGCTGAAGGTTCGCTTTCAGCGTTTTCACCCTTGATTAACTGAAATGACTCGTAACTGACTCGCAGAGCGCTCTCTGGAGGGTGTGTGAAATAGTAACATCTAACCAAAGTTTGAAATAAGGAAATTCTGGGCTTTTTATATTTTTGCGTATGGAAGGCTTTCTGAACAGTTTATGTTTTTCTTGTTTGTGTTACTCTTTTCCAGCAAGAGGTTGTTGCGAAGCAGCGTTACTCTAAGTTAAATGAGCGTTTAAAATTTCATGTTTGAGTAGTTATCATAGGCGCTCAAATATTTGAAAATTCTAGCTACTATCGGGCTTGGTTGGGTTTTTTTTTTGTTTTTCTGGGGGTGTTTTGGTAAATTTTGCATGACGAAAGGAAGACTTCCGAATCAGGGGAAATGTTTATTTCGTGACATTCTGCTGTGCACTATTGCAATTTTGAATGTCTAATCACAGGTAAATCTCAGATTGTCTCCAGCAAGTGTGTATTTTGTTTGAGAATAGTTTGTTGTTTTGTTCTGTGGGTTTTTGTGTGCTATTCTCTTGGTACAAATCTGCCTAGTTAGCAGGCCTCAAATCATCACAGAATGTACTTAAAACTAGTGATTGGTGCAAGAGTATTCCTAGGATAAAGTTTGAAATTATATCTCTTATCACATCCCCGCAATGTAAAGATAGGCCACATCACCTGAGACTACAGCCTTGGCTCAGTTAGTAGAAATTAAAACTTTAAGAGAGAGAGAGAAAAAAAAGAAAGGAATGAGGCTTTTTTAAACTCAAGCAGGCACACTGTGAGATCTCCGTGTCTATCTGGATGTATATATGTCTGTGTGTCCAAGATATGAAATTTTGTCCCTTTTTTAAAAAAAATGTTTATTTGACTGCAACAGGTCTTCGTTATGGCTTGCGGGATCTTTTAGTTGAGGCATGTGGGATCTAGTTCCTTGACCAGGGATCGAACCCAGGCCCCCTGCATTGGGAGCACAGGGTCTTAACCACTGGACCACCAGGGAAGTCCCTATTTGTGAGTTAACTTTTATAAGTGGTGTTGGTAGGGTCCAGCCTCGTTCCTCTGCACATTCGTATCACATTCTCCCAGCACCTTTTGTGGAAAAGACTGTCTTTTACCCCTGAATAATCTTGCTGTTCTTGTCAAAAGTCATTTGACCATATATGTGACGGTTTCTTTCTGGGCTCTGAATTCTATTCCATTGATGTATAATTCTGTTTTTATGCCAGTACCAAACTGTTTTGATTCTTGTAGCTTTGCAGTAAGTTTTGAAATCAGGGAGTGTGCATCCTCCCACATTGTTTTTCTTGCTCAGAAGTGTTTGGCTCTTTGGGGGTCTATTCAGTGTAAAGTGAAGTTTAGGATGGGGTTTTCCATTTAGGATGGGGTTTTGATAGAGATTGCATTGGAATTGTAAATTACAGTGGGTACTATTGAGATGTTAGCAGTCATAAGTCTTCCAGTCCGTGAAAATGGGATTTGTGTCATTTAGTCTCTTTCACAAATTTTGGCAATTTTCCTTGTGTAAGTCTTCACCTCCTTGGTTACGTTAATTACTAAGTCGTTTACTCTTTCTGATGCAATTGTAAATAAAATTGTTTTCTTAGTTTCCTTTTCAGATTGATCATGTTAGTGTATAGAAATAAATGATTTTTAATGTTGACTTTGTATCCTGATACTGTGCTGAATTTATTTATTAGTTTGGACATTATTTTTGTGACGTCCTTAGGATTTGTATGCATGAGATCATGTCATGTGAGAACAGAGATAATTCTGCTTCCTCCTTTCAAATCACTGGATGTCAGTGATTTATTCATTAACTTATTTATCGATCTATCTTTCCTAACTGCTATGGCTAAAACTACCAGTACTATGTTGCATAGAAGTGGTAAAACCCAGCATTCTTACATGCTTCCTGATCTCAAAGGGAAAGTTTTCAGTCTTTCACCATTGAGTGTGATGTTGGCTGTGGTTTTACATATATGGCTTGAATTCTGTCATGGTAATTTTCTTCAAACCTAGTTTGTTGAGTAGTTTTCCTCATGCAGAGGTGTTTAATTTTTTCAGTTGCTTTTTCTACCTTGAGATGGTCATGTTTTTTCCCCTTCATTCCATTACACCCATGCATTTTCCTAGGTTGAAACATTCTTGCATTTCAGGAAGAAATCCCACTTGTTCATGGTATAGAATTCTTGTTATGTAGATAGATATAAATAATTATTATATAAATAGATATATATGCACTCCCAACCTCAGCTCAGGCTTCCTGAACCCTGGTAGGGTGGCAGGTGATGGTCAGGACACAGCACTGAACCATAGAAGTTTATGCCTCCAGTTAGTCATGATTATTGTTATTATTAATCCATGACTGTTGTTTCACACAGTCGATGACTGTCTGACTGAGACCTGCTTTCCCCCATCTCCTGCTTCCGTGTCTCTCACACTCCGCTCCTTCCTTCTGGGATTCATTCACTTCTTCCTTAAATACATCCTTCCTCACTTTCAGTGAGAGCCTGAGAGAGGCTAACTCTCTTAGTCCTTTTTATCTGAAAATGTTCATATTTTGCTTTTATTCTTGAGTGATAGTTTAGGGAGAAAAATATACAGATGTTTCTGTGATGCTTCCCTTGACATGAAGATGTCTTTGCTTTGTGTTCCTCCCTGAATTGTGACTGCTGACTGGGCTGCTGTTTGGTCTTACTGTGGTCTGCCTTCCCTGTTCTGTGATAAAGTCTTCAATTATCTTTAGTATTCTACAATCCATTACTGTAGGGTGAGGTTCAGTTTGTTTTTATTTTTCCTGCTCAGGACTGGAATCTGAAAATCCATGTTTTACAGTAATTTTAAAAGTCTTCAAATCCTGTGTCTTTAACACTCTTCCCATTTCTCATCATAAAATCCCAAGGAATATTAAACTCTTTCTTTCTACACTTCATCTGTCTCACTGTCTTTGCCCTGTTTTTATTTTGCATTAGTTTATCTCTCTGCAACATTCGGGTTCACTAATTCTCTCTTCAGCCCTGGTTAACTTGCCGTCTAATCCACCCAGTAGTGTTCTTATTTCCATGGCAGTGTTTTTTTACTTTTAGAATTTTTTTATCTTGTTTTGTTTTTCTAATTTTCCTGGTGTTTTTTTTCATGGTGTGTTATTCACTTATGATTCCAATGCAATCTTCTGGGTCTTTAACCAGTTTACAGTAATTTCTTTTATAGTTTTATCAAATTACCTATTTCATGAAGGTGTTGGGGTTCTAATCCTCCCATTTGTAGTCTCTGCTTACTGTTGTTCATAGTGAGATCAGGTCATGTTTTGGTGATAGCGATTCTTTCTGGCTTTGGGGTTTTGACGTATACATGTTTCTTTTTCATGTTAAGGACATTTCTAACTATTGCCATTTTTGTTGTGTTATTTTGTTTTTTAATTAGAAAAGGATATTGAATTTTCTTAAGTGCATTTTCAGGCCCTATGGAGGTGAACATATAGAATTCTTCTTAAAAAGCAATTCTTTCATGTTCCCCCTGACACAAAGACTTCACTTACCACCCTAGTTAAAACAAAACGTCCCCCACTCCCCACCTCCAGCCTCTTCCTCTGTTTACTTATATCCATAGCATTTACAATCAGACACTGGCTGCTTGAATCACAGGCTGTCTTATTCCGTTTGGGCTGCTGTAACAAATACCACAGACTGGGTGGCATATAAGCAACAGAAATTTATATCTCAGAGGTTTTAGATGCTGAGAAATCCAAGATCAAGGCACCTACAGATTCCGTGTCTGCTGAGGGCCCACTTTCTGGTTCATAGGTGGTCATTTTTCTGCTGGGTCCTCACATATGAGAAGTGGAAAGGGGACTCTTTCTGGCCTCTTTTACGAGGGCACTCGTCCCATTCATGTGGGCGCTGCCTTCTGACCTCATCACTTCCCACAGGCCCCACCTCCTAACATCATCACCTTTGAGGCTAAGATTCCAACATATGAATGTGGGGGACATAAATATCCAGTCCACAGCACAGGCCTAGTGATTTTCCCCTCAGGAGGGTCTCTTTCTTGCTCACCCAGAGCCCAGACAGTAAAGCTTCCTCAGTGAGTAGAATGTTTCTAGTCACCCTTCTGTTAGGGGCACAGCCCACCAGCAGACCTGGCTTTCTGTGTGTGTCCATCCCTGATCCCTGCCTCCTCTCCCACCAAAAGGGAGTGAAACTCAGCCCCTCACCTGGCTCTGTGGACCAGTAGCAGGAACTTCTCCCTGACAGCTGAAACACTGGGTCACAAACTTTTACCTGGTTTTCCCTTCTCTCTTCACTCTCAGGGCCTTTCCCTTCCTCTCTTATGAGCTGGGCCAGGCCATCCCATGTGTTTGCTCTACATCTTGCATGGACCAGGAGCTGCCACATCCCTATCAGTTGCAATCTACCTTGTTGACAGTGGGAACATGTCTAGGCCTTGAGCAGAAAATAGCCTTTTGTGGGGATTTTTTGTAATGTAGTTTTAAAAAATGTAGGTTTTTTCTGTAGGTAAAAAATAATTTCGTTCTCCACTGTTTTCTTTTGAAGTACCGTTTTAAAAATAAAATATATTTAGGAATTCTGGGAAGTTGGTGTGATCATGGAAGCATAGTTTTTATGTTCCAGAATCTGCATATAAACACAGAGCATAAGACATTAAAACCGAAACCCATGGGCAATATTTACAACGAGACTAGATGACAAGGTATCCCCGTTACTGCAAAATACAACTGGGTGGACAACAGCCATTATACCTGCTCAACATCACCCTAAGTGTGGGGAAAGCAGAAGGAAGCAACCGTGTAGCTGGACACATGAGGGCCCTGCGCATGCTCAGTACAGAGGCAGAGCGAGCCTGCTCGTGCCCCTTCCCAGGAGAGCCCCACGCATGCGCGGTGCAGGGACCAAAGGAGGAACCACAGCAGAGCTTTGAGCCTGTGCTACGCAAGAGCCTGGCCAGGAGCTGCAGCTGAGACTGGAAGAAACTTGGTTTACTCCACCAGTTAGTGAGGCAGAGGTCTAAGGTAAGGCATGAATGTCTTTGAATTCTCACACTGAGCCTCCAGAGCTCCTTTGGGACTGGATTATGCATGCACAGCAACTGTTGGGAGAGCTATCAAAGTAAGTAGGATGGGAACAGTAAAGACAAAGGACAGAGAAGCTCCAACTCCGTGCTTGGACCAGGGTGAGGTGAGAAAGGCACTGGCCTCGGGCACAAAATTTCAGGGGCACCAACAACTCAGTAATCAAGATAAATGAGGCTTTAATGCAATAATTATTCAAAAACTAAATTCAGTGTCAAAAAGTCCTTGATGAACAAAATATCAAACTTTGAAATAAAGACAGAATCATTAAAAGTCCCATATTGAATCATATTGGAGCTGGAGGCAAAAAGAAAAGTCAGTGATACTGACCCTGTCTTTATCACAATAACTAAAGAGACATTGCAATAAGGATTAGTGTGAGCAGTAAATATATAGTTACTTCTAGAATTAAGATTAAATGCGGGTTAAAAAGAAGAGGTTATACTATGTAACTGATACAGATTTGGGCCCTTGGACGCTTTACTCACAGAAATTGATGAGGCCGGAGGAGGAATTCAGGCAAGCCTTTATTGGGACTAGTGCTGCAGCACAAGGGAGCGAAAACAAGTAACAGGTGCCCTTGTTCACTCTTCGAGAGGGGCAGGCTACTTCCTTAAATGGAGTGAGGGTGGGGGCAGGACTGGTGGGTCGGACTGAAGTGTGGCTTAGGTGGCCTGCCCACCCCCTTGGTGGTGCTGTGTGCAGGGATCATGTGCAGTACCCTGCTTTTGCTCCTGGCACCTCAGAAGCAGCAGTTGGTTTGTGGCCCTTAGTATCTTACTGTTCCTAATTGCCCCCAACTGGCATGCATGCAGCTATTTTTAGTCCCTTACAGTTATATACTATTCAGTTGCTGGAGGAGACGTTTGCCCAGGTACAAGTACACGCATACAGGTAGAGGATCCCAGGTCCCAGACTATCTCAGTGGCTTTATGTTCTGAGAATGTAGATATGGTACAAACAAAAAATGGGGAAGGGAAGGAGAGAATTTCATGCAAAAAAAGTTTTAACTGTTTTCAGAAGTCACAACTAGTTCTGATATTGTATTGTTCCTAGGATATCATAGGTTTTTTTTTTTTGAGGTATAGTTGACATATAACATTATGTTAGTTTCAGCTGTACAACGTAAGGATTCATTATTTGTATATATTGTGAAATAAACACCATGGTAGGTCTAGTTGAGATCTGTCAAGATACATAGGTACAAAAACTTTTTTCTTTTATGAGAATTTTTAAGGTTTGCTTTCTTAGCAGTTTTCACATATGCAATATAATATTATTAACTATGGTCACCACGCTGTTTCCTACATCTCCGTGACTTATTTATGTTATATTATAGCTGGAAGTTAGTACCTTTTCACCTTCACCCATTTCACCCCACCCACCTCTTGTCTCTGCAACACCAATCTGTTCTCTGTTCCTAAGATTTTTGTTTTAAAGATTCCACATATAAATGAGATCATGCAGTATTTCTTTTTGTCTGTGTTATTTCACTTGGAATAGTGCCCTCAAGATTCTTCCATGTTGTCACATGGCAAGATTTCATTCTTTTATTTGGCTGAATAATATTCCATTGTATATCTGTACAACAGTTTCTTTATCCATTCATCCATCATTGGACACGTGTTGTTTCATATCTTGCCTATTGTAAATAAGGCTGCAGTGAGCATGGGGATGCATATGTCTTTTCAAATTACTGTTTTCCTTGTATCAGAAGAGGGATTGCTGGGTCGAATGGTAGTTCCACTTTTAGTTTTTTGAGGAAACTCCATACTTTTTTCCACAGTGACTGCACCAGTTTACATTCCCAACAACAGTGCAGAAGGGTTGCCTTGTCTCAAAATCCTCTCCAGCACCTGTAATTTCTTGTCTTTTTTGATAATAGTCATTCTGATAGGTGTAAGGTGACATTTCATTGTGGTTTTGATTAGCATTTCCCTGATAATTAGTGATGCTCAGCATTTTTCATACCTATTGGCCACCTATATTATCTTTTTTGGAAAAATGTTTATTCAGTTCTTCAGACCATTTTTTAAATCAGAGTGCTTGTTTGTTTGCTATTGAGTGGTATGAGTTCTTTATATATTTTGGATATTAACCACTTATCAGATTCATGAATTGCATATATTTTCTCCCAGTTGGGATAGGCCTTTTCATTTTGTTGACGGTTTTCTTTGTCATGCAGAAGCTTTTTAGTTTGATGTAGTCCTCCTTGTTTATTTTTGCTTTTGTTTCCTTTGCTTTTGGAGTCAGATCCAAAAAAATCATCACCAAGACTGAGTTCAAGGAGCTTACTGCCTATATTTTTCTGGGAGCTTTGTGGTTTCAGATCTTACATTAAAGGCTTTCATTCATTCTGAGTTAATTTTTGTGTATGTGTCAAGATAATGGTCCAGTTTCATTCCATTACATGTAGCTATCCAGTTTTCCCATCACCATTTACTGAAGAGGTGGTCCTTTCTCCATTGTATATTTTTAGTCATTTGTCATAAACTAGCTTAACATATATGCATGGGTTGATTTCTGTATTCTCTATTTTGTTCCACTCATCTGTGTGTGTGTGTTTTTATGCCGATACCATACAGTTTTGATAACTATAGCTTTGTAATATAGCTTGAAATTAGGGAGTGTGATGCCCCCAACTTTGTTTTTCTTTCTCAAGATTTCTTTGACTATTGGGTGAGTTTTATGGTTCCATATAAATTTTAGGATTTTTTTGTTCTATTTCTGTGAAAAATGCCATTGGAATTTTGATAAGGATTGCATTAAATCTGTAGATTGCTTTGGGTAGCATGGACATTTAACAATATTGATTCTCCAATCCGTGATGATGGAATATCTTGCTGTTTAGTTCTGCCTTTTTCAAATTCTTTCATTAATGTCTTATATGGTATTATGGATATTGTTAATCTGAATTTGTGTGTGCATCATTTGAGGTGAAACAAATGACTAATTGGATATTCTAATTCAATTATTTCCCATGCCCTTGAGAACGAGATTTTCCAGTGTGGAAGAAAGGAGATACAGATGTCACAGAAGAGGTTAAGTAAAACCTTACAGTTCTCAGTTTGAATTGGCTGTATCTGCATAAACTACGAGAATATTTTTTCGTATATGTAATTACGTGTCTAGGACTTTATCCGTTTCTTCTAGGTTATCCAACACATTGGCATATAATTGTTCATAGTAGTCTCTTACAATTCTCTGTATTTCTGTAATGTCAGTTATTTCATTTTTGATTTCATTTATGAGTCCGCTCTTTTTCTTAGTGAGTCTAGCTAAAGGTTTGTCAATTTTGTTTCTGTTTTCAAAAAACCTTAGATTTTTGAAATCTAAGATTTGTTTTCTGCTATTGTTTTTTGTGGTCTCTCATTTGTTTCAGCTCTGACTTTTGTTATTTCTTTCCTTCTCCTAACTTTGGGCTTAGTTTCTTCCTCTTCTTCTAGCTCCTTGAGATGTAAAGTTAGGTGGTTTGCTTGAACTCTTTCTATATTCTTAATATATGCATTTATTGCTGTAAAATTCCCTCTCAGAACTGGTTTTGAAGCATCCCAGAGGTTTTGGTTTGTTGTGTTTCCATTTCGTTTGTTTCAATATATTTTTTGATTTCCCTTTGCTTTTTTTAATCCATTGGTTGTTCAGAGTGTGCTGTTTAATTCAATTTATTTTTAGATTATGCAGCTTTCTTCTTGTTGTTGATTCCTAGCTTCATACCATTGGGTAAAAAAAAATACTTGATACAATTTCAATATTCTTAAATGTGTTAAGACTTATGTGGCCTTTCATATGATCTCTTCTGGAGAATATCTGTGTGCACTTGAGAAGAATATGTATTCTGCTGCTGTTGAACGGAATGTTCTATAAATATCTGTTAAGTCCATTTGGTCTAATGTATGGTTCAAGTCCAACTTTTCTTTATTTGTCTAGATGATCTAGCCTTGTTGAAAACAGGGTATTGAAGTCCCCTACTATTATTGCATTGTTACGTATTTCTTCCTTCAGATCTGTTAGTATTTGCTTAATATATTTAGATGTTCTGATGTTGGGTGCATATATATTTGCAGTTGTATCTTCTTGGTGAATTGACCCCTTTATCATTATGTAATTACCTTCTTTGTCTTGTTACCATTTTTGGCTTGTATAGCTATCCCTGCTTTCTTCTGGTGTCACCCTGCACAGAATTTATCTTTCCATTCCTTCACTTTGAGACCATATGTCCTTAAAGCTGATGTGAGTCTTTTGTAGGCTGCATGTAATTGGGTCTTGTTTTTCTTATCAGTCCAGCTACTCTGCTTTTTGATTGGTGAAATCAGTTCATCTACATTTAGAGCTATTATTGGTATGTAAGGAATTACTGAAATCATCTTATTAATTGCTTTCTGCTTGTTTTGTATTTCCACATGTTCTTTTCCCCTCTTCTTGTCTACCTTTGTAAATTTGTGATTTTCTGTGGTGGAATCCTCTGTTTCCCATTTCTTCTTTTCTTTTGTGAATTTATTCTAGGTTTTTACATTGTGGTTAACATGAGGCTCACATGAAATATCTCATAGATAATAAAGTTATTTATAGCTGATAGTAACTTAACTTTGCCTACAAAAGCTTCACACTTTTACTCCCCCTTTTATATTTTTGATATCACTTTTACCTCTTTATATTATATATATTCATTAGCACATAATAGCTATAATTATTTTTAATACTCCTTTCTTTTAAGCTTTATGCTTTAGGTAAGTGGTTAACACACCATTCTTTTATAGAATTAGAGTTTTCTAAGTCTAATTGTATATTTATTTTCACCAATGTGTGTATACTTTACATTTTCGTGTTTCTGGTTAGTGTCTTTTCATTTCATCTTGAAGAACTTCTTTCAGCAATTCTTCTAGGCATGTCTAGTGGTGATGAAACCCCTCAGCTTTTGTTTGTCTGGGAAAATATTTCTCCTTCATATCTGAAGGATAACTTTGCTGGTTAGAAATCTTGGCTGGAGTATTTTTTCTTTCAATCCTGTGAATACAACATTCCATTCTCTCCTGGTCTATAGAATTTCTACTGAGAAATTTGCTGGTAGCCTAATGGGGGTTCCTGGATAGGTTTGAATCTTTTTTTTTCCCTCTGGCTGCTATTTGCATTCTCTCTTTATCTTTGAATTTGACGGTTTCATTATAATGTGTCTTGGAGAAGGTCTTTCTGAATTGAGAGAATAGTGTGTACTATTAGCTCATGATCTTGTATGTCCACATCTCTCCCCAGGTTTGGGAAGTTCTCAGCTATTATTTCTTTAAACTTTCGTTCCCCTTTTCCCTCTCTTTTCCTTCTGGAACCCAAGTTATTCCAATACTTGTACATTTGTAGAGTACCATCAATAATATAGGCTTACTTCATTTTTTTTTCTTTTTTCTCTCCTGATTGGGTTATTTCAAAGTTTCTATTCTGTAACTCACTTTGGCTATCTTACATTTGGTCTGCTCTGATGTAGATACTCTCTATTGCATTTTCATTTTATTCATTAACTTCTTCAGCTCCAGAATTTCTGTTTTGTTTTCTTAAAGATTTCTATCTCTGTGGTAAGTATTTCATTTGGTTATGTTTTATTTTTCTGATACCATTGGATTGGCTTTCTGAGTTTTCTTGTAACTTTTTGAGTTTATTCAAAACAGCTCTTTTGAGTTCTTTGCCAGCTCAATCACAGAATTCTTTGCTTTTGAGCCTGGTGTTTGGAGAATTATTGCTATCTTTGGGTGATGACATGTTTCCTTGATTTTTCATGTTCCTTGTAGTTTTGCATTGCTGCTTTCACATTTGACGTAGCAGACACCTTCTAAATTCTTTACTGTTTGCCTTCAGGTGAGTTATACTGTACATTTGTGCTCAGTTTTTTTTAATATATCAGGGATTTTTTTCCCCTGCCTTCGTATGGTTACATCTTCTCCACTCTTCTTACCCTCTTGTGGAAGGGTTCTTAAGTTTTTATGTCTCTTCTGAATTTTACCGGTCACCAAGCTGGCTACCACAAACCTCTTTTTTCTAGAAGATGGCACTATACGTCAAGTTTGTGGTTTTTTCCTTGCTCAAAGATCCTGGTCTTGGGACTTCCCTGGTGGTGCAGTGGTTAAGAATCCGCTTGCCAGTGCAGGGGACATGCGTTCGATCTGGGAAGATCCCACATGCCACAGAGCAGCTAAGCCTGTGTGCCACAAGTGCTGAGCCTGCACTCTAGAGCCTGTGAGCCACAACTACTGAGCCCACATGCTGCAATTACTGAAGCCTATGTGCCTAGAGCCCGTGCTCCGCAACAAGAGAAGCCACCGCAATGAGAAGCCCACTCGCCGCAACAAAGAGTAGCTCCTGCTCTCCACAACTAGAGAAAGCCCATGCACAGCAATGAAGACCTAACTCAGCCAAAAAATTAAAAAAAAAAAGATCCTGGTCTGTTTTCCTGATAGCACTCTGTTTACTGGACTTACTTTTGCCATTGTTCTTGGGAGCATGCACAAGGAGCTGGCTGCAGAGTGGTGGGAAGTGTGTTTTAGCACTTGGGGCATTGGTGGTGCCTGTGGACCCAGTGGGGAGATCCTCACTGAGGTACACCCACAAGCTCATGGGTGGACTTCCTGCTGAAATCTTTTTTTTTTTTTTTGCGGTACGTGGGCCTCTCACTGTTGTGGCCTCTCCCGTTGGGGAGCACAGGCTCCAGACGCGCAGGCTCAGCTGCCATGGCTCACGGGCCCAGCCACTCTGAGACATGTGGGATCTTCCCGGACCGGGGCACAAGCCCGTGTCCCCTGCATCGGCAGCGGACTCTGAACCACTGCGCCACCAGGGAAGCCCCTGCTGAAATCTTGAGCACAGTCACAGGAACCACATCCATTAATGCCCTTTGATATTCTTATTTGGCTCTTTCCTGATATAATCCCTTCCCCCAGTCATGGAGTTCCTACTGGGATTTTATTTGAGATTGCTATGAATTTGTACATCAGCATGGAGAGAACTGATATTTTTATAACATTGAGACTTCCTATCTAGGAATTTGTTATATCCCTCATTATATTTTATAGTTTTTGTAAAGATTTTCATATTTTTCATGCTATTATTAGGTATACCTTTAAAATAATTTAATTTTCTGAAATTTTTTATATTGAACTTGTATCGAATTTCTAAAACTCTTATTTTGGATACTTTGAATTTTCTGTGTATATGATTGTTTTACTATATTGCTCTAAGAACTTTAGAAAAATGCTGAATAAAGTTGGAGATAGCAGGCATCCTTATTTTTGTCCTACTTTTAAGTTGAACACTTTCCATATTAACTATAATATTTGTTGTAGGTATTTGTAAAAATACTTTTTTAAAAAGGCAAACATATAGGCATGAAGAATACATAGTGGTTGCCAGAAGTTAAGAGTGCTGAGAGGTTTTTATTTCAAAAGGGTATGAAGCAGTTTGGGGGGCAATAATGAAACAGTTCTGTATTTTGACTGAAGTGGTGGTTACACAGATCTATGCATGTGTCAGAACTCATAAAACTGTACCAAATAAAATGAACTTCTGTGTATATATATAAATTTTAAATTAAAAAAATTAAATCTCAGTAAATGATATCTTACATGTTCTACATAAACATTTACATTTCTTTCAATTCTCATAATCAACTTTTTCAAACACGTATTATTCATTTGAATTTTCTTTTTTATTATATTGCTGCTTAGTTCTGTAGCCCATTTTAAGTTTTTTCTTTCTATTGATTTAAAGATCTTATTAAGTAATACATCTTTTCTTTTATATAGTAAAAATATAATTTCCTGGTTTCTTTGCTTTTAACATCTTTTAAAAACTAGAACTGAGTTGTTTGCTATTTTTTATAATAAAATGTATCACATTAAATTTATGGGTTTCTTTGTGTCACAACTTCTCATCTCTATTTATTTTCTTTTACTAACTTAGTGGTTTACTTTAAACATTTCAAACCTTGAATCCATGTGAACTGTATCACATGTGATCTATGGATATAAACTTTATTCCCAATTGTTGGGAATGACTTGATGTTTGGAATATTTCATTCTTTCCCTCATTGTTTTGAAATGCTACGTTTATTATGCTACATTTTAAAAACATTCTTAATCATGGACGTTGTATTATCATGAAGCAGATGCCAAACTATTTTCATAACTGAGCAATTATTATACGTATTGATATTTCTTAGGCAGCTTTCTCCTTTTTGAAATGCTTTCTGGCTGTTAATTTAGATTTATTTTTATTCCAGATGAAGTTGAGAATGCTTTTGTAAAGTACACAATACTTTAAAAAGTCACGGAGAAAAAAGTACATGCAAAAATTTGTTGGGATTCTTATTGGAATTTTGTCCAAAATTTTTGAATCTTTCTATGAAAGGGTATATCTCCCTTTAATGTCACAAATGAAAGAATGTTTATATAAATGACTGTTTTCTTTTGGATTGTGTCTTATTTATCTACAATTTTCATTTATTGCTTTCATGATTTTAATGAACTGGCTTTCTTGTCCGCCCCTCCTCCGCTTTTTAATTCCTGAACAAATCGCTGATGATGGCACATATTATTCTTTTATTAATGGGGTCTATTTCCCAGTATTAAAAACAAGTGCAATTGACATACAGGTTCCCTTTCCTTGACAGCTCTGTGTGTAAATTTGCATTCTGGCTGCACAGAGAACTCAGCTGTAATCCGTAACTTTGGGGGGAGTCCCTGACCAGCTTAAAGCTTAGGGAACTTAAAACTCCAAACTTCCCACTGCTAGGTAAGGCTGCACTCTCAGCCAATCCCGAACCGCCAGCCGCGGAGGCTCAAGGGAAACAGACTTCTGACGTTTGGCTCAGACTGTCTGGCCCTGCGTGCGGGCCATCTGCGCATGCCTAGAGCCACCTTTGTGCACTTCCGCCTCTGTGCACTGCAGCCTTTACTTCTGTTTTCCTCAGGCCTTGCGTGGGAAGCGGTTCACGGGCTGGCGGGTCTGTGCGCTCTTCTAGGGCCAGTGCTACACGACGAGGGAGAGGCGGGTGAGCCCGGGAGGGTTGGGTGAGGGCCGACGGGAGCCCTCGGTTTGGAGGGCGGGAGGGAGAAGGTCGGTGCCTGGTGGTGGGAAGGAGCTCCGCGAACCCCCGGGACGCCGGGAAGCTGGCGTCTCAGTCAGGAAAAGAAGCTGAAGCCCCTGCTTGACTAGCCGCAGCACTGAGCTGGCGCGGCTGTCTGAGAGGCCCCCTTTTTGAGGGCGCAGGAGGAGGGCTTAATACGCATGCGTGACGGGTGCAGCGAGCCTCTCGGGGTAGGTGGGCGGTGCTGCGGGGAGAGCGCGCGAGGCTGAGTTATACAATAGTTAGCTTTGTACACATACCCATGCCTATGGTTCTCCATTTATGCTTTTTGGATTCCGAACTGCTCTTCAGTCATGTCCATCACTTCATCTTGATATACGTTGTCTCTCTGTTCCGCCTGCCCGAGCATTCAGGAAGGATCAAGAATTATCCGGTTTTTGTATCATGTGATAGAATTTCTGTCTTTTTGTTTCTGAAGATTAGTGCCTTGTTCAGATCAGTTAGTGGCAAAGACTAAAAGATCCGACTCCTAAGCCAGTACTGTTTACTTTTCCATATAACTAAAAGCAAGTTTTTTATGAAAGATCCTTTTGAGAAACAGCAACAAAGATAAATTAAAACACGGGTCTTAAAGCACTGCTTTTTATAGCTTTCTGTGGAGTCAGTAACCAAAGGTTTAGTAATATTAGTGGGGAAATTGATAAACAGCTTAGTTTTGAGTTTTTTTATTTTTCTTTAGTCTTGAGTGTTTTTTTTTAACAGCAGCTTTGGTGAAGAGTTAATATTCCTTCATAATGTGTTTTTTAATTCGTTTTGACCAGTTTTATCATTTAAACTTTTTTTGTGAACACCAGGGGAGATTTAAACTGTTAAAATATCCTTAGGAGGTAAATACCTAACTCTGAACAATTTTATACCCAAGAGCTACCTGATTATATTAGAGTTTAGGTAGGTGGTCTTCCACCATCTGTCTCCCTGACTCTTCTGAAGGTCAAAGGGACATTGAGGTTTTTCCTTATCTAGTGGTGTGTTTAGCTTTATAGGGAAGGAGAATTCAGGAGCTGCCACACAGGCCAGATCTTTCATGACCCCAGTCCTCTTCTAACCCAGCGTATCTTGAGAGTTGTCTACATTTTCCCAAGAACAGCAGAAAATGAATAAATCCCAGGTAAGTTTGTTCATTCATTCCTTTATTTAACAATGGATTTTGTGAGATTTGTAAGAGTCCATATGTTAAGATGGGAAATTAGTTACAGATAAAAATCAAACTTAATAGAAAATATAAAGTTCACAGATCAATAGCTGGACCAAATTGGCTTACAGATATATACTAATCATTATATAATGTATAGTTTCTAAGTTGACCCACAGATACATTTCTGATGACCATGGCAGAAAGGGAGACACTGTATCTTGGATACAGTTTCCTTTCAAGACATAAAGACATCTTCTTACTGGAAGATATTCTTCTTGGTGTTAACGTAGGGACACATAGTGAGTAACCTTCCAGGGACTCACATAGTAAGTAACCTTCCCTGAAATGAGTGCCTCAAACCATTCCTTACTGGGAGTAAAAGGGTCCAAGAGAGGGTTCAAATAATCAATTTTATGATAGTCTTATTTATTTTGGTATACAACTTGGTGTGTTTAGATTAATAAATGGCCTGCACGCCTATTACAAAATTACTTTATCTTAGCCCAGCTGTGTGTACAAGTCCTGCAGCAGATGGTTCAAAGTTAAATTCTCTGGTAAATGTTTCTGAGCCTCTCAGTCAAATTTCATCCCATAGCATTCTGTCTTGGTTCTTCTCCACTTCAGAATCTGTTCAGGTCACCAGTGACTTAATTGTAGTTGCCTTCCTTGAACAACTGCTACATTACCCTACTGACTACTCTCTCCTGGAAAGTCTCCTTTGCCCACTTCTGATACCACTCTTCTGATGGCTTTTTCCTGGAGTCTTCCTCATTATGCCCCATAGTTCAGTTCCGAGTCTATTTCCAAGTTCTACTAGTCTTCTTATTTTACCCCTGTATGTACATTGGAAAAATATATAGTTAGCTGAACAATACTGTATATTGTTTTGGGTGCTTTTAAAAAATATGTAAATTATTTTAACATATGTATGATACACATTTTTCTCCCAATTCACTAATAATTTGAGATCGATCCATATGTAGTTTATTTTATTCCTTTTAAAGTTATATTTTCCCATTCTAGGTATTTTATTGGTAGACATTTAGATAATTTCCATTTTTCAGTAATATAAACAGTGCTGCTATGAATATCCGTGTCATTCTCTCTGCACAAATACAAGTGTATCTCTAGACTCTAGAGCAGTGCTTCTCAAAGTGAGGTTCTTTGGCTAGAAGCAGCAGCAGCACCCGGAAACTTGTTTGAAATGCAGATTCTCATGCCCTATCTCAAACGTACTGGAAAAGAAATTCAGGGGTGAGGCTCAGCAGTCTGTTTTAACAAGGTGTTCATGTGATGCTGATACCTGCTGAGTTTAAGAATCACTGCTCTAGTGTTCTATGATTAATATTTTTGAGTTATAGGCTATGAGGATTTCTAATTTTTCTATGTACCTTGTTATTCATTAGCAGACTACTTTTCTTCCCTCCTCACCAGGTATAAAAGTTATTTCCTCAGTAATGGGTGAAAAACTTCACTTTAATTTTGTGACTGATTACTGAGGTTGTGCAGTTTTCATAAATTTATGGCTTTTCAGGTTGTTTTCTTCCACTGAGTTTTGTAAGCATTCCGTATGTATTCTAAATGTAATCTTTTGTTGTAATTGTTACTAATTATCTTTTCTTAGTATGTTTTTTGTCTTTTAATTTAATGGTATATTTTCTGTAACTTTTATATTATGATACAATCCTCCTGTGCTTTCTATTTATTTTTGGCTGCATTGGGTCTTTGTTGCAACACGGGGTCTTTCTCTAGTTGCAGCAAGTGGGGGCTACTCTTTGTTGAGGTGCACAGGCTTCTCTCAGTGGTGGCTTCTCTTGTTGCAGAGCAGGGGTTCTAGGCACACGGACTTCAGTAGTTGTGGCACGAAGGCTCAGTAGTTGTGGCTTGTGGGCTCTAGAGTTCAGGCTCTGTAGTTGTGGCTCACGGGCTTAGCTGCTCCGCGGCGTGTGAGATCTTCCAGGATCAGGGCTTGAACCTGTGTCCCCTGCATTGGCAGGCGGACTCTTTTTTTTTTAATTAATTAATTAATTAGTTAGTTAATTATTGCCTGCATTGGGTCTTCGTTGCTGCACGAGGGTTTTCTCTAGTTGCGGTGAGCGGGGGCTACTCTTTGTTGTGGTGCGCGGGCTTCTCATTGTGGTGGCTTCTCCTGTGGAGCACGGGCTCTGGTTCACATGTTTCAGTAGCTGTGGCACATGGACTCAGTAGTTGTGGCTCGCAGGCTCTAGAGCACAGCCTCAGTAGTTGTAGCACACGGGCTTAGTTGCTCCGTGGCATGTGGGATCTTCCTGGACCAGGACTCGAACCCATGTCCCGTGCTTTGGCAGGGGGATTCTTTTTTTTTTTTTTTTTTTTTTTTGCGGTACGCGGGCTTCTCACTGTTGTGGCCTCTCCCGTTGCAGAGCACAGGCTCCGGACGCGCAGGCTCAGTGGCCATGGCTCACGGGCCTAGCCACTCCGCAGCATGTGGGGTCTTCCCAGACCGGGGCACGAACCCGTGTCCCGTGCATCGGCAGGCGGACTCTCAACCACTGCGCCACCAGGGAAGCCCTAGCAGGGGGATTCTTAAGCCCTGTGCCACCAGGGAAGTCCCTGCTTTCTATTTTTCATTCTGTTTTCCTTAGCCCAAGGGCCTAATGAAATTTTTCTTTATTTTGTCTAAAAATACCAAGCATGTTTTTTGTCTAAAAATACCAAGCATGTTTTAAAAAAAAATTTTTTTTTTAAATAGTATCTTAATCCATCTGGAGTTTTAAAAATATATATATGTGTATATTTGTGTGTGTGTGTGTATGTATGTATATATATATATATATATATATATATATAATGTGATTAAAGGACCTAATTTTATTTTGTCTGTGAAGAATAAGCACAATAAAAGGATAACACTTCCTGACCAAGCACCAACAAAACAGATTTGAGTGGGAGTGCCTGCCATATTTCTTCATTACGCATGCTGCTGTCTTGGACTGGGTAGATTTTGTCATATTCACAAAGTATTCACTGAGTCTTATTAAGAATGAGAGTTTAATTTCTCCAAATGCTTTCTTAACATTTTATGGGGGATATTTCCACATCTCTTAATAACTAATCTTTGTGTTTTGAAACAAGACCCACTAGGTCAAAAAGCATTATTCTTTTAATGACCTACATAATTCTGTTCATCAGTATTTTTTCCATAAACTTGTCTATAGTATTATTATTATTATTTTTGTGTGTGGTACGCGGGCTTCTCACTGTTGTGGCCTCTCCCGTTGCGGAGCACAGGCTCCGGATGCGCAGGCTCAGCGGCCATGGCTCACGGGCCCAGCCGCTCCGCAGCATGTGGGATCTTCCCGGACCAGGGTACGAACCCATGTCCCCTGCATCGGCAGGCGGACTCTCAACCACTGCGCCACCAGGGAAGCCCTGTATTATTATTTTTAAAATGTTTAATCTGTTGCTTTTTATTTCTAACAGTTTTTCATTTGTGACTTTTATTACGATATGTATTTATTAGTCTTTCAAGGAACCAGCTTTTGGCTTCATTTATCTATAATTTTCATTAACTTCTACTTTTACCTTTATTCCTTGCTTCAGCTGTCTTGGTTATAGGCTATTTTTTCCAACTTTTTGTTGAAGATGAGTTTATTTTAAAGCTTTTAAGTGTATGCATTTAAAGATGTAATTACCCTCTGTGTACCATTTTAACTACAAAATCCAGGTATCAATATGTAGTGCTTTTTTTTTTTATGCAGGCTTCAGTTTCTATTTTCATGCCTTCTTTGATCAATAAATTAGTGTATCTTATTTTTTAATAAATCTTATTTGTATATGTATAGCAGGTTCATAGAAAAGTCACAGATCTTAACTATATCTTAACTATAGAACTCAATGAATTATTACAAATCCATTTCCCATGTACTGTACTTTTCAAGGGACTGTACTGTAAGATTTAAAATGTTTTCTTTATTTTTTGTGTTTGTTTTTTTATGTATTATTTGTGTGAAAAGTATTATAAACCTATTACAGTACAGTACTATATAGCCGATTGTGTTAGTTGGGTACCTAGGCTATCTTTGTTGGACTTAGAAACAAATTGGACTTACGAACGTGCTCTCAGAACAGAACTTGTTCATATGTAGGGGACTTAGTGTATTTCTCTTCTTGGAGAATCATCTTTGCTCATTTAATTCTTTTGGCCCTCAGTGTTACCTTATCTCATATAAATATAGCCAAACCTACTTTTATTTTACTTATATTTTCTGCAGCATGTTTGATTTTTTGCCCGTCATTTTATTTTCAAATTTTCATGTTCTTTTCTTACAAATAACCTGTGGCAGGTTTTGTTTTTCAAGCCAGGTATGTCTGTCATCGATAAGAAATTTAGCACATTCATATGCCATCTTATAGCTTAGTTGCTCTTTTTGCTATTTAGTTTAATACATATCTTAGTATGACATCATTGATATTTTTTATGTTCTTTTTATTATATTTTTTGTCATACTTTCTGGTTCTTTATGCACTGCTAGTCACATTTATTTTCTTTTTTTTCTAATTTGGTAGATTGCTGCTTTTTGGTTCTGATTACCAGCACATTAGTAATTGTTGTAATTGAATCTGTATTTCTTTATTAACATATGTATGTTAAATAATACTTTCTCATCAAGATCTTTTGATTGTCCATTGCTCGTCTTTCATCTAAGTTAGAGAAGAACTTCAGAAAAATTTTGTATTTCCACATCACTCCTAAAAAAGTGCCTTGGTTTTGTTTTGATATTTCATACTTTTTTGTTTCAGGCTATTTGTTTCGTGAACAGTATATCAGTTTTATTTCAGAGACTTTCAGTCAAACGGATGTTATAAATTCCAAAAAATATCTGTATTTTTTTCCTCAGTTCATTGAAGTAAAGTGTACATAACTTAAGTGTCAAACTTAAGTATCCCATGAGATTCCCTGGTGCTCCAAGTTCCTCATTATTCTGACTTCTGTTATTGTTGATTACTTTTGCTTCTATGTCTGGCTTTCACTCGATATAGTTTCTGTGAGATTCATTCGTTTTGCTAAGTATATCTATTTCTTTTTATTGCTGTATAGTATTCCACTATATGACTCTGCTACCGTTTATTTCTCCATTGTATTGGTGGGCATTTGGGCTCTCTCTAGGTTTTGGCTATTAAAAACAAAACTTCTGTGAACATTTTCTACAGGCCTTTGGTTAAGAAAAACACACATATGTTGGGTGTATAACTAGGGGAGGAATTACTATATATAGCTTGAGAAGAAATTCCCAGATGTTTTTCCAACGTGTATATGTTTACTTATACTCCCACTAGCAAGGTATGAAGGTTTCAGTTACTTCATGTTCTTGCCAATATCTCCATATGGTGTTTTCTGACGTTTTCGTTTTAGACATCTAAGTGTGTATAGTGGTATGTCATTGTGGTTATCATGTGAGAGTAAGATAGGGTGTAGGCAGTAGATAGGGGCATGAGGGAACTTCTGGATTTAAGGTAAAGTTTTGTTTCTTGACCTGGATTCTGGTTAAGTGGGTGTGTTCACTGTGAAAATTCATTGAGCCATTTGTACACTTACGTATACTTGTGCATTGTTTTTGTATATATATTATACTTCAATAAAAATTACAAAAATCACAAAGAGGTGACAGTGACAAATTAAGTTATCTAAAGAAGTCTGAAGAATAACAGCTAAAACCAGGAGTCAGAATAAGATTACTTATTTTATACATGGGGATTAGGTCAACAAATATAATTGTATCAACAAATATAATTATACCTATAATTATATCAAGAAATGTAATTGTACATATTTCAAGTGTACAATGTGATGATATGATATGCATATATATTGTGGGATGATAACCAGGATCAAGATAATTGACACATCCATCACCTCACATAGTTAACTCTTTTTTTTGACAGTGAGAATGCTTGAGATATACTCTCAGCAAAGTTCAAGTATACAGTACTGTATAATTCATTATAGCCAACTGTACTGTACATTAGATCCTCTGAAGTTATAATAACTGAAATTTTATACCTTTTGACTTACATCATTCCATTTCTCCATTCCCCCAGCCCTTAGCAACCCCCGGCAACCCCCATTTCATTCTCTTTCTATGAAATTGGCTTTTATTGTTGTTTTTGTTGTTATTTTTAGATTCCACATATAAGTGCTACCAGTAGTATTTTTCTTTCATTGTCTGACTTATTTCACATAGCATAAGTCCAGCCACATTGTTTCCAGTGGCAGAATTTCCTTCTTTTTGTCGCTGAATAGTATTCCATTGGATATATCCATTACATTTTCATTATTCATTCATATGTTGATGGACCACTTAGGCTGTTTCCATGTTTTGGCTATTGTAAATAATGCTGCAATGGACATGAGGGTGCAGATATCTCTTTGGGATAGTGATTTTATTTCTTTTGGGTTTATACCCAGAAGGGGAATTGCTGGATCATATAGTAGTTCTATTTTAAATTTTTTGAGGAGCCACTATAGTGTCCTCCATAGTGGCTGCATCCGTTTACATTCCTACCAGCAGTGCACAAGGCTTCCCTTTTCTCTACATCCTTGCCAGCATTTGTTATTTCTTGTCTTTCTGATAATAGCCATTTTAAGGTGTGAGGTGATTTCTCCTTGTGATTTTGTTTGCATTTGATGATTAGTGATGTTGAACACCTGTTCATATACATGTTAGCCATTCATATGTCTTTGGAAAAATGCTTATTGAGGTCCTTTAACCATTTTTCAATTGGATTATTTGCTTTTTTGCTTTTGAGTTGTATGAGTTCTTTATAGATTTTGGATATTAACCCTTCATCAGAAACATGTTTTAATATTTTCTCCCTTTCTGTAGGTTGCCTTTTCAGTTTCTTGATTGTTTCCTTTGCTGTGCAGAGGTTCTTACGTTTGATGTAGTTCTACTAGTTTATTTTAGCTTTTGTTGCCTGTGCTTTTGGTGTCTTGTCCAAGAATCATTGCCAAGAACCATGTCAAGGAGCTTCTTCCCTATGTTTTTTTCAGGGGTTTTAATGTATCAGGTCTTATGTATAAGTCTTTGATCTATTTCAAGTTAATTGTTGTGAGTGGTATAAGATCAGGGTCCAGTTTTATTCTTTTGCATGTGGATATCCAGTTTCCCCAACACCAGTTACTGCAGAGACTGTCCTTTTCCCATTGTGTATTATTGGCACCCTCTCAAAACTCAGTTGACTACGTAAGTGTGGGTTTATGTCTGGGCTCTTTGTTCCACTTGATCACAGCTATTTTTATCACACATAAGTCTCCCTTTCCCTGAAATTAATATTCACTTAATGTAACTTAATTGGTTCTTTATTCATTATTCCAGAAACCATTTATGAATATTTATTATGTGTCCTAATGTGTGCCAGAAGCTGAGGATTCTAAGAAGAATGAGATATATATTTATAACTCCTTATAAGGAGAAACTCTTAGAATTATGTAGGGCATTAAAACAAACACATAATTTTTGTATCATTTCAAGTCCTACAATAGAGATGTAAACAAACTCCTGTTTTGTTTTCCTCAGGATTTTTTTCTGGTCAAAAAAAAAAAGAAAGAAAAAGTGGGACTTCCAAACTTAAGATAACTGTTTTTTACATTGAGTGATTTAACCTATTTTCATTTATTGTTGTTTGGTTTTAGTCCTTCCATCCCACGGTATATTTATTTGTACTTTTTCTTGTTGGTTGTTCATTACATGTTTTATTCTGTTTTGTTTTTTCAACACTGAGCTTACGATGCAATATTCTGTTTTAACATAAGGTACCTAAATTTTATCATCTCTCTCCACCTTACGTCTTCATAAACTTATGTTACTTTACTTCTCATTCAGTGTACTCTCCCTCTTCAGATATTTAAGGAATCTCAGCCTTGGTACTCATGATATGTATCTGCATCAAGAGATAAAAAGATTTTATTTACATGTTCTTTATTAGCAGCATAAGAAAATGTCACAGCTTCATATCTCTCCTTTCAGAAGGTATAAATTATTTTGTTGCAAACTTCTACAGCTGCTGGCTGTCACTTTACTAGCATCTTGTTATTGCTGCTTTTATGAATTCATTCACCATTTCATATATGCCATTTTCCTCCTCGTTTGCATTCTGATTTTTTTGGTTTTGTTTTTTGCTATGTCATGATTCAGTAAAGTGTGTAAGGTGCATTCATTGTAACTGTATACTGATTTTTTTTTTTTTTTTTTTGCGGTACGCGGGCCTCTCTCTGCTGTGGCCTCTCCCGTTGCAGAGCACAGGCTCCGGACGCGCAGACTCAGCGGCCATGGCTCACGGGCCCAGCTGCTCCGCGGCATGTGGGATGTTTCCGGGTCACGAACCCGTGTCCCCTGCATCGGCAGGGGGACTCTCAACCACTGCGCCACCAGGGAAGCCCTGTATACTGCTTTTTAAAAAATAACAACAACAACACATATATGTCCTAGTAACTACCAACTAGCTCAAGATATTTAATATTTCCATCACCCCTTCAGGTTCCTTTCCAATCTTTAACAACTTCCCTTCCCTTATGTGGCACTGTTCTATCATTATTTGTTAATGTTGCCTGTTATTGAAACTTAGATGTATAGAATTAGTGTGTACACTTTTATATAAGGCTTTTTTCATTCAATATATGTTAGATTCACCCATGTTGCTGCCTGTAGTTTATTCCTTGTATTACTGCATAGTGTTCCACTACATGAAAATACTACAATTTACTTACCCATTCTCCTTTGGAGAGGATTTTTTTCTTTTTATATCTAGTAGCTTTTTAGTTATAAAATTTTGTATTTTTTTAGTTTTTACTCTAGATGTTACAGTTTGTGTTTGTGATGTTGTTATATGTAATGAATATTTATTTGGGTGTTCCTCCAGGATTCCTTAACTTAGCTCCTAAAACTCTAATAATATCCCTAAGAGCTGTAAGGGCATCTGTTGTTATAATATTTAGTTTTTGTTCCCAGTTCCTGAAGTAGCTTCAGAGAAATTAAGGTAGAATTGGTGTCTTTTGCTGTTCATAACAAGCTGCTTTCAACCACACCTGAGTTTGTGTTAATGAGGTGACTTTTGGAATGCCTCTAAGAATGAGATACGGGTACCAGGAACACTAACCATGTGATTAGAGGGTTGGAACTCTCTGAGGAGGGGTGAGGGGCTGGAGGCTGAATTAGTTGCTAATGACCTGTGCTTTAATCAATCATGACTATATAATGAAACCTCCATTAAAATCTTTGAATTTATGGGATTCAGAGAGCTTCCAGGTTGTTGAACATGAGGGTGGCGAGCTCTGAGAGGGCATGGAAGTTCTGTATCCTTTTACCCATTCTTGCTTTGTGTATCTCTTCCTTCTGGGTGTTCCTGAGTTGTATCCTTTTATAATAAACCATTAATCTAGTAAGTAAATCATTTTTCTGTCTTCTGTGAGCCACTCTATCAAATTATTGAACCAAAAGAGGAGGACGTGGGAACCTTGATTTATATCCATTGGTGAGATGTACACGTGACAATCTGCATTTTCAGTTCGTGTCTGAAGTGGGAGTGGTGTTGTGGGACTGAGCCTGGGATCTGATGCTATAGTGTCAGAGTTGAGTTAATTCCTTGGAGTGGGAAAAACTCCCACAAATTTGGTGACCTGAGGAGAGTAAAACAGAGGAATTGAGCTTTTCCTCTACAGTTTTCTTATTTTTGCCTATGTGCTTTTACCACTCGACAGACAATACAAGAATCTTAAAACAGTTTAAGTATCCTTTTACTAGTGTTTTGCTGTATTTTACTTTTGTGTTTGTCACAGATTCCAGAAGATGTTACTTGTTGCTTTAAAGTCCATTTTCAGTTTTATTTATTACTTCCCGAAGCTTTGTGCTTCCATCAGGTATCATTTTCCATAACTGTAGTATTTCTTGTCTGTGTGTACTGTTGATAACTTTTTCAACCCTTATGTGGAAAATATATTCATATCAGAAGAATATTTTTGCTGGATTTGGAATTTTCTAGTGACATTTTTCCTAGCTGCTTAAATTGACATTCCATTTTGTTTTCTTATTTGCAAATGGCCTATTCAAATTTTTACGCAGTGTCTTCTCATTTTCATAGTTTCTGTTGAAGGGTTTGCTGTCAGTTTAGTTACCAAGATGACTTGCCTTTTTTCCCCCTCATTAATTTATAAAATGTCTTTATTAGGGATAGGACTTCTTTGTCAGGTATATGTATTCCAAATGCCTTCTCCCACTCTGTGTGTTGAATTTTTATTCTCTTTCTGTCTTTTGATAAGGGTAGGTTCTTAATATTATAGTATTATTATATAATTTGTGTCCCGTTTAAGAAATCTTTGCCTATTCTGAGGTCATGAAGGTATTTCTTATGGCATTTTCTAAAATTTTTATTGTTTTACTTTTCAAGTTTAGATCTATATACCGTCTAAAATACATTTCTCTTTACACTTAAGGTAGTAATAAATGTTCTTTATATCAGTAACTAAACGAGCATCATTTATTGAAATGATTGTCCTTCTGTTACTCTTGTCATAAATCAAGTGACATATACGTGTGGGTCTGTTTTTGGCCTCTTCTTCCATTCTGTTGATATGAAAATTCTTATGCTGGTATCATACTGTTTTAATTATGGTATATTGATAATTATACATGATAAATGATACTCTTTCTGGCTTTTTTTTCAAGATTGTTTTGTCGATTTTCACATATTTCACAATTAGCTTGTCTGGGATTTTGTTTGAAATTGCTATGAATTTGTACATCAGCATGGAGAGAATTGATATATTTTATAATATATTTTATAATATTGAGCCTGCCTATCCACGAATTTGTTACATTCCTCCATTTATTTCGGTCTTATTTTCCTTCATTTTATTTTTTGTAAAGATTTTCGTATTTTTCTTGCTATTGTGAGTTGTACCTTTAAAAAATTTAATTTTCTGAAATTTGCTATACTGAACTTGTATCTAATTTCTAAAACTTTTATTTTGGATACTTTTATTTGGATTTTCTGTGTACTTGATTGTTATACTATATTACTCAAAGAACTTCAGAAAAATGTTGAATAAAATTGGAGATAGTAGGTGTCTTTATCTTGCTCCTAATTTTAAGTGGGACACTCCATATTTTACCATTAAGTGTGATACTTGCTGGAGGTATTTGTAAAAATCCTTTATCACATTGAGAAAATTCCTTTCTATTTCTAGTTTGCCAAGAGGTTTTTTTTTTTTTTTAATCCTGCTTTTCTGTATTTACTGAGTTGGTCATATCATCATCTCTTAGGTTTAAAAACTATTTTTTCTTGTAATTCTACCTTTCAGAAAATTCCGTCGTGGCCTTCATGACCTGTTCTTTTTCTGTAAGCTAGTTAAAAAGTGATTTTTCCTCAGCTTCCAATCTTTTTTATTTTCACTCTTAATTTTCTGAGAGCCTTCTGATTCATTCTTGATGACTTCAGACACTACTAAACTATTAATGTCTACCAAGTCCTTATTTTCATTCTACATCTCCAGTATTATGCTTCAGATTTATTATAGTTGAGACATATCTTGCTAAAGTACAGTGCCCAATCTATTTTCTTCTAATATTGCTGGCTTGCTTTGTGACTCTAGTATCTGTACAGCTGTTCATGCATATAACCTGAGAAAACATTTCCTTTTCTGTCCGTGAATTGCTGATCACATTCTGTTGCTGTCTATCTCCTTTTTTTTTTTTTTGCAGTACGCGGGCCTCTCACTGTTGTGGCCTCTCCCGTTGCAGAGCACAGGTTCTGGACGCGCAGGCTCAGCAGCCATGGCTCACGGGCCTAACCGCCCTGCGGCAAGTGGGATCTTCCCGGATCGGGGCATGACCCATGTCCCCTGCATCGGCAGGCGGACTCTCAACCACTGTGCCACCAGGGAAGCCCTCTATCTCCTTTTATCAATGCTCTATTTGCATCCCAGTTTCTACTTTAGTAGTTTATGTAAATGGTGTTGTTTTGTCCTTTAGCTTTCCCTTCCCTTTTTTAAAAAAGAGAATTGGTTCTGATATAAAAACCTGGTCACATACTTTCAGTATATCCTTGAATCTCTTCTTTGACTCCTCTTTCTCTGCAGCAGTGATCCCTCAAGTAGAGGCATGAATTCTGGATGATATCAAAAACAATACAATTGAATATCTTCTCTTATATGTTCTACAGACATTTCAAGTTCAGTAGGTCCAAAATCTTTCCTGTCTTATTTTCTACACATCCTAATTATTGTCTCTGAATTGAAGGATTGGAACCTAGAATATGTATTGTAGTGAAATAAAATATTAGACTTTTTTTACATTTTAAGTCTAAGAATAGAGCTAAAGTTCATAATAAATTTATTGTTAGTTTATTTCTATAATTTATAAATATAAACTTCTCTAGTGTTCAAAAATATTATTTAACGTGGAAAGTTATCACATACTTTGGAGACTATTGGTCTGAAGTTACTCTGTAATCTGTTCCTTGAATACATCCATGGCCCTTTTTCTTATCTCAACTCTTCCTCTGCTGTTTGCCTTTTTGCTCATTTCCTGAAGATGTTAGAGGGCCGCTGCCTTTGCCTGTGCCCTGGCCTTGTGTTCATGAAGAACACAGTGTTACTCTTTATCCAACAGCTGTTCTTCCTCAGTGAAGCTCAAAATAGAACTAGTTTTGCTTCTCATTTAATATATTATGTGTGTACTTTAACAATAGTGCTTGTAACATATTACTGCAAGTTTTCTTACCAGATTATATGCTTCTTGAATACAGGATGATTTTTAGTAATCTTAGTATTTCCAAGGACTAGCATAGTTCCAGATCCATTGTGCGGGCTTGATAATTAATGCAATGGCAGAATATTTCTACTATGATTTCTCTTCCTCTCCCAGAGTATAAAGCAAAAGAAACATTCTGCAAACCAATTTGGTAATCTGTAAACAGTAATCATGGTAAGGATTTGTTTCCATACATCTTCTTCCATGTCACCTTAATTCTGAACATTTCAGATTGAACAGAAATTCCAGGGATCGGTATCATTTACGGATGTGACTGTGGGCTTCACCCAAGAGGAGTGGCAGCACCTGGACCCAACTCAGAGGTCCCTTTACAGAGATGTGATGCTGGAGAACTACAGTAACCTTGTCTCAGTGGGTAAGGTCTGTTTATTATGTAATTCTAAATGTCATTTAAAAATTTTCTTTTAAACCCTAATCCTCAATTAGGGTTAGATTAAATTATTAGATCCTCATGGTGGGATTAATGCACTTACAAAAACAGGAGGAGAAAAGGGATCTTTCTGCGTTCTCCACCATGTGAGGACACAGCAAAAAGATAGCTATCTGCAAACCGGGAAGAGAGGCCTCACCAGATTCTGACCATGCTGGCACCTTGACCTCAGACTTCTCAGCCTCCAGACTGTGAGAAATAAATTTCTGTTGTTTAAGCCTCCTGGTCTGTGGTATTCTGTTATAACAGCCCGAACTGACTAAGGCATCAAGTAGTAATAAATGCCTGAGAATCTTAAATCAGACCCTCATCCTGGCCACAAATTTATAATGGAAAAAAATGCTTTTAACTAAGAAACACATGGACATTCTGTAGAGTTTAATGATATTTAAGATTGGAAGTCAGGAGTCAATGTTTATTGGTCACTTTTGGGCACCAGGAAGACATTTGTATTTACTTCTCCAAGGAAATGTTCAGTGGTACTTTCATTGACCAGCTCTAGAAGCTTCCTCCTCTTCCAGAGGCCCTGAAGTCTAGGCCACCCGGTCCAAGTCCTAAATTATTTCATTTTGACAGGGTATTGTGTTACCAAACCAGAGGTGATCTTCAGGCTGGAGCAAGGAGAGGAGCCATGGATACTGGAGGAAGAATTCCCAAGACAGAGCTTCCCAGGTGAGTTAATGTGTACTGAACAAATGAACATCAGGGAATTTATTAGTCCAGAGGTTGACAACTTTAAAATGTTTTTTGAAGAATATCACATTAGAGAGTCTAATCCTTATAAGTGACTTAAAATACTGATATTTTGAATCACACCTCCAGATACCACTGTTACAAAAAATGTTCTCCTTTTGATTCACTTTTTGAATATTCATCATTCTTAAATTTGTCAGTAGTCCAGTTTTTGCCCATCTCATCTTTACTCTTGTTTTTCTTGGTTACTCTATGATTCTCAAAGCAATTTCAGTTGCCTGCCTTACTACCTCCATTGCTCTGCATTCCTGTTGTTATTGGCCATTTTTTGACTTAAATAATTTTTGAGTACCTGCTATACTGTAAGAGCTGAGTGTAGTGTGAAAAAAATAATGTGTCTTAATGAGTTTATAGAAGTAGTGTTGTTAATGGCCACAGGTATGTGAAAAGATGCTCAACATCACTAATCATTAGGGAAATGCACATCAAAACCACAATGAGATATCACATCACACCAGTTAGAATGGTTAGCATCAAGAAAACAAGAGTTAAGATGTGTTGGCAAGGCTGTGGAGAAAAGCGAACCCTTGTACACCATTGGTTAAGATGTAAATTGGTTCAGCCAGTTTGGAAAACAGTATGCAGGTTCTGCAAAAAATTAGAAATAGAACTAGAATATGACCCAGTATTTATGCTTCTCGGTTGTATACCCCCCCAAAATGAAAACAGGATATTGAAGAGATATATGCATTCTGATGTTTATTGCAGCATTATTCACAGTAGCCAGGGTATGGAAACAATCTTAGTGCCCATCAACAGATGAATGGATAAAAAAGATGTGATGTGTACAATATGTATACACAGTGGAATATTATCTAGCCACAAGAAAAGGCGGTCATCCTGCCATTTGCAATACGGATGGGCTTTGAACACATTATGCTAAGTGAGATAAGTCAGATAGAGAAAGACAGGTTACTATATGATATTACTTATATGTGGAGTCTGAAAAAGCCTAACTCTTAAAAACAAGAGAGTGACGTGGTGGTTACCAGAGGATGAAAGATGAGGAAATAGGACATGCTATTTAAGGGTACCAACTTGTAATCAGTAAATAAGCCTTAGAGAGCTAATGAACAGTATAGTGAATAGAGGCAACAGTATGGTATTATAATCATCAAATTTGCTAAGAGACTAGAACTTAAAGAGACTAGAACTTAATTCTTCTAACTACTAAAAAGAAATGATAATTATGTAACATGATAGTTGTGCTAATTATTGCTACAGTGGCAGTCACAGTATAGCTTATAAATTTGTCAAGGTAACGTTGTACACCTTAAATTTATAAAGTTATATGTCAAATATATTTTAATTTTTAAAAAAGTAGTGTTTTGATTTACATTTCCCTGATGATTAAGGATGTAGAGCATCTTTTCATGTACTCTGTGGCCATCTGCATGTCTTCTTTGGAAAAATGTCTATTCATATCCTCTGCTCATTTTTAAATCAGATTTTTTTTTTTGTTATTGTATGAGTTCTCTATGTATTTTAGATATTAACCCTTTATCAGATACATAGTTGTAAATATTTTCTCCTATCAGTAGGTTGCTTTTTTCATTTTGTTGATGGTTTCCTTTTATGTGCTAAAGCTTTGAAGTTTGATGTAGTCCCACGTGTTTATTGTGCTTTTGTTGACTTTGCTTTTGGTTTCAAATCCAAAAAAAAAAAAAATCATTGCCAAGACCACTATCAAGGAGCTTATTACTGCCTATGTTTTCTTCTAGGAGTTTTATGTTTTATGTTCCCATCTTTAATTCATTTTGAGTTAGTTTTGCATGTGGCTATACAGTTTTCCCAACACCATTTATGGAAGAGACTGTCCTCTCCATGTTGTATATTCTTGGATCCTTTGTCTTAAGTTAATTGATTATGTATGCATGGGTTTATTTGGGGGCTCTCCGTTCTGTTCCATTGATCTATGTCTGTTTTTATGCCAGTACCATGCTGTTTGATTATTATAGCTTTGTAGTATAGATTGAAATCAGGAAGTGTGATACTTCCAGCTTTCTTCTTTGTTCTCAAGATTGCTTTGGCTATTAGTCTTTTGTGGGTCCATACAAATTTTAGGATTGTTTGTTCTACTTCTTTGAAAAATGCTGTTGAAATTTTGATAGGGATTGCTTTGAATCTGTAGATTACATTGGGTCATATGAACATATTAATAATATAATTCTCTCAGTCCATGAGCATGGAATAACTTTCCGTTTATTTGTGTCTTCTTCAGTTTCTTTTATCAGTGTCTTATAGTTTTCAATATGCAGGTCTTTTATCTACTTGGTTAAATTTATTTTTAGGTATTTCATTCTCTTTGATGCAGTTTTAAATGGGATTGTTTTCTTACTTTCTCTTTCTGATAGTTTGTATTAATCTATAGAAAAAACAGATTTTTGTATGTTGATTTTGTATCCTCCAACTTTACTGAATTCATTTATTAGTTCTAAAAGTTTTTTGATGGAGTCTTTGGTGTTTTCTATGTGTAATATCATGTTATCTGTAAATAATGACAGTTTACTTCTTCCTTCCTGATTTCGATGGCTTCTTTTTTTAATTAATTAATTTGGTTGTACCAGGTCTTAGTTGTGGCAGGCAGGCTCCTTAGTTGCAGCTTGCCAGCTCCTTAGTTGTAGCACGCGGGCTCTGTAGTTGTGACATGCAAACTCTTAGTTGTGGAATGCATGTGAGATGTAGTTCCCTGACCAGGGACTGAACCCAGGCCGCCTGCCTTGGGAGCACGGAGTCTTATCTTCTCTGGTGGGGAAGTCCCTGGATGGCTTTTATTACATTTTCTTGCCTACGTCCTCTGACTAGGACTTCCAATACCATGTTGAATAGAAGTGTCAAGAATGGGCATCCTTGTCTTGTTCCTGATCTTACAGAAAAATCTTTCCGCTTTTTACCATTGAGTATGATTTTAGCAGTGGTCCTGTCATACATGGCCTGTATTATGTTGAGGTACATTTCCTCACTACCCACTTTGTTGAGAGTTTTGATCACGAATGAGTGTTGAATTTTGTCAGATGCTTTTTTTTTTCCATTTATTGAGATGATCATTGATTTTTATCCTTTCCTAATATGATGTATATCACATTGATTTCCAGATGTTGACTCATCCTTTCATTCCTGGAATAAATTCCACTTCATCGTGGTGTATGCTGCCTCTATTGGATTGTTGAATTTGATTTGCTAATATTTTGTTGAGAATTTTTGTGTCTGTCTTCATCAGGGATATTAGCTTGTAATTTTCTTTTCTTTCAGTGTCTTTGTCAAGTTTTAGTAACAGGGTCACGCTGGCCTTCTAAAATGAATTTGGAAGTGTCCCTCCCTATTAATTTTTTGGAAGAGTTTGAGAAAGATTGGTAATAATTCTTTAAGTGTTTGTTAGAATACACCAGTGAAGCTGTCTGGTCCTAGGCTTTTGTTTGCTGGGAGTTTTTTTGATTATTGATTCAAACTTCTTACTAGTAATTGGCCTGTTAAGATTTTTAATTTCTCCCTGATTCAGTGTTGGTAGGTTGTATATTTCTAGGAATTTATTCCTTCTAGTTGTGAAATTTATTGTGGTATAGTTTTTTATAGTAGTCTCTTACCCTTTGTATTTCTGAGGTGTCACTTGTAACATCTTCTTTTTTGTTTTTGGTATTATTTATTTGAGTCTTCTTTTTCTCACCGTGAGACTGTCTAAAGGTTTCTCAATTTTGTTTATCTTTTCAAAGAACCAACTCTTAGTTTCATTGATCTTTTCTACTGTAATTTTATTCCCTATTTCATTTTTATCTGCTTTAGTCTTTGTTATTTCCTCTTCTACTAATTTGGGCTTCATTTCTCCCTCTTTTTCTAGTTCTTTGAGTTGGAAAGTTAGGTTGTTTATTTGAGAGTTTTCTTATTTCTTGATGTAAGCATTGTCATTATGAATTTCCTGCTTAAAACTGCTTTCACTTCATCCTGTGAGTTTTGGTCTGTTGTGTTTACATTTTCATTTGTCTCAAGATAGTTTTTTTTCTCCTTTGAAAGTTTTTTTTCTCCTTTGAATTCTTCTTTGACTCATTGGTGTTCACTGGCATTTTGTTTGGTCTCCAAATATATGTGAACTTTCCAACTTTCTTCTTGTAATTGGTTTTTTTCATTCTATATCATTGTGGTTGGAAAAGATGCTTGATATGATTTCAGTCTTCTTGAATTTGTTAAGACATATTTTGTGGGCTAACACATCTATCCTGGAGAATGTTCCTTGTACATTTGAGAAGAATGTGTATTCTGTTGCTTTGGGGTGGAATGTTTTGTGTATATCTATTAATTAACCTGGTCTGATATGTTGATTAAGTCCAGTGTTTCCATATGGATTTTCTGTCTGGATTATCCATTGACAAAAGTGGGATATTATCCCTACTCTTATTGTATTGCCATCAGTTTCTCTCTTTAGGTCTCTTAATATTTCCTTTATATTTAGGTGCTGCTGTGTTGCGTGCATAAATATTTACAAACATTATATCCTCTTTGGGGTTGAATCCTTGTGATCTGTGTTGGTTTCTATGCATTAGATAAAATAGCCTCTCTCCTCTCTTGAAGGAGTAGTCTCATGTAAGAGATATGTTTTACTCTTCAACTCTGCCCTAGCTCTTGGTTGTCCTTTAAAACTTTCCTATTGTCTAAACAGCCTAATTTATTTTTAGTGGCTCCCAATATGTGAGGGTGTTCCAAGACCTATCAGTGTCCCAAAGCAGAGGATCTCACTCAGAATCTAGATTGCGGCTGATTGGAGGCCAGACCCTCAGGCAGTACCTTTTAAAGAGTGCAGATATATAATTCTGTGGGACCACAGGTATAAGCCTTGCTAGCCACCAGAGCCAGGTGATGTTAGAGGTGTCTCTAAGATTGTAGCAGTTGCAGCAGTCAGGGTACAAGACTAGTGTGGACGTTCCTTTCTGGAAGATACCCATGAGCTGGAGTGAGGCACAGGGAGAGTGCAGAGAAGTCACCCTCCAGGTGGAGTGAGTTAGGAGAGCACAGAGTTGCCACTCATTTACTGTTTTCAAATGATAAACCTACCTTGCTTTAGAGGGGTAAGTTCCACGTGGTCATCCTTTATAATCCTTTTTATACGTTACTGGATAAAATTTGATAGTGTTTTGTTGAGGATTTGTGGGTCTTCAATACTCATAATATGTTGATCTTAGTATTCTTGGATATTGATCTGTAGTTTTATCTTCTGATGTTTGATTTTGGTACCAGGGTAATATTGGGCTCATAGAATGAGTTAGGAAGTGATCTTTTCCATTTTTTTGAATAATCAATATTAATTATTTTCTAAGTGTTTGGTAAAATTCACCAGTGAAACCATCTGAACCTGAGCCCTTTTATGGGAAGTTTTAAAATGACTAATTCAGTATTTTTACTTGTTATAGGTTTTTCCAAATTTTTCTGTTTATTCTTGAGTCACTTTCTGTATTTTTTCCTAATTTCAGGAATGTTTGCCTTTCATTAAAGTTATCTAATTTGTTGGCATATAATTGTTCATAACATTTCTTTACAATTATTTTTGGTTTTGTAATGTATAAAATATTACAATTTTGTAATGTTAGTGTATTATATCCCTAGTGTATATACCATCTTTCATCTGTAATTAGTAATTTGAATCTTCTCTGTCAATCTAACTAGGGATTTGTCAGTTCTGTTAATCCTTTCAAAGAATTATCTATTTTCTTTCTACTCTCTGTTTCATTAATTTTTACTCTAATCTCATTTCCCTCCTTCTGCTTGCCTTGAGTTTGTATTGCTTTTTCCTCCCCCTGTTTTTCTAAGGTAGAGGGTTATGTTATTGATTTGAGATCATTCTCCTTCAATAGTGTTATTTGCAGGTATAAATTGCCCTATAAGTACTGGTTTACATGTGTCTCATAATCTTGGTATGTTTTGTCTTCATTTTTACTCATCTCAAAGTATTTTTCTAATTTCCCTTGTTTACTGCTTTTTTGACTCTTTTATGTAGGGATGTGTTATTTAATTTGCTCCTATTTGTGAATTTTCAAAATTCCTTTGTATTATTGATTTGTAATTTCCTTCCATCATGCTGGCAGAATCTTTTTACATCTATTCTGGGGAATGTTTCATGTGTACTTTTGAAGAATGTGTATTCTGCGACTTTGGGGTGGAGTTTTGTATTTATGAATGTTAGATCTGGTTGCTTTATAGTGCTATTCGTGCCTTCTTTTTTGTTTGTTTGTTTTTTCTTCATATTCTGCCCAGTTATTTTATGCATTACTGAAAGTGGGATTTAAACTCTCTAATTATTATTGTTGATGTGTGTGTTTCACCTTTCAATTCTGTATGCACTTCATGCATTTTGAGACTGTGTTGTTAGCAGCATATATGTGCTTAGATTTATGTCTCCTTTATCTGTTAACTTTTTATCATTATATAGTGCTCCTACTTATCTCTAGTAACATCTTATCTTTTTTGGTAAAGTGTATTTTGTCTGGTATTAGCATAGCCACTCTAGCCTTATAGATGTTGTATACTTGTTATATGTTTTTTTGTTTTTAAAATTTTCGATCTATTTGTAGCTTTGAATATAAAGAGTATCTCTTGTAGACAGCATGTGTTTGGATTCTCACATTTTATTCAACCTGACAATTGCTGTCTTTTTACTGGATTTTTCAGTGCATTCCAAATTTGTTATTATTCATATAGTTGGATTTACACCTGCCGTTTTACTTTTTGGTGTTTACATGTGCCTTTTTGAGCCTGTGTTCTTTTTATTACTGCCTTCTTTTTCATCAAGTGGGTATATTTTAGTATAGCATGTTGATTCCTTTAATGATAATTTTACTTAAAAAATTATTTTCCTAGTGGTTGCTGTAGGATTTACTTAATAAATTCTTACCTTTTCAGAATGACTTCAGGTTTATACTACCTTACCTCCAGTGAGGTATAGAAATGTTACTCATGTATAGCTCTATATTTTCTTTTCTCTTTTTGTGTTATTACTTCTGTACATAGTACATCTGAATATGCTTAAATCCCAACAATACATTGTTGTACTTATTACTTTATATAATTTGAAGTTTCTTAAAGGGACTGAGACAAGAATGGATAGCAAGTATGTATTTATGGTCTGTTACATTAACTTGCTTGTTCACCATTTCTGCTTCATTTGTTCCTGTGGATTCACATTACCATCCAGGGTCATTTCCTTACTCCAACATGGCTTTGTCCCTCTGCCTCATTTTGCTTTATCGTCAAATATGTTACATTTTTATATGCTACAGGCCCAGCACTACAATACAATTACATACATGCTGACTTATTCACTGCCTTGGTAAAATTGTTAGGGGAAGAAATTTGCCTTTATACCGTCCTTTAAAATTACGTAATTACTTTTACCTACAACATTGTGGATTTGAACCAGTGACTAGGATCACTTGCTTACAGTCTGAAGAATTTATTTCTTGTAAGGCTGGTCTAGTAGCAGTGGGTTCTTGTTTGGTTTTTTGTTTTTGCTTTCTTTTAGTTTTTTAATCTGTGGATTTATTTCATCTTCAGTTTTCAATATTTCTGCTATTTTGGTTGGCAGATTTTTTTACCCCAGCACACTGAATATGTCATCCCACTTCCTGGATGGACTTTGTTGTTTCTGATGAGAAGTCAGGTGTTAATCTTATTGGAGTTCCTTGTATGTTAATAGTTGAATTTCTCTTGATGCTTATGAAGTTTTGTATTTGTTTTTTAAGTATTTTTTACCTGCTGCTTCTTGGCGTGGATCTCTGTGTTTACCCATTTGGAGTTTATCTTGTTGAATTTGCAGATTAATATTTTTTTTTACGTTTGCAAGATTTTTGCCATCATTTAATTGAATACTTTTTCTGCGCCTTGCTCTTTTTCTCTTCTTCTGGTACTCCCATTATGAATGTTAATGTAGTTAACAGTGTCCTTCATTTACCTGAGGCTTTTGTTCATTCTCTTTTCTCTCTGTTCTTTAGATTGCATTTTGTTGATTGATCTATCATCAGGTTTACTAATTCTTCTTCCTGTAAGCTTCAATCTACTTTAGAGCCCTTCCAGTGAATTTCTGTTGCAGTTATTATAAATTTCAAATCTAGAATTTTAATTTTGTTCTCTCTCTTTATTCTTACTCTCTATGTGACGAGGTGTCTTCATACCAATATTTACTTCCTTAGGCTTGGTGGTTTTTTGAACATATTTATAATAGCTGTTTTGAGGTCTGCTAAGTCCAGTATCTGCATCCTCTCTCAAGCGGTTTCCATTCTTTCTAGTTCTGCTATTTTTCCACTATATGTGGAATTTTCCTCTTTCTTTGTATGTCTTGTAATTAAAAAAAAATACTTTAGATAATATTTTGTACCTACCCTCATGGTGATTCCTTCTTTCTCTGCAGAGCTTGTTATTTTTGCTTACTTATCAATATTTGTTTAGTGACTTGGCTGGACTATCTGAGTGAAATCTTTTTCTCCCACAGTGTGCTGTCTCTGATGTCACTTGTCACAGAGCTCTGCCTTGGGCATATACACTGTTCTTAGAATGACAATGATGTTAACAGAGTGCTCATTGAGTGTCTCAGTGATGGTTAATTTTACATGTCAACTTGAGTGGCTGAAAGGATGCCTAGGTAGCTGCTAAAACATTATTTCTAGATGTATCTTGGAGGGTGTTTCTGGAAGCATTAGCATTTGATTCACTAGACTTGAGTAAAGAGATCCACCCTCACCAACGTGGGCATCATCCAGTCTTTTGGGGCCCAAATGGAACAAAAAGACAGTTGAAGGGCACATTGTTTCTTTTTGAGCTGGGATGTCCATCTTCTCCTGCTCTCAGACATCAGAGCTCCTGGTTCTTGGTCTTCAGACTCTGAGAGTTATACCAGCAGCCCCTTAGTTCTCAGGCGTTTGACCTCAACTGGGAGTTATACTATGGGCTCCCCTAGTTCTCAGACCTTTGGACTAGGGAATTATCACTGGCTTCCCTGGTTCTCTACCTTGCAGACAGCAGATTTGAGACTTCTTGGCCTTAACTGCATAAACTAATTTCTTTTAACAAACCTCTCTTTCTCTCTCTGTATCTATCTGTAGATAGATATATACATGTATGTATATATCTATATGTATCTCCTATTGGTTCTCTTTCTCTGCAGAATCCTGATTAATATCTCTTTCTCTGATCTCTTTGTTAACTTGTCTGCCTCTGTTGGTATCACACCTTGCATTTAGCCTCCTCTGCTAATTGTTGTGTTTTGGTTTTTTTCCTGTCCCTTTCTTTTTTTCTTGGAGTATAATTGCTTTACAATGTTGTGTTAGTTTCTGCTGTACAGTGACGTGAATCAGCTATATGTATACGTGTATCCCCTTCCTCTTGGAACTCCCTCCCTCCACCCCCAATCCCACCCATCTAGGTTGTCACAGAGCACCAAGCTGAGCTCCCTGTGCTATACAGCAGGTTCCCACTAGCTATCTGTTTTACACATAGTAGTGCATTTATGTCAAACCTAATCTCCCAATTCATCCCACCCTCCCCTTCTCCCCGTGTCCACACGTCCGTTCTCTACATCTACGTTTCTATTCCTGCCCTGCAACTAGGTTCATCTGTACCATTTTTCTAGATTCCACATATATATGTTAATATACGATATTTGTTTTTCTGACTTACTTCACTCTGTATGACAGATTCTAGGTCCATCCACATATCTACAAATGACCCAATTTCATTTCTTTTTATTAGCCTCTACTAATTAACTGATTGCTCTGCTGTTTCCAACAATGTCCTGCATCATATATTGCTGTACAGATTGGTCCAATTAAATTTGAGCCCCTTTCAGATGGTAGTCTTTGATGTTGCCCTTCATGTCACCATTTAGGAAATCACCTCCCAGAAAATATAAGAAAATTATTACTGTAGGAAATCTGGGTGTATGAGTGTATTTACATGAGTGTTTTTTGGTAGATAGGAACAAATCCAATAGCTTTAGATGCCTCTTCTTACTTGTCTGTCTCCCTTGTTCCTTCTGGTATATTTTTAGTTGGTCTGTGGCTTAGCTTTTTGCTCTCATGGAGCTACTTGCCTCTTAATTACTTATCACTGAAATTTCATTGTTTTCAGTGGTGACCTTAGGCTTGAACTTACCTACACTCTGTTCCACACAAAGTGAATTTTCTTGAGAAGAGCTTCTGAGTTCTCTCTTCTTATGGCCTGCCTCTATCTCTGGGTGAAAGCAGTGCACCATTGCACTGGAGCCAGGAGCTGGGACAGTGTTCTGCTTTTCTCAAAGTGACAGTGTGTTTTACGATCAGTAGGAAATGTGTGTATGTTTCTGATAGCTTGTTTTAAACATACATGGAATACCTTTATATAAAAAATATAAAATGTTACTGAAAAACTTAAAGAAGCTTCATATTTGTGAATATGTGTATCTGGCTGATCACTGGAAGGGCCAACATCATAAAGATGTATTCCTCTCTAAATTCATGTATCTATTCAATTAATTCTAATTGGAGTTCCTATGAACTTTGTTGTGTTTGTTTTTGTTTTCAAGAAGTCCAGTTACCCCTTAAAAAATTAGAACCCAGAAAATGATTGAGATATATAATAAGCCTGTGGTAATTTGGTTTGTTGGTTTGGTTCAAGGAGAGCCCAGAAGATGACCTCTCCATGTATGGGAACTTGATCTTTGGATAGATCTGGCACTGCAAATCATTGTCAAAAGATAGGATAGTTTTCTAAATTGCAGTTAATGCATGTAGTGTGTTACTTACATGTATCATTACTGTGTCTCTCCACTGGGATGTAAGGTTCATGAAAGCAGAGAGTTTGCCTGTTTTCTTTTCAGCTATGTCTCCACTTCCTAGAATAATACACATAGCAAATACTCAAAAATGTGATGAATGTTAGCCTCTTATAAGTTAATATAAAAATACAGCTCAATTTTTTAAAAATGGTCATAAGGCAAAGATGCAAAGCTTCATTGGTAATAGAGAAATGCATAATAAGGCTAGAATTAAATACCAGTTTATATCTATTTAAATAAAAAGAATTATAGAGTCTAACAATACCAAATATTGTTTATAGTGCAGAGAAATGAATGTTTTTATTCAGTGCTATGGCCAGATCACGTCAGAAAACAATTTATTACCTTTTATAGTTGAATATACACATTCCCTTTGATCTAGTTTTATACTTATATCCTTGAGATACACTTTTATATCTCAAACTGTGATGAGGAACTGGTGTTTCTGTTTTCTTTAAAAATTTAAATTATATTATTGATAAATATTTTCATAAAACATAAAAGATACAGAGCAAAGACATACAAAATATAGGCTTTGCTTTTTTTATTACAGGCATACCTTGGATATATTGTGGGTTTGGTTCCACTAAAGCGATATATCCCAGTAAAGTGAGTCATAACAATCTTTTGGTTTCCCAGTGCATATAAAAGTTTTATTTATACTATACTGTAGACTGTTAAGTGTGCAATAGCATTATGTCTAAAAAAAGCCAATATATGTATCTTAATTTAAAAATATTTTATTGCTAAAAAATGCTGACCATTATGTGAGCCTTCAGTGAGTTATAATCTTTTTGCTGGTGGCAGGTTTGAAATATTGTAAGAATTACCAGATGTGACACAGAGACATGAAGTGAGCAAATGCTGTTGGAAAAATGACAGTGATGCAGGGTTGCCACAAACCTTCCTTTTACAATTTGTTGCCACAAATTTGTAAAAAATGCAGTATCTGTGAATCTCAGTAAAGTGAAGCACAGTAAAATGAGGTATTCCTGTATTAGATTCAAATATAAAATTATGCTTTAAAGTTTCTGTTAAAAAAAAAAAACTTTTCCACACCCAGCCAAGATGAAATAATAGGGACTGGATTTACCATCCTATCTGAAACAACCAAAACGATCAGACAAAGTAAATGAAACAGTGAATTTCAAGACAGTAGTCATCAACCAACCAACGGCAGAAATTACTTAGAGCCAGAAAACATAGGACTTGAGGTCTATGATAACTCTACCAGGTCACTGAACCCTGATAGAGCCTTGCACTCTCGCTAAATTAGGAATTGGAGTTGACAATCCAAAGAGATTAAAGCTGCTTACGGTTCACAGGATAGAGGACAAAATAGGCAGTAACTGCACAGAGAGAAAAGTCTGGATATCTACAGTGGATTGTCCTTGAGTATTCAGCAGAATATTGATCAGCTCATATAGTGAAGAAATTAAAGAGAATTTGAAAATAACTGGAAGACACAGTGCACAGCTCTCACAGAGGGCCCGGAAAAGGACTGTTCTCACCAGCCAGAGTGGAAAAAGTCGTAATTCACAGAGTGTTAGGTAGAATACTTAGAAAAGTCTTGCCTCAGAGTGAGCAGCAACGCACCTTGGAATGAATACTTATTTAAAAGGCTGCAGTGCTGTGTCAGTATCAGATGGAATAGATTTCAAAGCCAAGGATATTGCTAGTGAAACGATTTTTTAAATGATGATGAGATTAAATTTATCAAAAGAATTTAACAATCCTAGACTTTAATGCCACTATTAAAGTTTTTCAGTGTGTGAAGGAAAAACTGATACAACTTGAAGGAGACAGATCCATAATTATAGTCAGATGTTTCAGCCTCTCTCTCCCAGTAACCAATAGAAGAAGGAAATGGCAAATGAGCATAAAGATATAGTAGACTTGAACAACACTAAATAACCAAATTGACTTAATTGACAGTTATAAAGTATTCCTCCCCTCCCCAAACCAGTGGAATACACATTCTTTTTAAGGACACATAAATATTTACCAAGGTAGATTACTACATTTTTGGACATAAAACAAGTCTGAATAAATTTAAAGGGATACAAGTCATTTAAATTATCTTCTCTTACCAAAATAGAGTTAAATCTAGTTCAATTAAAAATCGGTAACAGAAAGATTTGTAAAATCCCTAAATACAGTGGAACCTTGAATAACATGTGTTTGAACTGCACAGGTCCACTTATACTGGATTCTTTTCACTACATACTACAGTACTCCATGGTCTATTGTTGGTTGAATCCATGGATATGGAACCCTGGCTATGGAGGGCTGATGGTAAAGTTACCTGTGGATTTTCAACTGTGTGAAGGGTCAGTGCCCCTAACCCCTGCATTGTTCAAGAGTCAACTGCAGTTAGAAACTCAGTAACGCACCTCTACATAACCCATGGTTCAAAGAAGAATTCAAAGGGGAAATTAGAAAGTATATTGAACTTTTAATGAAAATACAATTTGTGGGTGGGAATTCCTTGGTAGCCTAGTGATTAGGATTCCGGGTTTTCACTGCCATGGCCCAGGTTCAGTCTCTGGTCAGGGAACTGACTGAGATCCTGCAAGCTGCATGGCACAGCCAAAAAAAAAAAAAAAAAAAAAAGGAAAAAGAATTTGTGGGAAATTTACATATAAGATTTTTTTATATAGGTAACATAAAATTGATATAATATTTCATTGATTTCATTATTTTCCATCCAGATCTTTATTCTTTTCTTTTGCTTACTTTCGGATTTAATTTGCTCTTTTCAGGTTTTTTAGAGTGGAAGCCGCTAAGGTAATTGATTTGGGACCTTTCTTCTTAGGCAATCAAATTAATTTTGTGTGTGTATATCTCAGAGAAATATATATGGAATTCTGTGTATGTGGCATACATGTAGTGTATTTTATATAATATATTTAATATATAATGTAAATTTCATGCATATGGGAATATATATCCAACATACACATGTGAAATTTGTGTTGGATAAGAAGGAAATTCTCAAATCAGTCGCTTCAGCTGCTTGTACCTTAAAAATCCAGAAAAAAAGAACAAATTAAACCCATAGTAAGCAGAAAAAATGAAGTAATAAAAAACAAAGTGGAAAACAATGAATAGAGAACATAGTTGAGAAAATTAGTGAAATCAAAAGCTGGTTCTTTGAGAAGACCAGTAAAATTGATAAACTTCTAGATGAAACATTATTGATATCAAGAATGGGAGTGGTGATATCACTAAAAATTGTACAGATATTATGAGGAAAAATAAGGGAGTATTGGGCCTGTAACTTTATAAATTCAGCAATTTAGATGAAATGGGCAGTTTCCTTCAAATAAATGACTACCAAAGCTTACTCCAAAGGAAATAGATAACGATTCCACAAAGAAGATCCCAGGTCCAGATGGCTTTATTAGTGAATTCTGCCAGACATGAAATAATACCAATTCTACCTAAATGGCTTCCAGAAAATTCAGGAGGAGGCTATACTGGAAATTCATTCTTTGAGGCCAGCATTGCCCTAATACCAAAACTAGACAAAGACATTGTCAGAAAAGAAGCTACAGACCAGTGTGTATTTTGAACATAAATGCAAAAACTCTAAATAAGATTTTAGCAATTAGAAACCAAAAATATATTAAAAGACTCAACATCATGACCAAGTGGAATTAATCCTAGGAAGGCTTTTTTGACATTTGGAAAGCAGTCAGTGTAATTCTCTGTATAAAGGCCAATTTCATGGATATGCAGCCTGTTTAGTAACACAGTACTGCACTCTCAGACGGGGCCCTGTACTTGGTTTAATGTTCTGCATTTGCCATCTCAAAATTCCTAACAGTTTTGTCTTTGAACTTGTGATTTGTGTGGCAAGTCTCATGGGACAGTGGAGCATTATGTGTGAACAGACAGGATACATTGAATGGCAGTGTGCTCACTAAGCTTTTGGTCTGGCTGCTTGGTGCAGTCTGGTGTCCTGTATTCCTGAGTGGGTGACCAAGACCCACGTCCTCATTGGTGACAGCAGCAGCAGAACCAGAGCAGTAGTGCAATGATTGCAGGCCCAAGAGAGAACCCCCAGCGGGAGGCTAGCTTGCTTCTTCTCCCTGGAGCCTATCCCTTTAGCACGTGCATAAAATATTAACTTTCTGGGCTAAGTACTGGGACTGTACTCTGGTACGCAGGCAGTAGTCATAGTCAATAAGGTATTGCAAAATAAAAGCATACTCATAGATGGTGCATTAGGGTGTACCAGGTAGTCACTAGAATTCTTCAGAGTGTAGACTCTGGTCTTGAAAACAACTGCTACATTGCAAAGCTGGTGTCACAGGTTTAGAAATAGAAATTAAACTTGATGGAAAAGAATATTATTTTCATATGTAATTTTGGATGAACCAACTATGAACAAGAAAGTCAGTTTTGAAATTACTTTTTTTTTTTTTTTTGCGGTACGCAGGCCTCTCACTGTTGTGGCCTCTCCCGCTGCGGAGCACAGGCTCTGGACACGCAGGCTCAGCGGCCATGACTCACGGGCCCAGCTGCTCCGCGGCATGCGGGATCTTCCCGGACCGGGGCACAAACCCACGTCCCCTGCATCGACAGGAGGACCCTCAACCACTGCGCCACCAGGGAAGCCCTGAAATTACTTTTAACTTTTTTAAAATTTATTTTTGGCTGTGTTGGGTCTTCGTTTCTGTGCGAGGGCTTTTCTCTAGTTGCGGCAAGTGGGGGCCACTTCATCGCGGTGCATGGGCCTCTCACTATTGCGGCCTCTCGTTGCGGAGCACAGGCTCCAGATGCGAGGCTCAGTGGTTGTGGCTCATGGGCCTAGTTGCTCCGCGGCATGTGAGATCTTCCCAGACCAGGGCTCGAACCTGTGTCCCCTGCATTGGCAGGCAGATTCTTAACCACTGTGCCACCAGGGAAGCCCTTTTAACTTGTTTTTGAAGATACAGCAATAGACTGCATAAACAGGTGTTTTGAATTATATACAAATCCTGAAGCCATTTTTGGTTTCTTGTACAGATTATAGGAAGTGTCAGAGGAAACATTAAAATGCTATTGTATAAATTTACATTTAAAATTAAAGTCTTGGTCAACCTAGAAGAAATGGACAAATTGCTAAAAATGTACAGTCTCCCAAGACTGAACCCAGAAGAAATAGAAAATATGAACAGACCAATTAGCAGTAATGAAATTGAATCAGTAATTTTTTAGAAAAATCATAAAAACCAAAAGTCCAGGACCAGATGCCTTCACAGGTGAATACTACCAAACATTTAGAGAAGAGTTAACACTTATCTTTCTCAAACTATTCCAAAACATTACAGAGAAAGGAATGCTTTCAAATGCATTCTAGGAGATCAGCATCACCCTAATACCAAAACCAGTCAGTGATATCCCCCCCAAAAAATTATCACTGATGAATATACATACAAAATTCCTCAACAAAGTATTAGCAAACTGAATTCAGCAGTACATTATAAGGATCATACACCATGATCCAGTGGGATTTATCCCAGGAATGCAAGGATTATTCAGTATCTAAAAATCAATCAGTGTGATACAACACAGTAATAAATTGGAGAATAAAAATAATATGATTATCCTACTAGATGCAGAAAAGGCTTTTGACAAAATTCTACATCCATTCACAATAAAACTCTCAAAGTGTGTGCAGAGGGATGTGGCCATATATGATAAGCCCACAGCTAACATCATATTCAGCAGTGAAAAGCTAAAAGCATTTCCTCTATGATCAGAAACAAGCCAAGGATGCTCATTCTCACTTTTATTCAGCATAGTATTGATAGTCCTTGCCACAGCAGTCAGACAAGAATGAGAAATAAAAGTATAAATTGGAAAGGAAGAAGTAAAACTATCACTGTTTGCAGGTGACATGGTATTTATACATAGAAAGCTCTAAAGACACTGCCAAAAAACTATTAGAGCCCATCAATGAATTTGGTAAAGTTGTCGGATACAAAATTCGATACAAATTTTGCAATAGAAATCTGTTGCATTTCTATACACTAACAACGGACTATGAAAAAGATAAATTAAGAAATGTCTCATTACAGTTGCATCAGAAAGAATAATTACCTAGGAATAAATCTAACTAAGGAGGTAAAAGACCTGTACTTGGGAAACTAAAAGTCACTGATGAAAGAAATTAAAGATTACACAGATGGAAAGACATACCATGCCCATGGTAGAATTAGTGGTTAAAATGACCGTACTACCCAAGGCAATCTATAGATTCAATGCAATACTTATCAAAATACCAGTGGCATTTGTTACAGAACTAGAACAAATAATTCTAAAATTTGTATAGAAGCACAAAAGACCCCAAATAGCCAAAAGCATCTTGAGGGGAAAAAAAGCTGGAGGTGTTATGCTTCCTGATTTCAAACTATACTGCTGAACTACAGTAATCAAAACTGTATAGTACTGGCACAAAAACAGAAACATACATCCATAGAACAGAATAGAGCCCAGAAATGAACCCACATTTATATGGTCAATTAATCTATGACAAAGTAAGCAAGAATATACAATGGGGAAAAGACAGCCTCTTCAATAAACAGTTTTGAAAAAACTGGACAGCTGTATTCGAAAGAATCAAACTTGCCTGTTTCTTGCACCATGCACAAAAATAAATTCAAAGTGGATTAAAGACTTAAATGTAAGAGCTGAAACCATAAAACTTCTAGAAGACAACATAAGCAGTATTCTCTTTGACATCAGTCTTAGTAATATTTTTTTGGATTTGTCTCCTGAGGAAAGGGAAACAAAAAAATAAACGGGACTAATCAAACTAAAAAGTTTTGCACAGTGAAAAAAACTGTCAACAAAAAGAAAAGGCCACCTACTGAATGGGAGAAGGTATTTGAAAACCACATATCTGACAAGGGGTTAATATCCAAAATATACGAAGAACTCACACAACTCAACATCAAAAAACAAACAGGCTGATTTAAAAATGGGCAGAGGATCTAAATAGACATTTTCCCAAAGAAGACATGCAGATGGCTTCCAGGCACATGAAAAGATGCTCAACATCATGAATCATTCAGGGAAATGCAACTCAAAACTACAATGAGTTATCACCTCACACCTGTCAGAATGGCTTTTATCAAAAAGACAACAAATAGCAAGTGTTGACAAGGATGTGGAGAAAAGAAAATCCTTGTGCACTGTTGGTGGGACTGTAAACTGGTATAGCCACTATGGAAAACAGTATGAAAATTCCTCAAAAATTTAAAAATAGAACTACCACATGATCCAGCAGTTCCACTTCTGGGTATTTATCTGAAGAAATTGAAAACACTAATTTGCAAAGCTATATGTGCCTGTGTTTATTGGATCATTATTTACAATAGCCAAGATATGAAAGCAATCTAAGCACGCATCAATAGATGAGTGGATAAAGATGTAGTACACACACACACACACACACACACACACACACACGAGTATTACTCAGCCACTAAGAAATGAAATCTTACCACTTAAAACAACATGGATGGACCTAGAGGGTATTATGCCTAGTGAAATAAGTCAGACAAAGATGAAGTCGTATTATTTCACTTATATATGGAATCTAAAAAAACAAAGCAAATGAACAAACAAAACAGAAAGAGAGTTACAGAGAACAGAGGGCAGGTGTTTGCCAGCGGGGAGGGAGGTAGGGAGAGGAAAGAAATAGGTGAGGGAGATTAAGAGGAACAAACTGCCAGTTGCAAAATAAATGAGTCACAGTTATGAAATGTATAGTGTGGTGAAAATAGTCGATAACTATATATATCTTTGTATGGTGACATAATATAACTAGACTTATCTTTGTGATCAGTTTGAAGTTTATAAAAATATTGAATCACTACGTTGTATAACAGGAACTAGCACGACATAGGTCAATTATATTTCAAAAACAGACAACGTCATAGAAAAAGCTGAGATTTGTGGTTACCATAGGTGGGGGTGGGGTGGGGGGTGGATTGGCTGAAGACAGTCAAAAGATACAAACTTCCAGTTATAAGATAAATAAGTACTAGGGATGTGATGTACAACATGATACATATAATTAACACTGCTGTCTGTTATATATGAAAGTTGTTAAGAGTAAATCCTAAGTATTCTCATCACAGGAAAAAAATTCAAAAATTATAAAATTAAACTCTTACATATACCTATTTTAGAAAGTTAGTTTTAGAAAACTGTTTCTCAAGAATCTTTATCTCTAGATATATTAAAATTTATGTTTTGAAATAGTGTATCAGAAATTTAGCCCATGTTGTCTGTTTTGCAGTTTGTAAGTTTATATACTTAGTTCTCTATCACTATATCTATTGAGTCTTATAAGTAATGAAATACTTTGACTAAAGCATAATTTTAATAGCTTTAAGTATAATTTTGTTTATGATATTTGACCAAGTGGCCCCACATTTTCATTTTGCACTGTCCCCCATCAATTATGCAGTTATTATTACCTCGTATTTTAAAACTAAACAAAAGAAAAACCTATATGATCATTTTAGTAGATACAGGAAAAACATTTGACAAAATCCAGCATTCCTGATGAAAGCTCTCAAATGAAGAATAAAATAAAGGGCATCTTATAGAAAACTGACCAATGTTGTGCTTAATATTTGAAAACTGAATAGTTTTCTTAACAATATCAGGAACGAGACAAATAGTCTATTCACACTCATTAATATAATGTAACCTGGCTAGTGTAATCAGGGAAGAAAAAGAAAAGGAGGCCAGAGTGGAAAAGAAGTAGAACTGTCTTTATTCACAAAAAAATGATTATGTAGAATGGAATCTACAAGAAAAAAAAAAAAAGACTAAAACTTTTAAGTGCATGTAGGTTGCAAGATAAAAATCAATATACAAAAATCAGTTTTATTTCTATATACTACCAGCGATTGATTGGAAAATGAAAAATTTTTAAGTATTATTTGCAATAGTGTGAAAAATATTTTTTTGGCTGATGTATCTGGCAAAGATGTGAAAGACCTCACTGAATATTATAGACCATTGCAGAGAGAAGTTGAATACCTAAATAAATGGAGAGAGATACCTTCACGTTCTGTACGTGTATACATTTATATATGATACATGTTCATGTATCCAAGTGCTCAATATAGTTTAACATTTTTCTCATTAAAAAGAACTGTAAAAATAAAGAAAAAAACCCTGTAGATTCAGAACAATCCCAATCTAAGTCCCAGCAGGTTTTCTTACAGTAATTGACTAGCTGATTCTTAATTTCACATAGAAGTGCCAAGGAGCTAGAATAACAAATAACTTCGAAAAATAAAAGCTAAGTTGTAGCAATAACACTGCCTGATTTCAAGACTTATTATAAAGTTATGATAAACAAGACAGTGTGGGGCTTCTCTGGTGGCGCAGTGGTTGAGAGTCCGCCTGCCGATGCAGGGGACACGGGTTTGTGCCCTGGTCCGGGAAGATCCCACATGCCACGGAGCAGCTGGGCCCGTGAGCCATGGCCGCTGAGCCTGCGCGTCCGGAGCCTGTGCTCTGCAACGTGAGAGGCCACAACAGTGAGAGGCCCGCGTACCGCAAAAAAAAAAAAAAAAGTGTGGTGTTAGCATCAAGAAAGACACATAGAGGAGTCGATCAGAATATGGAGCCCAGAAATAAATCCATTCATATATATTATGTCAGAACTTATCAAATTATATAGTTTAAACATATTCAGTTGATTCATCAGCTGTGCCTCACTGAAGCTATTTTGAGATTGCTGTGAAAGTTTCTAAATGGTTGCTCTCAGTTTATTTATGTCATCACACCTTGTTATATACATATATTGGCTGGCAGCGATATGCAAACTCCACTTTTGAGTAGCACTGCTTTACGGACACTTTTCCAAATATTCACCAGGGATGTATAGAAGAATGTCTCTATATTGTTCATAATAACAGAAAAACTAGGATCAACAAGACTATCCATCAAATAGGGGTATGAGTATGTAAATTACAGTACATTCTCACAGTGGTCTTATATATATATCTGTGTACAATAGTGTGGATGAATTTTGGAAACTTAGAGTGAAAAAAATAAGTCAAAGAAATATAGCATAATATTTCAATAAATTTCAGAATGTATGTGGAAATTTTTTAAATAAAACAATTTTGATGAAATCCAGTTTCATGATAGCAATACCTCTGTTTTTGGAGGATTTTTCAGTGAAAGGAAGGTATTTATATAGCTGAAAACCACACAGGTATTTTCAGAGATACTGCTCTTCTTGAATGGACTGTATAATGGATGATACATTATCAGGGTACAATTTCCTTGAGTGTGACCATGCCTTTATTCTTAGGAGATAGAATGCTGACGTATTTGGAGTAATGGGTCATGATGTTAGTATTTAACTAAAATAGTTAATGGTTAAGAAGGGTTTATATAGAGAAAGATAAAGCATATGTGGCAAAAGTTTAACAATTTGTGAATCTGGGTGAAAGGTTTAGAGGTGCTTATTCTACTGCTTAGGCAAACTTGCTATTTTCTGCTTCTTATGTGGAAGTTTTTCTGTTTATATTTTTTGTCTCTACCAGGGTAAATTTTGATTAAGTTGTATTTTCCTAGGAAGTTATTTACTTTTTCTCTTTCAAATGGGTTTGTGTCAAGTTGTACAAAAAGAGTCTTTTAAGATTTCTTCATACCTTGTTTCAGTGATTGTTTCTTCCTTATCATTTCTTGTTTTGTATAGTTGAGATTTCTCCCCCTTGTTTTGTTGATTAGGTTAGGCAGTGATTTGCCTATGTGAATTTTTTCAAAGAACCAGGCTTTTGACTTAATGTGTTCTTTTTTTCTGTTTGTTTCATTAACTTCTAATCTAAGAAAACTGTGCAGAAATGAAAGACCTGATTCACATATTCAAAGAGACCACCAGAAATCTGGGGAAACATACCTTAAATAGTCCTAAGACATACCTTAATAAAACTGCTAGACCTTAAAGATGAGATTTTTTTTCTTTATTATTTTAAATTTATTATTTATCTGTTTTTACCGTTATTATTTCCTTCATACTTTCTACTTTCTTTTACACTACTATTGTCTTTTTCTAGTTTTTTTGAGTCAAGAATTGTTGTTTTCATTCTTTTTTCATTGGTAGAAATATCTAATGCTGTGAAATTCCTTCTGACCAGTACATGTATCCCATACATCCTCATAAGTAATATTTTCATTAGTTTTTCGTTTTAGAACTTCTTCAGCTTTGGTTTGTGTTTCCCCTCTCACCAAAGAGCAGTTTACTACAGAGTTGTTTTTCAGGTCCAGATGAAAGGTCATTCTTCCCCATTAATTTGTTTTTACTGTATTATTACCCATGCATGTTATCTATATCAGTTTTTGTGAATGTTTCATGTACACTTGAGATGTAAGTATATTTTCTGTTATAAGCTTTGATATTATAAAATTAGATATGAATTTGTAATATGTGTGTAATTATTATATTTAAGTTTTCTATACCCCTCACTCTTTGCTTTAATCCGTCTTTAAATACTTTTCGTATTAGCGTTTTTCTGTTTTTCCTTGCTTCTCTGAGTTCTGCTTCATAAAGTTGTTTGGTCTGTGTAGGTACTCATAACTGTTATTTCTGCACTCAAAGTTAGAGATTTTAGCATTGTAAAGTGTTTCTTTGTCCTTCCTGATATCAAGATTGCACCTCTGCTTCCTTCTTGTTTCCCTTTGTTTGGAATGATACTGTCCATCCCCTTGTTGTTAGCCTTTTTGTGTCATTTTCCCTAAGGGTGTTTTCCCTATACAGTATAGATTTCGGTTTTGTCTGTGACTCACTTTGAAAATCGTTTTGGTTTTATTGGTGAGTTAAGCTCATTCGTATTTATTGGTATGACTCGTATGTTTGGTCTCAGTTTTGTCTTGTTACATTTAATGAGTCTATCACATTTACTGAATTTTTCTATTTGGTCTTTTTCCTTTGTTCTTTTTGGAGGGGAGGCAATTAGGAAATTCTGAATTTTCGTTCTACTTTTATACTGATATAATGGCATTAGTTACCCATTTCCTTACTTAACCCTCTATTTGATTTTTCAGGTTTTATTGACATCCTTTAGACTCTATTTTTCTTGTGGCTATTTCTGAGCTTATTCTTATTTCCTGTTTTTTTCTCTCCTATTTCCTGTAGTTTTTAAATTACATTATTTCTGTTTCACCAGGACATGTAACATTTACGTGTTATTATTCTGTCCTTGTTTTCATCCTTATTTTAGTTGTAGAGCTACAGTTAAATGTATTCATTGTTCAGTTTTTCTGCCAGTGTCTCCTGTCAGATCTCAGTTGCTTGAAGTTTGTTCTCTTCTAGAAGGTTTCATGATTACAGTTATTACCTAACTTTGTGAATATCTAAACTGGTTTGCCTTTTTCCATAGCTTCTTACTTAAAGGATTATAAATAAAGGATAAAACCGCTTGACTCCCACTTCCTTTTCTTGAAAGTGGTGCTCCACTGAGCTTTGTTTTGTTTATTGCCAAACCTACATTTATGTTTTTGTTGAGACTTAGTCTTTTTGTCCAGAGGATTTTTCTTCATTTTAGTAATTTTACTAAGGTATGTCTTAGGACTCTTGCAGCTCAGTTTTTCCAGGTTCATGGTGGTCATTTTGAATATGTGGATTAGGTCTTTTATCTCTGGACAATTTTCTCAGATTATGGGTTTTAATTTTAGATTTATTCCATTATTTTCTATTTTTTCCTCTTTATTTTTTTAAATTTTATTTTATTTTTGGCTGCACTGGGTCTTTGTTGCCGTGCACGGGCTTTCTCTAGTTGTGGCGAGCGGGGGCTACTTTTTTTTTTTTTGGCGGTACGCGGGTCTCTCACTGTTGTGCCCTCTCCCACTGCGGAGCACAGGCTCCAGACGCACAGGCTCATGGGCCCAGCCACTCCGCGGCATGTGGGATCCTCCCGGACTGGGGCACGAACCCGTGTCCCCTGCATCGGCAGGTGGACCCTCAACCACTGCACCACCAGGGAAGCCTCAGGGGGTTACTCTTCATTGCAGTGCGTGGGCTTCTCATTGCGGTGGCTTCTCTTGTTGTGGCGTGTGAGCTTCAGTAGTTGTGGCGCACGGGCTCTAGGGCGTACGGGCTTCAGTAGTTGTGGCACATGGGCTCAGTAGTTGTGGCTCATGGGCTCTAGAGTGCAGATTCAGTAGTTGTGGCTCACGGGCTTAGTTGCTCCGTGGCATGTGGGGTCTTCCCAGACCAGAGATCGAACCCATGTCCCCTGCATTGGCAGGCAGATTCTTAACCACTGCGCCACCAGGGAAGTCCCTATTTTTTGTCTTTAGAGACTACAGTCACACCTACATACAGTTTTAATTTTTTTTTATTATATTTTCACAGACTACATTTTTTTCTGGATGGTGAAATTATAGGTGTTTATTTTTTCCATTTGCTTTTCTGTATTTTCATTTTTAATTTATTTTTTATTTAAGTATAGATGATTTACGATGTGTTAATTTCTGCTGTACAGCAAAGTGATTCAGTTATACATATATGAACATTTTTTAAAATATTCTTTTCCATTATGGTTTATCACAGGATATTGAATATAGTTTCCTGAGCTATACAGTAGGACCTTGTTGTTATCCACACTATGTATAATAGATTGCACCTTCTAACAACAAACTCCCACTTCATCCCTCCCCCAACCCCCTCCCCATTGGCAACCACAAGTTTGTTCTCTGAGTCCATTTCTGTTTCGTAGATAAGTTCATTTGTGTTATATTTTATATTCCACATATAAGTGATGTCATATGGTATTTGTCTTTCTCTTTTTGACTTACTTCACTTAGTATGATACTCTCTAGTTCCATCCATATTGCTGCAAATGGCATTATTTTATTCTTTTTTATGGCTGAGTAGTATTCCATTGTATATATGTACTACATCTTTATACATTTCTGTGTTGATGGACATTTAGGTTGTTTCCGTGTCTTGGCTATTGTGAATAGTGCTGCTATGAACATAGGGGTGCATGTATCTTTTTGAATTATAGTTTTGTCTGGATATATGTCCAGGAGTGGGATTGCTGGATCATGTGGTAACTTTATTTTTTGGCTTTTTGAGGAACCTTCATACTGTTCTCCATAGTGGCTGCACCAACTTACATTCCCACTAACAGTTAGACTACCTTTTTTTATCCAGAATTTACTTGCTTATTCAGTTATTTTCTTTTTTTAGTTTTTTCTTGTTGTGTTTTTGCTGCTTTTATGCCTTTTTTTTTTTTCCATTGCTTTTTATTAAAATTTCAGTCGAGTCTGTTTTCTTTTTGGGCTGTTAGTCTGCTTGGGCTGCTATAACAAAATACCACAGACTGAGTAGCTTACAAAACATATTTATTTTCTCACATTCTAGAGACTAGATGTTCAAGATGAAGGTGCCAACAGGGTTGGTTTCTGGTGAGGTGAGGCCTCTCTCCTCAGCTTGCAGACAGCACCTTTTCACTGTGTCCTCACGTGGCCTTTTCTCTGTGTACATATGGAGAGCAAGTGAGCTCTGATGTCCCTTCCTCTTCTAATAAGTATCCCATTCCCATCGGCTTAGTGCTCCACCCTTATGACCTCATTTAACCTTCATTACCTCCTTAAAGGCTCTGTCTCCAAGCACATCCACATTGGGGATTAGGGCTTCAACATAGGAATTTGGGAGGGGGACACAATTCAGTCTGTATCTGATTCTTTGTAATTTAAGTCCTAAAGTCACTTTGTCTTTTTTACAGTTTTGACCAGCCGTTGCTTGTCTCCTTAGTCCCACATACTACAAGTCCCTTCATTCGGGTTTCCCAGTAGTCTGAGCTCTATCAGAACTGTGACATCATCTCAGTATTTTCCCACTCACAGTGGAACTTTTTCTTGCTGGGAGTAATTTTTATTTGTGGTTAATCACCTCTAAGTTTTCTGTCTCTTGTTTTACATGTGTTTACCACAGTCTCCAGCTGACTCTTTTCGTAGATACGGGCTCTATCTCAGTTTCTTCTGTATTTGAATATTTATTTCCTTACTTAGTGGTGATATGAAGTTAGTAGTATTCTGTATCTCCTAGTTGTGCCAAAGTCATGGATTGTTGTTGGTACTTTTATTTGTTCTCCTTATATTGATCTTTTTAGTTTTTTGGAAGATTCATGGAGAGATTCAAATTTAAAGAGTTTCTGTTATTCCTCAGATGTTGGAAACCAAATGTATGTGTTCTAATAACAGTTTCCTCTCCCTTTTTCCACTATACTGGCCTTTTTCTTTCTTGCATTTGTATTTTCACCTGAAACCCTAGAAATAGAAAAAATACATACTTGCAGTTATTTTCATCCCTGGAGAATAGACAAGAAAGCAAAGTCAGCTACAAACAATGTAGGGCATTTGTATATAGGATATAGGTCTCGTTCCATAAGAAATGTGTTAATGTTCATGTGATGAGATTAATTTTTCTTGTTTCTAGAAGTCTGGAAGACTGATCACATGAAAGAAAAGAGCCAAGAAAACCAGCCTAAACATGTGTGGGAAGTTGTATTCATCAATAACAAAATGCTGACTAAAGAACAAGGTAATGTAATAGGAAAACCACTTAACTTGGACACAGATTCTTTTCCTTCCAGAAAAATACTCTGTGGGTGTGACTCATGTGGAATGAACTTGAACTATGTTTCAGAATTCGTTATCAATAAGAAAAACTATTTAGGAAAAAAGACTGATGAATTTAATGCCTGTGGAAAATTGCTACTCAATATTAAACATGAGAAAACTCACACTAGAGAAAAAGGTGAATTTTTTAAAAATGGGAAAACGGTCAGTCATAATGAGGATCCTGTTCAGCTTGAGAAGATTCAAACTTTAGAGCAAAATTTTGAATATAGCATATATCGAGAAACCTTCCTTGAAAAGGCAGTATTGTATGCACACAAAAGAGAGATCACTGAAGGGAATGACTGTGAATATGATGAATATGGGAGAAGGTTCTGTGATAACTCATCCTTCTTGTTCCATCAGATAACTCCCCCAAAGGAAAATCACTATGAACTTAGTAATTGTGGGAAATCCTTATGTGTGAAGTCCACCCTTTTGAAACATCATGGGGCACATTTGAAATACTATGAATGTGATGAAAGTGGGAATAATTTCAGGAGGAAGTTGTACCTCTCACAGCTTCAGAAAACTCATACAGGAGAGAAACACTTTGAATGTAATGAATGTGGGAAAGCTTTTTGGGAGAAGTCACACCTCACTCGACATCAGAGGATACACACGGGAGAGAAACGCTTTCAATGTAATGAATGTGGAAAAACTTTCTGGGAGAAGTCAAACCTCACTAAACATCAGAGATCACACACAGGGGAGAAACCCTATGAATGCAGTGAATGTGGGAAAGCCTTCAGCCACAAGTCAGCCCTCACATTACACCAGAGAACACATACGGGGGAGAAACCCTATCAGTGTAATGCATGTGGGAAAACTTTTTACCAGAAGTCAGACCTCACTAAACATCATAGAACACACACAGGACTGAAACCCTATGAATGTTATGAATGTGGGAAATCCTTCTGTATGAATTCACACCTTACAGTACATCAGAGAACTCATACAGGTGAGAAACCCTTTGAGTGTCCTGAGTGTGGGAAATCTTTCTGTCAGAAGTCACATCTTACACAACATCAGAGAACACACTTAGGAGATAAACCCTATGAATGCAGTGCATGTGGGAAAACTTTCTACCACAAGTCAGTACTCACCAGGCATCAGATAATTCATACAGGGTTGAAACCTTATGAATGTTATGAATGTGGGAAAACCTTCTGCTTGAAGTCTGACCTTACGGTACATCAGAGAACTCACACAGGGGAGAAACCCTTTGCATGCCCTGAATGTGGGAAATTTTTCAGCCATAAGTCAACCCTCTCTCAACACTATAGAACCCATACAGGGGAGAAACCCTATGAATGTCATGAATGTGGAAAAATCTTCTATAATAAATCATACCTAACTAAACATAACAGAACACATACAGGGGAGAAACCCTATGAGTGTGGTGAATGTGGGAAAACCTTCTGCCAGAAATCACAGCTCACTCAGCACCAGAGAATTCACATAGGGGAGAAACCCTATGAATGTAGTGAATGTGGAAAGGCTTTCTGCCATAAGTCAGCTCTAATTGTACATCAGAGAACGCATACAGAAGAAAAACCCTATAAATGTAATGAATGTGGAAAATCTTTTTGTGTGAAATCAGGACTCACTTTGCATCAGAGAAAACACACAGGGGAAAAGCCTTATGAATGTAATGAATGTGGGAAATCCTTCAGTCACAAATCATCCCTCACGGTGCATAACAGGGCTCACACAGGGGAGAAATCTTGTCAATGTAATGAATGTGGGAAAGTTTTTTATCGTAAATCGGACCTTGCTAAACATCAGAGATCACACACAGGGGAGAAGCCCTATGAATGTAACACATGTGGGAAAACGTTCTCTCAGAAGTCAAACCTCATTGTACATCAGAGAACACACACAGGAGAAAAATCTTATGATTGAAGCGAATATTAGAAATGTTGAGCATTTCAGACAATTCACACCATGGAGAAAGCTCTGTTGACATCCTGAATGTTCAGTAACCTTCATCCACAAACTGGCCTTATTTTACTCTAAAGTAATGACATGGGACATATCTCTAGACTGCAACAAGTATAGAACAGTCTTGTTAAGAGGTAACATTCCATTGAACGTCACGTAACTAATACTGGCATAAAACCTCACAGATATTTTGATGTTGTAAAAATTGTAGCAAAAATACAAACTAGGTTATGTCATAATTTATGTTGGGGAGAAGTCTGTCCATTTGAGACATATGGTTTGAAGATTTTCTTTAGAGGTAATCAAACATTAGAAGTTAGAAGTTGTGTTTTGGTTTTGATGTCATAGTTATTTTTAGGAAACATAATTTATAGATGTATATTGTGCAATGTAAAGCTTTAAAGACTAAAAAAAAAAAGAGTAAAATAGACTCACAAGAAGTTGCAGTAATAGTACATAAAATTCTCATGTGCCCTTTACGAAGCTTCCTCTAATAGTATTGTTACATAACCATAGCAAGTGCAAGGAATTGATGGTACTCTACTACTAAGTCAGATACGGACCTTATTCATATTTCACCAGGTAGTCTGTGTGTTTATGTGTGTATTTCTATGAAATTTTATGGCTTATATATTTGAGTTAACCTTCACAGGTTGCAAAATCAAAAAGGAATCTGGAGTCTGTATTACAATAAGATTATAAAGGAATCAGGATTTCACAATAAGAAGTTTCCTTGTATTAATAATCACAGCTTTTCTGCCACCCTGATTTTGGCAACCATTTGAATATGAAGCTTTTTAAAAGCAGAGATAAATTGAGTAATTAGGGCAACAGCATTAAACACCTGTGAAGTATCCCTTAAGTTCACAGGGCTTAGGTATGTACGTTATATAAACTATATGTTTCCTACACAAAACAGAACTTAATGAAATTGTGAATAGAAAATAGATACTCCTAGTTTAGCAGTTGTTAACAACATTAGGCACATCTCCCATGTGTATAGGGCCTGGAGCAACAGTTCAATAAAAGGAAGCCCACAAAGCTAATGTCTAACATCTTAAAACTTATATATCAAAATAACTGAATGTTCAATAAAATGTATTCAATGCATGGCGATATCTAGGCCCTACTCCCCTTGCCCCTTTTCTCTTTTCACCCATGGTTCATCGCAAACCATGATGTGCCTTGAGTATACATATGTAAATACTCTAGCCTTCAGCCTAAATTTATCCAAACCCTGTGTAAGCAACTGCTTTCCAAGACAGGGTCCAGGAAAGAAGCCTCAGACTAGATGACACTCAGGGCTGTAAATTAGACTGTAAATTCAAGGGTCTGATGTACCCAGAGATCTGGGCCCTTAATGACTGTTGGTTCTGTGAGAAGGAGGATTGAGCCTGGAGCAGGGCCAGAGTAGAACTAGAGTGGTGCTTTTATTGACGGGGCAAAGGTGATGTACTAAATTACATGATCAGATTATGTAAATAATTAGGTTAAGCTAATAATCTAAGATTACATAACCAAATGATCTTAGATTGCACACAGAGTCTAAGCTTCCATTTTAGGAAACTGGACAAAGAAGAGCAAATTAAGTCCAAGGAATAAAAAACAAAAGAATAATGAGAATTAGGGCAGGTATCAGAGTAATTGAAAACAGGAAACCAATAGAGAAAATCAGTAAAACCAAAAGCTGGTTCTTTGAGAAGGTCAATAAAATTGATAAATCTCTAGCCAGTTTAACTAAGAAAAACAGAAGACACAAGTTGCTAATACCAGGAATGAAAGAGAGCCATAACTACTGATCCCATGAGCATGAAAAGGATTATAAACAAATGTTATGGACAACTCTGAGCCCACAAATTTGATAACCTAGATGAAATGGACCAATTCCTTGAAAGACACAACCTGCCAAAACTCACAGAAGGATAAACTGGAATAGGCATATATCTATTCAAGAAATTGAATCAATTGTTAATCTTCCAAATCAGAAAGTATTAGGCCCAGATGTTTTCACTGGTGAATTCTACCAAGTTAAGGAAGAGATGGTATCAGTTCTCTACGATATCTAACAGAATGTAAAAGCAGAGAGAATACTTCTTACTCATTGTATGAGGCCAGCATTACCCTAATTATAAAACCAGGGAAAGACATAACAAGAAAGGAAAACTACAGACTAATATCTCATGAACATAGATATAGAAGTTTTCAACAAAATATCTGCAAATTGAATCCAACAATGTATAAAAAGAATTACATGCCGTGATCAAGTGGGATTCATCCAGGTATGCAAGACTGGTTCAACATTTAATAATCAATTAATGTAACCCATCATGTCAACAGGCTAAAGAAGAAATATTATATGATCATATCAATAGGTGCAGAAAAACATTTCAGAAAATCCTAACACCCATTCGTGATAAATAAGAAACTCTCAGTAAGCTAGGAATACTAACTTACTATAAATAAATACTAAGGAATTTCCTTAACTTGGTAATAAACATCTATAAAAATCCTACAGCTAGCATCATACTTAATGGTGAGAAACTAGTTGCTTTCCCAGTAAGATAAGGAACAATGCAAGGAGGTCCCCTCTCACTACACCTTTCCAGCATCCTTCAGGAAGTCCTAGCTAATGCAGTAAGACAAGTAAGGGAAATAAAAGGTACATATTTGGAAGGAAGAGATAAAACTATCTACGTTCACAGATAACATGATTGTCTATGTAGAAGATTCCAGAGAAACAACAACAAAACCTCCTGACACTAGTAAGCAATTACAGCAAGGTTACAGGATATAATGCTCAAGCAGGTGATAAAAAGAAATGAGCTATCAAGTAACAGACACACAGAAGAACCTTAGATGCGTATTGCTAAATGAAAGAAGTCAATCTGAAAAGGCTTTATACTGTATGATTCCAACTGTAATGCGTTCTCATAAAGGCAAAACTGTGGAGACAGCAAGAAGATCATGGGTCCGGGGTGAAGGTGGGAGGGATGAATACTGGATTACAGAGAATTTTTAGGATGGTGAAACTATCCTGTAGGATACTGTAATGGTGGATACATGTCATTGATTTGTCAAAACCTACAAAATGTAAAACACAAAGGGTCAATCCTAATGTAAACTATGGATTTCAGTTGTAAAACTATATCAGTATTGGCTCATCAGTTGTAAAAATGTACCACACTAATGCAAGATACTAATAATATGGAACACTGTGGAGGGAGGTGGAGGTGAAGGGGTATATAGGAATTCTGTGCCTTCTCATTTTTTCTGTAACCCTAAAACTACTCGAAAAAATGGAGTGTATTAAATAAATAAACAACCCTGCTTCATATAACAGTATAGATTAATCTGTGAGGATGCTTTCTTACATATTTACAAAATTGAAAACTCACATCACTCAGTACCAATTTTCCCATGTGGGGTTGGGCTGGGGAGGGGAATGCATTCTCAGAAATCATATATTGACAACCACTGAAGCATATCTTCAATTACAGCTTTCTGCTTTTCTAAGACTTATTACCTTTTTTTGGAATTATCTTAAATTCCTTACCTCTCATTATAACATCTTGTTTCTGTACTAAAGTTTTTGCTTGTCAGTCATATGTATTTGCACTGCAGCTATAATCGCCGCTAATGAATATTTGGGTTGTTTCTATAGTCTTCATAATACTTTATTTATTTTAATATTTATTTATTTGTTTGGCTGTGCTTTGGGTTGTTTTTATAGTCTTCATAATACTTTGTTTATTTTAATATTTATTTAATTATTTATTTGGCTGTGCTGGGTCTTGGTTGCAGCCTGCGGGATCTTTGTTGCAGCATGCGGGATCTAGTTTCCTGACCAGGGGTCAAACTCGGACCCCCTGCATTGGGAGTGCGGGGTTTTAATCACTGGACCACCAGGGAAGTCCCCAAAATACTTTAAATTATAGCAACTTAAGGCCCAGTGTAATAGAGTCTCTTAACACCTGAAACTAAAAGGGCCTCTAATGTCCTAACTGCACATTTCCCTCCCCATTCTACTCCCACAGATAAGGTCCTGTAATCAGACAGTCCTCCTGTTTTACCAAGGCAACCAGGTGTACCTGTGGTTCTTGCTTTTCCCTGAGTAGCGAGTTTCACTTCCCTACCAGCCCGCAAGATTATTCAGAAAAGCCAGTCCCATCCTCTCACAGGAACCAGGGGTAGCTGCATCCTCTTGATAGTACAGAGCCATTTCCCACAACCCCTAGTTGTTCCCTCTGTTCCCAGGTGCGCTACCTGTGTGACCTTGGATGGCATGTGGTGCCCTCTTGCCTGGCCTGTGAATATGCATAACTAGTAAACTTATGTAGATCTCACCTGTCCAGTGTGAGATGTCATGTGTTCAGCTATTCCATTACCCCAGGGCAGGAATCCTGCCACCAACAGAGTGACTAGAAGGCAGTTAATACAGTTGGCATCATGAGCAGGATTATCCATCCAAGACAGGTCACCTAGTCAGTATTAGCTCATTGCTCTTGGCTAACTGGTTCTGTGATGTGGCAGAGGCCACTTGGGATAGAACCACCAATCGCTGGTAGGCTTGCACTTTGGCCTGCTCTGCTCTGTGGTCTTTTGGAGTGTCGCTCTCCCTTCCCACTCTGAGAGGCTGTTGTCGCTAAGAGAGAATTATTAATTGGCTATGCCCCTGTGTGGCTTGCCATTGGGTTCAGTCTGTTTGGCAGGTGGTCTCTGAGCTACCTATGAGGCCGGCTGCTGGACTTTGATACTCTCCCTTGTAACCACCCAGAAGGTCCATGCCATGGGTGATTGGATAGAGACAGAAACTGGAAGCCGAGACTTTACATGGCTAGAAATCCAAAATAACCGAGGAAATTTGCACAGAGAAAACAGAAAGAAACCTGCGTGGCAGAAAAAAAGACCACAGCCATGGCAGACAGAGGATGTTCAATCAGTCAACCTCTGGGTTATGGGCCCAGCATGCTTTTGCTGCACCACCTGCTACCTATTTCTGTGTTGTAAAAAAAAAAAAAAAAGAAAAAGAAAAAAAATTCTGTGCTCGTAGTTAGAGGGGAAAACTCCCATCCTGTGGCACAGCAAAGACGTTAATTCAAATGCAACTTAAGCCTGGGATCCTTAAGCCATATGCAGAAACCATTGCCATGGAGCAGGCCCCTAACCCTGACGATCCTGATCGGACACTCTCTGGAGACGGAAATTTGTAAGTTTGATTAGAGTAAAAAGAACCCCTCCTCCTCAGAAGTATATCCAGTAACCACAAAAAGAAAAGAAATGGAAAGAAAGAATGAAGGGAGGGAGGCAGACTTAGACACAGGGAGAGGAAACAACAGAATAACTGATACAAAGGTCCACAGTTTTTTGTTTTTGTTTTTAATTGAGGTATAGTTGCTGTACAATATTATGTAAGTTAGGTCCACAGTTTGACCCAATTGGAAATCCAGAATTTACTAATATAATTTATACAACAAAAGATAAAAGGGTGCTGATTGGCTTTTATACCTTCCAAATTAACTTTAGTGTTAACTCTAGTATCTGCTGAAATGTACCATTGTCAAACTTTCATGGCCTTAATACAGGGTTCAAGTTATAGTTATAGCTGAGCATCCCACTAAATGTAATCACGTTACCCCTAAAATCTTAAGAGGAGTTATTGAACATAAAATAGTGTTATAGACTCAATTGTGTATTGCTCCAAAATTCGTAATGTTGAAATCTAATCGCCAGTGTGATGGTATTTGGAGGTTGGGCTTTTGAGGGTGATTGGGTTATGAGGACAGAGCCCTTATGAATGGGGTTAGTGCCCTTACAATAGAAACTCCAGAGAATTCCCTTGCTGCTTCTGTCATATGAGGACTTAGGAAAAGACAGCCATCTGTGAACCAGGAAGTGGGTCCTCACCAGACATCTGGCACCTTGATCTTGGACTTCTCAGCCTCTAGAACTGTGAGAAATAAATTTTTGTTGTTTATAAGGCACCCAGTCCATTGTATTTTATTATAGCAGCCCAAACAGACTGAGTCATTGAGAAGAAATAGACAGTATTTCTGTTGGTTAAGGTGAAACATCCTAAGATTCATGGTACCCATTGATTTAATTTTAACATAATCCCATAGAAGGCATGGATGCTCTGATCCAGTGAATAATAAAATTATATTTTTGGCACTTACAAATTGACAAAATGGGACCCCGTGTACCGTATACCCCAACTGAAACCATTATAAAGACCTATCTAGAGAAGTGGTTATCACCTCTGCTTCTCTGTTTAATGGTCCAGTTTAGCTTATTCTTAGTCTGGAAATAATGATGGTGCTTCACAAGGGATTATCACAACCTTAATGCTATGGCCCATCTGTTAAGGACCCAGTACCCAATTTATTAAAATTATTGCTTCCATCCAAATAGCAAGTAGTAAATATTTTCTTATTCCAGGTTTGGCTAATATGTTCTGTTCAGTGCTCTTTTCAACAGCCTCTCAGCCACAGTTTGCCTTCACCTCTGAAGGGACACCAGACACCTTTACCAGGCTACCCGTGGGATACCTCAGCAACTCTGCCATTGCAGTCTTCGTGGGCAATACCTTAACTGCATCCAGTTTTCTCCAGGAGCACAGGTATGACATTACATTGATGACATACTCCTCTGAGGAAATTCGTTTCACAAATCCACTTGGGACATATAAATACCCACAGAAGAACTCACAAAAAGAGGCATGTTATTTCACCACACATAACACAAAGATCTACCCCCTCAGTTAAGTTCCTGAAAATTATTTGTAAACCAAGGGCCGCTCCATCCCTGACACCGTCAAGAAACAGCTATTGACTGTTTTTTTTGTTTTTTTTTTTCATTGTGTGTTCTTAACACACACAGTGTTAATACAGATATGTCCTTTAGTCCTTTTTGGGTTCTGTAGGCAACATACTTCCCCACTTAAAATTTTTTTTTAATCTCACTGATGCTGTTACTTTCAAATTGGCCCAACTTGTATAGGGCCTCCTCCAAAAGCAGGCTCAAGAATCAGTCCAAATTGAAATCAACAGGTACTCCCATTCATGCCCCCAGAGACTCTTTCACTGTGGGGGCTTTAGCAGCCTCCTGGAATCCAAACCAAGGCTGCAAGGAATACCGTGCTGGTGGATGAGGCATTCTGTAAATCTCTTGATGTTGGTTTTGACAGATGCATTGCAGGCAGGGAAGGCAAATCCATGTACTCCAAATCTTTTGATGGTAGGTACAAAATACCATCTGTTTTGTGATGGGAATGATCTAATGCAGTCACCCTGATAAGTAGCTAAACTGATCCATCCACGGAATGGTGCCAAGTTGGTTGGTAATTGGTGGTCTCTACTGCTGGCAGATTAGGCACTTAACAGGGACTTTAGCCAGATCGGCCTTGACGAGAGTAAGTCCATTTTGCTGAGCCCATGCATAATCTCTTTCACTCCCGCTGCGGCCACTTCATTCATGAGCCCACTGGGCAATGCCGAAAGAGGCTGGGAAAAGGGCCTGACTGAAAGAAGGAGATGGGCATCCACAGAATGTGTCCTTAATTATTCAGTCCTCCAGTGAGGTTACTCTTTGGTGAGCATTCACATGGTACACAAATACCTTCACTCTGCCCATTTGGAAAGGTCTGGGCATGCACCTCTTCCCAAGAACTTTTCAAAGATTTTCCAGGGTACCCCTTCTTAGTCCTTGACCATTTAGCTGAACCATTAGCCACTGTACATAAATACGTGTAGACCCATAACTTTGGCCATCTCTGCTTCCAGGCAAAATAAACCAGGTGCACTGCTCACATTTCTTCCCCTTTGGATGATTTCCTTTTACCACTGACTTTCAGGGCCATCTCAGAGTGGGGCTGCATACTGTGCAGAATCATCTAACCCAAGCCTGAGGTTTTTTCTTTCTCAGTCATCTGGTCATAGGGAACTCCTCATGAGGCCATAGCTGTGGATTTGGGGGTGGGGGGCATGGGGTTAACAGATATACTGAAAGCATTTGTAGGCATTGAGGATCTCGGCTCCATTGAAATCTGTTCTTATTTTCCTGTCCCAGTTTTCAGGATTCTGTTCCCTACCAGTCAATGCCCTAACTTGTAATGAGGCCGTGTAAGGTTGGAAATTCAGTTTACATAGTAATTAAGCTACCCAACAGATTTGTCACTGGGTTTCCTTTCATAAATCTCAGCCCTGCAGCTTTAGGGGATGAGGTGCTTTCAAGATTATCATTGAAGCTTTAAGGTCCCTGTGTGGATCTTGAGCTGGGAATTTAAATCCCCGAGCTTCTCATCTTCTTTCCCCAAAGTTCTCCAGCACATTTAGAAGTAACAACCAGTTCCATTATACTCCTTGTGTTCACTAAAATATCTAGGGGAGAAAATACTTGATTTCCCAGAGCCTTGCTTTCTATAGGCACTTGATTACAGGTATCTAAAGGTAATAATTTGTGTATCTGTATTGCCACTGCATGTCATGGACTATCAGTGCCCCTTTACAACTGAAACAGGATCTTTAATAGCTTTAAATCTGACTCTAGTCAGATAACAGCATCTAATTAAGAAATACCAGACCCAGTTCAGAAAAGCCAGACCTAATTTGGTACAAATTTATGATTCAAGAAGGATTTAATTAGAGACATAGAACCATAAGAAGAGTGTGTATGTCTAAAGGGATTTATTACAGGGCTTTGGCTTTCTACAGCTGTGGGAACTGGTTAAGCAGTCTCTATAAGGTTGTTGTCTTCATGTCTGATGAAGGCGCTTGAAGTCCACAAGGCAGACAATAAGGAAAGGAAGGTGGATGTAATGTGGAAGAGAGCAAAAACAAACAAGAACTCACAACCATGAGTGGCGCCGACGAGGATGGGTTAAAACTGGAGTCAGTTCTCATTGCCTCTGACCTTGATGGTGTGGTGTCCTACAGAAGCTTGGCCCCTCAGTCACTGAGGTGGTGTGTGCATCAGAGGAGCTGAAGGATCCATGTGGAACACAGTCCTAGAGGTGTCTCATGCCAATGAGGTGGTCAGTAGATCACCAATAGCACGTGTGAGATACAAAATGGCTGTTACATCACTTATGCCCTCCAAGTCTTGCACAAGAATCTCTTTTATGGTCCACCCCATGGGAAACATATAGGAAAAGGAATTTTGGGAAATGTAATTCAGTCTCGCCTAGGTAACACATTACAGAGCAACCACATTGGCCTATGAAGGAACTGTGAAATCAGTTCAATGAATCAGAGCTAACATTTTTAAAGAAATAAAACATAATATCAGAATTCATTATAGATATAGGTAAATACTGTTTTATGAAAAATATTTAAGGTCAGTTATATGTTATTCTGGACTGAAGTGGTTTTCCCCCAGATCCATCCTAATGCGACTGTTTTGGAGGTAGAGCCCTTAAAGAGAGAAAGTTAAATGAGGTCATAAGGGTGGGGCCCTAATCCAACATGACTGGAGTCCTTATAAAAAGAGGAGGAGACCCAAGGACGATCATTGCACAAAGAAAAGGCCATGCAAGGACACAGCGAGAAGGCAGCCATTTGCAAGCCAAGGAGAGAGGCCTCAGGAGAAAACAAATCTACCAACACCTTGACCTTGGACTTCCAGCTTCCAAAACCGAGCCAAATAAATTTCAGTTAAGTCACCTAGTCTGTGGTGATATTTTGTTATGGCAGCTGAATGTTTGTGTCCCACCACCCCAATTCATATGTTGAAATTTAATCTCCAGTGTGATGGCATTAGAAGGTGGGACAGTTGGGAAGTGATTATGTCTGGAGAGTGGAGCCCTCATGAATGGGAACCCCAGCCTTTCCACCATGTGAGGACACAGTGAGAAATTGCTGTCTGTTAACCAGGAAGACAGTTCTCACCAGAATGCAACCATACTTGTGCATTGATCTTGGACTTCCCAGCCTCCAGAACTGTGCAAAATAAATTTCTGTTGTTTATAAGCTATCCAGTCTGTGGTGTTTTGTTATAGCAGCCTGAATGACTAAGGCAGCAGCCTTAGCAGACTAGTACATGTGTGTACTAAAGATTGAATCAGTCTTCTGGCAGCTTTTTATAAAAAAACTAAGACAATCTTTCTAGAGCGGTTTCAGGTTCATAGCAAAATTAAGGGGAAGGTACAGAGAGTTCCCATTTCCCACACACGCACAGCCTCCCGTGTTATCAACATCCCGCACCAGAGTGATGTGTATGTTATAATTGATGAGCCTACATTGACACATCATAAAAGCCCATCATTTACATTGCAGTTCACTCTTGGTATTGTACATCCTATGGTTTGGACAAATGTATTGATGACATTTACCCATCATTATGGTATACTGAGTATTTTCACTGCCCTAGAATTCCTCCGCATGCTGCCTTTTCGTCCTTCCATCTCCACCCCAACTCCTGATTTTTTTATTGTCTCCATAGTTCTTTGTTTTCTGTAAACACTTTATCCCACTTTAATACTTTAGTTTTTTGCCAAGGTATCATTTAGTATACAAAATATTTTACTTAGTCTCTTTATTATTTTATAGTCCCTCACTAGAATATAAACTCCATCAGAACTGGGAGTTTTATCTATTTTACGCACTACTATGAATCCAGTGCCTAAAACTGGCACATCGTCAATAGTCAATGAGTGAGGGGCTTCCCTGGTGGTCCAGTGGTAAAGAATCTGCCTTCCAGTGCAGGGGACACGGGTTCAATGCCTGGTCGGGGAACTGAGATCCCACATGCCACGGGGCAACTAAACCTGCGTGCCGCAACTACTGAGCTCGCACGCCTCAACTAGAGAGGGCTGCGTGCCACAAACAGCAGAGCCGACGCGCTCTGGAACTCACGCACCACAACTACAGAGCCCGTGCACCCTGGAGCCTGCTTGCCACAACTAGAGAAAACCTGCGCGTCGCAACGAAGAGCCCACACGCTGAAACCTAAGATCCTGCGTGCCTCAACCAAGATCCCACGTGCTGCAACTAAGGCCGTACGCAGCCAAAAATCTTATAAAAAAATGTTGAATGAATGTATTGGATCATGAATTTAAATGTATTTCTTACTGTAAATTGAGGTTGAAGATATTTGCAAACTTTGGCAATGTCTTACAGAAGTAAAAGTAGTCTTATCATACAATTCAGCCATTGCTCTCCTGGGTAATTAACTTATTTGAAAATTTAGATTCACACAGAAGCCTGCATATGAATATTTATAGCAGGTTTATTTCCAAAATTGGAAGTAACCACGATATGCTTCAGTAGGTGAATGGTTAAGCAAACTGTGGTACATCTGTACAATGGAATATTATTCATTGATAAGAAGCGAGGTGTTAAGTCACTAAAAATCATGGAGGAATCTTAAATGCATATTGCTTAGTGAAAGAAGTCAGTCTGAAAGAGCTGTACAATGTATGATTCATGTTATATGACCTTGGAAGAGGCAAAACTATAGAGATAGTAAAAAGATAAGTATTTGCAAGACCTTTAGGGGGACGTTGGGAGGGTTAAATAGATGAAGCACAGAATATTTTTTCCTGATTGGTGAAGCTGTTTATTATTCTGTGTGATACCATAATGATAGATACATGACATTATGCATTTGTCCAAACCCACAGAAGTTTACAGCACAAATAGGGAGCCTTAATGTAGGCAAATTTAAAAATCATTGAGGAGTTCAAGGAATACCAGGAAGTATTGCAGACTATGACAAGAGAATCTATGTAACAACTTCCCTGAAGGAGGTGGGCAGAAAAGGTGCTAACTAACTTTGGAAATGAGACTGTTAGCCTCAAGACAAAAGAAACTACACATAAGCACTCTAGGTGATAAAGTTGTTTTCCATGGGGTACAGGTTAGCAATTCTGATTTATACTGGAATGGAACAGTTAAGTAAGTGGATGGCAGATGAGGGAGCCAGGTTTATCACTATTGCATTGGAAGGTTACATATCAGCGAGAAGAGGAGGCTAGAATGATCCACGTGGTACTCTGGATTAGAGTTGGAAACATCAGTATGAACTCATGTTTAATTTAATATAGATACATATGGTTATATATGAGAATTATATAAATAGGCTTATGTACACGTTAGTATACACAAAATATTCCCTTGCTCTGTCATCTGAGACTATAAAAACACCAAAACCCTAATAGCAGTATGTACATGCAGTGCCCAGATCTTGGTTCCTAAAACCATATTCCCATAAAAGGAACCAGGGCTTCTTGGAGAAGTTGCTGATTGTAGGACTTGGGCAGGAAATAAATAGAAGAAGCCTGGAGCATCTTATAGTACCAGAATGTAAGGAAGTGCTCAAACAAAAAAATACCACCTTGATGAGGATATGTCAGAGGACCACAGGAGCCAATCATACTGATACAAATTATTAAATAAATGGGGGAGAACAGATTTCCTATGTAAAATTCCAAATAATTTATGTAGATTGCCACCAAGGAGGAAGAGCATAACTCCCCATTCCTGTGGCTGTGCATGGTTACTTCTAAAGTGTACCGTATGGAAAGAAAGACATAAAAATATAACAACCATGGAGAAACTGGACAAACAAGTGATCCAGGTCAGTATCAGCAGTGGTAGGTCATGTTGATGGTGTGTACCTCTGGTCTGATGTGATGAAAGTGGCATTTTATGTGCTTTTCCTCCCCAAATCCCACAACCACAGTTTAATCTTAAGAAAAATTTCAAATTTCAGCCAAGAGGCATACTGAAAAGTATCTGACCAGTACATCTCAAAACTGTGAAGTTCATACAAAACAAGGAAAATCTGAGAAACTGTCATAGCCAAGAAATGCTTAAGTTGATATGACAACCAAATGTAATGTGATATTCTGGATGGGGTCCTGGAACAGTAGACGACATTAGATGAAAACCAAGGAAATCTGAGTAAAGTGTGGATGTTAGTTAATAGTAATTGATCAATATTGGTTCATTAATTGTAACAAATGTGTCATGCTGATATAAACTGTTAATCATATTGGGAGCTAGATAGTGTGGGTTATATGAGAACTCGCTGTACTGTCTTTTCTATAAATCTAAAATTATTCTAACAAAGTCTATATATAAAAATGTAATGATAGAATTAGGACATCATTATTTTGCCTCGTCCAGTGAATTAATGGCATCATCAGTTGTTACAAAGAGAGACTACTAGTTAATTACATGCCTCATGGTAAAAGAACACACACTGCACATGGTCTTGCTAAAGTGATCACCCTCAGCATGATTAGGCCTGTCAATCCAGCAGCCAGTTTGCATGGAATACAGAGGACAAAGGAACACTGACTGCACCATGAATGTGTAAGCAGCAAAATCTGGCCTGCACCATGTCAGATGCCCCAGGTTTTTCAAAGCCAAATTGAAAAGAACAGAAAGCTATAGAAGAAAATCTGTAGAAAAAATTGAAAGCCATAATCAGTTCTTATTTTTTTGCTTTTTTAAATGGGAAAGACTAAACTATAATTCTAGAGATGCACACTTAGAGATAACACATGTTGTAAAGAAACGAAAAAAAATGACTCTAAAATTCAAGATGGTATTACTATGGGGAGAAGTAAATTGGGCAAGGGAAAGATTTTTAGGGTGGCTGGTAAAGTTCTATTTCTTGACCTAGTGGTAATTACTAGGATGTTTGCCTAATAACATTTATTTATGCTGTATATTTGTATGGTTTTCTGTATATGTGTTTTATTTAGTAAAAAAGTTTTGTTTTGTTTTTTTGCGGTACGCGGGCCTCTCACTGTTGTGGCCTCTCCCGTTGCGGAGCACAGGCCCCGGACGCGCAGGCCCAGCGGCCATGGCTCACAGGCCCAGCCACTCTGCAGCATGTGGGATCTTCCCGGACCGGGGCAAGAACCCGTGTCCCCTGCATCGGCAGGCGGACTTTCAACCACTGCGCCACCAGGGAAGCCCTAAAAAAAGATTTTTAAAAATTGAATATACGGGATGAATTGGAGTTCAGGTGAGGAAGGGAAACCAGGAAGGAGTCTTTTATAGTAGTTTAGATGAGAAGTGATGAATGCCTAGTATGAGGAAATGGTGGTGTGGAAGGGCTCTAAATAAGAGAGAAAGGCAAGAGGCAATGAGTAAGATTGAGTAGACATTTGGGTGTTTGGTGTGAGATAGAGACAGATCAGGGAGTAGGTATCTTATATCGAGAAGACTTGAACTTTTATTCTTTTGAAAAGAGCAGGATGTAATAATAGTTTCCACGGGGAACCAAAGGGCAGAGAGTAGGTGCTGAGCTTTGTTTTATTCATCTTCCTTCCACACTTTCTTCTTATCAGTCTGATGCTTGAGAGCAAAAAAAGTTTTTTCATTTTCTTCAATTCTGCCTCCCTCTATTAACTGCAGCCCTTCAGTGTAACTTCACCGTCTCTGCTATCTATAGAACAGAAGCTGAGGAGTCTGAGGTATCTTCATTCCAAGTGGATTTTATAAGATCACATATATGGAATTACATGAGTGCATGCACATTTATTTAATGGTTTCTTGGCTGTTACTGTTACTTTCAAATAAAGTGACCCTAACTGATATTGACATGTAATTCAATGATAGAGGTATAATTGCCTATAAACGTAGAAGAAAATTAAATGACCCCATCCTCTTTTAAAATAGGCATAATTAAATTAAATATGCATAAACTCCAGAGAGATTGATTGGTTTTAAGGAATTGGCTCACAAGAAGTGAGCTTACCAAAGGCTCCAAACAGCATCCCTATCTGCCACTAACACTTCATGCATGTATAGAAGGGATATCTTGACATGCTCTACACCACTGAACCCCTAGAAGTTTCACTAAGGTAAAATTCCCCTGAATTTTTTCAGATTTATTTTTCACCTTTTGACATGCAAATATATTTCTGCTCTCTTTCTCTTGTCCTTCTGGGACTTCCATAATGTATTGCATATATTGGTTTTCATCCATGGATTGTTGTTAAATTGGTGTCTCTAGGGAGAGAGAGGGCTGGAATCTTATTTTTGCCATCTTGCCGATTTTCCATTTATTTAGATCTTTAAAAATCTTTCAGTGAACTTTTCATCAGGCAAGCCTTGTACAGGTCTTTCAGTTTTCTTTGTAGAAATGTTACACTCCTTTTGTTAAATTCACTCCTAAGAATTGTTTTCTTTTGATGCTATTGCAAATGAGTTTGTTTTCTTAATTTTGTTTTTGGATTGCTCATTGCTAGTGTATACAAGATCAATTGATATATATATATATATAGATCTTGTGTCCTGTAACTGCTGAATTCATTTATTCTAATATTTTTCAGTGGGTTTCTAAGCATTTTCTGTATACAAGGTCATGCCATCTGCATATAGCAATAGCATTACCTCTTTATTTCCCATCTGTATGCTTTTTTTTGCATCTTCTTTCCTAATTGCCGTAAGACCTTCAGTACAATATTAACTAGAAGTGGTGAGAGTGGTGTAAGGGCAAATAGAAATGAAAAATAAGAGGATTATTATTCTCTGTTAAAAATAATGGAAGAGACATCCCCGCTTCGTTTTTGTAGAGCATTTTCCTTTGTAAACTTGTAAATTCTTTATCCCTTTGAGATGAATATGAACCTTTTAAAAAGCCTCTTGGCAGTTTTGCACCCCTACAGAGTATCTTTCTCAAGGAGCCTCAGAGCCATCTCTTTGAAATACTTCTAGGGAGATAGCACTCCTTTTTCCCAGTTTCTGGCTTAGGGTGGGAGCCTAACTTCAACGGGTGCCTTGCTCCAAGTTGCAAAACTGCCTCTTGTCATAAAGATATGAGAAGCTTGTTTTTCCTTTTATAAAGACAACAGATGGTCATCCCAATTACCAGACGAATTTTGGGTGAACTGTGCAATAAATGGTACTGTCAAGTCCTCTTACTTAAGGACTAGTTATTGTTTATCTTGAGAACATGTATGTAATGAGTTGTACCTGCTTGGCTTTATAAAAGGGTGAGATTTCTCTCTGTCTTTGCAGTCTCTTAGCAGATTGCCTGTAATGCACATCACATTCTGGTTTTATGCTTATTCAATAATAAAATTCTTTGTCTTCTACCTTTGGAAGTAGGTTTTCTGTGTTGGGAGAAATTTTTATTTTTAATTATATTTCTCCAACAATTTTGGTAATAAGAATGGGATGAGTCTGGCAGTTCTTGATTTGAGCCAAATCAACTGAAAGTCTGTGGCCTCACAATAGTCAGTAAAAGACCCTAAGTTATTTTAGCTCTATGCTTTTTTGGAATACTGGCTAAACAAACATCCCTGTTCAAATTCAAGATTTTACTATTGAATGAACATGGGTAATAATGGGCTCTAAACTCTCATCAAGATCACCGTATGGTTGGAAAATATGGGAAGCCAGGAATGTTGCCCGCAGGTCTCTTTTTTTTTAAGCAGTTAATATATCTGTCTGTCACATTGGGAATGGGCGTACACGTTGAGACTCCAATCCTGCAGTGGCCAGAGGACAATTCTTTTGATTTGCAGAAGTTCTTAGAAGGACTTTATTCCAGTAAGTGAGTTGCTGATATTTATGGGATGAATATCATTCTAACTATCCTAAGAGGAGTTAAAAATTATTTGGATAGCCAGAAGGAAATATCGAAAAAACAGGAGAGAAAAATGTGAGAATTAAATACATTTTCTCTTTCACAGAACCCTACTCCTCCTCACTCTGCTTGTCCCTCCTCCTGCTTTCCCTGAATGTCTTTACCCCTCCGTGCCTCAAACTGACTCAGGGGAAGAGTGAGGTGATGATCTTTCAGATGGGTGGTTCACTTCAGGGCACAACTTCTTTTTTTTTTTTTTTTTTTTTGCGGTACGCGGGCCTTCCACTGCTGTGGCCTCTCCTGTTGCAGAGCACAGGCTCCGGACACGCAGGCTCGGGGGCCCAGCTGCTCCACGGCATGTGGGATCTTCCCGGACCGGGGCACGAACCCGCGTCCCCTGCATCGGCAGGCGGACTCTCAACCACTGCGCCACCAGGGAAACCCAGGGCACAACTTCTTTAGCTGGTAATAAATTACCTGCTCGGTTTGAGGACACAGAGTTATGTACTTTGTGGCCTAGACTGGGTCCATTTCATGTCTTAGACCAGATGACCCCTTAAGTAGTCCCTTATTATCCACACATAGCTAGGAAGGCACAAATGATAAAGGGAGAATCATGGAAAGATTAAGAGCTTGGATAAAAGAGCCTGCGTAGTAAGGCAACATATGGAGAGTAGCTGTACTAGTCACTTGGAAAAAGGCAAACAAGGTGTTCAACTAATTAATGTAAACACAGGAAGGGAAACCAAAGTGCCCACATGATTCATATTTTTCTTGCCTCAACATGAAGGAAACCAGCCCATCCTATTTGGATCACCAGCACAGCTGATGCCATTGAGAAGCCAGCCAGGACTCCTGGGTAATTCAAGTGTCTTTCTCACCAGCTGATGTTACTCATTTAAAGGCTTCTTTTCCCCAATGCCCCAGAAGACATACACCTTAGTGTGTTTTCAATTTACAGCCCACACATGGGAATGTATACTGATTTATTGCATAGAATTCAGCAACCAGCAGCTGCGTGGAATCCTGTAATTAGCAGATTTTGCTCCTTTGATAGAGCAGTCACGTTAGGGTCTGGAAGATCACTACATAAAGGGGTGTGGTGGCCAGGGGAAGCTGACTCTCTGCCACGCCACCCCTCATAACTGTGGAGTAACTAAGGAAGTTACGAACTCTTTGAGAAGGGTTGCTAACAGCTGTACTCGAAGGCTTTCCACTGAAGTTGAGCTGGGAGATATTGCAACAGTGTACCCAGAAGACATGTGAGTCCCCCACTGATTTCCGTCAGTGGTTTGTTGAGGCTTTCTCAAAATTCCCTGATGTGAACCTGGGGTCAGGTCAAAATATGCTCTGGTTTTAGCAACCTTTGTTTTGACTCTCTAGCCAACTGTCCAAATGCAAATTAAGGAAAAGTGGGAGGACGGCAAGGATAGACTGTTAGTCAAATCTGAGCAGCAGCTACTCACTTTGGGGATAATCAAGAGAAAGTGAAAAAAAAAAAGAAAAGGCTTCTGTGTTGGCTGCTCAGTTAGAACTCCTTGCTAAGGGAATGCTCCCTACTCCAGTCAGTCTGTGACGGGATCAGCGAGAGGGGACTGTAGAGAGAGACTCTGGAGGAGGCAGGGCTTGCAGGGACAAGAGAATCAGCAGGACCTAGAACAAAACCTTCAGCCAGGAAATACTTGGCAAATGGCTCAGAATTGGCAGATTGTGAGAATCTCAGAGGAGGGAGCTGGTGAACCACGTGTGTCAGTAACTTTCCCTCAGGCTAATCTCTGCCTGCTCTAATAAAGCCTGGTGCTACTTATTCTGCAATTTCCTCAGAAATTTCTCATTTTCCATCTGGCGGCAGATCGATACAGAGGGTTGGTATTTTGCATCAGTCTCCTACTTGTTCCTTTTCCTCCACAATTCCCATGCAGATAGGTCCTCTAACTTGGGAATGCATGTTCCTACTTTCTCCTGATTCTTCTATAAACCTATTGGGGAGAGACCTGTTGTGCAACTAAAAGGCTATCATATTCTGTACTCTGGATGGAGTAGCTGTGGAGCTCCCTGGGGAAAAGACACCTGATTTGGTCATGATGTGGCCTTTGAAAGAAAAGGGGTATGGCAGGGAGTGGCAAATTCACACCATGCTGGGCAAGCGCACCAAGTGAAACAAGTGCATCATGCTGGGCCTAGGATTTCTTTCCTTCTACCTGTGTGGAGAGGGTTTCTGAATTGGAAGATTTTGTTTTTAACATCTTTGTCTTGTTCCTGATCTTAGGAGGAAAGCGTTCAGTCTTCCATCATCAAATATGATGCTAACTGTGGGTTTTTCAAAAATGGCCTTTATTAGGTTGAGGCAATTCCATTCTATTCCTAGTTTGTTCTGTCTTGTATCATGAAAGGGTGCTGGATTTTGTTGAATGCTTTCCTGCATCTGTTGAGATAATCATATATTATTAAATGAGATAACAATATGAGTTTTTTCTGTTAGTATGATGTATTAATGTAATAGTCATTTTCGATATTCTGTAATTGATGGTTTAGCATCTTGAACTCATGGGCCAAGTTAATGGCTAAAGATGTTGGCATACATACCATCCCTGTGTTTCCACAGGTGCATAAAAACCCCACCATCTGTGTTTTGCTTCCTGCCCAATAGGGCACTTCCCCACCTAACATAGTATAGTTAGGTTACTATAGTTTATCACCACCACTGTAGTAAGAAAGGCTTTCGTTCATGATTTCTCTTCATGTCTTCTGTCTCTTGACTGGTGTTTCCCCATGTGGCCCTGCATGGTGTGGTGTCTCCCATCCTCTTGAACATTGTAAATAATGAAGTCTTCTTTCAAAGACAATTGTCTCCATGTCTATCATTTTATCATGCCTGATTAAAACAAATCCCAGGTACGTCTTAAAACAATTGGTGCAGTGAGCAGGGTGGTTCAGTGACAGATGAGGACAACATGTCTCCAGCCGGCTTTTGGCTTACTAACTGGATCCAGCTGACAGCAAATAATGCTTGGGAACGCTCTGCTGGCTGTTGACATACTTGCTTTAGCAGCCACCGCGTAGTGTTGTATCTGTTGGGTTTTTCTGGTTATCCAGTCCAATTGTGTCAGAGCTCAGAAAGCTGAGCCCACCCTGAGCTTAGGGTGCTGTAGTCTGAGCAAAGAGGTCCCCACTTGGTCCCTATGTGTTGTGATGCACCTAGTCTGGATGCGGTCTCCAGGGGTGCTTAGGGTAATCGGCTATCATACTGAGCAAAGGTTCCCTAAAGGGATGGGAACAGTTACCCTCCCACCCTCACCTGGCCAGCTTGATCTGTAGGTAGAGGCTGCTCCAATATTCTCCCTTATTTTCCTTGTATGCAAAAGACATACTAGCCTGTCTCATTAGGTAGCAGGATGCTACCTTGCTAGGCATCCTTAAATTGGAAGGACCTAGTGACGATCAGTTTGAGGGCACCCACCCTACAGAGACCATGGCTCCCCACAAATGTTATGTTATTGCAAAATCCTCTGCTGTTCTCCACCGTGCTGTTGTCACAGTTTGATCCCAGACCCAGTGATATAAGATATGAGGGCCCATCCCTGGAGACCAATGGCCCAGTGTTTAATGAAAAAGGGGAGAGGAATATCTGTTTCGAACTCCCCCTGCAAACTAAGGATGTGGTCCAATTAATAAAAAATTATAAAATTATATCTCCTAAGTGCTGCTGATTATCAGTACACAAAAGGCCTTATACTCTTAACAAAAAATTTTAAAGCTAAGGCCAATGCCACTCATGAAAATTCACAACGCTTTCAATGGTTCAACCTGTTTGTGGTTATTTGTGAGTTCAGACGTGTGAATGACAGACACATCAATGTGTCATAGGATTATCAAGTTCAGTCATTTCAATTTTTGCAGTGGTTGCTATTATCTGTTTTTATTTGTGTACATTTGAATCCTAAAACGCCAAAATGCAAGTTTAAACTTTACGATGACTTTTCTGAAAAGTGGAAATTAATTAAACAAGGAAAAATTCCCTTTGAAGATTTTTTTACAGTATGTAAAAATGGTAGTGGTAATTCCCTGGTGGTCCAGTGGTTAGGACTCCGTGCTTTCACTGCCAAGGGTATGGGTTCAGTCCCTGGTTGGGGAACTAAGATCCCACAAGCTGTGCAGTGTGGCCACAAGGCAAAAAAAAAATGTAGTGAGTCAGATATAAACCGGCATATACTAACAGCTAAGCGTAAGAGATGTATAATTTCTTCAGCTAGTACTATAGAAAGAAATAAAATAAATTTTTTGATTAATAGGAATTCAGATTGAGATATAGTAATTGCAGCGGAAGCTGTAAATACCCTCCACGCCGTACATCATCACCAGTCTTTCAGCTCAAATGACTGAATGTACTGCTGCCAGAGTATTTTCCAATTCCAGAGTTGCAATCAAAATTTCAAGTGCCAGGGCTTCCCTGGTGGCACAGTGGTTAAGGATCCACCTGCCAATTCAGGGGACATGGGTTCGAGCCCTGGTCGGGGAAGATCCTACATAGTGCAGAGCAACTAAGCCCGGGTGCCACAACTACTGAGCCTGTGCTCCAGAGCCCATGCTCCACAAGAGAAGCCACTGCAATGAGAAGCCGGCACACTGCAACAAAGAGCAGCCCCCGCTCACCGCAACTAGAGAAAGCCCACGCACAGCAACGAAGACCCAACGCAGACAAAAGTTCAAAACCTTTAAAAAGGGGCTTCCCTGGTGGAGCAATGGTTGAGAGTCCGCCTGCCGATGCAGGGGACCCGGGTTCGTGCCCCGGTCCGGGAGGATCCCACATGCCGCGGAGCGGCTGGGCCCGTGAGCTATGGCCGCTGAGCCTGCGCGTCCGGAGCCTGTGCTCCGCAATGGGAGAGGCCGCAACAGTGAGAGGCCCGCGTACCAAAAAAAAAAAAACAAAAACCTTAAAAAAAAAATGCAAGTGCCAGGATAAAGTCCACTGCAACAACAACAAAAATAGCTTCAGTTATGATTACAGAGATTATCAATGTTCTAAATGCCTCATCTTTTTTTTTTTTTTAGCATCATCACTGTGGATGCAAGCAATTACAATGCAGAAAATACATATTTTCCCCTTCTACATTGCTTTTGGTTGAGGTAATAAAAATACAAATTTTGGTGGATGTTTGCATAAAGGTGCAGACATGTTTATTCCAAGGTTAAACAAAGCATGAATGATTCTGGGGAAGATGTTGACTGTGCTGCCCATATTCTGCACAATGCTTGCTGTTCAAGTAGCTTCTGATGTTCTTTCTATTGATGTTGAAGTAATTGTCATGAAGTTGTTCTCTTACTTCAGCACGTACACTATTTGAATTGAGTGATTAAAGGATTTTTGTGATTTTTTTAATTGGCATTCAGTACTTTTCATTTCTCTTGCATTCAGAAACTCATTGACTCTCTTTAACAAACACAGCTGTAAGAGTTCTCAGTTTATTTAAAGCACTGAAATAATATTTTAATTCTCAAGAAAAGTCTCCCAATTCTTGTTTAACCTTTTAAATATTCCATTGAATGAAGCTAATTTGCTTATTTCTTGTACATAGATTTCAATATCTTTTTAGCAATAGGATTATGGAAATTGAAAGAAGAGCAAAAAGTGTTAGTGAAATATTCCACTGTTTAATGAAACTTAGTGAAATCTTCATGTCAGACTGTTCTTAAAAGGGAAAACATTACTTATGGAATAATAGGAATAGGAAAATAAATTTTGACTTGTGGATAATCATTATTGTACTTGCCATGACTGTATTTTGAAATGAGTTTCATCTCTTGAAGAATTTGATTCTTTTACATGGATGTTACTAACTGCTCTTATAGCATGAGGACAAGTGGAATTGTCATGTGTAGTGTTAAAAAGGAAAGGAAAAAAATTGACAAAAAGTTTTCTTTTATCAGTGGGCAGCATGTTAAAAACTTGTTAATCAAGAGATCCATCGTAATCCTGAAGAATGGAAAAGGCAAGTTCTGCCATGAATAATGGTATTGTTTCAACAAATCAAATCTGAAGAGCAATTCCTAGAGTTGTTAACTTTATGCCATTATATCTGCTCAGAACGCTAAAGTTGAATGTCTTTTCTCATTAATGAATGTCCAATGGACAAAGAACGAAGTAAGTGAGATGTGACTACTGTAGAAGATACGTTATAATGAAAATGGAGCAATGTAACAGTCTCTGGAAGAAATTCTATAACTCAATTCTGCAAGGAACTGTTAAGGAGAGCCAATGTATCAGGAAAATAGTTAATGAAAGATATGTAATTTAGATACTTAAAATTTATTTCAGATGAACAACGAATAAAAGTATGTCTCATGGCTTGTATTTGCTAAATCTGGCAATTTTACCCAATGTGCCCAAAGTCACAGACCCTTTTCTTTTTTTTTTAATTGAAGGAAGTATACTTGATTTAGTGTTGTATTAGTTTCAGGTGCAGAGCAAAGTGATTCAGTCATATATGTGTGTGTGTATATATATAGAACTTCAGTTATACATAATCTATATACATACACATAAAAATACTTTCAGATTCTTTTCCATTATAGGTTACTACAAGAAACTGAATATTATTCCCCTATCCTATACAGTAGGTCCTTGTTTATTTTACATATAGTAATCCCAAACTCCTAACTTATCGCTCCCCCCTTCCCCTTTAGTAACCATAAGTTTATTTCCATCGCAGAGACTTTTCTAACTGAAGTGGCTCTAAGGCTTTCAGGAAATGTACCGTGCACAGCTTTCTGGCACAGGACGGGGCTGTCACTATGGGCCTTCTGCGCATGTGCACTGCCTCCCCTTCCCCCCTCCCCCCGGATGCCGGGCGTGTTCCCGTTCCGCGGCCGCTGTCTCGCGAGGAGATGGTTGCGGAGCCTCCGGCGGCTGCGAGCCCGGCAGCTGGCGAGCAGGACGCCGTTGTGGAGCACCGGGGGAAGATGAAGCTCCAGGCTAGAGGCGGGTGAAAGAGGAAACGGCTTTGTGTCCAGATTCGGTGTAAATCTGGCCCCGTTTTTATGCACCTGATGAGAACCTGCACGTCCCAGCGCTTAATTTTCTCATCTCCAAGGTGCCCTGTCGTTTGAGGCCTCGGTAAGACCGCGCGGAAACTGGCCCTTGGCTGTCAGTAGATGCGCACTTTTCTTCTCAGCGGAGACCCTTGTTCTTTTCCACTCAGGATCTCGCTGAATCCTCCCAACCACCTGTGGTCAGCGTCGCGTCCCCTTTCTAACAGTGAGGCTCCAAGACGGGATAGGAATTCAAAGTGGCGAAGGGAGCAGGGGAAGGAGCAAGGATAGATCCCATGCCTCATTCTCTGCCCAGCATAAAATCTGAGCATGAGTCGGTCGCAGCAGCAAGCAGCTTGAGTACCCTAACCCCTCAAAGAAATAGTTTTGAAGTGAATGCAGCATTGGTTTTGGGGGATTTCTTCTTGTTTCTAAAGAACCTGTGAACATAAGTGGAGGCGTCCAGGCCCCTCTGACCCCCTCCAGCTTTGCCTGTGCCCTCAGTAGCACCAGTTTGCTTTTACAGGAGGTCCTGCTTAAGGTCCAGGAGCTTTCGATCTTGGATGAATATTCTAACTGGCTTAGGTTTCACCTTTCTTGCAACAAAGCGGCTTTTGTGAGGTAGGAAGGGGGATTCCCGGGAGCGGGAATTGCCCCGGTAGGACAATCAGTGCGCCTGAGACCTCAGGAGAGATCCAGAGCCCAGGTGCAAAGACGCTTGTTGCTCAGCTGGAAGCAATTTGGGTCCTCCTGCCGGAACCAGTCATATGCAGACTGTCACAGACTGGGTGATGGTGGAAACCTTGGGCCAACTTTCCAGAGAGATGTAAGCTGTGGTTGGGATAGGAGGACAAGACAAAAGGAACAGAAGATACTGCTGCTTGGGGAGTTGTGAAGGCATCGTGTGGCGGGAAGAGCTGACCAGCCACAGGGGAGGGAATTACCGTCTTCCTTCACTCTTTACCCCACTCTTTCTGAGCTCTGAGCTGTTCCCACACTGGGCACAACTAGAGATATACTGATGCCCCCTGTATCCCGATCTTACAGAATCAGAGATGGTACTGCAAGACAGGTCGTTAAGACTTGGACTTAAGACAGGTCTATTTCTGCTTTACTTAAAAGATGGAGTTGGATTGGGGTGGGCAAGAAATGGGTCAAAAATGTTAAGTGGTTACAATTCTACATTTTGTTATGGCAGAATCAAGAGGAGACATGGAGTCTCTTGATAGTCTAGGCAGGTCTTTTCTGCATTAACAACAGATAAGTCAAAACCAGTTTTGTTTGGTTTGTTTTTTTTTAATTAAAAAATACTTTTGAGACCTGAAACCAATTTAAGAGTAAACTGTTTTTTTTCCTTCCAAAAAAGACCAGCCCTTTTTTCCTTCCAAAAATACCCCATCCTTTTTTTCAGAACCTTGTTGAGATTCTCTGGTTTGTAATGAACATTACAAATTTTTGTGCTGAATATTTTTGCTCAGCATCAGTTTTAATGAAAGCATTGTGTTCTATTCCTTGGCTTTTCCTAATTGGCTTAATTAGCTAAATGTGTTGTTTATATTTTTTCTGTGTTAGAGCATACATTGTTAACAAATCAGCAGAAACCAAATGTTTTTACATTTGAAAACGAACTTGTCCAAACATTACATAATCATCCCAGAGTCATGCATGGACACCCGAGTGCTTCCCTCCCTCACTGTTATCCTTTCTGCTGCTTCTCAAAGTGTCTCCCATTCTGAGGTGTTTCGCCAGCTGCTACGTGGAGCTTTCTAGGCAGGTGATGTCACTCATGAGCTTTCCTTCTTTTTCAGGTGTAGCCCCTCAGTTCTTTACATTCTTCCAGGAGCAGCAGAAAATGATCACATCCCAGGTGAGTCGTTTAATTTATGCACAGTTTTGCTTAACACTGATTATTTGAGGTTTATGAAATATCTATGCATTCATATGAAATAGTAGAAATAGATATGTTAACATCAGGAAAAATATAGAACAGAAGTCAGCAAATTGCAGTCCATGGGCCAAATGTAGCATGCTGCCTGTGTTTTTATTGCCCACAAACTAAGAATTTTTAGATGATTGAGAAACAAATCAAGAGTAGTAGTCTGTGATGTGAAAACTGTATGAAATTCAAATCTCAGTGTCTGTAAAGTTTTATTGGAACACAGCCATGCTCATTCATTTATGGCCGTGGCTGCCGTCAAATTACAAGGGCAGAGTTGAGTGGTTGTGACAGAGACTGTGTGGCTCACAGGCCTAAAATGTTTACTATGTGGACATTTACTGAAAAGGTTTGCTGACTTCTGATATAGAACAGCAGATCAACAGTAGGACAAAGGTGCCATGTAGGTAAATGCAGATCCTGTGATCTTACTGAGTTGTGAAACTGGGCCATAAAAAAGTTTTTTGATAGACTTCATTAGGTGACATTGTGAACCTTTTTTTTTCTTAATTTTTGGCTGCGTTGGGTCATCGTTGCTGCACGCTGGCTTTTTCTAGTTGCAGCAAGTGGGGGCTACTCTTCGTTGAGGCACGCAGGCTCAGTAGTTGTGGCACACGGGCTTAGTTGCTCCGCAGCATGTGGGATCTTCCCGGACCAGGGCTCGAACCCGTGTCCCCTGCATTGGCAGGCAGATTCTTAACCACTATGCCACAGGGATGTCCAGTGACACTGTGAACCTTCTAGTGACTGTCTTGCAGTTGCATAAAGAAGTGGTAGGAATAAAGTGAATGATTTTTGTCTAATCCAGGGGAAAAGTTGAGATGTCGAAAGAAAATATGTGATAAATAATTCAAATGAATTAGAGCAGCATTAGGACTCATGGTTGTTCAAAGAAGGGACAAGTCTGGGTAGACCAGGGTGACCTAGGTTGGTTAGTAGGATGAGGCAGGCTATGTGACAATACTGAGGACTGGGCAGAATATAAATCTTTTTAGAATATGGCAAGGGATTCCCCTATTTTAATTGTGGCAAAATACATATAACATGAAATTCACATTTCAACCATTTAAAAGTGTAGAAATTAGTGGCATTTTGTACATTCATGATATTATGCAACCATAAACACCACCTACTTCCAGAATATTTTCATCACACCAAAAGGAAAACCCTTACCCTTAATAAGCAGTACTATATAGCTTAATAAACAGTTACTCCCCATTCCCCTCAGCCCCTAGCAACTGCTAATCTGTTTTCTGTTTATGGATTTGCCTTTTCTGGATAGCTCATATAAATGGAATCATGAAGCCTTTTGTGGGTGGCTTCTTTCACTGATCATGTTTTCAAGACCCATCCATGTTGTAGCTTGTATTACTACTTCATCCCTTTTATGACTGATTAATATTCCATTGTATGTATATACTACCTTTTGTTTATCCATCATTTGATGGGCATTTGGGGGTGACTCCATGTTTGGTTATTGGGAGTAGTGCTGCTGTGAGCATTCATGTACAAGTTTTTGTTTGAAGACCTATTTTCAGTTCTTTCCTGGGAGTGAAATTGATGGATCATGTGATAATTCTGTGTTTAACTTATTTTGAAACTGCTAAACTGTGCTCTGCAGCAAGTCCTTTGCAAGGCCTTATGAATTTTACGTTAGCTTTCCTATTTCCACACAAAAAGGCTGTTGAGATTTTATAATTTTTTAAACTAATTAATTATTTGTTTTATTTTTTTGGCTGAGTTGGGTCTGTGTTGCTGCACGTGGGCTTTCTCTAGTTGCGGCAAGTGGGGGCTAATCTTTGTTGCGGTGCGCGGGCTTCTCATTGCGGTGGCTTCTCTTTGTTGCAGAGCACGGGCTCTAGGCGTGTGGGCTTCAGTAGTTGTGGTGCACGGGCTCAGTAGTTGTGGTGCACAAGCTTAGTTGTTCCACAGCATGTGGGATCTTCCCAAACCAGGGCTCAAACCCATGTCCCCTGAATTGACAGGCAGGTCCCTAACCACTGCACCACAAGGGAGGTCCAAGACGAGATTTTGATAAGGATTCCATTGAATCTGTAGACCACTTTGGGGAATCTTGCCACTTTAAGAATATTAAGTATTAGAATCCATGAACATGAGATGTTTTTCCATTAATTTAGGTTTTTAATTACTTTCAGCAATGTTTTGTAGTTTTCAGAGTACACAACTTACATATACTTGCTTAAATTTATTCTTAAGTATTTTGTTCTTTTATTTTTTTATTATTTTTAACATCTTTATTTGAGTATAATTGCTTTACAATGGTGTGTTAGTTTCTGCTTTATAACAAAGTGAATCAGTTATACATATATATATGTTCCCATATCTCTTCCC